>NC_073242.2:110330000-111530000 GCF_029281585.2 Gorilla gorilla gorilla | reverse complement strand
AAACTGTATATTTTTAAAGTATATAATTTGATACATTTTGACTTATGAATATACACACAAAACCACTACCACAATCAAGACAGTGACAATATCCACCAGCACTGCCTCCCAGATTTTCTTGTGTCTCTTTCTTTTTTTTTTTTTGAGACAGAGTCTTGCTCTATTGCCCAAGCAGGAGTGCAAACACGCAATCTTAGCTCACTGCAACCTTTGTCTCCCAGGTTCAAGTGATACTCCTGCCTCAGCCTCCCAAGGAGTTGGGATTACAGGTGTGCGCCACCATGCCCAGCTAATTTTTGTATTTTTAGTAGGGAAGGGGTTTCACCATGTTGGCCAGGCTGGTCTCCTAACCCCAAATGATCTGCCTGCCTTGGCCTTCCAAAGTGCTGGGATTCCAGGCAGGAGCCACTGAGTCCAGTCTTGTGTCCCTTTCTTATCACCACCCACTTCCTTCCACTCTTCTTGGTTCCCATGTCTCTACCTCCCAAGCCTTAGTCCTAAGGCAAACGCTGATCTGCTTTCTGTCATTACAGATTTATTTGCATTTTCTAGAGGTTTATATGAATGTTAACATAAGTGTGTACTCATTTTTTTGGTCTGGCTTTTACTCAGCACAATTATTTTGATATCCATCCATATGTTAGCATCTATGAATACTTCATTCCTTTTTACTGCTGAGTATATGCACTGTATGGAAACATCACAATCTGTTCATCTGTTTACCTGCTGATGGACATTTGGGTTGTTTCCAGTTTGTGGCTTTTATGAATAATGTTGCTGTGAACATTAGTACACACGTCTTTATGTGAACGTGTTTTGTTTTTAAAACAATGCTACAATGCATCTTGATTTATATAACCAAATATTTATCAATATTTATACATACCTCCTATTTTTTATTATTTTCTCATCATAAATTTCTGTAAGTAGAATTGCTAGGTGAAAAAGTATATTTATTTAAAAGCAAAGGAGGCCAGGCATGGTGGCTCACACCTGTAATCCCAGCACTTTGGGAGGCCAAAGTGAGCAGATCAACTGAGGTCAGGAGTTCGACACCAACCTGGCCAACATGGCAAAACCTCATCTGTACTGAAAATACAAAAATTAGCCAGTGTGGTGGTGCGTGCCTGTAGTCCCAGCTACTCAGGAGGCTGAGGCACTAGAATCGCTAGAACCTGGGAGGCAGAGGTTGCAGTAAGCTGAGTTTGTGCCTCTGCACTCCGGCGTGGATGACAGAGCAAGACTCTGTCTCAAAAATAAATAAAAAATAAATAAATAAAAGTGAAGGAGGGACGGGTATATTGGAATAAGAAAATTATTTGAACTAAATTTGCAACTTTTCTGATAGTCTGAAAACATTTTAAAACATTAAGCAATTAAGGAGATAAATACACATGAAAGACAGAGTCTCTTTCCTTACAACTTTGCCAATACATCTGGGTGTTGTTGTCTTTTCATCCTTGATAATTTGATAGGTTTAAAAAAATACTGCAAAAAATACTGCTCGTTATTTTAATTTGTACTGTTTTTTCTACTATATTTACTTTTTCCATCTTATTGATTTTTAAGCATTCTTTTAAGATGAAAAGGTCAATTAAAAATTAGGTTTTTTTCCACTGCAGTTGTATATAGCCCTCAACACTTCACTAGTAGTTTAGCAGCTACCTTACATCTCTTTTGGAGTAAGGCATAGAAGAAAGAAAAACCCAAGGGGGTAGCACTCTGTTCAAGGCTCATCATTTTTAACACTGTTACCTCACACAGATGGATCAAGTGCTGAACTACAGATTCCTTTCTCTGCCGGAAATTTACAGTCTGCAGTTGATTTTCAGACAAAAAATCCCAGGCCTTCAGGATTGTTGTCAGTTCATTCATGGGGATTTTCAAGATGGTCCTCTTGATGAACTCAGCAACAGTCTCATCCATCTCTTTGGCACTTTTACAAAACAAAAACAGCACAACAAAGTATTAACCAAATACAATACTTGTGTGTCTTTATTTACACATACACACACACATATGAAAAATAGAGACAGGGTCTCACTAGATTGCCCACATTGGTCTTGAACTCTTAGGCTCAAGCAATCCACCCGCCTCAACCTGCCAAAGTGCTGGGATTACAGGCGTGAGCTACCGCGCCTGGCCATCAGCATCATATTTAGCTGGGATTTTGATTTGTAGGTCAAATACCTAAATGTTTATACTTTTTCAGCTATTCTGCAGTCTTTTAGCATGAGCATTTAATTATTTTCTCCTTAATGTATATTTAAATGTTTTAGAGTTTAAAAATTAGTGCTATCTCTCCTTTTCTGGCTAGAGTATTTTGATGTTTTGATGGTGATGATATATAAATCATTCATTCATTTACTGATTCATGTAACCCCTTATTGAGGACCTGTGCATGCCAGGCCCTTTTCTAGGCACTGGGAATAGATACGTCTTTGGCCAAAAAGACAAACATCTGTTCCACTATGGCACATCCATTCTAGTGGGGAGAGAGAAACAACAAGGAAATCACAAACTATGTTAAAAGTGAGGAGTGCCGGAGAAAATGGAATAATTTTGGCAGGCTGAGTTGAGCGTGGGAGTGCTGGAGAGAGTAGGCCTCATAGAGAATATGACTTGGGGGCAATCCTTGCAGGAGAAGGAGTCATGTGGTGGAAGAGCTTTCCAGGCAGAAGGAACAGCATGTGCAAAAGTCCTGAGGCAAGAGCCTGCTTGGGGCCTTCGAGGAACAGGGAAGGGTGGCCTCCAGTCAGGGGACAGCAGAGACAGGAAGGAGGCATAGAGAAGGAGGTGACGTCAGTCATCATGGAGGGCCTTGAAAGGCACTGCGGGGATCACTGCTGTTTTCACTCTGCAAGGTGCTGAGCACAGGCAGGACATGCTCTTGTTTAGCTTTTCTACCAGGATCAATCCGGCTACTGTACTGAGAACGCAGTGTAAGGAGGCGAGGGCAGAGGTTGGAGGTTAGTGAGGCAGGGGAAGAGGTCAGGTTCTGGATACACTTTTAAGAGGGAACTCACAGGGTTTCCAGATAGATTACATGTGGGGTGTTAGATCAAGAAAAGAACCAAAGATGAAACCAAGGTTTTTACCAGGGAACTAAAAGACAAAGTTACTATTAGCTGAGATGGCCAAGACTGCGAGAGGGGCAGGAGAAAGCTCAAGAATTCTGTAATTCTGTTCTGAATCTGTTAATATTAAGATAAAGATGAGAGTCCAAATGGAGATACCGAATAAACAGCTGGATCTGTGAGTCCACAGGACATGCTAAGAGCTAGTGGTGCAGTGGATTGCTGTCTCTTAGTCCTTTAATGCACTGCCTGTGAACAAAGAGCTCTTTCCTCCCTCACTTCTCCTGCCCATGCCTGAAGGTGAGATCCCTTAACTGTCTATAAGGTCCTGAGCCCCAAATCTGGTGTGCCTCCCTTATCAATAGGCAAGGGATATAATCTCCAGAAGAATGACCTAGCGGCTGCAGGAATAAGGAAGGAAGATTCTGAGCCCTTTTATTATTTTCCTTTGGCAGAAGTTGTGAGCCAATGGTGACAGCTGATCTCATGTCTGCTACTTTATTTGGGGACACCAGTGAGCATCTCTCTCTCTCTCTTCAAATACAGAACAAAAAAAGCAAGCAAACATGATATTTATTTATTTTTTTCATTCGAGATAGAGTCTCACTCTGTCACCCGGGCTGGAGTGCAGTGGTGCAACCTCGGCTCACTGCAACCTCCCCTGCCTGGTTCAAGTGATTCTCCTGCCTCAGCCTCCCAGGTAGCTAGGACTGCAGGCGTGCACCACCACGCCTGGCTAATTTTTGTATCTTTAGTAGAGACATGGTTTCACCACGTTGCCCAGGCTGGTCTCGAACTCCTGACCTCAAGTGATCTGCCCTCCTCGGCCTCCCGAAGTGCTGGGATTACAGGCGTGAGCCACCGCGCGTGGTCTGCAAACATGATTTTTAAACAATGCATGGTACCACCTGCATACTTTAATGTCCCTTAACAGTGTATCTTCTAGGAAGGCACACACAGACCTTGGCACCTGTGTTTAAGACAAGCCTGTCAGTCTTATCTGTTTCCTTCACAACTTTGGGAATTCCAGGGACAAAGAAGTATCTTCCTACAAGAGTCCTGGCTGTGACTTATTTGTTGAACACTGAAAAATTATCCTTGTCCACTTCTGAAAAGAAATAGTTGACTGTATTTTAACAATATACTGAAAATGATAGTAAGACAAAGATAAAGAGGAAGGATTAGGAGTCATTTAGAAATAGAAAAATAACTGAATTAAGGTCGTAGGAACAGAATCAGGATCATGAAACAGGAGTCGGATTTGTTTCTTTGTGTAGTTACTGGACCATCTAAAGCCTTCACCATGGTCCACAAGGCCCCGTGTTGCGTGGCCCCTGCTTCCCTCTCCTTGGTTTTCTGAGCTCCAACTACACTAGTCTCTTAAATAATCTCTCTGGAGAAGGACCATTGTGCCTGCAGTTATGACTGCCTAGAAGGTTCTTCCTGCACATGTTCTCTCCAGTGACTTCTTGCAATTCTGGTGTTAGCTTAGATGGTTTCTCCTCAAACTTATCCTGACCACCCAACCAAAAGTTACTTCCCCACTCTCCACTGCTAATTGTTTTTTTCCTTTTTTTTAGACGGAATCTTGCTGGGTCACCCACATTAGAGTGCAGTAGTGGGATTTCTGCTCACTGCAGCCTCCTGCAGCCTCTGCCTCCCAGATTCAAATGATTCTCCTGCCTCAGCCTCCCGAGTATCTGGGATTACAGGTGTGCACCATGACACCCAACTAATTTTTCTATTTTTAGTAAAGATGGGGTTTCACCATGTTGGTCAGGCTGGTCTTGAACTCCCAATCTCAAGTGATCCTCCCGCCTCGGCCTCCCAAAGTACTGGGATTACAGGCGTGAGCCACTGCACCAGGCCATCCACTGCTAATTGTCTTTACAGAACTATCTGAAATTATCTTTTTAAATTTTCTTGTTTCTAAAATTGAGCTCCAGGGCAGGACGATGTTTTTATTCACAGCTATACTCCTAGACCAGAACTGCCTCACTATAGTCAGTAAGTCTAATCAGGCCAAGAACAGTCTAATGTGTCTTTGATAAATACTTGTGGAATGAATGCCTGAGGAGACAACCTGGGTGGTTTGGGGTTCAACAGTCAGTGAAACATCAAATCAACACCTCTCCCATTAAGAACATGGGCGAGGGGCCGGGAGCGCGCCGGGCGTGGTGCATCACTTGAGGTCAGTCGTTCAAGACCACCCAGGCCAACATGGTGAAACTCCGTCTCTACTAGAAATACAAAAGTAGCCGGGTGTCGTGACGCACACCTGTAGTCCCAGCTACTCGGGAGGCTGAGGCAAGAGAACAGACTGAATCCGGGAGGAGGAGGTTGCAGTGAGCCGAGAACGTGCCACTGCCCTCCAACATGGGCGACAAAGCAAGACTCCGTCTCAAAAAAACAAAAAAAAACCCACAGATGAGGCTACCTGTTAAAATGAAGATTCCTGGGCCCTATCAAATTAAACTGTGAGGAGGGAGCACGGAGGGCTTGAGATTTAGCATCTTTTAAAAAGTACGTCAGATGATTAATTCCGGGTAAAGTTTGCAGAACGCCAGTCTAAAGAAATTTGGTAGAGCGCCCTCAGTCTCACCAATTAAGACGGAAATCCCTTTAGTAAACGTTTACCCCGTGACCATTTTTAAACTTTCCTTTTTCTGTTGTTTTTGAGACAGTCTCGCTTTGTCGCTCAGGGTGCAGTGCAGTGGCGCGATCTCGGGTCACTGCAACCTCCGCCTCCCAGGTTCACGCGCTTCTCCTGCCTCAGCCTCCCAAATAGCTGGGATTACAGGCACCCGATACCACGTCCGGTTAATTTTTGTATTTTTAGTAGAGACGGGGTTTCACCATGTTGGCCAGGCTGGTCTCGAACTCCCGACCTAAGGTGATCCGCCCGCCTCGATCTCCCAAAGTGCTGGGATTACAGGCGTAAACTACCGCGCCTGGCCCCATTTTTAAACTTTCTTTATACTTCCTAGCGTTTTAGTGCCTGACATACAGTAGATGCTCAAGATCTGTGGAACGCATGATCGAAAAGATCCATTTTAAGTAACGTTCCCATAGCCACACACCTCTGCTGCGCTCCAACAGGCAATGCGAGGAGCAACGCAAGAGGGTACACGGACAAAAAACGACGGAAGCCGAAGTGACAGAAAAGCAAAACCCCAACTCTGGGAAAGGAAGCAACCCCAGGCTCGTAGAGCGGAGCCCCTGGTCACATGACCACACGGCCCTCCTCTGACGCAGTCGCGAGCCTACGAAAGGCTCCACCCGCCCCACCGCGGGCGAGGTGACGTCAATGCCGCCACAGCGCCACCGCCCCCTCACCTCGGCCCGAACCGTAGTTCCCTGCCCCGAGCCCGAGACCCAGCGCCAATCCTGCGCCTCACAACGTGCGACAATTGCGAAAAAGCCACCCCCGAGGCCTGGGATCTGGCTTCCTCAAGGCCCCACACCCTCCGGGGCCCGATCCAGTGCCGCCCGGGGCTCTCTTACCGGCCCACATCTCCTGCAGGCTCACTCCTCTGGGGCTGTTCCCGCTCGCCGCGCCTTCAAAGCCACCAATTGCAGTTTCCGCCGCCTCCAAGCTCCGCCCACCGGAGCACAAGCATCAGGCTGTGTCTTGGGCACAGGGGACTGCACGGGGGAGCGACTGAAGCGAAGGTCGCCGAGCCCCCCACGCCGCTCTTCTTAGAAGTGTGCAACCTCGCACCAGTAGTGGACTTACACATAGGCTCCGTTAGGACCTGGCTTGTGTGCTCGGCTTGTGACTTAGACGCTGCCGTGCCCCAGTGGACTCACTGTGCCTCCCCCCACGACGGGCGGAAATGGGCCTCTCCAGGCCAGGCAGCGCATGCGCCTTGGGGCCCGCGGGCGGCGGGGGCGGGGAGCCGGGAGCACGGTGGAGCGGTGGAGGGCGTCCCTGGGTTTCGGCGTTTGGCAAGCGGTTCAGCTGTCTGCTCCCTGGCAGCCGGCCTTCGGGTTGGGCGTTTCCGTCGGCGACTGCCGCTTCAGTTCTCCCGGTGTGGCCACGAGTCGGGTGAGTGTCGGGAGTCCAGGCCGTTCCGAACGCGGTCCGTTGTTCCTCCTCAGGTCCCTGACGGCGCGTCCCGCCGAGCCCCTTCCTGCCGCCCGTCGGCCCCAGGAGGTGGGGACCAGGAAGGCCCGGCTGCCGCAGGCCCACAGCCGGGCTGCTGTGCTGGGGAGGCTCCGAGCGAGGTGGCTGGGCGCTCGCTGGAACAGGCTGGTGGCCGAGACAGGCCTTGGGCGTCGCTCGGGGTTGGGATCCGCCCGCCACTCACTGGCTGGTGACCTTGGGCGCGCTCCTCCCCTCCCGGAGCCGGGGCTTCCTCGCCGGTAAAATGGGCCTTGAGGAATGGAGCCCTCAACACAGGGTTTGACACGATGAGCGCCCAATAAAGTGTTGTTATTGTTGTTTATCTAGCAATTGAGAATTTGCGGGTAGAAAACGGGGGCCGTTGAAGCATGTCTCAGCGGCAGTGCCCTGTGATGTGAGAACCCACTAAGAGCCCCAACAGTACACTTTACTCTTTTTTTCTCCTTTAATACTTTTTTTTTCCAGGAAAGTAATACATTCATCTTTCTTTTCTTGCGTTTAAAGATCAGGCGTTTTATGTAAAGTCTTAAGTAAATCAGTTTTGGAAGTCTTCATTTAAAACCTTAAAGGCATGGAAGTTTTCGATGGCAAAGGAATTATGTTGTGATGCCATTCGTATCTCCTCTCCTCTATATGTATGGCTTTTGCACTTGTTTAGTTGATTTAAAATGAGTTTCTTTTTCATCCTTTTCCTACTGCGTTGAGGCCTGAACTAGTTGTCAGTTTCTGACATTCAACGAACATCGGTTGGGCATTTACCATGTGCATTTGCAAGAATGCTCCCTCACGAGCCTGTGCGTTCCTTGAGATGTGTGAACGAGTACTTTCCTCTGAAATTCACATGATTCTGGCAGAGTGCTCGGCACCTTGTAAGTCCTGGTAATGTTTATTCAGGGAAAGCTGCGAGGGCGCATTCTCTGAGAAACTCTTTGGTGGAAGTCAGAGTAGCTAAGCCCTTCTCCCTAGGCAGCCCCCCGGGTCCCTCCCAGAAGCAGCCTGGCATGGGGTCTACAGTGCCAGCTCCAGTCGCTTTCTTAGTGGTATCGGTCCTGTGATAAGTCGCTGTGATAAGTGGAAGTGGGCAGGGGAGGCAGTCCCCGACCGTGTCTGCGACCTCTGCTGCAGTATGGCTCATAGTTTGAAAAGTTGAAAAATAATTATTTAACTAATACCAGAGCCGAAATGTAGGCTTTAAAAATGTTTTATGTTATTTATTTATATATATATATATATTTAAATTTTATTTTGAGACGGCGTCTTGTGTTGTCGCCCAGGCTGGAGTGCAGTGGCGCGATCTCGGCTCACTGCAACCTCCACCTCCCGAGTTCTAGTGATTCTCGTGCCTCAACCTCCTGAGTAGCTAGGGTTACAGGCCACGCCTGGCTAATTTTTGTATTTTTAGTAGAGACGGGGATTCACCATGTTGGCCAGGCTTGTCCTGACCTCAAGTGATCTGCCTGCCTCGGCCTCCCGAAGTGTTGGGATTACAGGCGTGAGCCACCGCGCCTAGCCTAAAAAGATATATTTTAGAAAGCGGAGTGTTTACAGTTTTTTTTCTGGAGATCAGTTTCTTCAGACTCTGCACAACAGACTTTTCTGGCCTTGTTTTTTGCTTATTTTGCAGTAGCATTAGAAGTTACAACTGTAGTGTAAATTTCCTGTGCAGCCGCACAATAGGAAAATCTTTCTAAAGAAAAGCCAACTGGCATTAAAATACAGGGTTCTTCCTTGTGATTATAGATTTGCTGAAGTGAGTTATTAGAATGCTTACCCGTTTTCTTTATACTAGAGTTAATACAGCGCTGGCTCTTGATTTATTTTCTAAAATTGTGCCACCTGGTGGTTGAAATATGTCTTAGACTACTCTTGAGGAAAATTGTACCTCCGAGTCAGTAGACTAAGATTGAAGGAGTGAGGAAAATAAAGCTATAATTTTTATATCTTCACTAAGAGTACCCTACCGCTTCTACCCTCCCAGCTTACTCCCCAGGAAAAGTTAAAATTGCCCTTATAGGCCCCTTAGCTAGCTATCAAAACACATTTGACAGCTGAAAATTTTAAGGAATTTCAGTGGACTGTTTTGGTATCATTGTGTGCATACACAGTGGATGGGGCCGGATTGAGGAGGGAGGTGGTGGAATCGTGACAAGTTTACCCTTTTGATGTTTTCTTAAATGCCATTGTAAAGATGAGACTGACAAACTGATGGAAGTCAGAGTAGTTAAGCCTTTCTCCCCAGGCAGCCCCTGGGGTCGCTCCCAGGAGCAGCCTGGCTTGGGGTCTGCACTGGAATTAAATATTATTCTATTCAAATAACAACACTTTGAATGGAATTTATCCCTCTCTATTTCACTGGAAACATCCAAGAACAAGGTCTTATGTTCCTTTCACTTTCGTTTCCACCATGCTGCTGATGTTCATAATTAATTATTTTTTGAGATGGAGTCTCACTCTGTCGACCAGGCTAGAGTGCAGGTGGTGCCATCTCAGCTCACTGCAACCTCTGCCTCCAGGGCTGAAGCGATTCCCCTGCCTCAGCCTCCCAAGTAGCTGGATTACAGGCCCCCACCACCACGCCCAGCGAATTTTTGTATTTTTAGTAGAGACTGGGTTTCACCGTGTTGGCTAGGCTGGTCTCGAACTCCTGACCTCAAGTGATCTGCCCACCTTGGCCTGCCAAAGTTCTGAGATTACAGGCGTGAGCCACAGCTTCCGGCCTCACATAAGTTATTTTAAACCCATGCCATTACTGAGATATATAGGTCAAGAGCAAATTCCATTTTATGGAAGAGAGACTTAGGTCTCAGATTAGTAACCAAAATGATGTAACTTGTGAGTAGCTGACTAGTGACAAATACAATACTCTTCTCTTTTTTTGTGTCTTGGCAGACTCACTATTTCCACACTTATAGGATAGTATTACGTTGGCTGCTTTGGAACTTGGGCCTAGAATGACTACCTTTTGAACTTGTAGTCAATCAGAAGCTCTTTGGGAAATAGTTTTTCCATCTGAATGTATTTCTTTCACAAACTGCTGTGAATGCCTGTCTTTCCTATTTTGAACATGGATTAAAAATCTGTTATGGTTAGAGATTATGTTGGGTTGTGACTTTGCAGCTAACTACTGTGTGACCTGGGGCTTAGTTTCTTTATGAAAATGTGGGCAGTGCATATTTTGACCTATAAAAAGACAATTTCTCATGGTTCAACTGAATTTAAAAGGTTACCCGTTTCATAAGGTTGTTGCATTATAAGACTTGTGCTTAGCACTTGGCAAGTGTTCAACAAATTATTTTCTAAACTAATAACGTTGATATCTTCTTATGACTTTGAAGAAATTTTAAGAATAAGAGTATGGAATACGTATTTAGCTTTTCTTCAGTTTGTTAAATATATTTTGAGTTAAATTGTGTTACTAGAATAGTCTTTTAAAGGTGAGTGCTGGAAGACAGCACTTAATTACATGTGTTCTGAGAGAACATTGCCATTTTTACAGTTGTTACCTTACATATTACACCCCAGAATACAGCAGTACATCTGTGTATGCACCAACATTTAGGCAAAGCCAAGTGACACAAAGTGGATGGAAGGGAGCATAGGTGATGGGTAGATAGAGGGCAAGAGGAGGAAGAGCATATCTAGCTAAAAATATGTGGTAGAAGAAAGAAAGGAGTGATGGGGAAAGCAAGGAATCTGTTGGATAAGGGATAAGGTGAGTGTTTAGAGCTTTAGGTTACGTAGTAGCTTCTTACCAAGAATAGGAAAAGGAAGTGAAATTAAACCATTTTATTCTTTGACATAGTCATCTAGGCTAAGAAAGTAGAAGAGCCTTATAAATATATACAATTATTATTTGTCAATTCAAAGTAAAACTAAATAATGTGAATTAGAAGGGAAGACGTTTTATTGGTACCCTACCCTGATTGACAACAGCATACGTATTTGAGGTAAACTTGTTATAGAGGGAGGAAAATATGTAACATTTTATGTACTTAGGCTTATATACATCTTTGCATCTATTAATATTATCTCAGTCAAGTGTCTTCTCAGGTATTTGTCAATTAAAGAAATCATTTCAGTACGTCATAAGCCTGTTTCTGAATTGTAAAGGCACACATTTGAGTGCCGGTTGATAGAAATGTGCAAAAATATTTTGTCAAATACATTTGGAAAATGTTAGAGACATTTTCTAGTGATTAAACCTGTGTTTGTTTTCTGTTATTGTTGTTTTTGAGATGGAGTCTTGCGCTGTTACCCAAGCTGGAGGTCAGTGGTGCCATCTTGGCTCACTGCAACCTTGCCTCCCAGGTTCAAGTGATTCTCCTGCTTCGGCCTCCCAAGTAGCTGGGATTACAGGCACCCACCAACACGCCCGGCTAATTTTTTGAATTTTTAGTAGAGATGGGGTTTCGGCATGTTGGCCAGGTTGGTCTTGAACTCTTGACTTCAGGTGATCCACCTGCCTCAGCCTCCCAAAGTGCTGGGATTACAGGTGTGAGCCACCGCATCTGGCCTATACCAGTGTATGTTTTCTTTAGGAAAAAATAAGGCAGAAACCAGATAACTAACACTTTACATAAATGTAGGTGCATAATATTGGTACGATATTGGATAACTTAAATTGCTGAACTGTATGAAACTTAATTTTTCTAAGGCAAAAATTGATATCATTGGAAGGATCTTGGAGTCAGTGGCAGGCAAACAAAATTTAAACTTGGCTGCATTTTCGTTTTTCGTTTCAAATGAATACTTAACTAGGTGCAATGGCTTTATTTGTGGTCTTCAGCTGTGGTGTGTGTGTGTGTGTGTTTAGTAGTTACTGAATAGTACAGGGACCTACTGCATTTTTATAAGTTGCAATTGAAATAGTAGCTATGCTATAATCCTTTGGAATTATTTGTTCAGACAGTTTTTTGTTTCTGTTGAGTGGGAGGTGGATGGGCAGTTTGAATTTCTCACAGTTTTTTTTTTTTTTTTTTAACAGCTTGAGGTATAATTTACATACCATAAAATTCGCATGGTGAAATGCACGTAACATAAAATTTACCATCTTAACCATTGAAATGCACAATTCAGTGGTATCAGATACATTAATAATGTTGTGCAACCATCACCACCGTCCGTCTCCATAATACTTTTTATCTTGTAAAACTGTCTGCCTGTTAAACAGTAACTCCCCATTCATCTCCTCCTGCCCTTCCACCTCCCTCTGGTAACCACCATTCCACTTTCCGTCTCTTTGATTTTGACTACTTTAGGTGCCTCGTGTAAGTGGAATGTTAAAGTATTTGCCTTTTAAAAAATATATAATTTCAAATTTTATTTCAGATTTTGGGTATAAGTAATGTGCAGGTTTCTTACATGGGTACATTGGATGACACTGAGGTTTGGGTACTGTTGATCCCGTCATGCAGGTAAGTGAGCATAGTACCTAATGGTTTTTCAGCCCTTACCTTCCTTCTACCGTCTATTAGTCCCCAGTGTCTTTTGTTGCCATCTTTATGTCTGTGAGTATCCAGTGTTTAGCTCCCACTTATAAGTGAGAATATGCCATATTTGGCTTTCTGTTGCTGCATTAATTCACTTAGGATAATGGCTTCCAGCTGCATCCATGTTGCTGCAAAGGACATAATTTTGTCCTTTTTTATGGCTGTTTAGTATTCCATGGTGTATATGTACATATTTTCTTTATCCAATCCATTACAGATAGACACTTAGGTTGATTCCATGTCTTTGCTATTGTGAATAGAGCTACAAAGAACATATGAGTGCATGTTTCTGTTTTTGTAAAACGGTTTATTTTCTTTTGGCTATATACCCAGTAATGGGATTGCTGGATCAAGTGGTAGCTGTTTTAAGCTCTTTGAGAACTCTCCAGACTGCTTTCCACAGTGGGTGAACTAATTGACATTCCCACAACAGTGTATAAGCATTCTCTTTTCTCACAACCTCCCCCAGCATCTGTGTTTTTTTGACTTTTTAGTAATAGCCATTCTCACTGATGTGAGGTGGTATCTCATTGTGGTTTTGATTTGCATTTCTCTGATGATTAGTGATGTTGAGCATTTTTTCATGTTTTTTGGCCACTTGTATATCTTTTGAGAAGTGGCTGTTGATGTCTTTTGCCCACTTTTTTTTTTAATTTGTTTATTTGTTTTGTTTTTTCGAGACTGAGTCTCACTCTGTCACCTAGGCTGGAGTGCAGTGGCGCCATCTTGGCTCACTGCAACCTCCGCCTCCTGGGTTCAAGCGATTCTCCTGCCTCAGCCTCTTGAGTAGCTGGGACTACAGGCGCCCGCCACCATGCCCGGCTAATTTTTGTACCTTTAGTAGAGATGGGGTTTCACCATATTGGCCAGGCTGGTCTCGAACTCCTGACCTTGTGATCTGCCTGCCTTGGCCTCCCAAAGCGCTGGGATTACAGGTGTGAGCCACCGTGCCCAGCCTTTTGCCCACTTTTTAATGGGATTATTTGTTTTTTACTTGTTGAATTAATTTCCTTATAGATTCTGGATATTAGACCTTTGTTGGATGCATAGTTTGTGAATATTTTGTCCTGTTCTGTAGGTTGTCTTTATTCTATTCATAGTTTCTTTTGCTCTTTTGAGATCTTTAATTAGGTTTCAGTTTTTGTTGTAATTGTATTTGAGTACTTAGTCCTAATTCTTTTCCGAAGGTGAATGTCCAGAATGGTGTTTCCTGGGTTTTCTTCTAGGATTCTTATAGTTTGAGGCATTCTATGTAAATCTGTAATCTATCTAGACTTAATTTTTATATATGATGAAAGGTAGGGGTCCACTTTTATTCTTCTGCATATAGCTAGCCAACTATCCCAGCACCATTTATTGAATGGGAAGTCCTTTTGCCATTGCTTATTTTTGTTGACTTTGTCAAAGATCAAAAGTGTGTGGCTTTATTTCTGGGCTGTTATGTTCCATTGGTCCATGTGTGTGTTTTTGTAGGAGAAGCTTGCTGATTTGGTTATTGTAGCCTTATAGTCTGAAGTAGGGTAATGTGATACGTTTGGTTTTTGTTCTTTTTGCTTAGGATTCTTTTGGCTATTTGAGCCCCTTTTTGGTTCCGTATGAATTTTCGGATAGTTTTTTCTAATTCTGTGAAAAAATGCCATTGGTAGTTTGATAGGAGTAGTGTTGAATCTGTAGATTGCTTTGGGCAATATGGCCATTTCAATGATATTGATTCTCCCAATCCATGAACACGGAATGTTTTTCCATTTATTTGTGTCATCTGTGATTTCTTTCAGCAGTGTTTTGTAGTTCTTCCTGTAGAGATCTTTTACCTCCTTGGTTAGATGTATTCCTGGGTATTTTATTTTTTTGGTGGCAATTGAAAATGGGATCGCATTCTTTTTATTTTATTTTATTTTATTTTATTTTTTATTGATCATTCTTGGGTGTTTCTCGCAGAGGGGGATTTGGCAGGGTCATAGGACAATAGTGGAAGGAAGGGCAGCAGATAAACAAGTGAACAAAGGTCTCTGATTTTCCTAGACAGAGTGTTTGTGTCCCTGGGTACTTGAGATTAGGGAGTGGTGATGACTCTTAACGAGCATGCTGCCTTCAAGCATCTGTTTAACAAAGCACATCTTGCACCGCCCTTAATCCATTTAACCCTGAGTGGACACAGCACATGTTTCAGAGAGCACAGGGTTGGGGGTAAGGTCATAGATCAACAGGATCCCAAGGCAGAAGAATTTTTCTTAGTACAGAACAAAATGAAAAGTCTCCCATGTCTACCTCCCCCTACACAGACACAGCAACCATCCGATTTCTCAATCTTTTCCCCACCTTTCCCCCCTTTCTATTCCACAAAACCGCCATTGTCATCATGGCCCGTTCTCAATGAGCTGTTGGGTACACCTCCCAGACAGGGTGGTGGCCGGGCAGAGGGGCTCCTCACTTCCCAGCAGAGGCGGCCGGGCAGAGGCGCCCCTCACCTCCCGGACGGGGCGGCTGGCCGGGCGGGGGGCTGACTCCCCCACCTCCCACTCAGACGGGGCGGCTGGCCGGGCGGAGGGGCTCCTCACTTCCCAGTAGGGGCAGCCGGGCAGAGGCGCCCTTCACCTCCCGGACGGGGTGGCTAGCCGGGCGGGGGGCTGACCCCCCCACCTCCCTCCCGGACGGGGCGGCTGGCCGGGTGGGGGGCTGACCCCCCCCACCTCCCTCCCGGATGGGGCGGCTGGCCGGGCAGGGGGCTGACCCCCCCAAATCCCTCCCGGACGGGGCGGCTGGCCGGGCGGGGGGCTGACTCCCCCACCTCCCTCCCGGACGGGGCGGCTGGCCGGGCAGAGGGGCTCCTCACTTCCCAGTAGGGGCGGCTGGGCAGAGGCGCCCCTCACCTCCCGGGCGGGGCGGCTGGCCGGGCGGGGGGCTGACCCCCCCACCTCCCTCCCGGACGGGGCGGCTTGCGGGGCGGGGGGCTGACCCCCCCACCTCCCTCCCAGACGGGGCGGCTGGCCGGGCAGAGGGGCTCCTCACTTCCCAGTAGGGGTGGCCAGGCAGAGGCGCCCCTCACCTCCTGGACGGGGCGGCTGGCCGGGCGGGGGGCTGACCCCCCCACCTCCCTCCCGGACGGGGCGGCTGGCCTGGCGGGGGCTGACCCCCACCTCCCTCCTGGATGGGGTGGCTGCTGGGCAGAGACACTCCTCACTTCCCAGACGGGGTGGCAGCTGGGCGGAGGGGCTCCTCACTTCTCAGACGGGGCGGTTGCCAGGTGGAGGGTCTCCTCACTTCTCAGACGGGGTGGCCGGGCAGAGATGCTTCTCACCTCCCAGACGGGGTCGCGGCCGGGCCGAGGCGCTCCTCACATCCCAGACGGGGCGGCGGGGCAGAGGCGCTCCCCACATCTCAGACGATGGGCAGCCGGGCAGAGACGCTCCTCACTTCCTAGATGGGATGGCGGCCGGGAAGAGGTGCTCCTCACTTCCTAGGTGGGATGGCGGCCGGGCAGAGACGCTCCTCACTTTCCAGACTGGGCAGCCAGGCAGAGGGGCTCCTCACATCCCAGACGATGGGCGGCCAGGCAGAGATGCTCCTCACTTCCCAGACGGGGTGGCGGCCGGGCAGAGGCCGCAATCTCGGCACTTTGGGAGGCCAAGGCAGGCGGCTGGGAGGTGGAGGTTGTAGCGAGCTGAGATCACACCACTGCACTCCAGCCTGGGCACCATTGAGCACTGAGTGAACCAGACTCCGTCTGCAATCCCGGCACCTCGGGAGGCCGAGGCTGGCGGATCACTCGCGGTTAGGAGCTGGAGACCATCCCAGCCAACACAGCGAAACCCCGTCTCCACAAAAAAATACGAAAACCAGTCAGGCGTGGCGGCGCGCGCCTGCAATCGCAGGCACTGGGCAGGCAGAGGCAGGAGAATCAGGCAGGGAGGTTGCAGTGAGCCGAGATGGCAGCAGCACAGTCCAGCTTCGGTTCGGCATGAGAGGGAGACCATGGAAGGAGAGGGAGAGGGTTCGGCATGAGAGGGAGACCGTGGAAAGTGGAAAGGGAGAGGGGGAGGGGGAGGGGGAGAGGGAGAGGGAGAGGGCGGGATCGCATTCTTGATTTGGCTTTCAGGTTGAACCTTATAGTGTATAGACATGCTACTGATTTTTCTATGTTGATCTTGTATCCTGAAACTACTCAAGTCATTTGGCAGAGTCTTTAGGGTTTTCTGGGTATAGAATCATATCCGTGAAGAGAGACAGTTTGACTTCTTTCCTTATTCGGATGCCTTTTATTTCTCTTGACTGATTGCTTTGGCTAGGACATCAGTACTGTGTTGAATAGGAGTGGTGAGAGCGGGCATCCTGTTCCCTTGTTCCGGTCCTCAAGGGAAATGCTTCCATCTTTTGCCTGTTCAGTATGATGTTGGCTGTGAGTGTGTCATAGATGGCTCTTATTATTTTGAGGTATGTTCTTCAGTGCCTAGTTTGTTGAGGGTTTTTATCATGAAGAGATGTTGGATTTTATCAAAGGCTTTTCTGCATCTATTGAGATAATCACATGGTTTTTGTGTCTAATTCTGTTTGTGTGGTGAATCACATTTATTGATTTGCGTATGTTGAACCCTATATATATGTTTTTTGACTGGCTTATTTCATTCAGAATGTCCTCACATTTCATCCATGTTGTAGCATATGTCAGAATTTCCTTCCATTTTAAGGCTGAATAGTATTCCATTGTATGTATATACCACATTGTGCTGATCCATTGTCTGTTGGACTCTTGGGTTGCTTCCATGTTTTAATTATTGTGAATAATATGCCGTGAACATGGGTGTTCAAATATCTCTTCAAAACCCTGCATTTAATTCTTCTGAGAATATAGCCAGAAGTGGAATTGTTGGATCATATGGTAATTTCATTTTTAATTTTTTGAGGAACTGCTATACCGGTTTCCACAGTGGCTATCCCAGTTTACATGCCCGCCCACAGTGCGCAAGAGTTTCAGTTTCTCCACATCCTCTTCAGCATTTGTTATTTTCTGTTTTTTTTCAGCAGTAGCCATCCTAATGGATATGGGTTGGTTCCTGTTTTCTATTTGGAACTTTAAAAAAAATTAAAGCAGGTAATCAGTTCTTTCTTTTGGTAATCATTTCTTAGTTAGAGTAGGTTAAGCCCAGGTGGGGCACGGTAGCTCATGCCTGTCCCAACACTTTGGGAGGCTGAGGATCACTTGAGGACAGGAGTTTGAAACCAGCCTGGGCAACATAGCAAGACCCCTGACTACAAAAAAAAAAAAAAAAAAACAGCTGCCCATGATGTTTTTCCTTTGACCTTGGCTGCTAATTTTCCACTTTGTGGATGATCCAATTAAACTTAAGTTCAGGGATTTCAGCTTCATGTTTTCAGTGTAATAATTAGTTTTATGGCTATATCTGTTAAATTTGAAATTTTTTTTCACAACTTCTGGTTTCATTTCATTGTTTAGTTTTTTTTTTCAGCCAGCTATTAAGAAAAAAGCAATCTATATTCACACTAATATGAGACTAATGACCCTTTAACCCTCAGAATAATATACATTTTAAAATAACAAGCCAATTCTCTTAATTGGTAGAATTTCATCTGAACAAAATGAGTTGTTAATTTCGAGAATGTGGCGAAAATATTTGAAGTCAGGCTTATTAATATAAGCAAGCTGTTTCTGCTTTAGCGCTTATTTCCGGGATTAGGTCTCTTGAGGCTTCCTGCTTTTCTCCTGAACCTGTAGGTTCTCTAAATACTACTGATAACTTGCTGAATATGTTAAATCATTGAATTAGAAAGCTTTGTCTCAAGTTTAATAATTTGCCTGAGGTCACACAGCTGGTTAATGGTTAACATACTTCTCTGATAAAGGTCACTAGAGGTTCTTATGAAGATACTTTTAGGTGGCGTAACAAATGTGTTTATGCATATTCAAGACACTCTTGTATCCACAGGTTGCACTGCTGTGATCCATCCTCATCTCCTAAAGATGCATCCTGACTTATCTCCACACTTGCACACTGAAGAATGCAACGTCTTGATTAACTTGCTTAAGGAATGTCACAAAAATGTAAGAGTTCAGAAAAACGACTGTACAGCCAAAATGAAACTTAGTTATAACACACTGATGTAAAATGTTATCTCCGTTGATAGAAGGAAACGATAATGTCTTAGTAAGGAGTCTGAGTTGAGTCAAGATTAGCAGTTGATATGTGCGATTTTTTTCTTTTTTTTACACAAACTACCTCCTTTTATGATTAGTAAAAATCAGACATGGTAGTTTGTTAGGGAACGTCTGAACTGGTATGTAACAGTTGGAATACATGTTCTTACAATAAAATGCTTTCTCTTTCCTAATTATAGGGCACTAGAACAGTTATATTCAGCGCTGACACTTCTGATTATAATGGAATTATTCTAAAAGTATCTGCTCTTTGATGGCTACCATTCTGTGTTTAATGGTAATAGAAACGTGTTATATAATTAGACATTAACTAGATTTATGATTGGCTTAATCTGATGTGTTTAGTTGTTAGTGGAATGGAAGTAAAATTACATGGTTAAAACCAAAATAGAAAAGGAGCCCATCCATATTTGGGATGCATTAAATCAAGCTGACATTTTTATAGCTGTTGAATATTTAGCTTTTCCTTATATGTTTGATATATGACACCATTGTTACAAGAAGCAGTTGTTTTTTCTTTAGCTTTGCATAGTTTTTCTCATAATATCTACAAACTGTAGATATATCAAATTATAATAATATAAAGTATCACTTAAATGAGTAAAATTTATAGACCAAAAGTAAGGTGGTAAGTAGTGCTTATAAAATGTGAAGTCAGGTATTTTTACTGGTTCAAAGAATGTTGTTGATGACAATATTTTTGGGGCTATTTCACTATACATATAGATCAAATGAGCCAGACTACATAAATAAAACATAAAGTTTTGATTTTTAAAGTAAAAACTATATAAAATATTCACTGTTTAAAGAACAAGAACTAATTATTTGTGTTGAAGTAGAATATTTCAATTTGTATATGGTCAGTTATAGTCAGAGATAGAAAAGGGGAGAGGGTCTGGCAACAGAGAGGCACAGTGGAGAGAAAGAGACTCTGTGGAATAACATTTCAGTCTTGTTATTGAGGATTTTGCCAGTATAGCCCTTTAGATTTATGTTGTGCTTTTTGTAATACTGGACATAAATAAGGATATTATCGCATCATATTTATTTCCAAGGTTAATCAAATTAAGGGCCAGAGTTTTTCAACCCTTGCTTTTAAGTAATCTTTGTTTTATGTTTATATTTGTATATTGCTTTTTGGTCCATGACTGTTTTTAAATTGAAATCTATTTAAACGTTGTTGTTTTTTTTTTCTTTCAAATGGATTTCTTATAATAAAGGTGGCTTCTTGAATCACTGGAACTAAAGATGGATTTTAAAAAATTAACTTTATTGAGGTGTAATTTACACGTAAGGAAATGCTAATATTTTAAGTATACAGTTTGATGAGTTTTGTCATATATAGATACCCATGCAACCACCATCACAGTCAAGATCTAAAACATTTCTATCAGTTTCCTGTGCCCCTTTGCAGTGAGTCCCCAACCCTTAACTTACCTCTTGCCCAGGTAACCACTGCACTACTTTTTGTTGATATAGATGAATTTTGCAGTTCTAGAATTAGTTAGAAATTTACACTACATTGTATATTCTTTTTGTTTTTTGAGTCTCACTCTGTCACCCAACCTAGAGTGTAGTGGTGCGATCTTGGCTCACTGCAACCTCCGCCTCCCAGGTTCAAGTGTTTCTCCTGTCTGAGTTTGCCTAGTAGCTGGGATTACAGGCATGCGACACCAGGCCTGGCTAATTTTTTTTATCTTTAGTAGAGACAGGGTTTCACCATGTTGGGCAGGCTGGTCTCAAACTCCTGACCTCAGGTGATCCTCCCGCCTCGGCCTCCCAAAGTGCTGGGATTACAGGCATGAGCCACTGCACCTGGCCTACATTGTATATTCCTATATTTTGCACCATGATATGTTTTTGAGGGTCATAACATGCTGTTGCACATGTCATTAGTTCATTTATTTTTATTTCTGAGTAGTAGTTCACTGTATGGATATGCCACAGTTTATTTACCTATTAATTGACATTTAGGCAAATAAACAGTTTGCAGCTGTGCTGTTTTGGATAAAGCTGCTATGAACATTCATGCACAAGTCGTTTGTTTTTGAGACAGAGTCTTGCTCTGTCACCCAGGCTGGAGTGCAGGGGCCCAATCTTGGCTCACTGCAACCTCTGCCTCCCAGGTTCAAGCAATTCTCCTGCCTCAGCCTCTTGAGGAGCTGGGATTACAGGTGTGTGTGACCACACCTGGCTCATTTTTGTATATTTAGTAGAGACTGGGTTTCATTATGTTGGTCAGGCTGGTCTCGAACTCCTGATCTCAGGTGATCCACCTGCCATGGCCCCCCAAAGTGCTGGGATTACAGGCATGAGCCACCACACCCAGCCATCATGTGCAAGTCTTTGTGTGAACATCTTTTTATTTCTCTTGGGTAAATACCTAGGAATGGAATGACTAGGTCGTGTGGTAAGTGTATATGTACCTTCATAAAAGGCCACCAAACTGTTTTCCATTTTATACTACTATACATTCCTACCACTGTCCATCACCAGTGCCTAATATTATAAACTTTTTAAGTTCAGCCATTGTGTAGATATGTAGTAGTATCTCCTTTTGGTTTTAAATTGTATTTCCCTGATGACTAATGATTTTGACATGCTTTTCATATGCTTCTTTGGCCATTCATATAAAATTTTTTGCCTGTATTTTAAAATTGGATTGTTTTATGACTGTGTTATAAGCATTCTTTTTATCATTTGGGATACAAGTCCGTTGATAAGTGTATTGTGAATATTTTCTCTGTGGCTTTTTTTTTTACTTCCTTTAGGATGTGTTTCAAAGAGTAGCTTGTACATTTGATGAAGTCTTTTTTTTTTCTTTCATGGTTTGTGCTTTTTGTGTCTTAAGGATCTTTGTGTATTCTGTGGTCACAAAGATACTCTTGTGTTTGCTTTTAGTTCTATAGTATTAGCTTTACATTGGTCTGTGATTCATTTCAAGTTAATTTCATTTTGTTCTTTTGATATTTGTGTATTCTTATCTGAGATTTCAAGTTAATTTTTGTGTATGGTATGAGGTGTGAGTTGAAGTTGATTTTCTTTGCCTGTGGGTAGCCAGTTGTCTCAACACCATATGTTAAAGAGACTGTTCTATCCCTGCTGATTTACCATGGTCCCTTTGTCAAAAATCAATTGACCATATGTGAGTGGGTCTATTTCTGGGCTCTCTAGTCTGTTTCACTGATTTATATGTCTCTTCTTAACACCAGTACCATGCTGTCTTAATTACTGTTGCCTTGTAGTAAGTCTCAGTCATATAGTATAAATCCTCCAATTTTGTTCTTTTTCAAAGTTGTTTTGGCTATTCTAAGTACTTTCATTTCCATATTAATTTTGGAATCAGCTTGTCATTTTCTACAAAAAACTTGTTTACTGGTTTTTTGTTTTTTGAGGCTGAACATTGTTGATGACTTGGATTTTATCTTTTGTATCAGCAGGCAGTTCGTGTTTTTACTATTTTAGGACATAGCTGGCATAGCCTTTACTCTAGAGTTAGCTTAGCCCAATTACTAAAATAGGATTCTTTACTGATTGACTTGCATATTCAATGAGATCTCTACTTTGGCTTATAAGGACTCCATTGACTCCCAGCCCTGTGTGAGCTCTGCGTTTTTCAGCTTGTAGCTGCTGTAATTGTTCTTTGTAGTGATTATGGCATTGTGAAAGTCACCCAACACATGTGTAGTGAATACTCAGTCAGTGACTCAAGGCAGGTCCATGTAGATTTCTGGAGTTCTTTTGCTGCTTATCTCTACCTCACAAATTCCAGCTGCCCCAACCTGCACGAACTCCTCTGATGTTTGCCTCCTCTGCTCGGTGAAACTACCATTCTCTTCTTGAGTTCTGTTCTCTGCTACATGGTTTGGAAATTGACTGTAGGTAGAAAGCTAGGTGAATGTAGGGTTCACTTTGTTTTGTTTTTTTCTTTCAGTTATCACACTCCTGTAGTCTGTTGTCCCAATATCTGAAAATAGTTGTTTTATATATTCAGTTTGTTCTTTCATGGCTAGAAGCAGAAGTCTGGAAAATAGATTTTTAAGTAAATAGCATGGGGACAATTACATAGCTGTTTGGAAAAAGTTAGAATACCATACATATGAATCAACTAATGGGGCAGACATCTAAATGTCAAAAATGAAACAATACAAACACTAAGAATAACTGGATAAATTCTTATATAACCTAGGTGTGGGGAAAGTGTGCCTAAGTAAGGACCCTGAATTCCAGAGACAATAAAATCAAAGATTGATAAAGGATCCTTTGAGGCCTGGAGTTCCAGACCAGCTTGGGCAACATAGCAAGATCCTGTCTCTACAAAAAATGAAAATAAAAGTGGCCGGGCATGGCACATGCCTGTAATCCTAGCTACTTGGAAGGTTGAGGCAGTAGGATCACTTACCCAGTTGTTTGAGGCTGCAGTACAACACATCAGCCTGTGTGACAAAGTGAGACCCTGTCTTTACAAAAAAAAAAAAAAAAAAAAGGAGGGGGAATAAGAGGCCAAAAATCAGAGAGAAAAATGAGCAAAAGCATGAGAGACAATTTAAAAAAAAAAGAAAAGATGGCCTTTAAACATGAGAAGATGTTCAACCTCAATAATTAGAGAAATACAAATTAAATATACTGAACATACCATTACTTATCTGCAGGGGGGCAGAATTAAACAGTGTGACAGTGCATTCTGTTGGCAAGGCTGTATACCCTCATACATTTCTGATGGGACTGCAAATTGTTATAATCTTTATAGAGAGGAATTTGCTGCCTTGTAGCAAAACTGCCGTATATTTGCTTTTTAATCCATCAGTCCCACTTCTGGGACTTTATCTTAAAAGTATAACTCTAACAGTATGAAAAAATGTATGCATAGAGTTATTTACTGCAGTGTTGTTTGCACTTGGAAAATGTTGGGAACACACTTTCCCAACATAAAGTAGTTGAACGACCTATGGTACATCCACACAATGGAGCACTATACAGCTGTTTTGTAATTTTTATTTTTAAATAGACTTTGTTTTTTTAGAACAGTTTTAGATTTACAGACAAATTGTGAATGTAGTACAGGGAGTTCCCATATACCTCACATCTAGTGTCCCTTATTATTAACATCTTACATTGATAAGGTGTTTGTTACAGTTAATAAACCAGTATTGATACATGATCGTTATTTAAAGTCCATGCTTACTCAGATTGCTTCAGGTTAGTGTTTACCCAATGTTTTTTCTCTGTTACAGGATTCCGTCCAGGATACACATTACACTTAGTTCTTGTCACTCTTTAGGCTCTTGTTATCTGTGACATTTTCTTTGTTTTTGATGACCCGAAAAGGTTTGAGGCATAATGGCCAGGTATTTGGTAGAATGCTCCTCTGCTTGAATTTGTCTTGTTTTCCTCATAGTTGGATTGGGATCATGTGTTTTCGGAAGAAGACCACAGAGGTAAAGTACATTTTCATCAAGGCTGCATACTACAACATAATTTATCACTGTTAATGTTGACGTTGATCACCTGGCTGAGGTATGTGTTAGGTTTCTGTACCTTTTTTTTTTGGAGACAGGGTCCACTATGTCTTCCAGGCTGGAGTGCAGTAGTGTCATTTTGGCTCACTGCAGCTTCAACCTCGTGGGCCTAGGTGATCCTCTCTTCTCACCCTCCCGAGTAGCTGGGACTACAGGCCACGTCACCATGCTCGAATAATTTTTTGTATTTGTATATTTGTAGAGACGGGTTTTCACCATGTTGCCCAGGCTGGTCTTGAACTCCTGGGCTCAAGCAATCTGTCTGCCTTAGCCTTCCAAAGTGCTGGTATTACAGATGTGAGCCATTGCATGTGGCTAGGTTTCTCTGCTTTGAAGTTACTCTTTTCCTCCCTTTTCATAACTCTTTGGAAGGAAGTCACTGTGTGCAGCCTACACGTAAGGACTGGGAAGTTACCCTGTTCCTCCAAGGTGGTGGAGTATCTACATAATCTTCTGGAATTCTGTTCTGGAGAGTTGCATGTTCTCCCCCATTTATTTACTTATGTCAGTATGGACTCATGTATATTTACTGTATACCTTGTGTTATAATCCAATACTACTTTGTTTTGTTACTCAAATTGTTCCAGCTTTGGCCACTGAGAGTCTTTCAGTTGGCAGTGCAGCTGTTAAAAAAAAAAAAAAAAAAAAAAAAAGCCAGGCTTGGTGGCTCAGTCCTGTAATCCCAGCACTTTGCGAGTCTGAGGTGGGAGGATTGCTTGAGCCCAGGAGTTCAAGACCTACATGGGCAACATAGTGAGACACCTGTTTCTAGAAAAAATTTAAAAAAATTATGTCACTAGATGACACATGCCTGTAGTCCCAGCTCCTCAGGAGGCTGAGGTTGAGGTGGGAGGATCACTTGAGCCTGGGAGGTCAAGGCTGCAGTAAGTCATGATTGTGCCACTGCATTCCAGCCTGGGTGACAGAGTAAGACCCTGCCTCTGAAAAGAAGAAAAAAAAAATTTCTTTGAACCAACGTGTAATGACTTCCAGGATATATTTCGTGAAGAAATCAAAGGACAAAACAGTATTTATAGTATCCTAGCGTTTGTATAAAAAAGGAGGAGAAGATAGCAAAACATATTTGTATCTCCTCATTTGTGCAAAAAGAAACAAGATAACCGGAAGCTAATGAGATTAATTACCTTCTGAGAGGTGGGTAGGAGCAAAGTAGAGAGAGTGGAGGAGTGACACTTTTACAAAATCTTTTGGCCGATGGCAGTGGCTCATGCCTGTAATCCCAGCACTTTGGGAGGCCATGGCAGGCAGATCACTTGAGTCCAGGAATTTGAGACCAGCCTGGCCAACATCACAAAACCTCATCTCTACCAAAAATAAAAAATTAGCCAGGCGTGGTGGCGGACCCTTGTAATCCCAGCTACTCAGGAGGCTGAGGCAGGAGAATTACTTGAACCTGGGAGACGGAGGTTGCAGTGAGCCGAGACTGTGTCACTGCACGCTAGCCTGGGTGACAGAGTGAGACTGTGTCTCAAAAAACAACAAAAAAAATTATATGTTTTGTATAATTCATGCTGTTTGAACTTTGTTAATGTTTCATATACTCAAAAAAAGGGGGGGGAATGAAAAAAAGGATGAGCAGAGTTGGGAAGAAAACTCAAAAATGGAATACAAGCAAAACCAAACAAACTTACTTGAAATGAGTCATCTAATTACACTAAAGAAAAAAATGAACTAACCCAAGTAATTTGAACGTAAACTAAAGACAAAGTAGAGCTGTTGTTAGTAGTTTGGATTTTGCAGCGGCGTGGATTGGCAGTTCTGACACTGGCTTCTATGTATTCGGTGTATTCCAAGACTGAGCAAATAAGTAAACATATTGTAGACAATAAGAGACAGGTTTCTTACTGTCATAAATATAGAAGTGGAAAGACTAGGATGTATCCTGTGATGTTGGATTGGAATTAGAGGTATGAGTGTGAACTCATGGTTTTCAATATATACAAGATGTAGAATAGATAGATATGTGTGTCTATGTTTGTTTCATGTATATATTCAATATGTGTTTTCCTGTAGCAATGAGTATACATAACGCCCAGATTTTGTTTTTTAAATACCACTCTTCAGTAAACAGAAACAGGGATCCTTGGAGAAATGACTGATTGTAGGGCTAGGGCTGGGAAAGAACAAGAAGAACCTGCAACATCTTGTACCAGAAAGTATGACATTTATCAAAGAATGATAGGGGCTGTTAAAAGGACAGGGGCCAGATTGAAGGGATTCCCACTGGCCAAAAATGGGACAGAGCATCAAAGTAATGAAAATAATATAATCAATTGAATAAGGATCCATGAGTCCAAACTCATATAAATATATAAATGGATGAGAAGGGAAAGTTTCCCTTACAGTAGAATGCCAACTAAAATATAAGAGGAGTGCTAGAATTAGGAAATCACTGTTTGTTAACCGTTGTAGTAGTAATTGATTTAGTCAGTAATCATTGATAGATCCTCATACTAGTGGGTGAAAAGTTTGAGGAAATAATTGGATAGTTAAATGGTCTCAAAGTGTGTCCCCATAATAATTAGAGAGGAAAAACAAATACGGTGTAGAAACTTGGCAGGTAGCTTCTTACCTAGGTAATAAAAGTTAACATCAATAATGGGACAAATTGCCATGTGCCTCTTGATGTGATACACTGAAGACACAACATCACTTCTAGGGTATTCCTGCCAAAAAGTCATGACCTGAATCAAGTTGTGAAGAAACACCAGACAAACCCATATGGGGGAGCATTTTGCAAAATAACTGGCCTGTACTCTTTAAAATGTTAAGGTAATGAAAGAAAAAAGAGACAAGCTGTTTCAAATAAAGATTAACGATAAGAAAAATATTGTAAGAGTTGGAAAAAAAAAAAAAAAGACTAAAAAGACGTGACAACGAAATGCAATGGCAATCCTGGACCGGGAAAAAAAACCCACCCAACTTTTTTTGCCTTTTGCATGAATGATATTATTAGGCGAATTGGTGAAATTTGAATAAGGTCTATAAATTAGACACTAGTGTTAATGTTAATTTCCTAATTTTGGTAATCGTATGGGGACTTAAATTTAAGTCCTTTTTTTTTTTAGGAAACGTGCATCATATCTGCAATTTAATTGGTTCAGAAGAAAAGCTCGGGTGCGTATGTAAGAGCTAGAAGGATAAAGCAAATGTGGTGAAATGTTACTATTTGGAAATTGTTTGTACTGTTCTTGGAACTTTTCTTCAAGTTTGAAATTGACAAATGTTTTTCATGACATCTGCTGTCATCAAGAAATATTTTACCTAACTGATCTTTCTGAAGACTTGCACTTTTTAAGTGTTAAATTGAGCCCAGGAATTTGAGTGTATAGTGAGCTATGATGTCACTCCTGCACTTCACCCTGGGCAACGGAGCGAGACCATGTCTCTCAACAGCAACACCACCACCACCTAGTGACTTAAAACAACCATAATTCTGCAGGTCTAGATCTAGGGGGGAAAAGTTAATTAAAAGTTTACGGGGATGATGTCTCACTCCGTCTCCCAGGCTCGAGTGCGGTGGCACAATCAAAGTTCACAGAAGCCTTGAACTCCTGGGCTCAAGTGATCCTTCTGCCTCATCCTCCTGAGCAGATGGGAGTACAGGTGTGTGCCATCATGCCTGGCTAATTCAATTTTTTTTTTTTCCTCGTAGAGACAGGCTCTCCTGTGTTGCCCAGGCTGGTCTCAAACTCCTGGCTTCAAGCTGTCCTCCTACCTTGGCCTCCCAAAGCGCTGGGATTACAGGCATGAGCCACTGTGCCTGGCCTGATCCCAGTTATTTAATTAATAAATTGAGTGAATTATATTACCTAAGATGTCTTCTAGCCCTGAGTTTGTGTAATTCTGTTTTGGTCTTTTTTGTAGATTAGTCTTCCTGAATACCCCTGTCTGTGCTGGAATGCTGCAGTGCTCTCCAACCTGCTTGAAGTGCATGAGTGTTTTATCTCCAAATAGCCTACCTTGCTGTGCTTTTATCATTCTTTCTGTGCTTTTATAGTTCTGCTGTGATCTTTGCAGACAAGTGTTATTTCCACAGCTTTCAGGTGTCTGTGGGTGGCTTCTGATCTACTGGCCTATTTTGCCTAAATTTGTTAGCAAGACTTAGATATTCTTTCCATCTGAAGGTAAAATACAGAATTTAGAACAGCTGATTTCGTCAAAGCTACTTGGAAATCCTTATGTATTTTTTCTGATTTATAAAAGTAATATGTAAATAATACATATCATTTTAGATAGTATTAAAAAAGTAGGAAAGTATAAAGCAAACAAAAATTACCTTTTGTTCAACCATCCAGAGATAAACTCATTAAGTACTGGGTTTTTCCACCATTTAAAAATTTTTGTATTTTCCCTTTTTCTCTTCTTCTTATTAGCATTTTGAAATGCCCACTTTTCTTCCATCGTGAGAAAATAAATACATAAGATTCCTTCCCATAATCCCAGCCTTCTGGTATCTTGTGTTAGCGTCCCTTTCATAGCTAACTGTTGAAAGAATACTGCTTTCTTCTTTCAGGTTGGCTTCTACCCTCACTAGGGTCCCAAAACTTTCAAAATCACTAATGACTGCACTACTGGCAAATTTGGTGGATGTTTTCAGTAGTTACCTCACTTTTCTCCCAGCAGCATTTGATTTCCTCTCAAAACACTCTTCCACAGGCTTCTACCATAACTTTCTCTTCCCTGGTTTTCCTTAAGTTTTTTTGGGCACTCTTCAGGATAGCCTAGGCTACACCTTCCTGCAAAAAATCATTCACTTTCCTGGTTTCAGTAACTCCCAAATCTGTATCTCTGGCTCAGATTTTCTCTGAGTTCCAGGTTTATCTCAGCTAGATAGTGGACTTAACTGTTCCACCAATAAACTCAACATGTCCAGATACAAATTTATCTTATCTCTTTTTAAAACTTCCACTGTCATTCTTGGCTGAAAGCCAGTGTCATCTTTAATTCCTCCATCTGCCTCACCTCTTCCTGTGAGTCCTTACCAGGGCTGTTTGTTCTCTTCCGAATCTCTCTTGAACCACTGTTCTCCTTTGCCAGTGCCACTGCCATAGTCCATGGCAACACTTTTATTGGGGCCACCTGTAAAGGACTTCTATCTGGTCTCCTGGCGGTTTTGTTTTCTTTTTTGCTTAAATCAATTTTCCACCCTGGATTTAGAGTGATCTTTCAAAAATAAATTTAATCATTGTTACCTTTTTTTTTTTTGAGACGGAGTCTCACTCTGTCGCCCAGGCTGGAGTGCAGTGGTACAATCTCAGCTCACTGCAGCTGTTAGGAATCTGCATTTTATTTATTTATTTATTTAGTTTTGAGGCAGAGTTTCGCTCCGTCGCCCAGGCTGGAGTGTAGTGGCGTGATCTTGGCTCACTACAACCTCCGTCTCCCCGGTTCAAGCAATTCTCCTGCCTCAGCCTCACGAGTAGCTGGGATTACAGGCACCAGGCCATTATGTCCGGCTAATTTTTGTATTTTTAGTAGAGATGGGGTTTCACCATGTTAGCCCAGGCTGGCCTCAAACTCCTGACCTCAGGTGATCCACCCGCCTGGGCCTCCCAAAGTGCTGGAATTACAGGCATGAGCCACCGCGCCTGGCTCATTGTCACCTTTTTAATAGATCCTTTTGCCTATACGATGCGTTATAAATGTATTGCCTTGTGTTTCAAGTCCTTAATGAAACTCATCCTTGAGTAGCTGTTAGTCTTCACAACTCTCCCACAGCTCCTTCCCCTTCATTCCTGTGGTTTTTTTTTTTTTGGCAGGTATATGGGAGAATGATATTTCTGTCTTCCAAGCCTTGATTTTTCCTTTGCTGAGCTTAGTGCATTCCTTCTGGCTCCACTTACTGTTTGCTAAACCAGGTTTTATCATCCTTCAGGTTTTCTTCAGGTTAATTGGTCGTTTCCTTTTCCCTTTCCTGGCCTAGATTCTCCTGGTGCAGTCACTCTATTTGAGTAGCATCATACATAATAGCTTTTCTACTTCGTGGTAGTTCTCACACTTTTTGGTCTCAGGACTCTTTTGCACTCTTTTAACATTATTTAGGATTCTAGGGAGCTATTGTTTATGTGGGTGATATCTACAATATTTATTGGATTAGAAATGAAGGCTGAGAAATTAAGAAAAAATTATTTTAAAGTTACAATGATAAATTATAATTTTACATGTTAAGATGACATGTTAGCATAGTTATTTTTCACGAAAATCTTATTTTTCAAACCAGAAAAAAGCGAAAAGAATTGCATTGCTTTTCATTTTTTTAATGTCTGAATTAATAAAATATACCTGAATTCTCATGTCTGCCTCTACATTCAATCTGTTGTGATGTTAGACTTCGTGTAGCCCCGTGAAAACTCCACTATACCCTTGTGAGAGGATGAAAATGAACAAAACAAATGTTTTTGTATTATTGAGAAGATAGTTTTGACCTTGTACATTCCCTGAAAAGGTCAGGAACCCCTCGGTGTCTCTGGACTGCACGTTGAGAACCACTGCTTTATGGCAATCACTTCTTATTTGCCTCTTTCCCTCTGACTATGTACTGTGAGAGTAGGACCCAGATCCACCTTGCTTACTTTTGTGTCCCTGGTACCTGGGACATTGTTCTTTATGTAAAAGGTTCGCAGATATCTGTTGATTCACTTATTCAATCGATTACTCGGTTGGTTTGGTTTTCAAGAAATTGACACCAGGCACTAGAGACTCAGTCCATGTAAGTACAAGAAAATTGTAGCCTGTGGGCATTTCTTCTACCAATTTCTCTGGGGCATTTGGGTCTAATATTTTTCATGTAACATCACAAGAGTATAATTCTCATTTTACCTTAGTTAATATTGAGGTAAAAGGAAGCATATAAATTAGTTTTTGTCATGGATTTTTGAATTAAGATGTACATATATGGAATGATATGAATAAATGTCAACTATGTAATATTGCCTTACATTTGAAAAGTCTACTTGACTTGAAGGCGTGAAAATGCATTGTCATGTTTATTTGTTGTCAAGGAAGTAGTAGTATAGGAAAATACACAGGAAATATTTATTCTTTGGGAATGATAGAGGAAAGAAAAAAGTAAAATAAAAATTAAGCACAAAAAGTGTTTTAAATTAAAAAATTTATTCTGGAAAGGTCATTAGGTAACAAATAGGAGACTTTAGTCTATGTTAAATGCTTTGTGGAAAAACTGACCACTTATTCAGTGTGGAATTGAAACGTACATTTAAAATGGTGGTGAAGCAGGAAAAAAAGAAATAGCATGAGGCATAGCTTATTAATTATGTGTTGTCTGGTTTCCATGAAAGCCTTAATTAGAACGAAAAGGAAAAGATTTGCTTATTATTACAACTACCAAGTTCAGCATTTATGACCTGTCATTATAAAACAGATCACCATGATGTCTGACCCACCCTTGAAAATCGTGAAGTGCAAACACACTAATTATGTTCCTACTGAAATTCAGGTTCTTAACTTCAGGCTTCAGCTTAACCTGCTTTAGAGCACTCATACTTTTTGCCACGATAATACTCATAGGACTAGAAACAACTAGGAGATTTTATTTTATTTTTTAAATCAGACTGAACGTCAGGCAGATTTCCTTATATTGTAAATTAGTGGCTTATTTATATGACCTTTATAGGGCATCTAATGATAGTGGTTTTTTTCTTCTTTTTTTTTTTTTTGAGATGGAGTTTCGCTCTTGTTGTCCAGGCTGGAGTGCAATGGTGCGATCTCAGCTCACCGCAACCTCCACCTCCCAGGTTCAAGCAGTTCTCCTGCCTCAGCCTCCAGAGTAGTTGGGATTCCAGGCATGTGCCACCATACCTGGCTAATTTTGTATTTTTAGCAGAGATGGGATTTCTCCATGTCGGTCAGGCTGGTCTCAAGCTCCCGACCTGAGGTGATCCGCCCACCTTGGCCTCCCAAAGTGCTGAGATTATAGGCGTGAGCCACTGCGCGCAGCTGTGTTACTTATTTGATGTATTTTGGTGACATTTTGAATGGGGGCAAATGAGAAAAGGGCTCTGGCACTAAGTATTTATTAGATAACTCTTTTACAGGACAGTGTTTGGTAGTGAAGTTACTCTGCCCATGAGAGTGTGGCCATGCTGCAGCTTGACACCACTCCCTGTAATAGAGAATGGATTGTGCTGTGATTTTAACATTTCCCTTAAGAAAAGGGTGTTAGGTTATGATAAAACTTTTATACTGTCTTTGTGAGGTTTTGGTGAGTTAGTAAGTAGGCTTCCCTTTCATTAAGAAAAAGTCTTTAAATCTTTGTTTCTACTTGCAGAACATTTATTCCTTCTTTGTAAGAAGAACCAGGATAATTTGTTCATTTGTATAGTTGATCCTTGCACAGCTTGGAAGTTCGGGGCACTGACCCCCATGCAGTTGAAAGTCCACATATAACTTTTTGACTCCCCAAAAACTTGACTGAGAGTTTCCTGTTGTTTGAAAGCCTTACTGATAGCATAAATAGTTGATTAACACGTTTTGTATGTTATATGTATTATATATTGTATTCATGCAATAAAGTAGGCTAGAGAAAAAATAAGGAAGAGAAAATACATTTATAGTATGGTATTGCATTTATTGATATTGTAAGTTTACATCATCTGTTTACAAGATGATGTATGTCAGTGTGAAATGGTAGGTAACCACAGCTGCAGACCTCAATCTACAGTACATTTCAAGTAGTTCAACTTTTTCCTGTAATGTCATTACTTTTCTCTGCTTCTTGGGAGCACTTCCAGCATTACTAGTGGCACTTCATATGGGTCCCATGGTGTTATTCAAGGTTTATGGTTATTGCAGTAAACATGACTTGCTTACTGTGTATGTTATTGGTATCACAGGGTGTTTTAAGTGGATAATTGTAATGTTTGAGCCCAGTGTAATAGCAATAGGAGATGACTTCAGAATTATTACGGCAGTACAGTATATACCGCAGTTAATTTTATGTAGTTGTGATTTGTTATATCTTTATGTTTGCTTACAATTCTCTCAATTTTGAGTGGTGCTATTTATGTTCTGTGTGTGTGTTAGTTTTGATAAATTTCATCTTTTTAGAATTTGTATATGTTTTATGGTAGTAAATGACAAAATAGACTAGTATTCACTTTTTTTTTTCTTTTCCTGAGACGGAGTTTCACTCCGTCGCCCAGGCTGGAGTAGTGCAGGGGCGCGATCTCGGCTCATTACATCCTCCGCCTCCTGGGTTTAAGCAGTTCTCCTGCCTCAGCCTCCCAAGTAGCTGGGATTACAGGCGCTCACCACCACGCCTGGCTAATTTTTTGTGTACTTTTAGTAGAGACGGGGTTTCACCATTTTGGCCAGGCCGATCTTGACACCTGACCTCGTGATCCACCCACCGTCTTGGCCTCCCAAAGTGCTGAGATTTACAGGTGTGAGCTACCGTGCCCGGCCAGTATTTACATGTTTTACACATTTATGCCGTATCTTTCTCTTGAATTTTTTTGATATTTCTAGGCTATGGTGGTTCATCTGTGAGGTTTTTTTTAATTGTTCCAAATGTTCAAAAATGTTTTCAATATATTTATTGAAAGAAAATCCAGGTATAAGTGGACTCATGCAGTTCAAATCCGTGTTGTTCAAGGGCCAACTGTGTTTTATACATGTGATTTAACTATTACTTGTTTATTAACAAAGTGACACTATAAACTCATTTCTGTAGCAGTATTTAAATTTTATGTGCCCCAAACCTTGGCATATTACGGGATGAAATATTTTACTCCTTTTCTTCCTTTTAGCACAACGTTCTGAAATTTTTTGGTTATTGTAATGATTTTGATCGGGAGTTGAGAAAATGCCTGAAGAATGAGGTAAGAAAAGTGTCAAAGGATGGATATGGTTGAACGATAGAACAGAACATTTTTGCATATTGTGTATTACTGCCATTATTGAATTTTTCCCAAATTTTAGTGTAACAGAAAATTGACTTTACATGTATGAACTTCCTCTGTTTAGGGGAAGAAATGAAAGCTTTTCTGGGGACAGTTTTAGAACATAGCTTTTTGGCCATGAACACAAATGAGGAAAACAACTTCCTTATGATGATTACTGTAGGTCATGTGGATGAATTTAATGGTTTAGGAAGTTGTATCTCTGGCCGGCAGAAAGACTTATATCAGTCACCTATTAGCTGATTGGCAGGTAACTAAAACTCTCAGGGCCTCAATTTCTATATATAAATTGAGGAGGCTAGAATTAGGCTCTTTTCAGCTTTAACATTTTGAATTTCTTTGTAGTTATGGTTTGTGTAAGCCACAGGGATCTAATTTGACTTGTTTTGGAACACTGTCATCTCCTGAACTTGATTTTAGGGCACGACTTGGACTTGGGCAAATAGCCACAGTACACAGTTCATTGTCTTTTTCCAGGCACTGCCAAATAAGCAGAGTGCATTTTAAACCTTTGAAAATAAATTTGATTCAATTTCTGTTTTATACATCAGATTTTTTGTATCCAGAACTTTTAAAAATATATGATGGCTAAGATTTTGCCTTTCAGATATCATTTTTGTTATTTTTGAATTTTTTTTTTTGCCTCAGATTGAAAGATTTAAATATAATATTTGAAGTTGTCCAACATCTTTCTTTTGATTTTGTTTTCTGCTTAGGCTGTTTTTCCCTTCCTGGATTCCCTTTAAAGTGCGACATTCACCTTTACTGTTTGAAGAACTTTTTGGAGTACTCAGTGAAGAGTAATAGTTTGTTTCTTTTTTTCTTTTTTCTTTTGAGACAGGGTCTCGCTCTGTCACATAAGCTGGAGTGCAGTAGGGTGATCGTAACTCACGGAAGCCTCAAACTCAAGTGATCCTCCCACCTCAGCCTCCTGAGTAGTTAGGACTACAGGTGCGTACCACCATGCCTGGTTAAGGTTTTACACATTTTTTTGTAGAGATGAGAGTCTCGCTGTTTTGGCCAGGCTGGTCTCAAACTGCTAACCTCAAGCAGTCCTCCCACCTTGGCCTCCCAAAGTGCTGGGACTACAGACATGAGTCACCATTCCCAGCCTTATTAGTGTTTTTAAATGATTTATTAAAAAATTTTGTCCTTTATATGAAAAAGCCAGTTTACATGAAAACTACACCTAGGGCGATGTTTCTTTAATAGTAAACTTGTGAGCTGGCATCTGTAATCCCAGCTATTCGGGAGGCTGAGGCAGTAGGGTCCTTTGAGGTGAAAAGTTTGAGGCCAACTTGGGCAACGTAGTGAGACCCTGTCTCAAAGAAGTCTCTTAAAGTTTAGCCAAGTGTGGTGGCGCACACCTGTGGTCCCAGCTACTTGGGAGGCTGAGGCGGGAGGATCGCTTGAGCCCAGGAGTTCGTGGCTGCAGTGAGCTATCTAGGTCGCCACAGTGCTTCTACCTGGGTGACAGAGTGAGACCCTATCTCTAAAAAATAATATTGGCCAGGTGTGGTGGCCCACGCCTATAATCCCAGCATTCTGGGAGGCCAAGACAGGCGGATCACCTGAGGTCGGGAGTTTGAGACCAGCCTAGCCAACATGGTGAAACCCAGCTCTACTGAAAGTACAAAAAAATTAGCCAGGCATGGTGGCGGGCGCCTGTAGTTCCAGCTACTCGGGAGGCTGAGGCAGGAGAATAACTTGAGCCCGGGAGACGGAGGTTGTGGTGAGCCCAGATCACATTACTGCATTCTAGCCTGGGTGACAGAGTGAGAGACTCTGTCTCTAAATAAATTTAAAAAAAATAAAATAAAAAATAAATACATAGCTTATGGAAAAATATAGCTCATATTATTTTATTCAGTATGGCTATTTGTTTTTTACATACTTTCAGCTGTATAACATAGGTTTTTTTCATGTTTTTAAATTTTTTTCCCGTGTAGTTCAGAAATTTTGCCACTGCTTTGTCAATTAGATCTTCATATGAAATTGTCTTCTCAGCTGGCCTGAGATCTGTTAGTGACTTTTTGGTAGACCGTTGGAGATATTTTTCTAATTTTGTCTGAGTTTGTTTTCCTGTACATCTCATGTTTTCTCTTTGAATTCTTTTCTAAGTCCTCTGTGTAGTTGTATGTTACTTTATTCTCTAATTTGTAGATGTTTTTCTGTCTGCTTGCCCATCACTAATCTCTGAGTCTGCACTCATGTATTTCTTCTCTACTCTTAATGCTTGCTTCAAATGCTTTCCTGCTACTGTTTGCTTCATGTGTCATCTGATTACTTCATTCCATGAAGCTTTTTTTTTTTTTTTTTTTTTTGCCAGAGTCTCACTCTGTCGCCCAGGCTGGAGTGCAGTGGCGCGATCTCGGCCCACTGCAAGCTCCTCCTCCCGGGTTCACGCCATTCTCCTGCCTCAGCCTCCTGAGTAACTGGGACTACAGGTGCCCAGCACCACGCCCAGCTAATTTTTTGTATTTTTAGTAGAGACGGGGCTTCACCGTGTTAGCTAGGATGGTCTTGATCTTCTGAGCTTGTTATCCGCCCGCTTCGGCCTCCCAAAGTGCTGGGGTTACAGGTGTGAGCCACTGCGCCCGGCATCCATGAAGCTTTTAAGTAGAAAAAGGGTATGGCCATTTCTTGTTGGGACTCTGCTGTGTCACTCCTTTTATTCTTTTTTTTTTTTTTTTTTTTTTTTTTTTTTTTAGAGAGATGGACTCTTGTTGTGTTGCCCAGGGTGGTCTCAGACTCCTGGGCTCAAGGAGTTCTCCCATCTTGGCCTCCCAAAGTTTTGGATTACAGGTGTGAGCCACTGCACCTGGCCTTTTGTTCTTCTTCTTGAAAAGAAACACTAGTAGTACTTTTGTGGCATTCTCTTTTGTCCCTCTTAATTGTTTGGTTTGGTTTGGGGTTAATTGGCCTTTCATTCTGTCTGTATTGTTTGATTGAGTTTTGTGAGTAACTTCATATTTATCCTTTTCTCCCCTTTTATTCAGGGAACATCATGACTTCCTTTGGAGATGTCTTAACATATTTTAATGTAGACTGTATTTTAATTTGCTCTGTAACTTATTTTATTGGCCTGCTACAAAGTATTGTCTTCTGAAGAGTTTCCTTTAAGACCCTTCTCAACCTGATTGCTGGGGGCAATCCAGTAGACGTGATTAAAGGTAGATATGAAAGCTTTTTCTCAGAGCAGGTATCCTTCCTTGTTCTAGAATAGCGTTTTTTGATTTTTTCCCCAACAATTCTATGAGTAAATTTAATGTATGATAGATAAAATGAATGACTTTGAAGGGACCTGGTGCTTCATGTGTAATTTAAAGTAGCCTTTTTTTTTTTTTTTTTTGAGACAAAGTCTCACTCTTGTCACCCAGGCTGGAGTGCTGTGGTGCGATCTCGGCTCACTGCAACCTCCTCCTTCTGGATTCAAGTGATTCTCCTGCCTCAGCCTCCTGAATAGCTGGAATTACAGGTGCATGCCACCATGCCCTGCTAATTTTTGTATTTTCAGTAGAGACGGGGTTTCACCATGTTGGCCAGGCTGGTCACTAACTCCTGACCTCAGGCGATCTGCCCGCCTCGGCCTCCCAAAGTGCTGGGATTACAGGCATGAGTCACCGCACCCGGCCTGAAGTAGCCTTTTGACAAGGAAGGAATAAAAAGTTTGAAAACTACCATTCCAGAAGATATGTTAGAATCCTTCAGTCAAAACTTTTGACCTAGAAAACTTCTTAAAGATTATCTAGTCTACCTCCTTATATTTGAAGTTACTGGTCCAGAAGAGTGAAGTAACTCAAAGTCATGAATCCCCTCATTACTCTCTCTTGGGTGGCGGGGTTTGTCCCTGATGAGCTCGGTATCACTAATCTTTAATTTCTGTGGCCTCGCTCTCCACATCTGTGGCTCCTAAAAGATTCTGATGTTTAACTGTTCACATGTTTTCAGTTTTTTCTGTTTGAATTTACTTTTACCCTTTTCCCCTTCTGCCCAGGGGAAAACACACTCATTCACCTTTAAAGTGTGTTGGATTGGTGTATGTATTATAAGCGTGTATATATATACATGTGAAAACACTTTTAAGTTCCTCTGCTTTAAATGTAGTTTAACTATTTAAGAAAATCTAAGTGCCAGGCTTTGTGTCTCCTGTTACTTATAACCTGCTGGCCAGATCAGAATACTAGGCTGAAAATCTCTTGAGGTGAAAACTGTGTTTATATGTAGCTGATTAAGAAACATAGGATTTGAGGAGTATCAGGTTTGTTAACTGTTCGTGATGAAGAAACCTTGGGAAGTTGAGCTATGTATTTCCATATGAGTCAATAGGATAATATGGTTGCTAAGAGCTAGTTACTCTTGATAATGTCTAAAGAAATACAGTGTGAGCTGGTCATAAGATCTAGGCCCACTGTAGTCTATGTCTGTCATTGTGACTGGAGCACTGTATTCAATTTTGGTTGTGATTTTTTTTTTTTGATAAGGGGCATTAATGTTAAAGTGCTTTATGAAATAAAAGTCATTTTATAGGTTAGATATTAAAAGATGGAGGCTGTGTTCTGTGCAGCAGTTGTGGAAACTAGCAGTGTTCAGCGCAAAAGGTAGTAAGTGGGTTATCTGTAATTAAATGTTTGAAAATTATAGCAGACAAGAAGAAATAAAAGGTGGTAGTTGACAAGGCAGCACTTTTGGTTTAAAATGAAAAACTTTGGAGCGAGTAGAATTGTCCAACAGTTAGGCTACCTCTCAAGGAGTTTACAGGGAAGCACTTTTGGTTTAAAATGAAAAACTTTGGAATGAGTAGAATTGTCCAGCAGTTAGGCAGGCTACCTCTCAAGGAAGTGAGCCTCTCCACCAGAGGTACTCAGCAGAAGTTAGAGGACTAGTTAGATTGCGAGCCCCTGGAGAACATGGACAGAATTTGCCCATCTTCAGTACTTACTTAATTCAAATTTTGGGAGGAAATTGATTGAGCAAACATTTGTGCATCTATTAGCATGTAGATGCTGTACTGTATTGAATGAAATTGTGCTAGATATGAGATATTCTCTAAGGTAACTATTTCCAATCTCAGATTTGGTTAAATAAAAGATAAGAATTTTGTCAGTAAGAACATGTTTAAAAAATTTAAACCCTGTTAACCTCAAAGAACATTTATTTTTTGCAAATATTTCTAAATGGTTAAACTGCTATAAATAGTGACATAATCTGCTGTTTCTTTTCTCCCCCCCTTCTTTTATTTTTCAGTACATAGAAAACAGGACCAAGAGCAGGGAGCATGGCATTGCAATGCGAAAGAAACTTTTTAATCCTCCAGAGGAATCCGAAAAATAAATTGTATTTTCACTCGATGCCTTGGCGGAGAGAAGACCTAAAGACTCTGGGTTGATACCTGAAAGAATCCTGTCTTATTTGGTCTCCATAATCCTTTGAATGGAAAGTGACCTGTGAGAGATTGAACCGTGGAGAAATATGAAAACCCTGGATTCTGAGTATTTGTTGGGCAGGGCGTTTAGTACTGTCTCCCCTTTACCAGCAAACCTGACTTCACCATGTTTATTCCCTTTGCCTACAACCAGTTAATATCTGAGTAACTTATCTCCTTCAATAAAATAATTTAAATAATTTTTTTCTCCTTTCTCTTAGATTCTTCTGGCATTAGAGGGAAATGTTGCCATTAAGCTTTTTCTTTTTGACAACATGATGTTGAAGAGTTCTGCGGAAATCCCAGCAGTGTTAACTATTGGAAAATGTTCCAACTTTATTGTTTTTAAAGAGTGATTTTCTAAATGATTAAAAAAAAATATTTTTTTTGAGACATAGTGTTACTTTGCCGCCCAGGCTGGAGTGCAGTGGTGTGATCTCAGCTCACTGTAACGTCCACCTCCCGGGTTCAAGTGATTCTCCAGCCTCAGCCTCTCTAGTAGCTGGGGCTACAGGCTCAGGCTACCATGCCTGGCTGATTTTTGTATTTTTGGTAGAGACAGAGTTTTGCCATGTTGGCCAGGCTGATCTCAAATTCCTGGGGTTAGGTGATCCGCCCACTTCAGCCTCCCAAAGTGTTGGGATTACAAGCGTGAGCCACTGTGCCCAGAATAAAAGATTAAATATTTACACTTAACAATGATAAAATTGCATCTGGTTAGGAATTGAGTCTTAGCAGACTTTGCTTTCCCATTTGGTTGAATGTGTCCACTCGAGTTGCCAGTTAACTCCTGGACATTAACCTTAGGCCAGTGTGTCTCCTCTCTGCTGAGTATAGGACTGTTCTTCCCGTGCCCAATTGTAGCAGTCATTTCACCAGTGTTCCTTCTGACAAGTGTTTCTGAGACCTGTGACAATCTGGAAGTCAGCAGCTTCCAGCTGCAGTCACAGCAGGGGCTTGATCTTCTTGTCAGGTGTCAGGGAACAGACTCAGCTGTGAGCTCCTTCTAGTGGAGTTCTGTGTATATATCCAGCATGAGGCCTTGTTGGTGTCGGTGTTTAATAAGTGATTTCCCCATCACAGGAGGTATTCGAGAAGCTGGACTTTCGCTCAGTACGTCGATTACAGAGCATAACAGACATTCAGTGAAAGGATGGGGAAAGAACCAGAATTAATTCTGAAGTACCTTCCAAGACAAAGTGTATGAATATTTATTCAGTCCCCCTAGTGTCAGGCAGTAGAAATACAGAAATGAGACATTTTGCCTTTAGAATCTTGTAGTAAACTGAAAAGTTGACTTTTAGTCACCTGTAATCATCAAAGTGCCATGATTAGGTAGGTGTCATAGAAGACAGAGGACATTCATGTTCAGTCTTCATGAAGAAGGAGGTATTCCAAGAAAGCTATTTAGCAAAGATGACCTTTGACAAATGAGTGAAAATGGGATACATTCTGAGGCGCACTTTAAGGCATTTAGCGTGACTAGAATATGGGAGCTTAGAGTGGAGGAAGATCACAGACAGCTTTGAAATCTGTTGGAATTTTATTTTCAGTGCTGTGATGACCAGTTGCAGGTTTTAATATGGTGATTAGGGATTTGGGTAGAGGAGTTAGTTGGAAGGCTGATATATTTCAATTTGTATTTTAGTAAGTTTTTTTGGTTATAGTTTGGGGGATAAATTGGAGGGGAAGGAAGATAACGCCCAGGGAGACCAATTAGGTTTTTGTCCTAACTTGAGTGAGAAATGAGGGCCTGGATGAAAGATGTGGCTTTGGGGATTAAGAGGAGTTACGATTCAAGCATGGAGTCAGCATGACTGACTAGGTGTAGGGTTTAAGGAAGTGTCCAGGATGTCTCAGGCATTCGATTTGTGCCTGCTTGGGAGGGAGTACTGGGGAGGTGAAGTGTGTGTGGAAGATCCAGGGGGAGAGGGCTTCCGGGTTGCTGCTGGATATTTAGGTCTGCAGCTTGTTAGAGTCACCTGGATTAGAACAGAACTGGGAGATGTCAGCATGCAGATGCCAGCTAAGGCCCTGTAGGCCAATGTCAGTAGCTGACCATAAGAGCAGGATGAAACTTTGGAAATTCATTTTTAAAAATTTTATAAGTAATATATGAGTACATTTTTATGGGATATTCAAACCACCTACTGTTTTTAGGTCTTACTCTCTTGTGTTGCAGCTGTTGCTGATCCCTGTAGAATAAAGTACACACTGAAAGCTATGGCAATGATCTACCTTTCCAGCTCCCTCTAGGAAGGGAGTTTGACAAATAAAATGCTAGTGAGCTGGAGCACAGTGAGCAAGGGGGAGGGTGGCATGAGCTGAGGACACAGGTGGGCAGGGCCAGCACACACAGGCCTTGGACATCACCTCAGGGAACTTGCATGTTATTTGCAGCGTAATGGAAAACCATTAGAAGGTTTTAGGGAGTGGTTATGATTTCATTTATTTATATTTTATAAAGATCTTTCTGGTTATTCGGTGAATAGTTACGGTTAAACCAGTTCAACCCAGTGACAGTACCTGTCACCTAGAGTTACTGTGAGGATTGGTTGAGATGTATGTGATAGATTATCTGGCACAAAGTAAGGGCCCACTCAATATTGTTTTTCTCTCAAGTGCACCCAAATTGGGGTATTGGAAACACTTCCTCCGTACTTTGGTAGAAGGCACCAAATCACTAGGGGTGATACCGTTTGAGTGGGGCCCCAGCTGATGGGGCAGGGGGTAAAGGGGTGAGGCGCTTAATATGAGGCAGAAGGAAGGGCCAGGCCTCTAGAACTCATCCCAAGCCGGCCCCATTCTCTGGCTCCCTGTACATCCTGCCTTTCCATAGAGGAAGCCAGTCCCAGGGGTGGCTGCATCTTATTCCATGCTTTACATCTCATCAGCCTTGCTGACTTTCCCCAGCCTACTGTAGATCAGAGTGAAATCTGTTTCTCCTGTCTAGAGCAAGCGCACTTTTTCCTGAGGATTTCCAAATATTTTAAATTCCCATAAGCAGTGGAAGCCGAAGAAGCTGGAGGGAGAGTGGGGTTGGGAGGTGCAGAGGTTCCATGTCTTCCTGCCTTTATGAAGCTTCTGGCATTGTGCTGGGTGCAGGTGATACCATGGAATAAGATGGATGTGGTCCTAGTGACGGTTCACATCACGAAGGACCATCTTTGTCCTCTTAGGGAATCTGGCTTTCCTGCTAAGGGCAACAGGAAGGCATTGTAGGGTCTGTGCAGGATACCAAGTGAAGTAAGAGATTTCCTTACTGTGGACTTGCAGACGATAAGTAAACTTTTGGGTCATAAGAGACCATCTCTTGGAAGCTGAAGAACTTAGGCCAAGGTTTTCCTGAGAAATCTAGTTTTGCAGAATGTTGTGAACCTTGATGCTCTGGTGACAGTGAATTAATGGTTTATTTTAGGAAGCACTACACAATTTTACTTAGGAGTGAGGATAGAAAGTTGAGCTGTTTCTGATCTTTTATAAATGAAGTTTAAGATCAGATTAGTCTCCATGGAGTTTTTAGCTCAAAGCACAATTAGTTTTCTATAGAAAGGGCTTGGGCTGAACCAAATTATGCCATTGATCTGCCTGGTAGACATACAAATCATTCTGTTCTTAGAAAAAACAAACAAAAAAAAAAAACAAAACGAAAAACAAAAAACCCTCACTGTCCCAAGGGAGTTGCTCCTTTCACTATACCCTGATATTGAAATTTGTGCCCCTTAAATGATATCATATTCAGCGAACCAGCTATACCGGAATCTACCTTAATCCATAGACATCCCTGCCTCCCCTAGAGAGGTCACTGAAGGAGATAAATACATAGCAGAAAGTGGTGAAGGGAAAGCAAAGGGATGCTTTATTGTTACCGGTCTCCTGCCTCTGGTATCACATGGAGCAGGTGGCCTAGGCTAGAGGCCTGTGGGGCCATTTCCGTCCTCTAAGCTCTAGTCTGATCTCACCGGCAGCTGGTCACATGGGAGGACAGGAGATGGAGAACAAGGCTGACAGTAGGGAGGGGAGAGCAGAGACAGGTGGCTGAGTTTCTCTCACTTAGAGAAAAGAAACTGGCTGAGGGTATACCACGTCTGAAATGAGCGAAAAGGAATATTGCCCAAATCCTGTAAAGGACCTTTTTTGTGGTATTAATGCTATTCTTTTTTATGACAAAATATTTCAGGTTTACAGAAAACTATACAGACTAATATGAACACTCACATAGCTGCTATCTAAGTCATACTTTTAAAAAATACAGGTTTAAAAAAATAATAATACAAAAGTGGGTAAAGCCTCCTGTGTTTGTCACCCCAAGCCAGTTCCACTTATTTCTTTATTAGTGGTAACTACTACCCTGACTTTGATGTATTTCATTCCCATGCATGATTTCATACTTATTTATATATATATATATATGTATGTATGTATGTCAGTATCCATAGCCATATTTTATTTTGCATGTTTAGTCATTTTACTTAGGAGGCGTCATGATGTGTGTAGCCTTTGGTAGCGTACCTTTTTAAAAAAAAAATACTATGTTGATAAATGAGGCTCTTGTTTATTTGTTTTGCCTGCTATATAGCATTTCGTTGTAGGCCTATACCACGGTTTATGTATTTCCCCGTAGATGGTCACTTAGATATCCAGTCTTTGCTATTGTAAACTTCAATGAACGTTCTTACTTACCTTCTTGTCCAATCTTGGAGAGTGTTTTTAGGTATAAACCTAGGATTTTAATTATTGGGCTGTAAGGTATGCATTTTCAAACTTACTAGAAGTTGCTAAATTACACCCCAAATGTTTTTAAGATTTTATGATTTGTATTTTTGTTGTTGTTTTTTGAGACAGAGTCTCACCCTGTCACCCAGGCTGGAGTGCAGTGGTATGATCTCAGCTCTCTGCAACTTCCACCTCCTGGCTTCAAGCAATTCTCGTGCCTCAGCCTCCTGAGTGGCTGGGACTACAGGCATGTGCCACCATGCCCTGCTAATTTTTGTATTTTTTAGTAGAGATAGGGCTTCACCATGTCCAGGCTGGAAAATTTTATGATTTTTAAAATAGTGTTCTTATACATCTTTTGCTAGATTTGTTTCTAAGGGGTATTTTTAAAATTACTTATTCTAATATCTCTTAAAATTTTTTTATAAAGCCAGGATTATAGGCATGAGCCCCTGCATCCAATTTATTCTAGTTTCCTATTACTGATATATTGGAGTATAATTGACTTCTGTATATTTATCTTACATTCAGAAGGCTTGCCAAACTTTCTTAATAATTCTGGGGCCTATAAATTATTTTAGATTTTTCTATGTAGACAGTCACATCACTTTTGAATAGTAACAGTATTGAATCATTTGTTTCTTTCCAATGTTTATACTTCCTTATTTGATTGTACTTAGAACATTCAGTATAATGTTTAATAGATACATCAGACTTCTCTTGTGACTGATGTTAAATCCTTACATTTCACTGACAAGTAGCAAATTTATAGTAGGTTTTTGGAAGATGTCTGTTCCTCCCTAAGGAAGTTCCTTTTGGTAATTGTAGATAGACTTGCTCAGCCTCGACTGCACCTCCTTCTAGTGTGTCTTCCCATATTTGTGAAACTCAAAAGCTAAATACTGCATTTTCTCCAATTCCTTTACAGTTAGGATTCCAGATAGGAATTAATGTCCATTAATCGGTGAGATTTGGATTTGGAATTGACTTAAATTGAGAGAGAGACGGTCCATGAAGCATCCATTTTCTGGTATGGATCAGAGCAGAAATGGTGGGGTTATAGAGCCTGCAACTGTAGCCGCAGTTTTCTTTTTTGCTAGGCAGCTTTTTAATTGCAATGTGGCTCTGAAGTTTCTTCATCTCTCCCAATGGTCAGGTAAGTTATTTAAATACCTGTCTGTCATTGCTTACTACACTGTCCTTTTAATCTTCATTATATAAACAATAAAGACATACTTAATGCTCACCGCTAGTCTTGTGTTAATGTCTCCCTAGTCATTTTGGTTGTCTGAGCCTCATTTTCCAGCAGATTCCTAAGGAAGTTCTCATGGGAACAATATTCCATGGGTTTTTTTCTTTTCTAATTGAGACGGAGTCTTGCTGTGTCACCCAGGCTGGAGTGCAGTGGTGTGATCTTGGCTCCCTGCAACCTCCGCTGCCTGGGTTCAAGCGATTCTTGTGCCTCAGCCTCCCAAGTAGCTGGGATTACAGGCATGCACCATCATGCCCGGCTAATTTTTTTGTCCTTTTAGTAGAGACGGGGTTTCACTATGTTGCCCAGGCTGGTCTTGAACTCCCGACCTCAAGTAATCCACCTGCCTCGGCCTCCCGAAGTGCTGGGATTACAGGCCTGAACCACCGCGCCTGGCTCTTTTCATCATTTCTGTTGTCCCTATCCTGTTCAATTTTTTTTCTGCTCCCTGCAGTTCCTCCTCACTTTGGAGTCTTGTCCTGGGAGGGAACCCTAGGGGATCAGTTTTGAGAGTTCATTAATGCTAAATTGTTCCAGCCCCTTCAGACCTTCCCGTGGGCCCCATTTACTGAAGTGGGCAAGAACCTTCCCAATACCAATTGCTGTTCTCAAATTGGCCCTCCGGGCTTTGCAGTGAATATCTGTTGTTTTGGGTTCTTCGGTCCTTAGTTGGTTCAGGTACCTTGTGCCTCCCTGTGCTGCTTTCCACATCGATGCTGAGACCTCCCAGGACTCCTCCGGCTCTTGATGCTGTGTCCTCACCTCACTCATTTGTATTTTGGGATATGGGGGTTACATTTTAACCTAATTTTGTTGTAAATACTGTCTCTCCTCCTGCCCTTTTTATATCATAAAAAAGATAGTTGCTTCCACAGTCACAACTATCTTTCCAGAATTTCCCACCAGTAACTTTCTGACACACACACTTAACTTACCAATGGGAAACATATTTTTTCTGCTCAGAGCCCAAGGTGAGTCACACTGGCCTTACTCTTACCTCCCTATGCTGGCAAGTGTATGTTTTCTAGTTAATGTTTTCTTAGAGGATTACCATCTCCCGGCTTTATGTGATATTCTTGTTTCTCACACCATTCCTCGTAGAGACTCAGTATCTTCCATCTTTTTCCATTGTGTTTATGAAAACCTCACTTCCTGGTCCCTGGCACTGGTCTAGGCTGCATAGCATGTGCTGATGCACTTACTTTCTGGTTTACAGTTCTCTCTGATTTCAACCCCCAAGGATTTTCTTTCCTTTCTTGTGAGCTCAACTACACCTTTAAAAACTATATTCGATATATGCTATCTAGTATTTGTAGATAGCTTTTTAGCAGGAGTGTTTTCAGATTACCTAATGAGCCATTTTACCAGAAACAGATACCCTGTACATAAAATTTTACCTTGGAAAGACTGCCCACTAGGAATGATTATATTTTCAACAGTTAGAGAACTAACTCATTCCTAGGAGATGGGGGGAGGATGGGAGTTGGGGAGGGCATGGCAAAGAGGGGAGTTGAAAGAGCATCTTCTGTTCAGAGACCTTCATCTTCATCTGCATTTGGGCCATTAGACTGTGGCCCATGGGCCAGCAGCTTTAGCGTAACCTGAGAAAGTTTGTTAGCAACGCAGAATCTCAGCCGTGTATGGTGGCTTGCGCCTGTAATCCCAGTACTTTGGAAGGTCGAGGTGGGAGAATTGCCTGAGGCCAGGGAGTTCAAGACCAGCTTGGGCAACATAGTAAGACCCTGTCTCTACAAAAATAAAAATAAAAAAAAGAAATGGAGAGTTTTAGACCCCACCCTGACCTACTAACTGAGAATCTGCATTTTAATAAAATCCCCAGATGATTCGCATGCATATAAAAATTGGAGAAGCATTGACTTAGACTCTTTCTGATGTAACTACCTTCCATAAAATGCCTACTTCTTTGGGGTTAATGACCTTCATCCACTCTTGTCATCACTTCTAGCTTACTCTTTTTTCTCCAGTTAATTTTTAAGCAGTTTCCTCAAATAACTTTTGTTTTTAAGTTTTTGAGAAAAGTTCTTATTGGTGCTATATTATGTTGAGAATGTGATTTGAAAAAAAAATAGGAAGCGTTAATATGGTATGTTGTCATTGAATATGACAGCAAAATCTTAAGGGCAAAGCTGTTATGAAATTCTCAGGGCATTTACTTTTTCCTCAACTCTGGCAAGTAGAGGGCTAAGAAAGTAAAGCATTCTGCAATTCTGCATACAGAAATTTAGACCTGGCTATTTTTCACTGGAGTATTTGCTTACAGAGCATCCCTATTTCCTAAAATGCTATGATTGGATTATTGAGCTAATGATTGGGCTTGCTACAAATACTCAAAAATACGAGGAAGGCTGGGCGAGGTGGCTCACGCCTGTAAACCCAGCACTTTGGGAGGCCGAGGCGGGCGGATCACAAGGTCAGGAGATCGAGACCATCCTGGCTAACACGGTGAAACCCCGTCTCTACTAAAAATACAAAAAATAAGCCGGACGTGGTAGCGGGCGCCTGTAGTCCCAGCTACTTGGGAGGCTGAGGCGGGAGAATGGCGTGAACCCGGGAGGCGGAGCTTGCGGTGAGCCGAGATCGCGCCACTGCACTCCAGCCTGGGCGACACGGCGAGCTCCGTCTCAAAAAACAAAACAAAACACAACAAAAAACGAGGATATCTTTTCAAAGTAGATACAATTAAAGGAAAATTCTCTAGGGATAGTTCAAGTTGCTGTGATGGCTTCATCTGCTAAAATTTTAGTTAAGCTAGCAGATAATTTATGAGCAAGTTCATGATACATGGAATTCAGGTTATGTGTAGACTGAAATCTCTCTGGGCTGACACCTCTCTGGGCAGACACCACATTATTCCTGTATCTGCAGCTCTTAGGACAGTGGTTAACACATAATTGGTATTCAATAAATACCTTTTGACTGAATGAATGAATTTTTAGTGAATAAAGAATAAATAAAGTGTTGAAGTAGCCCAAAGGACTTTAAAATTTACATTTTCTTTTTCTGTAGATCACTTGATAGGTACATTGTTGGATGTAATTAAAATAAGGGCTCTATATGTCTACCAATAGGACACTAGTTAAATAAACAGTGATGCATTTACACAAAGGTATACCATGAATCTATACAAAGGAATGAAGATTTCGTGTGTCTGTATGTATGACTATATGGTGATTATATAAAGAAAAAAAAGAAATTCCTAAAACTTGAAAACAAGCTGAAACAAATAACTCAAGTACATGTCAAGTTGATTTTATAACCACAGAAAGGAAATGATTGTAAGTGTTGTTCAAATACAGTATTTTGACTTTACATCTCCAGAAGGTGATACATCCTGAAGATAAAGAGAACTGCAAAAAAAGTAAAACTTTATAATAAAAATAATATTGTTGTGAAATTGGTATTATAAAATATCACGTTTTAAAGTTATGATGTTAGTGTCAGTAGAAACCAAGATTTTCAACCTAAGACCAAAACAAGATACAAGTGTAAAATTCAAGTCAAAACATGCATTAAATTTGAATTGGAAATAGTACTTTGAATTCATTATTTTTTTTAAGAAGTATTTCCTAATTCTGTCCACTGAAAAGGTCTTTGAAGCAATGACACCTCAGTAGCAATTAGCATCCTTAGCACTCAGATCATGCTTCCTAATACCATTGCCCACTAAAAACCAGGTCTCTTTGGAGAAGTGGCTGATTCCAGCTCTTGGGCAGTAAATGTCACGTTGAACCTGAGCTATCTTATGCCAGAAAGCAGGGGAAGCATCAAAGACTGCTGGGATCCTGTCAGTAAGACCCAGGAGCTGCCTTGAAGGAGTGCCCAGTGGCCACAGGTGAAACAATGCTCACATCGAAAAGAATAGTGAATGCAATAGATTTATACGCATTGAATACGCAAATATCCATGAGTTCATAAAAATGCTTTGAAAGGCGTTAACATCACTGAAGGTTGTTAGGGTATCCAACTCATTACTGTGAAAGGAAAGCAAAATATTTGTCCAAACTTTCTGGCATAAACTATTGAAAATAACCATAACCAAATGGATGACTGAGAGAAAGTTATTTATTTATTTATTTATTTATTTTGAGACAGGGTCTCACTCTGTTGCCCAGACTGGAGTGCTGTGGCATGATCTTGGCTCACCGCAACCTCCGCTTCCCAAGCTCAAGCGATTCTCCTGCTTCAGCCCCACCAAGTAGCTGGGATTACAGGTGCATGCCACTGCTGCCCAGCTAATTTTTTTGTATTTTTAGTAGAGGCAGGGTTTTCACCATGTTGGCCAGGCTGGTCTCGAACTCCTGACCTCAAATGATCCACCCACCTCGGCCTCCCAAAGCGCTGGGATTACAGGCGTGAGCCACTGCGCCCAGCCCATAAAGTTCTTTTTAACATATTTCTTGAGATATAATTCATATACCATAAAACTCAATCATTTAATAAATGGTTTTTATTATATTCACAAAATTGTCCAAACATCACCACAACCCAAGCTTAAAATATACAAGGTCAGGAGATCAAGACTATCCTGGCTAACACGGTGAAACCCCGTCTCTACTAAAAATACAAAAAAATTAGCCAGGCATGGTGGCAGGCGCCTGTAGTCCCAGCTACTCAGGAGGCTGAGGCAGGAGAATGGTGTGAACCCGGGAGGCAGAGCTTGCAGTGAGCAGAGATCGCGCCACTGCACTCCAGCCTGGCCGACAGAGCAAGACTCCGTCTAAAAAAAAAAAAAAATTATATATATTTTTTTCATTAACTCCAAAAGAAGCCCTGTTCTCCTTAGCAATCACACCCCATTCTCTTTCACCTTCACAGCCCTAGGCAAATACTAATATGTTTTCTATCTCTATGGATTTGCCTATCTTCCAGACATTTTATATAAACGGAAGCTTTAGTTAAATATGTGCTCTTTTGTGATTGGCTTCTTTCACCAAGCATAATATTTTCAAGGTTCATCCGGATTGCAACATGATCAGTACTTTATACCTTCTTATGATGAATAATAAAAATAAAGTTCTCAGCCTGGCCAACATGGTGAAACCCCGTCTCTACTAAAAATACAAAAATTAGCTGAGCGTGGTGGTGAGCACCTGTAGTCCTAGCTACTAGGTAGGCTGATGTGTGAGAATCACTTGAACCTGGGAGGCGGAGGTTGCAGTCAGCCAAGATCGCACCACTGCACTCCAATCTGGGTGACAGAGTGAGACCCTGGCTAAAAAAAAAAAAAAAAAGCAAAAGTTACAAAGCATCATTTTCAGCTCCTAATACAATAATGGGTGAGTGATGTTTAAAATTATCAGTGGGTGTTTGAAACCATTAGGTGAAAGAGAAAGTGGATAGTAGGAAGGTATAAAATTGGATGAATCACACCAGTGAACCCTGAACTCAGTGATAAATCTTAAAATTATTAAATCATTCAAAGACTGCTACATATTGCATGCCTCCTCTTATTTTTTTAAATGAAATGACTACCATATTATTTTTGAAACTAATCAAACTTCTAGAATTAACTTTCACTTTCTGAAGGCTAGAGAAACACGTTACCACAGAAATGCAAAACGTGTGTGATATTCTATAGGACAAATGACTCAATTGTCTTAGCAAATAAGTAGCATAAAAAAGAAGAGGGAGAGGGATTCAATGTATGCTTTAGATTAAGAGATTTAAGAACATAACCAAATGCAATGTGTGAATCTTGTGTGGATTCTGATGGGAACAAACCAACTGAAAAAAGACATCTTTGAGACAGTTGGAGAAATTTGAGTATGATTGGGTTTCAGATGATGTTAAGAAATTGCTGTCATTTTGTTAAGCATAGTAATGGCATTGTGATTATGTTTTAAAAAAATCCTTACTAGTTAAAGATGCCTTGAAGTATTTTCAGGGAAAATGATAGATGTGTGGGATTTACTTTAAATTACCAGCAAACAGAGTGGGTGTAGGGGATTAAAGAAACAAGATTGGCTATGTGTTGGTAACTGTTGAAACTGGATGATAGATTCATAAAGATTTTTTTTTTTACATTTTTCTCTTCTTTAATGAATGCTTGAAAATTTTTATAATAATTTTTTTAAAGAGTCCTAGATGCTTAGAGTCAAGAAGCAATTTCATCTAGAATATAACTTGTCAGAATATGTGCTTTTCTGAGAAAAGGACTCAGAACTTCTGTTTTTTTTAAATGCTTAACATTTATTTTGGTCTTTTTGATTCTGAAGAGTTCTGGGTTTTTCTGTTAAATAAAGGGCAGCCTTTCAAAAGAAAGAGAAATGTTGGCAGTGGAGATGCCAAGAGTGGGATAGGAATATGGTCAAAATAAGAAATATAGGCCCACAGAGAAACTTACGACTATTTTGAAGGCTTCTTCTCCCCAGGGCCGCATTTTCTATGAGAAATTTCTATGAATCTAAACTGTCTATTTTAATCTTTCTCGAGAGGCAGAATACTGCCATGGTTAGAAGTTTGAAATCAGACAGACCTATATTCAAATTCCAACTCTTGTCACCTATGAGTTGTGATGGAGGGCAAATTTACTTACAATCCTCAAACCTCAGTTTTTTCATCTGTGAAATGGGAATCATGACAGTATTTACTTCATAGAGTTGAAATGATGATTAAATTATCCCTTTTGACATATGATGTGGTTTAAGTTATCATATGTTTGGAATACCATGAGTGTCCATGGAGTCCTAGCTGGTGTGTGTGTGTGAGAAAACTAGAAACTAAAGCACATGGCCATATGGACACAAATGCCTTTTGTCTGCCTTTACAGCCTTTTCTCAATAGAGATAACACAGCCTTGTGTTTCAGTATAAGGAATCAATGAAGTAAATTTGCACAAAATTCCTGTATTTCTGGAGTTAAGAACTCAGAAGTGCAATTCCAAATATTTGTCTCATTTCTGTTTGGACTCCATTGATCTTCTCAGCCTCTCCCAAGGAAAGAGTGTGAGATTTGAAAACCTGGCTATGGACTGGTTGAGACAGGCACTGCTAGCTGCCACCTGACTACAAAGATGAGCAAGCCCCAGCTATACCTGCAAGAAGACTTGGGGCATGTCTGTATATCTTAAAGGAAGATGGAAGAACAAGTGGTGGTGTAGAATGCAAATTTTACTTTTTAATTTCTTTAAGTTTTATTTTTAATTGACAATTATATATATTTATGGGGTATATAATGTTTTGACACATGTACATTATGGAATGATCACATCAAGGTGATTAGCATATGTCACCTCGAATATTTACCATATCTTTGTGGTGACAACATTTATTTTTTATTTTTATTTTTTTATTTTACTTTTTTGGAGACAGAGTTTGGCTCTGTTGCCCAGGTTGGAGTACAGTGGCACAATCTTGGCTCATTGCAACCTCTGCCTCCCAGGCTCAAGCGATCTTCCTGCCTCAGCCTCCTGAGTAGCTGGGATTATGGACACATGCCACCACACTTGGTTAATTTTTGTGTTTTTTTGTAGAGGCAGGGTTTCACTATCTTGCCCGGGCCAGTCTTGAACTCCTGAGCTCAAGTGATCTGCCTGTCTTTGCCTCCCAAAGTGCTGGGATTACAGGCATGAGCCACTGCACCTAGCCCTGGGCGAGAACATTTAAAATCCTCTTTTTTAGCTATTTTGAAATATCCGTTATTAACTGTAGTTCCCTTGCTGTGCAGTAGAACACCAAAATGTGTTCCTTCTATGTAACTGTAACCTTGTATCCATTTGCCCAACATTGTCCTTTTCACTTTCCACCTACTCCCACCCTCAGCCTCTGGTAACCACTATTCTACTCTCTACTTCTGTGAGTTCAACTTTTTTAGATTTTACGTGTAGGTGAGATAATATGGTATTTGTCTCCCTGGGCCCGACTTGTTTCACTTAACATAATGCCCTGTAGGATCACTGATACTTCACAAATGACAGAATTTTCTGTTTCTTTTTCTAAGGCTGAATAGTATTCCAATTGTATTTACCACACTTAAAGTCAATATATCCATTGATAGACACTTAGGTTGTTTCTGTATCTTGGCTCTTGTGAATAATGCTGCAGTGAACATTAGAGTGCAGACATCTCTTTGACATATTGATTTCAATTCCTTTAGATATATACCAATAGTGGGATTGCTGTAATGTATGGTAATTCTATTTTTAATTTTTGAGAAAACTCCATACTGTTTTCCAAAATGGTTATACAAATTTCCAACACCACCAAGAGTGTATAAGGATTCCCCTTTCTCCACATTCTCACCCACACTTGGTATTGTTCATCTTTTTGATAACAGGCATTCTAACAGTTGTAAGGTGATTTCTCATTGTGGTTTTATTTCACATTTCTCTGATGATCAGAAATGCTTAGCATTTAAAAAATGTATCTGTTGAACGTTTGTATGTCTTCTTCTGAGAAATGTCTATTCAAGTCCTTTGCCCATGTAAAATTTTTCATTTTACTTTTTTTTAGAGATGGGGTCTTGCTATGTTGCCCAGGATGGAGTGCAGTGGCTGTTCACATGCATGATTATAGCACACTACAGCCTTGAACTTCTAGTGTCAAGTGATCCTCTTGCCTCAGTCTCCTGAGTAGCTGGAACTACAGATGTGTACCACTGCGTCCAGTCTGCCTATTTTTTAAGAGAGTTATTTGTTTTGTTGTTATTGAGTAGTGTGAATTCCTTGTACATTTTGGATACTAGCTTCTGATTCAATGTATGATTTGCAAGTATTTTATCCCAATTCGTAGGTTGCCTCTTCATTCTATTGTTCTTTCTGCTGTGCAGAAGTTTTCTAGTTTGATGCAATCTCATTTATATATTTTTGATTTTGTTGCTTGTGTTTTTAAGGTCGTATCTAAGAAATCTTTGCCTAGATCAATGTCCTGGAACTCTCTCCCTGTTTTTTCCTAGTAGTTTTACAGTTTCAGGTCTTACATTGAAGTATTTAATCCATTTTGAGTTGGTTCTTGTATAAGGGGTGAAACATGGGTTCATTTTCATTCTTCTGTATGTGGATATGCAATTTTCCCAACACCGTTTATTGATGAGACCATCTTTTCCTCATTGTGTATTCTTGACACCTTTGTCAAAAATTAATTGGCTTTTGGTGTTTGGGTTTATTTCTCATCTCTCTATCCTATTCCATTGGTTGATGTGTCTGTTTTTATGTCCGTACCATGCTGTTTTGATTGCTGTAGCTTTGTGATATCTTTTGAAATCTAGTAGTGTGATACCTCCAGTTTCGTTCTTTTTGGTTGATAATGCTTTGGCTATTCAGGGTCTTCTGTGGTTCTTTATGAATTTTAGGATGGTTTTTTCTATTCCTGTTGAGAATGGCTTTGAAAGTTTGATAGAGATTGCACTGAATCCGTAGATCACTGTGGGTAATATGGACATCTTAACCATATTAATTTATTCCAATCCATGAATAGGGGTATCTTTTCATTTATTTGTGTTATTTTCAATTTCTTTCACCAATGTTTTATAGTTTTCAGTACACAGATCTTTCACTTCCTTGGTTAAATTTACTCCTGTGTTTATGCTATTGTAAATGGGATTGTTTTCAGACGATTTATTGTTGGTGTGTAGAAACACGACTGATTTTTGTTAAGTTGATTTTGTATCCTGCAACTTTACTGAATTTTTCTGTTCTAGCGGATTTTTCAGGGAGTCTTTAGGATATTCCATATATAACAGCATGTTGTCCACAGAGACCATCTCATGTCATCCTTTCCTATTTGTATGCTTTATTTCTTTCGCTTGTGTAATTGCTGTGGCTAGGGCTTCCAGTACTGTGTTGAACAGAAGTTTTGAGAGTGGACCTCCTTGTCTTGTTCTTGATTCTGGAGGAAAAGTCTTCAACTTTTCACTTCTGACTATGATGTTTGCTGTGGGCTTATCATATATGGCTTTTATTGTGTTGAGGTACATAGTTTCCTCATTTCTCTCATGTTTTATTCTTCTTGTGTTTTTTAAGTTCAGGGGTACACGTGCATGTATTTAGATAGGTAAATTTGTGTTACGGGGGTTTGTTATACAGATTATTTCAATACTCAGGTATTAAGCCTAGTACCTATTCCTTATTTTTCCTGATCTTCTCCCTCCTCCCATCCTCCATCCCTTGATAGGCCCCAGTGTCTGATAGCTGTAGTTGCGCAGGCTTATTTATGTGTTGTTTATTCTTTTCCATTGGCCTATGTGTCTATTTTTGAACCATGCTGTTTTGGTTACTGTAGCCCTGTAGTATAGCTTGAAGTCAGGTAGCATGATGCCTCCACCTTTGTTCTTTTTGCTTAGGATTGCCTTGGCTATTTGGGTTCTCTTTTGGTTCCATATGAATTTTAAAATACTTTTTTCTAGTTCTCTAAAGAATGTCACTGGTAGTTGAATAAGAATAGCATTGAATCTATAAATTACTTTGAGCGATATGGCCATTTTAATGATATTGATTATTCCTAGCCATGAGCATGGAATGTTTTCCCATTTGTTTGTGTCATCTCTGATTTCTTTGAGCAGTGTTTTGTAGCTCTCCTTTTAGAGATCTTTCACCTGCCTGGTTAGCTGTATTCCTAGGTATTTTATACTTTTTGTGGCAGATGTGAATGGGATTGTATTCCTGATTTATCTCTTGACTTGACTGTTGTTGGTGTATAGGAAATGCCATACACCAACAACATCCCTTTTGTACATTGATTTTATATCCTGAGAGTTTACTGAAGTTGTTTATCAGCTTACGGAGCTTTTGGGCCAAGACTATGGGGCTTTCTAGATACAGAATCTTGTCATCTGTAAACAGGGATAATTTGACTTCCTTTCTTCCTATTTAGATGCCCTTTCTTTCTTTCTCTTGACTGATTGCTCTGGCCAGGACTTCCAATCTATGTTGAATAGGAGTGGTAAGAGAGGGCATCCTTGTCTTGTACTGGTTTTTAAGGGGAATGCTTCCAGCTTTTGCCTGTTCAGTATGATGTCGGCTGTGGATTTGTTGTAGATGGCTCTTACTGTTTTGAGGTATGTTCCTTCATTACCTAGTTTATTGAGAGTTTTTAACATGAAGGGATGTTGAATTTCATTGAAAACCTTTTCTACATCTATTGAAGTAATCGTGTGGTTTTTGTCTTTAGTTCTGTTTATGCAGTGAATCACACTTATTGATTTGTGTATATTGAACCAACCTTGCATTCCAGGGGTAAAGCATACTTCATTGTGGCAGATAGCTTTTTGATGTGCTGCTGAATTTGGTTTGCCACTATTTTCTTGAAGATTTTTGCATCAGTCTTCATCAAGGATATTGGCTTGAAGTTTTCTTTTTTTTGTTATGTCTTTGCCAGGTTTTGATATCAGGGTGATAGTGGCCTCATAGAATGAGTTAGGGAGGAGTCCCTTTTCCTCAATTTTTAAGAATAGTTTCAGCAGAAATGGTACTAGCTCTGCTTTGTACATCTGGTAGAATTCAGATGTGAATCCATCTGGTCCTGAGCTTTTTTTGGTTGGTAGGCTATTTATTACTGATTCAATTTCAGAGCTTGTTATTGGTCTGTTCAGGGATTCAGCTTCTTTCTGGCTGAGTCTTGGGAGGGTGTATGTGTTCACTAATTTATCCATTTCTTCTAGATTTTTCTAGTTTGTATGCCTAGAGGTGTTCATAATATTCTCTGATGGTTTTTTGTATTTCTGTGGAGCCAGGGGTAATTTTCCTTTGTTGTTTCTAATTGTGTTTATTTGGGCCTTCTCTGTTTTCTTCCTTATTAATCTCGTAGTGGTCTATTTTATTTTTTTTCAAAAAAAAAACCACCCTAACTCTTGGACTTGTTGATCTTTTGAATGCTTTCTTGTGTCTCAGTCTCCTTCATTTCAGCTCTGATTTTGGTTATTTCTTGTCTAGCAGCTTTGGGGTTGGTTTTCTCTTGGTTCTGTAGTTCTTTTAGTTGTAATGTTTGGTTAAACTGAGATCTTTCTAACTTTTTGATGTGGGCATTTAGTGCTATACATTTCCCTCTTAACACTGCCTTGGCTGTGTCCCAATGATTCTAGTATGTTGTATCTTTGTTCTCATTAGTTTCAAAGAACTTCTTGATTTCTGCCTTGGTTTCATTATTTATCCAAAAGTGATTCAGGAGCAGGTTATTAAATTTTCATGTAATTTTATGTTTTTGGGTGAATTTCTTAATCTTGATTTCTAATTTGATTAGAAATTAGAAATCTGTGGTCCAAGAGATTGGTTGTTATGACTTCAGTTCTTTTCCATTTGCTGAAGAGTGTTTTGTGGGCAATTATGTAATTGATTTTAAAGTATGTACCATATGGCAATGAGAAGAATGTATATTCTATTGTTTTTGGATGGAGAGTTGTGTAGATGTCTATTAGGTCCATTTGATCCAGTACCGAGTTCAGGTCCTGAATATTTTTGTTAATTTTCTGCCTCGATGATCTGTCTAATATTGTGAATGGGATGTTAAAGTCTCCCACTATTATTGTGTAGGAGCCTAAGTCTCTTTGAAGGTCTCTAAGAACTTGCTTCATGAATCTGGGTGCTCCTGTCCTGGGTGCATATATATTTTGGATAGTTAGGTCCTCTTGTTGAATTGAACCCTTTTCATTATGTAATGCCCTTGTCTTTGATCTTTGTTAGTTTAAAGTCTGTTTTGTCTGAAATTCAGATTGCAACCCCTGGTTTTTTCTGTTTTCCAGTTACTTGGGTAGATTTTTCTTCATCCCTTTATTTTGAGCCTGTGGGTGTCATTGCCTATGAGATAAGTCTCCTGAAGACAGTATACCAATGGGTCTTTGTTCTTTATCCACTCTGTGCCTTTTAAATGAGACATTTATATTCAAGGTTAATGCTGATATGTGTGGATTTGATCCTGTCATCATGATGTTAGCTGGTTTTTGTGCAGACTTGTTTATGTGGTTGGTTTATAGTGTCACTGGTCTGTGTACTTAAGTGTGTTTTTGTAGTAGCTGGTAATGTTCTCTCCTTTTCATATTTAGTGCTTCCTTCGGGAGCTCTTGTAAGGCAGGTCTGGTGGTAATGAATTCCCTCAGCATTTGCTTGTCTGAAAAGAAACTTATTTCTCCTTCGCTTATGAAGCTTAGTTTGGCCAGATATGAAATTCTGGGTTAGAATTTCTTTTCTTTAAGATTGTTGAATATTGGCTTCCAATCTCGTCTGACTTGTGGGGTTTCTGCTGAGAGGTCTGCTGTTAGTCTGATGGGCTTCCCTTCATAGGTGACCTGACCTTTCTCTCTATCTGTCTTAACATTTTTTCTTTCATTTTGGCCTTGGAGAATCTGATGATTATGTGATGATCTTCTTGTGAAGTATCTTACTGGGGTTTTCTACATTTCCTGAATTTGAATGTTGACCTCTCTAGTTGGATTGGAGAAGTTCTCATGGATGATATCCTGAAATATGTTTTCCAAGTTGCTTACACTCTCCCCATCTCTTTCAGGGACACCAATGAGTTGTAGATTTGGTCTCTTTATATAATCCCACATTTCTTGGAGGTTTTGTTTGTTCCTTTTCATTCTTTTTTCTTTAATCTTATCTGACTGCCTTGTTTCACAAATCTAGTCTTCAAGCTCTGAGATTCTTTCTTCCACTTGGTCTATTCTGCCATTATACTTGTGATTGTATTATGAATTTATTGTAGTGTGTTTTTCAGCTCTGTCAGGTCAGTTACATTCTTTTCTAAGCTGGTTGTTTTGTCTGTCAGCTCCTACATTGTTTTATTGTGATTCTTAGCTTCTTTGGATTGAGTTTCAATGTACTCCTGTATCTCAGTGATCTTTGTTTCTATCCATATTCTGAATTATATTTCTATCGTTTCAGCCATCTCAGCCTGGTTCACAACCCTTGTTGGAGAGGTGATGTGGTTGTTTGGGGGAAGGAAGGCACTCTGGCTGTTTGAGTTGTCAGGGTTCTTGTGCTGGTTCTTTCTCATCATTTTATGTTCCTTCAATCTTTGAACTTGCTGATGGTTTTTTTTTTCCCCTCTTTTATCCTATTTGATGACCTTGAGGGTTTGTGGTATAACGTGGATTCAGCAGACTGGCTTTATTTCTAGAAGATTTTAGGGAGTTAGTGCTCAGCTCCCAACTCCTAGACTGTGTGTTCTAATTCTGGGGAACTCGTATTGGCCTTGACTTTGTTCTCTGTCTCTTCAAGGTTAGAAATCCACTGCACTGGCGGGGCTGAGGTGCTCGCAGACCACTGGTCACTACACTTTGATAGTTGGTGTCAGCCAAAGTGTTTCATAATACAGTGACAGGGGGATCTGTCCTTGCTTGTATGTGCCAACAGCAGCAGCAGCAGCAGCAGCAGCAGCAGCGTAGTGGGGTGCTCTCTAGTTGGCTGTGGCAGGGTGATAGTGGGTACCAGCATGCCTGCCCCTGTGCAGGCATTCACCACAGTGGCAGAGGCAACATGGCTGGGGGGTGTCAAGAGGTCCCTGCTGGTGACTATGCTTGTGGTCATGCTGGTGGTGATGTTTGCACAGGTGCTAGCAGGCACAGGCCTTTGTGTGTTCTCCATAGGCAGGAATGGTTGCTCAGAGTGGGGGAGGTTCTGCTGTTCTTCATGCCTAGTTTGACTCCCGTGACAGTGTTGGGTCCAGAGCAGGGTGCTGGTGAGGACAGGCCTGGCTGTCTCTGTGCCCACTAAGGCTTCAATTGCAATGGCAGTTGGTAGGGGGAAGGGGCGGGTGGACTGCAGTCACAGTGTAGCAGTGGCAGGGCAAGGAACATATATACATCTACATTGGCAGGGCAAGAAAAACAAAACCATTCACACACATGCACCAGTAAAGCAATGTGAGGGGTTGCCGTGGTCCAGGGGGAAGCTGCCATGTGGGGAGGGAGTGTTAGGCTGGTGTGCGGCTGTCGGGGCCCTCCCACTGGAGTGCTCTACAGGTCAGGCATGGTTTGCCAGCGCTAAGCTATGATACAGGCCCCAGGGCACCTGAGGCTGCCCTGCAAGCAGGCACGGTCAGGCTGGATTTCTGGGAGAGACCAGCAGACCAAGGGGTGCTCAGGTCAGACCAGTCCCATCTGATGGACAAGACTACCCTGTAGAGTTCAGGTCTGACAGTACCCCTGGGGCTAAAGTCCCCTGTGGGAGCAAGTCGGCCAGGGATGGCCATCCCTGGCTGTGCTGTGCTACACACACTCCTTTACCAAGCCCTCTGGGCTCCATGTCAGCTGGCTTGCTGCCCCTGCCACTTCTCTAAGCAGCTCTCCTTGCCAACTCCAGTGTCTGTGGTGGTCCAGGGGTCACCTCCTGCTGGGATTCCAGAGGCCCGTGGTAAGAGTGGGTTGCTCCTGGCCAAGTGAACTCACCTGTTCCCCTAGAGTCATTGGGGGCCAGGAATGAGTCCTGGTGCACGGTAGTCCTGTGCAGCGTTCCCAGTTTCCTTCCCCATCAGCCCAGCCTTCCTCTGTCCACTCCTGGTGCCCTCCCTTTGAAGGTCTGTTAGGAGTGCACCCGTTGTCTTGGTCCCTTGGTGACAGCTGTTCCACCTGACTGGGTCTAGTCGGCCATCTTCTCTTTTTTTTTTCAGTCTAGCTAAGTTTTGTTGATCTTTTCTATTGTTTTTCTAGTTTCTATTTCATTTATTTCTGCTCTGGTCTTTATTATTTCCTTTTTTTTTTTTTTTTTTTTTTTTTTTTAGCTAACTTTGAGCTTAGTTCTTCTTTTTCTAGTGCCTTGAGGTATAACATTAGGTTGTTTATTTGAGATCTTTCCTTTTTTTTGATACAGGTATTTATTGGTATACAGTCTCTCTTAGTACTGCTTTTGCTGCATCTCATAAGTTTGGATATGTTGTGTTTCCATTTTCCTTTGTCTCAATATTTTTTTATATTTTCTTCTTTAATTTTTTCTTGGACCCAAGAGTCATGCAGGAACATATTATTTAGCTTTCATATACTTGTAAATTGTCTGTGATTTTTCCTGTTACTGCTTTTAGTTTCATCTCACTGTGATCAGAAAAGATACTTGATATGATTTCAGTCTTCCTTGATTAAGACTTGTTTTGTGGCCTAACATGTGATCTATCCTGGATAATGTTCCATAGACACTTGAGAAAAATGTATATAAAAGTAAATTTTAGAGTTGGAATTTTTCACTGGATCTTGGCTTCCCCATATACCTTTGGTAACTCACCTCACCTCACCTCTTTAAACCTCCATTTTCTCATCTGTAAAATGGAGATCTGTGCTTCATCAGTTACACGCATCAAAGGAGACCATAGTATTGCTTTTGAAGTATAAAAGGCCATACAAATATTAACTGATATTTTCTAGAGAGTGTGTAATAGAGCGTATCAGACTTCTCTTGGGATCCCACGAGGACATCCCATCAGAACAGGCCAAGAGTGGCCTCTGATGGGTGCTCTGAATGCTAGGTGGCTTTGGGAGCTCCTTGGACTCTCCTGAGGCATGAGTTGGGTCTAGGGAGGGTCTAAGGAGAGTGTTAGTCTCCTCTATCTTGCTCTCAGCCTCCTTGTGCTTCTCCTGGGCTCAGCCAAGGAAGTTTCACTGGCTATGGTCCTTGGCCCATATTGCAGTGACCTTCATGGCATGCAGGAAAGCCGTACACAGTCCCTGGTGCCTTCATATGTCTTTACTGGATTCCCAAGGCATCCTGACCAGTGTACTAGGTGTTGGTATATATTATGAAGAAAGCAGACATGGAGTTGATAAGTCTGGGGAGAAGTCTGCTGGGTTTTCCAGGTGTCTGGTCCAGCATTGTCCAGTAGCACTTCCTACAATGATGTTAATGTTTATAGATCTGTGCTGTGCAATGTTGTGGTCATATGCCGTGCATGGGTGTTGGGCTCTTAAAATGTGGTTTGTGCAAATGAGGGACTAAATTTCTAATTTAACTCAATTAATTTAAAGGTCACATGTGGCTAGTGGCCATTATATTGGACAGTATTGGTCAGTGCTAGAAACATCCCCAGGTGGCTAGAAGGGCACCCAATCTGGCCAAAGGCTTGACTTCTCTTCCTAAGAAAGGGCTGTGAGACCCAGAAGTGTCCTGAGTCCAGGCCTTTGCTCTGTCTCCCATTGTGTGTATGGATTTTTCATGCCATTTGGCTTCTTCTCTGTTTAGTTTTTTCATTTGTAAAACACGAACAGAGGGCAAATTGGATTAATTTTTTAATTGCTAAACCCTTGACTCTATTGTGATTTATCTTTTAATCCATCTGCAACAGATTACTACAAATGTGATTGGCTTAAAACAACAGAATCTTATTCTGTTTCAATTCTGGAGGCCAGAAGTCTGAAACCAGTTTCGTTAGGCTGAAACCAGGGTTTTAGCAGAGCCACCCTCCACTGGAGGCTCTAGGGAAGAATCCATTCCTTCACTCTTCCAGCTGCTGGTGGCTGCTGGCATTCTTTGGCTTGCAGCTGCATCGCTGTGATCTCTCCTTCAGTGGTCATGTGACATTCTCCTCTTCTGTGTTTTGTCTCTCTCTGCCTCTTTCTGATAAAGACATTTGTGATTGCATTTAGGGCCCCTGCTAGATAATTCAAGGTTATCTCTTCATCTCAAGATCCTTATTTAGGCTGGGCATGGTAGCCCATTCCTCTAATCCCAGCTACTTGGGAGGCTGAGGTGGGAAGATTGCCTGAAGCTAGGAGTTTGAGACCAGCCTGGGCAACATAGTAAGACCCCATCTCTAAAAAAAATGCAAAAATCAACCAGGTGTGGTGGCATGTACCTGTAGTCCCAGCTACTCAGGAGGCTGAGGCAGGAGGCATGTACCTGTAGTCCCAGCTACTCAGGAGGCTGAGGCAGGAGGCATGTACCTGTAGTCCCAGCTACTCAGGAGGCTGAGGCAGGAGGATCGCTTTATCCCAGGAGTTCAAGGCTGCAGTGAGGTATAATTGCCACTGCATTCCAGCCTGGGCAACAGTGTGAAACCCCACCTCAAAGAAAAGAAGATCCTTAATTTAATTACATCTGCTAAGATCCATTTTTCACATAAGGTAGCATGTATGAATTCCAGGGATTTGGACATGATATTTTGGGGTGCCATTATTCAGCCAACTACACCTAGTAATACTTATTAATAGTGGACTTCCTTTAGATGAAATGCTGTGGCTATGTCATGGGATGTGTAGAAGTTGCTACCTGTCTGCCAGGATCTCCAGAGAGAATTTTCTCTGTTCTGAATGGAGACCCAAGTTTGATAAAAATTTTGAGATTGCTCCCTTCCCTGCTTCTACCATGAATTACCTTGCTTTGTTTATGGCAGCTCATCTTACTAAAAGGTTGGTCAATTCACAAATGTGCCCCACTGCACACTCTACCAATATTTGAATTATTCCCCATATCACTTCCAATTCCTAAAACGTGTGGAAGGAACTTTGGGACTTTAGTTAGGAAAACGCAAACTATATTGCATCTGAGTGAGAGGAGAGAACATTTGTTCTATCAGCTGGGTAAGCGATGTTTCACAAATTAGAAAATATAGAGGCTGGGCCCTGACACAGCCCAAGAACAGCTTGTGACTCTGCTTTGGAATGTCATGTTTTACTTTTATTTAATCAAATCTGAGAGCAGTGGTTGGGGAGTGGGTTTTGTAAATATTGCTCTGAAGCATTCACATTTCAACAGAAAACAGATGCCAAGTGTTTTCATTAGTATCGATATTCAGAGTTATTTGAATAAAACACAAATCTACTTCCTGGTAAAGCAAAACACCTGCAAAGGCCTGGAGTTGGTGGGGTTGGGGGAGAGGGTGGGGGGAATATGTATTTGTAAAGTTTAAATGAGGAATAAAGTTAGCTGGAAGACCTTCATTTTTCCTAAAGAAGCCTAAAAATGAAATATTTATAACTAGAGGGATATAGAAACACAATTATAATTTAAAGTGTGAGTCACAACACTGTCTTGTTCAACCAGGGAACAAAATGACTTAAAGGCAGAATAAAATTACTTCATTTATGTGTCTTAAGAATACGACATTCTTTCAGTCTGCTCATGTCCTTGGGTTAAATGGCAGAGTGTCTGTTCTGTTCCCCGAGGTGGTCAGTGGCTTTATTACTGGTTGTTCGTCTGGGGTGGCTTTTCCAAGAATTGATAATGATAATAATAACAGTAAAGCCAAGCACTGTGCTTTACTTATGTCATCTCTTTTAATCATGTTGCCTTGTTGGGTAGGTATCATTGTCCCCATTTGATAGATAAGGAAACTGAGGCTTGGAGAAGCTTGGCCACTTACCCAAACCCACTGAGTTACTAGCTGTCAGAGCTGAGTTATGAACCAGTGCCCTTGATCTGGAGCCCAGCTCTCAGTCACTTGCCCTACCCTCCCGAATGAGATGGGCTTGGGTGCTCCCCTCACTTTCTTTTGAAAGCCTATGTAACTAACTCCCCTGGCAAATTCCGCTCTGCTATGTTTGGTCATGGTCACCATCAATAGAGGGGATTAACTTGCATACTAAGGTTTTGACTTTTTTGCAACATCTGGGCATTGATCTCGGCTCACTGCACTCCAGTGTGTGTGTATATATATACATATATGTAAAAAGATACATATATATACATATATACAAAATAGGTATATATTAAAAATATGTATATATAAAATTGTGTGTATATATAATATATATCTTATATATCTTATATATTATATAATATATATCTTATATATTATATAATATATATCTTATATATTATATAATATATATCTTATATATCTTATATATTATATAATATATATCTTATATATCTTATATATTATATAATATATATCTTATATACCTTATATATATTATATAATATATATCTTACATATCTTATATATATTATATAATATATATCTTACATATATTATATATTATATATAATGAATATATAATATATATAATATATAAAATATATAATATATATCTTACATATATTATATATTATAATATATAATATAAGTAAGATATATATTATATAATATATATTATATTATATATTATTATATATAATATAATATATATTATATTATTAATATTATATATTATATAATATATATATTATATTAATATATAATATTATATTATATATTATATAATATATATAAGATATGTAAGATATATATTATATAATATATATAAGATATATATATTATAATATATAATATATGTAAGATATATATTATATAATATATATATCTTATTATATATATAATATATATCTTATATATATAATATATATATATATATATATTTTTGAGATGGAGTCTTGCTCTGTCGCCCAGGCTGGAGTACAGTGGTGTGATCTCGGCTCACTACAACCTCCATCTCCTGGGTCAAGCAATTCTGCTGCCTCAGCCCCCTCAGTAGCTGGGATTACAGGCGTGTGCTACCACGCTTGACTAATTTTCCCATTTTTAGTAGAGACAGAGTTTCACCACGTTGGCCAGGCTGGTCTCAAACTCCTAACCTCAAGTGATCTGCCTGCCTCAGCCTCCGAAAGTGCTGAGATTACAGGCATGAGCCACCGTGCCCAGCCTTATGTATTTTTTTTTCTTTTTACTGTGACTATATCTCTTCAAACTCCCTCATATGTCTAAATGAGAGATGAGATGGAACTCGATAGCTTCCCGGGAATAGAGAAAATCTCCCCACATCTAAAGAAAATTTCATTTACTTTCTCACAGGGGGATATTTCTTCTTCAGATTCCTAGTCTGCTTTTTCCTACTGATGAGCTAACACCCTGGGTTTCAGTGTGCTCATGCACTTGAAAGGGCTCATGCCGTTGAGTTCTGTGAGCTGGTGCCATGAGGTGCTGTCTTCACTCACGCACTCTCACTCAAGGAGTTTTCCTTGAGCTCCCTCTCTCTGCTGGGCCTGGGCGTATGTCGGGGAAACACTGTGAATATATCAGGCTACGCCCCTGGCCTCCCAGAAGCCTCAGCATTTGCAGTGAGTGCACTGCCAGCCGTTTCGCCTAGACAGTGCCATGTTGTGCAGGTGTATCCTGCCTATTGCAGGCTGTTCGTCGAGCCTGGCCCTGACCCACCAACTTCTCAAGCAGGGTGACCACAACGATGTCACCATACCTTTCCAGATGCCTCCAGGGGGCGCTGCTGCCCCTGGTTGAGAACCACTGCTGGGAAGTGGCAAGTTTGGATAGAGTCCCCAACCAATTCTGTCTTGGGTGTGGTACCCACTTGTCTTTATTTCTAGGAATTTGGCCCATACTAAGGATGGCAGAAGTAGATATTTGAAAAAGGAGAAGGAAAACCAAATCCATTTATCAGGGTCCTGCACTCAGAATGGCTGATCTCAGCAGTAGAAAGTTAGTGTGTTTAGCTGTTCCCCACTGAGGCTGCCTTCCACAATCTCTTCCTTCACTCCCTTCCCTGCTCACCCCTACCCCAGCTCTATCAAAAGGTAAACTATATGGACCTGAACCACTCCCACCCCGAGGCAGAGGCTGAGGAAGACCTTGGTTGGGAGGGAGAATGGAAGGGTTGAATGACCCAGAGCACTGTGGCCGATGAAGGAGAGGGAGGAGGTCTCGCCACTAAGACTGATAGGCAACTTAAGGGCAAAAGCAAAGACATCTTTTCCCTATCCTCTAGAATCCGTGTGTGTGCCGATTCAGCTAACAGCAAGATTTTCCCAGTGAACAGAGTATACCCTCCCTCCATTCTTATTGTTAACAACATAACAAAGGAGTGACACAGACAAGAGCAGAGAGGCTGGGGCCCTGCCCTCGAAAATCTATTGTTTGACTGTTCTCCCTCGTGAAATCTGCCAAGTGCTAAGCATTGTCTAGGGTTTGGGAGTGAATGAAATAAAATCCTTACCCATGTGGAGTTTAGAGACTAGTTTAGAGTGGCAGATGGTTGAAAGAAAATGTACAAGATTAACAAATTTTAAAGTTGGACCCAGTATGCACTGGCAAGGATGTAGAGGGGCAGAACTCTCATACGTGGTTTGTGGAGGTTGGTACAACCTCTGTTGAGAACAAGAAAAGTTATGACTCAATCATGCCACTCCTATTTATATACGCGAAAGAAACTCCTACAGATAAACAGTCAAAAGTGTCTACAACAGCATTTTTTTGTAGTATGAAAGAAAAAATCAACAAAAATGTTTATGAACAGCAGAATGAATAAATACATTGTAGTACATTCATACGTGGAATGCATCAATGAAAATGTGTGACATGCAGGGCCTGATTAGAAAGAAGGATGACCCATCATTCTTGCCTGTGGTTGGTTCCCACCATACTCTCTCCCTGTCTGTCTGCTTGCTGAATATGAGAGGAAGCATGTTGCCCTGCTTGCCCATGGCAGCCTTCCTCCAGTAGAGGAGCAGCCTGAAAAAGTAACTGACAATGTAAATGGTAGAGTAGAGAGACGATTAAATCCATGTCAACTCTATCACCCTGGTTCTGAGGCTGTTGCTCTTTCAGAATGTGAGTCGGGCATTGTTCTTGAGGCTAATGCTACCTTGGTTTGCGTTTTCCATTGTCTGCAAGACATGCACCACATAGGTTGCTATGGAAGCGTACAGCAATCATTTCCTAATCAGCAGGAAAATTGTTTCTTAATTTACTCAATTTTAAGTTTTTCTCTATTTTTACTTAAACATTTGCACCTGCTTGGTTGGCTGGTTCTATCAGTACTAGCAAGAGTTAGCCTTTAAGGAAACCCATGAACACAAAGAAACCAACCTTAATGGAAACAATTGTGAAGAGTCCAACGTGATTAGTGTGTCAGCTTATCTTTTTCTGAGAACACGTGTCTTAGTTTCCATTGTATTAACTTGTGTCTGCTATAACAAAGTACCACAAACGTGGTTAAACCAACAGAAATGTACTTTCTCACAGTTCCGGAGGCCAGAAATCTGAAATCAAGGGATTGGCAGGATGTGCTCCCTCCAGAGACTCTAGGGGGAATTCCATTCGTTCCTTGACTTTTCCATCTTCTGGAGGCTGTTGTCATCACTCTGATCTCTGCCTCTATCTTTACATGGTCTTCTTGTGTCTTTGTGTCTCTTCACTGCTATCTCTTATAAGGATGCTTATCATTGGATGTAACCCCAGCTGGGTAATCCAGGATGATCTTATCTCAAAATCCATAACTTAATTACACTTGCAAAGGCCAGTTTCCCAAATAAAGTCACATTCACAAGTTCTGGGGATTAGGATATGGACATATCTGTATAGGGCATCATCATTCAACCAACTACAATGTACTTGTTCTTTGTTTTGATTTTATAGTTCAAACAGATAACGTGATCTTATTTTCAACTTAAAAAGTGGTTCCTGATTCGTAAAAATAGGAAAAAATAGATCGGTATTTACTGGTGCTCCATGGAAAACATTGCCTTCCTTTAACCAAATTGGATAACAGATTAGTTAACACTTGAGAGATAAATTTTTTTAAGATTTTAATAGAGGAACTATGATTGTGCAATATAAATGTTGGACAACATGTTCTTGATAGTGTGAGTTCCTTGCTCCCTGGGAGAGAGGCCATGTTCAGCCTCAAATATGTCCCAGGACAAATGTGGACAAAGAGGCTCAGCATCAAATACGGGGGTTCCAGAAAAGGAAAATATGAATAAAATTAGCAGAGAGCAGATGACTGTGAGATGGGAAAAAGTAGTTATGTTTTAAGGCCATTTCATCTCCTCTGAGAGGTAGTAGAGAGATCCCAAAAGAACAGCTGTGAACATTGGAAAGGAAGTAAAGGACTTTGAACCTGGAATCAGATAGACCCTTTGGACATACTTCCATATGATTTTGGGGAAGCAATGCATGCATCCTGAATCAATTTTATCTCCCCCACATTGTAGAAATTTTATTTTATAAAATGGAGATGACAGCGCATACCTCTCAGGGTTGTTATGAGGATAAACTGATTGATCCTCTGTGAGAGTACTTTCCCCATGGTAGAGGCTTAGGACATTTCTGTCAAGTTAGAATCTGAACTAGAAATGTCTTCAGTGAGTGACAGGTTGGAAATGCCTGAAGTATGAGTGTGTTATCACAATTCTTTCAGATTCACTAGTTTCTACGAGGTTTTGACTTGAAATGGAAAGGTCAGTATAAATAAATGAGTTCAGTTTCTAGCCATGATGGAGTCACTGATATGGATTATCCTTCATGCAAACAACTTGGCCTGGCCAAAATATGTAGGGCAGCTTTTTATTTCCACCATCCCTGACAGTGGATAGTAAATATAGCAAGACTTTGGTCCTTGAGAGAAGAGAAACTCATGATTCCCAAAATTGTCCAGCTTCCTGGCTAGGGACATTATTCCAACCGTAGAATAAAGAACTGGAATTTGAGCAAAGGACAGTGATCCTACTGACTGAAGGAGGAAGAGATCAGCGTTCAGGGGAACAGAAGAGGTTAGAATCTGTGAGGCGGGAGATTGGAGAGGAGGGAGCTATCCAGAGGGAGCTGTGTGTGGAGATTCTCTGAGTCTGTGCCTGAGAGACACGTGTGCACACAAGACCACCTGAGGCTCATCAGAGAGTGGCTGCTTCAAGGGTGAGAGTGGAATAGAGGTACCAGAAGGTAGGCAGTGCTAAGGACGAGCAGTGCTGGGGCACGGTGGATTTTCAGTTCTGCTAGAGTGGAGAGAGGTCATTAATGGCTGATTAATCCCCCTGGTACCCAGCTGAGGTGCCAGAAAGGCCACATCTAAGGAGCAGAGTTTTCTCCCAGGTAGTATTGCATTTTGGACAAGAGATTTCTTTTTTGAGTGGGGGCATCCTTTGCATTGTAGGATATTTAGCAGCATCTGTGGCTCCACTCATCAGATGCCAGTAGCACTCCCCCACCAACGTGCGACAACTAAAAAGACATCTCCACATGTCCTCTAGGTGCAGAATTGCTTCCAGTTGAGAACCACTGCCCTAAAGTAAGACCTACTTTGTACCTTACCTAATAAAACCTTAATAAACTCCTGATAAGATTAGCAGTGAGGGCAGAGTTTAGAAGTTGAGTCCTCAAGTTAGAGGGGCCTGGGAAACACTGGGCTTTCCAGAGATCCATACTAACCACTCATAAACCTATATAAGTTCAAGATGACCAGCCCGTAAATGAAGTGCAGAATCAATACCTTTCAGGAGAAAATAAGAAAATTCAGATACGTGTATGGTAATACATACAATACATAGCCTACTATGTGTTCATCACAATGCCCATTTTTCAAACAAGAAATACTAGACATACAAAGAAACAAAAAATTTGATTTTTAGGCAAGAAAAAAGGCAATAAAACTAAGCCCGAGATGGTCCCAGCATTGCACTTAGAAAATAAAAGCTTAAATGCAGCAATTATAATATGTTCAATGAATTAAAAAAGTAAAAAGAGGTAATCTTAACAAAGACATAGAGACTGCAAAAAAAATGCAAATGCTAGACGTGACAGGTAAAAAATGAATAATACCTGGAGGTATTTAACAGCAGATTCAAGATGGCAGAGGACAAGGTCGGGGAATTTGGAGGCAGAATAGTACAAATTATCCCATCTAAAGAGCAGACAGATACAATTTTTTTGTTTGCTTGTTTGTTTGTTTGTTTTGAAACGGAGTCTCGCTCTGTCACCCAGGCTGGAGTGCAGTGGCACGATCTTGTCTCACTGCAACCTCCACCTCCTGGGTTCAAGCGATTCTGCTGCCTCGCCTCCCGAGTAGCTGGGACTACAGGCGCGTGCCACCACGCTTGGCTAAGTTTTTGTATTTTTAGTAGAGATGGGGTTTCATTGTGTTAGCCAGGATGGTCTTGATCTCCTGACCCCGTGATCCACCCGCCTCGGCCTCGCAAAGTGCTGGGATTACAGGCATAAGCCACTGTACCAGGTTTGTGGGTTTTTTTTTGTTTTTTTTTTTGAGATAGAGTCTCACTTGGTTGCCCAGGCTTGACAGGCCATAGTGCAGTGGCACAATCTCAGCTCACTGCAACCTCCGCCTCCCGGGTTCAAGCAATTCTCCTGCCTTAGCTTCCCAAGTAGCTGGGATTACAAGTGTGCGCCAACGTGCCCAGCTAATTTTTGTGTTTTTAGTAGAAACAGGGTTTCTCCATGTTGGCCAGGCTGGTCTTGAACTCCTGACCTCAGGTAATCCACATGCCTTGGCCTCTCAAAGTGCTCGGATTACAGGCATGAGCCACTGTGCCCAGCCAAAGATTTTTGAAAACAAACTGAGCCTTAGGGATATGTGGGAAAATATCAAATAGTCTTATATATAAATATGTAAATAAATGTAATATGTAAAAATACATAAATATATTCATGTGTAATGTATAACTGTATGTATATAGAGTCCCGGAAGGAGACAAGAGTGAGATTAGGGCAAATAAAACATTTAAATAAATAATGGCTTAAAACTTTCATCCTAATTTGATGAAAAGCATCAACTTACAGGTGTTAGTAGCAATGAACCCCAAGCAGGATGAATATGAAGAGAACTACACCTAGGCTCATCTGTAGTCAAACTGCTGACAATCAGAAATGCAGAGAAAAATCTTGAAAGCAGCCAGAGCAAAAAGGTACATTACTGGGGAACAAGGATTGGAATGGCTGCTGAATTTTCATCAGAAACTATGAGATCAGAAGACAAAAAAATAATATCTTTAAAGAGTTGAAACAACTCTCAACCCAGAATTTTATATCCAGCGGATGTATCTTTCTAAAAAGGTGGTTGAGAGGATTCACTACTAGCAGACCTGAGTTACAAGAAATGCTAAAAGATATCATTCAGGCGTAAGAGAAATGATTCTAGAGAGAAATCTGGATCTATAGGAAAGAATGAAGAGCAACTGAAATGGTAAATAAGTGGGTAAATATACGGTGTTATGTTTTCCTTTGTGGTAATGTTCTGAAAGACAATTGACTTCTTAAAGCACAATAACAGCACTGCAATATGGGGTTTACACTCTATGCAGAGGTAAGTGATGTGGCAACAGTTGTACAAAGAATGAGGGAGAGTGGATAAGTTGAATTACATTGTTGTCTATGTATGAAGTGGGAAATGGTACAGCATTAATTATAAATAGCTTTTGATAAGTAAAAGTTTATATTGTTAGCCCCAAATCAATCACTGTAAAACAACAACAACGAAAACCCACAATCTTCAAAGAGACATAGGTAAGAAGCTAATAGAGAAAATAAAATGGAACACTAAAAAAAATTCAGTTAACCCAAAAGAAATCAGGTAAAGAGCAATAAAAGAAAGGAAACAGAAGAGTCAAATGGAAAACAGATATCAGATTGGAATACCTATATCCAATCTTTCTTTTTTTTTTTTTTTTGAGACTGAGTCTCGCTCTTTCATGCAGCCTGGAGTGCAGTGGCATGATATCAGCTCACTGCAACCTCCACCTCCCGGATTCAAGCGATTCCCCTGCCTCAGCCTCCTGAGTAGCTGGAATTACAGGCATGTGCGTCCATGCCCAGCTAATTTTTGTATTTTTAGTAGAGATGGGGTTTCACCATGTTGGCCTGGCTGGTCTTGAACTCCTGACTTCGGGTGATCCGCCTGCCTGGGCGTCCCAAAGAGCTGGGATTACAGGCATGAGCCACCGCGCCCAGCCTAAACCCATTTTTATTAGGCCATTCTTGCATTGTTATAGAGAAATACCTGAGACTATGTAATTTATATTAAAAATGTTTAATTGGCTCACAGTTCTGCAGGCTGTCCAGGAAGCATAGTGGCATCTGCTTCTGGGGAGCCCTCAGAAAGCTTCTGATCATGGCAGAAGGCAAAAGGGGAGCAGGCACATCACATGGCAAAAGCAGGAGCAAAAGTGAGAAAGGGAGGTGTCACACACGTTTAAACAGCCAGATCTTGCGAGACCTCACTATCATGAAGACAGCACCAAGCCATGAGGGATCCAACCCCATGATCCAAACACCTCCCACCAGGCCTCATCTCCAGCATTGGGGATTACAATTCAACATGAGACTTGGTTGGGGACAAATATCCGAAGTATATCACCATTCACATCAGCAATTATATTAAATGTAAGTAGACTAAACACTCTATAAAAAGAAGAGATTGGGCCAGGCGTGGTGGCTCACGCCTGTAACCCCAGCAATTTGGGAGGCCAAGGCAGGTGGATCATGAGGTCAAGAGATCGAGACCATCCTGGCCAACATGGTGAATCCCCATCTCTATTAAAAATACAAAAATTAGCTGGGCATGGTCGTGCATGCCTGTAGTCCCAGCTACTTGGGAGGCTGAGGCAGGAGAATCACTTGAACCTAGGAGGCAGAGGTTGCAGGGTGAGCCAAGATTGTGCCACTGCACTGCAGCCTGGGCAATAGAGCAAGACTCCATCTCAAAACAAACAAAAAGAAGAGATTGTTGTAAGACTCAACTATATGCTGTCTACAAGAGATGTATTTCACATATTAAGGCACAGGCTGACACTAAAAAGATATAAAGAATGAAAAAAGCAAGCATAAATAAAGAAGTTTACAATCATCATACAAATGCACTACCATAAATGTTGCAATGTGAAAGCACTCAATGAGCCTGCCATGTTCGTTATTGTTTGTTTTTGAACTGCATGTTAGTAGGAGGTACTCCCACAATTTTCATTTTACAAACATTTATTCCTTGATTTAACCCACCACCACTACAATCACTGTCACTGACTAACTCATCAAAAAGTTTTTATTAATGTTTTTTAAATGTACATATAGCTCACAGTTATTGCAATATTTAATATTAGAAGTGTTTTGGGTCTTTATTGGGAAGTTTGGTGATGTTTTTGTGACCAGAAATATGCTGTAGGAACTTAACTCTTGTTTATATCAGTTAGCCTATGGTAAAATTGGTTTTATTACATGCTGTTTTGCCTAAAGTTGAAGTTTTCATGAAGCTATTCACAGTGTTTATTACATGACAACTTACTGTATGGTAAATGAGCATCACCAAAAATCTTGGCAGCCATTGCTTACAGGAGAAAATATTCAATCATTTTCTTCCTTGTTCTATGTTTCCAGTGATTATTAGAGATGATCAATTACCTGAAAGCTTTCCTCCTATAAATCATTCTAAAATAAAACTTATTATTAATGTTACCCAGAAATATCCATGGGCACAACATAGACCAATCTAGGGACCAGGCCATATTAAAGCAACAACAGTAACGACAATTATGTAGCCAAAATGAAAATTAATTCCAAGCCTCATATGCAGTCCCCCAATAATACTCAAGGGAATCAAATTAGCAATCCACAGAAACACTCCCTGCAATCCCTGTCTTGGTTTTAAATGTCTTCAAATATTCTGACACTCCTCCTTTCAAAAGATGGAAGCTATTTTCCTTCCCCTTCAGTGTAGAATGGGCTTAGTGACTGTCTTCTAATGAACAGAATGTTGTGGAAGTGATAATGTGTGATTTCCAAGACTAGGTCATAAAAGGCCTTGCAGCTTCTTCTGTGTTCTCTCTCGGGTGGGGGAAGCCATCTGTCATGTCATTGAAGGCACTCACACAGCCCTGTGCAGAGCCATTGTGGTTAGAATCTGAGGCCTCTTGCCAATAGCCTCATGAGTGAGCCATCTTGAAAGACGGTCTTCCAATCTTTTGAGCTTTCAGATGACTTCAGGCCTAGCTGACATCTAAACTGCAATCTGATGAGTGACCTTGAGACAGAATAACACAGCTAAGCCTCTCCCAAATAGCTGACCCATAAAAACTGTGAGATGTAATAATGTTGATTGCTTTTAGCTGCGAAGTTTGGGGTAATTTATCGGGCAGCAGTAGATCACTAATTCAGTCTTTTCCCTGATTTATCTCGGTCACCACCTCTCACACTATGTGGTGGCTCCAAGATCTCTCATCCTGTTTCTTGTTCTGCACTCTTTCCTTTTCTTTCCTTTTTATTTATTTGTTTATTTTTTGAGACGGAGTCTTGCTCTGTGGCCCAGGCTAGAGTGCAGTAGTGCAATCTCAGCTCACTGCAACCTTTGCCTTCTGGGTTCTAGCAATTCTTCTGCCTCAGCCTCCCAAGTAGCTGGGATTACAGTCACCTGACACTGGGCCTGGCTAATTTTTGTATTTTTAGTAGAGATGAATTTTCACCACGTTGGTCAGGCTGGTCTCAAACTCCTGACCTCAGGTGATCCACCCCCTCGGTCTGGTTCTCCCACTCATTCACCACATTTCCCAATAAGACCCCAAAGCAGAGGACAGCGTGGGAGAAGGGGCTGAGGAGGATTTGCTGACCAAGTAATACTGGCTTTTAATAGGAGAGGAAAGGGAAAAGCTACAAACATCCAAATACTAATGATTTTGATCCTCATTACATTAGTGTTTATAACAAACTTTGTTCTTTGTTCACTATATGACAAGTCCTGTGCTAGGAGCTTTATTTGTATATATTTAATCCTAAAACACATCCCAGTGAGGTAGATACTATCATTATTCCCTTTTTCAAGAACAAAATTGAAGCACAGAGAAATTAAGTTCCTCGTCCACAGTTGCAGAGCTGTCCAACAACAGGGCCAAGGTCCAAAGCCAGGGGCCGGCTGGGCGCAGTGGCTCACGCCTGTAATCCCAGCACTTTGGGAGGCCGAGGCAGGTAGATCACTGGAGTTCAGGACTTTGAGACCAGCCTCGCCAACACAGTGAAACCCCATCCCTACTAAAAATACAAAAACTAGCTTGGTGGCAGGCGTCTGTAATCCTAGCTACTCAGGAGGCTGAGGCAGGAGAGTCGCTTGAACCCAGGAGATGGAGGTTGCCATGAGTCAAGATCAAACCACTGCACTCCAGCCTGGGTGGCAGAGTGAGACTCCGTCTCAAAAAAAAAAACAAACAACAAACAACAACAACAACAACAAAACACAAAGCCTGGGGCCTAAGTCCCTGTGCATATCACATCAAATTGGGTTCAAATAGGCTCAAACTCATTTTAAACTAGTATCTAACTTAGTATTACCAAAACCGTGGGGCTGACTTCTCACAGATTCAATGCCAGTGAAGACATGTTTAAGCCCATGTTCCCTAATTTCCCTTCTTGTGAGCTGGAAAGAAATCCAGGACCTTCTGGATACTGAACTCATAGTGGCCTTTCTTTGTCTTCAACCTCAGACAGAATCTGCGAGTGGAAAACCCCAGAGACATTTGGATTTTAGAAGTTAAGTCTAATTTGTTCACTGATTCACCCATCCACCCCTGCCAAAAAGAAAACAGCTGAGAAAAAAAGATTATGCTTATTATTGCCTTCCCATTTATCAGTCGTTACAGTAGATGGCAGGACCATTTGCCCCAGGGGATTGAAATTACACATCTTTGGTGCGTCATCGGACATACAAACCTTTCTCATCAGTGTGAGGTTTGGCACGGAAAAGCAGTCACTTCTGCTGCCCCATGCTGTTTTCGGCTCCAGGGAGGACACATATACTTTTTTAAAATGCTTCTTTTTCTAATTAAAAAGTAGCACAATCACTCAATAGAAAACAGAAGAGGATATTACTCATAACCCAATGCCCAGAGACAATGATTATTCTTATGATACACTCGTCAGGCATCCCCCGGGGTCATTGTATTCTGATCTTTTGTTAGGTCCCTGTTTGGGCTCCAGATGTTGGAAGCTCTGGCTCTCAGGACATTGTTTTTGCCACTGGAATTTGGCCTGTCTGCAGCTGAGACTCTGTCTTTGTTCAATTCAAGAGCCTGGGAACTTTATATTCTCTTCCATTCGCCCCACAGGGGGGCTCCCTGCTGTGAAAGGTAGATTTATCATTAAGTCCCATTGTTCCAGCACTTGTTTCTTGGTACGACTGATTATGTTATTGTTTGCAACTATCTTCTGCCTCTGTCTGAGGGTATTACACGTCCAACACCGTTTGCCACGTGACTTCCAGGAGCAATCCAGTAAGGGGAATATGTTGGCAGGTTTGGCCTTGTGACTCGCTTCTTCCAATGGAATGTGAGCAGACATGATTTATGCTGTCTGAGCAGAAGCTTTCAATGAGATTGCATAGTTTGGCTTGGCCTCTTGCCTTACTGCTTTCTGCTGTAAGATCCACAGTTCCCAGATGATGCTGCTCTTTCAGCCTGAGTCCTGGAGTGAGAAGATAGGAGCAGAGCTAAGCAGAGGCAGCTGAGGTGCAGACTTGAGTGCAAGAATTAAACCTCTGCTGTAAACCACGGAGAGTTTTGGAGTCTGGGTTACAACAGAATACTGACTAACACATTGGTTCTTTACGTAAGCCAGGAGGAGACCCTACATCTCCTGGGGCAAACATGCCTCAGTGGAGGCATCAAAACTGCTTCCAGCTCCCTCCTCAAACTGAGGCATAACTTCACCCTGCTTTCACTGACAGGATCCAAATATTGACGTGCATTTTCTCATGTTGATGGAGGCTGAATTGGAGCCCTGCCTCCTGAGTTCTCTGCCACTCACCTCTGTTTGACCTTGGGCAATTTCTCTACCATTTTGTTCCTTATTCTCATTTTGGCAAAGAATACCTACCTTTTGGCAATGAACACCTACCTCATTTTGGCAAAGAATACCCAAGGTAGTTAGAATAACCCTAAGGTAGTTAGTTATTCCTCTAATAACTACTAATAATAACTCTAAGGTAGTTAGTTATTCTCTAACTACCTTAGAGTTTAGACTTGAAGAATAAATGTAACAAATGGCAGCGACGATGTTTATCGTTCTCTCACTCCCGCCCATGGATGGACTCTCACTGTCCAGGATATTGTGTGGGAAGTTCACAGAATGGAAGTTCTAGAATGGAAACTTCTAGAAAGGAGCTGGAGGCCCGGTGCTGTTGGCGCTTCTGCTGCCCAGCTGTCACCTCTTCTGGTTTCTCATGGAGTTTATTCCCTCCTCCTGTAGAGGAGCTTCCTCCAAGGCTACAGAGGCAAAGGGCTTTCTGTGCTGTCTCTGTTCACAGCAACACAGGGGAGAACTCTGATGGGCCTGACTTGGGTCATATTGCCATCCCTAAGTCAATCCCTCTGTTCAGGAGGGTATCCCAGCCAGTCGTGACTGGGCTCACACACCCTGTTGTGAAAGGTAGAGTCAGAGTCTGTTGGTAGAGACATCAAGAGAGCAGCACAGTACTCAAGGTTACCACAAAGACCAGTGCGTGATCACTAAAACTTACACGTGGCTTGTGGTAGTTGGTGGCAACATGAAAAATGCATGGGTTTGGAAAGCAGTCAACTGTGTGACCCTGAGAAAATGTCTTCATCTTAATATACCTTGATTTCCTCGTGTAGAAATGGAGATGATAATTTCTCTCTCTCAGGTTTATGATGATGAGATTAGGTAACGTATGAAAACATCTGGAGTGTAGGCTTAAACAAATCCTAGTTATTATTCCCCAAGATTAGTTATACTTGAACCCAGGCCTGCCCAAGCGATCACTTTTCAAGTGTTTATTATTTTCATTTACACCAGTAATCCACAGCATAGTTCTTTAGTTAGTGGGCGTGGGGCCAAACTGTTTCATGGGAAATGCTTCAGAAAGGAGGCATTTCCCCACGCCTGTCTCCCAGCTTCTGACTTTGCAATGAGAACCACAGCTCTCAGGTGGACCTAAGTGCTCCCATCGGTAGCTCCCTGTATTCTCTTCCTGGTGGTGAGCCACCTGGGAACCCAGATTGTCAGAGGGTGGCAATGAGACTGGGATATACGCAAGAATTTGGGTGGTTTTAAGAGACTGTCTCAGCTAGGATGCCTGAAACACTTTCACTTGTGACATTAGCAATTCTTAACCTACTAGGTGTAATGAACCACTTTGAGAGTCTGAATGAAGTTATAGACATTCTCCTCAGAAAGATGCAGAGGTCGGGCGTGCTGGCTCGTGCCTGTAATTCCAGCACTTTAGGAGGCAGAGGTGGGTGGATCACTTGAGGTCAGGAGTTCAAGACCAGCCTGCCCAGTGTGCTGAAACCCCATCTCTACTAAAAATACAAAAATTAGCCGGGTGTGGTGGCACATGACTGTAATCCCAGCTACTCAGGAGGGTGAGGCAGGAGAATCACTTGAACCCAGGAGGCAGAGGTTGCAGTGAGCTGAGATCATGCCACTGTACTCCAGCCTGGGTGACAGAGCAAGACGTCATCTCAAAAAAAAAAATGCAGAATTAATTACACATACAATTTTAGAAGGTTCATAAAGCTCCAGGAAGCCAGCCCTGGGGCGCCAGGTGGAGACTCTATACCTGTGTTCACTTAAGAGTTAACCTGGCTGGTGCTTTGGTGGGCCTTGCCAACTCTTTCCTCCATGACCCTCTTTTGTGCAGGCACTCATGTCTGACCAGCCTTTCTTCTGTTGGACACATTCTATGTCAGGTAACTTAGAGTCTTGGCATGAGATATGCTCTCAATAAGTCTTCGCAATCCAGTCTTGCCTTCCAAAGGGCTATTCTGACTCAAGTTGATCTCATACTTCTATTTTGATGCAGGACATATGAGTTTTAAAGTTTTTCTCTCAAAAGGATATTCTTATTTCAACATCCTTTAGCAGCATGAAGATTCTGTTGTTCGCAATAGATGGAAAGTCTGCATTCAAAATGGCATAGGCAGAGCCTGGCATGGTGGCTCACGCCTGTAATCCCAGCACTTTGGGTGGCCGAGTTGGGCAGATCACCTAAGGTCAGGAGTTCGAGACCAGCCTGGGCAACATGGTGAAACCCAGTCTCTACCAAAAATATAAAAATTGGCTGGGCATGGTGGCGGGTGCCTGTAATTCCAGCTACTCGGGAGGCTGAGGCAGGAGAATTGCTTGAACCCAGGAGGCGGAGGTTGCAGTGAACCGAGATGCACCATTGCATTCCAGCCTGGGCAACACGGTGAGACTCCGTCTCAAAAAACAAAACACCAAAAAAACCCCATACAAAACAGAACAAAACAAAAACAAAATGGCTTAGGCAAAAACAGGGAATGGCTTACAACTAAAAAGTTCAAGAGTCATGACTGACTTCAGGAACAGCCACCTCTGTGGGCTCAGATGCCATCAGAACTTGTACTCACTCAAGCTCCTAACACCGTCTTCCTTTGTTTTGGCTCCATTCTCAGACAGTGTTTTCCTCATGGGGGCAGGAAGCAGGACAGCTTCCATTTAATGTTCCAAGGGCACTAACAGATGAACTGTCATCTTCCCCTCGGCTCCAAACCTGCGCCTAGCAGTTCCAGGCTTACACCTTATTCACTCTCAGAAATGTGAAGAAGTTCATTTCAAACCAGTTTCCCGTGATCTGCTTGGGGAAAAGCAAACCTAAGACCATCTCCCTTCCCCATCTCCAACCAGAATGTACTAGCCATTCTTCCTTAGTGATCACTGAATGAGTTCTTACTCTGTTGGAGTTGGTGTAGTGGGTGGAGGGGACAGATGGAGACATAAGTCATTGGGTAAAGGCAGTGTGGTAAAGTCTGTGCTGTGGCAGGGATAGGGAGCAGGTATAGTGGGGGACTCAGAAGGACTGCTATGTTTTGCCTGTGGAAGTCAGATGATGCTTCTCTCAGCGGGGGATATTTGAGCTCATTCTTGAAGTATGAGGAGGAGTTTTCTAGGTAGAGATGAGGGTAAGGGTCCTTCTAAGTGGAGGAAATAGCAAGTGCAAAGGCTTAGAGGAGCAAAAAAGGCAAGGAGTGTCTAGGAAACAGTGAAAGATTTCATGTAGCTAGAGGAGGGTGCTTGCGTAGGAGTGCTGGGAGATGCAAAGAATGGGGGCAGAGTGGAAAGGAATGCAAAGCTTGTTATCATGATGTGGAGTCTGGACTTCATTCAGGGGCAATTGGCAGGGTACTAAAGAGTTTTAAGCCCCTGCCATAACTAGGTAGGCATTTAGAAAGATCACCCTGACTACAATGTGGAAGATGGGTTTGGAGGGGAAAGCCCTAGAGGCAGGAGGCATCTGAGAAGCTAGTGCCACCTTCCAGGAGAAAAGGGATGCGTTGACCTGAGGCAGGTGAAGAAGGAATGGACTTGCAAGCTCTTTAGGGGGTAAAATGGACAGACCTGGGGACAAGATGGATGGGGATGAGGAAAGAAGGGTCTAGGATGATTCCCAGCTTTCTCCACTGGGAAACTGGATGAACGGTGGTGGCCTGCACTAGCTGGGAGAGGCACAGGTTTGGAGCTGAGGGGAAGATGACAGTTCACCTGTTAGTGCCCTTGGAACATTAAATGGAAGCTGTCCTGACCTCATCTGGGTTCCTGAGTCTGGAGGTGGTGGGTCTGGAGGGGCCCATGAGGCTTGTAGGCTGTGGGTGGTGGTGTGCAAGCAATGATACCCTAGACAAGGTGTCACCACTAGCAAGAAAATGCCCCATGATTGTTATTATTATTGTTATTGTTTTATTCTGTCCTTGCATGTTCCCCTCAAGATTCCAAGTCCTGAGGAAGGGAAGGTCCCTTTGGCCTGTGGGATCATGGGCCCACTCTTGACTCAGGGAGAGCAAGAAACTCTGATTTTCAGCTACCTAAGATGGCACAGTGGGGACAAGGAATTTCTCCAGAAGAAATAAATATATTCACCCTATGAAGAGGAAGTACGTGTCAAGTGACACCGAAGTGACAAATATCCACTTGTTACTTTACCGTTTATTTCAGCCTCAGTTGTCCCCATGGTGAGTGCACCTGCCCCTAGCACTGCCCAGAGGCTGCGTGAGTGATTTCACCTAAAGCTCTGGCACTCTCTGTTTGTATCATAGCAATCGCTTTTGAAGTGTTTATTACTTTTATTTACACCAGTAATCCACAGCGTCCTTCTTTTTATTTTTATTAAATTAATTAATTAATTAATTTTTGAGACGGAGTTTCACTCTTGTTGCCCACGCTGGAGTGCAATGGCACAATCTTGGCTCACGGCAACCTCCGCCTCCCGGGTTCAAGCGATTCTCCTGCGTCAGCCTCAAGAGTAAGTAGTTGGGATTACAGGCATGCGCCATCACGCCCGGCTAATTTTGTATTTTTAGTAGAGACGGGGTTTCTCCATGTTGGTCAGGCTGTTCTAGAACTCTCAACCTCAGGTGATCTGCCCGCCTCGGCCTCCCAAAGTGTTGGGACTACAGGCATGAGCCACCAAGCCCTGCCAGCGTCATTCTTTAGTTAGTGGGCGTGGGGCCAAACTATTTCATAGGAAATGTTTCAGAAAAAAGGCATTTCCCCAAGCTTGTCTCCCGGCGTCAGGCACTACGATGACACAAATCGCTTATGACCAGCGTTCACCGATGGCCATAACCCGGTCACGATCGTAGAGCACGGTTGGCCGGCTCCTGGATCCGTCATGACGCGCCCGCAAAGCAGCTTCCTCCCGAGTGGATGAACTAACATTTTTATTGAGCACGCACCACGTGCCGGCTGCTATGCCAGGCACTTTCACACACGTTATTTTATTTGTAATCCTCACCTTGACCCTGAGATGTGGATGGCATTTTCTCCATCTCAAAAATGAGAAAAAAAATAGGGCTCGGAAGCGTCAAGTAACTTGCCCAAGGACACGAGCGGAAAGTGGCGGAGCCTAAATGACAACCTGGGCCTGCCTGTCGCAGGCTCTTTCCACCTCGGCACCAGGAGGGCGCCCGGCGTGTGCGCGCGCGCGGCCTCCTGGTGGTTCTCCCTCTGGCCTGGTGGGAACCCGCGGGGCCTTCCCGAGAGCGGCCAGGGCCCCGGAGCCCGGCTCTGAACAGGCCGCTGCCGAGGTCCAGTTCCCGGCGGAAGGCAGCTTGTGCTCTGGGCGGAGAGCCCGTGGAGCGACTCGGGTTTAATAGACGCGCCGGTCCTCTTCCAAGAGCCTGGAAATCTGCAGAGGGATCCCGCCTTTCCAGGGAAGCCGGGCTGGGTGAAACTGACAGGTCTTGGCGCGCGGAGGAAGGGGTGGCGGGGAGCCCGGCCGGCTCCCTCCCAGGCTGCGCTCGCTCGCGGCTCCCCGAGGCTCTGGGCTTGGCTCCGCGGTACCTCTGGCTGCAAACACATCGGCCCCAGAAAGTAGGTCAGCGTGCGGCAAGCTCTGTCCCAGGCGGCGCTGCCGGCTCCCCCGCACCCCTGGCCTCCAGTCTCCTGCAGCCTCCCCGGCCTGCGGTCGGCGCCCTTGCCCTCCCCCTGGGTCTGCAGTGTCCTCCTCTCCTCTGGCTCCTCTCCTACTCGCCTCCTGCCCTCTCTTTCGCTCTCTCCGTCATTTGAGCCCCCCTCTTCTCTCTCTCGCTCCTCTCCCCTCTCTCGCCTCCTGCTCCCCGCAACTCCGTCGGTCTGACACCCTCCCCTCCTTCTTCTCATTTCCTCTCCTCTTAACATCTTGGCCCATTCACTTCTGGTAGCAGTAGTTAAGAATACAACCAGTCTGTTGTCTTTTTAAAGAGATACCGTGCTTGTTTCAAAGAAATCAAAGGACGTAGAAAAGTTTACATGTGGAAAAAAAAAAGAGAAAAATCCCACTACTGAGAAATAGCTTTAGTTAACACGGGATGCACGCTACTCAGATATATTTTTATGTATACATAGAGTTAAAGGATATAAATATTTTATAAAAATGAGACTACAAATAGATGCTTTTTCATTAAAAGTATTCATTTTAATTTAATTTTGTTTGAATTCAATACAAAAAAACTACAGTATAGTGAAGTGGAAAGAATTGTTGAATTTTAATTATTTTATTATTATTTCTTTTGGGGATGGAGTCTTTTTCTGTCGTCCAGGGTGGAGTGCAGTGGCGCCATCTCGGCCCACTGCAACCTCCGCCTCCCGGGTTCAAGCGATTCTCCTGCCTCAGTCTCCCTAGTAGCTGGGATTACAGGCATGCGCCACCACGCTCAGCTAATTTTGAATTTTTAGTAGAGATGGGGTTTCTCCATGTTGATCAGGCTGGTCTCAAACTCCTGACGTCAGGTGATCCGCTCACCTTGGCCTCTCAAAGTGCTGGGATTACAGGCGTGAGCCACCGCGCCTGGCCACGCCCAGCTAATTTTTTGATATTTTTAGTAGAGACGGGGTTTCATCATGTTGCCCAGGCTGGTCTCTAACTCCTGACCTCAGGTGATCCGACTGCCTCGGCTTCCCAAAGTGCTGGGATTACAGGAGTGAACCACTGTGCCCGGCCTGTACCCCTAGTACTTAGAACGGTGCCTGTAACATCGTTGACACTTACTGGTACTTATTGAATGAATAAATAATTGAACATAACTTGGAATCTTGCCTAAAAAACCTAGACACCAACTTCAACATGGTGATCCAAGTACCTAGCTTTTCCAAATCAGTTAGACTAGGCTTCTAATGAGAAGGATGGGAGCTCTAAGACTAGAGGACTAGAGGTGTCCCAAGGCAATTAGGACTTTTGTTTTTTTTGAGACAGAATCTCACTCTGTTTTCCATCTCTGGCGCCATCTCAGCTCACTTGCAACCTCCGCCTCCTGGGTTCACGCCATTCTGCCTCAGCCTCCTGAGTAGCTGGGTCTACAGGGGCCCACCACCATGCCTGGCTAATTTTTTTATATTTTTAATAGAGACGGGGTTTCACCGTTTTAGCCAGGATGGTCTCGATATCCTGACCTTGTGATCCACCTGCCTTGGCCTTGCAAGGTGCTGGGATTAAAGGCGTGAGCCACCGCGCCCGGCCTTAGGCCGTTGTTAACGTCTCCATTGGTAACAACGGAGAAGTGTTTATGTAAATGTGAGGCCATTTGCAGCTCTTGAGATTAAGTAAGATCGCTGGTAGAGAATGGAGAAGAAGGCAGAATTCAAGTTTTCTTCCCTTGAGTTCATTTCTGTGCTGCTTCAATAATAGACCTATTTTTGATTAACATTAGGGACATCAGACCTCCGCATCTATAAATTGTTAATCTGTGGAAAATCATAGGCTCTCAAGAAGAAGCAGGTTCCTCTGAGCTCACTCTCTATCTTGCACAGGATTTGCCACCGGGGAAAGGAGGTGCCAGCCTATCTTACCTGGGTGCTTCTTGGGAGGAAAGAAATGTGTCATTCTGCATCCCCTGCCTATGAAGACTAGAGACTCCATTACCTGGCTTAGTTTCCATTCAGCTGCAGCTGTCCTGAGCTGTGGCTTAGCACACCAGGTTCCCTCTGTAGAGGATGGTCCTGAATAGAAGATTGGGCTCCAAGGGCGGTCTTAGCCTTCTTCAGTCAGATATTTCTTCAGTAAAGCCTTCCCTGATCACCTGGTCTAGGTCAAGATATTTTTATTTCCTGCTTCACAGAACAAATACCATTTCTTGCAAGCAACTATCTCCGTTTATAATTATATATTCATTTGTGTGCGTTTTTGGTTTTTTTTTGTTTTTTGAGATGGAGTTTCACTCTTGTTGCTCAGGCTGGAGTGCAGTGGCACGATCTTGGCTCACTGCAACCTCTGCCTCCCAGGTTCAAGCAATTCTCCTGCCTCAACCTCCCGAATAGCTGGGATTACAGGCGTTCACCACCATGACTGGCTAGTTTTTTTGTGTTTTTAGTAGAGACTGGATTTCACCATATTGGCCAGGCTGGTCTCTAACTCCTGACCTCAGCCTCGGCCTCCCAAAGCACTGGGTTTACAGGCATGAGCCACTGCACCCAGCCTTGTGTGGTGTTTTCATTAATGCTTGTTGTCACCACTAGACTATAACCTCTATGAGGGCAGGGGCCATAGCTGTTTTTATTAACACAGTACTCTCAGAGTGTGTACTTGGTAAATGTTTATTAGATGCATAGATGGATAGATGGATGAGCAGATGAATGGATGGACTGACAAACTAAGGAACTGAAAATGTTTTGGTTAATTTTTCTGAACTACAAAGGCATGCATCACATAAATAAAATCAGGAAGCAGACCATGTCCCTCTCATAGTGCAGCAGGATTTGAGTTAGGAAAACACCTTGAGCTGAGGGCAATGGAGCCACCTGAAAAGCTTTCGGCTGCAGCACTCAAGATGCCAAAGATCTGGAGGAAAAGTGAACACAAACAACCCTGAGCTAAGGGGGTTTGGAAATTCCAAATACCTGGTGTGGAGATAACCCAGCAGGTGTGGAGCATCTGCATATGGTTCACATAGACTGTCAAGGTTTAGAAAAGCTGGGCGCAGCCTGATGGGGGTCCTCTCCCAACATGGGGCTCATGGGAGGGACAGGGAGAATCAGATGAACAGACATAAGACAAGTTCTTGGCACAAGAAGGTGTCACTAACTGAGCTATTATTTGAATAAAACACAGTCAAGTCTCCTGAATGTATTTTGTGAGCCCCGTGATGATATGGTTTGGCTGTGTCCCCACCCAAATCTCATCTTGAATTGCAGCTCCCATAATTCCCATGTGTTGTGGGAGGGACCCAGTGGGAGATAATTGACTCATGGGGGCAGTTTCTCCCATACTGTTCTCATGGTAGTGAATAAGTCTCATGAGATCTGATGGTTTTATAAGGGGAAGTACCTTTTGCTTGGCTCTCATTCTCTCTTGTCTGCTGCCATGTAAGACGTGCCTTTCACCTTCTGCCATGATTGTGCAGCCTCCCCAGCCACATGCAACTGTGAGTCCATTAAACCTCTTTTTCTTTATAAATTACTCAGTCTTGAGTATGTCTTTATCAGCTGCGTGAAAACGGACTAATACACCCTGACAGCCTCTTTTCATATCTTTGGCCTTCGTATCTTCCTTGTTAAGGTGTCTGGTGTCCTGCATTGGCAGCCGAGTCTTAAGCTAGCTATGGAGTATGGGGTTGTCCTCATGGATTTGGTATTCTCAGCCTAACCTGAGGACAGTAACTGGGCAGTGTGACTTCCTCAGCCCCATCGGAATGCAGAGCTGCTGAAGTGGGCCCCTCGATAGTTTGGGTTCCTGGAATAAGGAGTGGAGGGAAGGCCTTATGTGTTGGCAGATGCTGTGGGAGGAGCCGGCTCAAGCCCACATGCCGGTGTGAATCCACAACTTAGTTTTAGTTTTAGGTGATTTTTTAAAATTCTTGATACCACGTAGATAAAACAACAAGTTGTTTAGCTTTTTCTCTTTGTAACCATTTGCTTCAGAATTAGGTAAGACTCAGAATCCAAAACCCAGTACCCAAGCAGAGAAACAGCTGATTACTAGCATGGAGATTTTGGACAGGGACACACGCTTTGCAGGGAACCTGGAAACCAGCCACTAATGACAGAAGCACCATCTGCATTCACCTCCCCACTGATCACCTCCCGCTGGATGTCCCACAGAAACCTGGACCTCAATATGTCAAATATTGAACTTATGACATTCTCTGGGGTCCCCTCTCTTAGTGGCTAACACCACCATTGTTTGTGTTGAGAATCATGCATCGCCTTCGACACTGCCCCTTCCTCACCTCCACATGCATTCCGTGATTGTGTCCTGCTGGTCCTGCCTCCTGAGTGCCTCTCCGAGCATCCTTTCTCTCCTCCTCTCCACCCACCTCTGGCATCTGTAGCCAGGCACAGGGAATGCATTTGTCTCCCTGCCTTCATTATCACCCCTCCTCAAATCCCATCATTCCACAACCACTGACGGCCCACATTCTCTTAGGATAAAGACACTTCATGACCTCACGTGGGTGAGTTATCCCAGCTCTATATTTCCCTTCCTGGTGACCCAGGCTCCAGCCAGGATGAACCTCCTTCATTCACCTCCTCCAACACGTGGGCCGCTCTCTGCACTGTCCCTCTAACTCGTCCCCCCACCTTGTTCCCACTGCCTGGGCCACAACACATGGGCCACTCTCTGCACTGTCCCTCCAACCCATCCCCCAACCTGTTCCCACTGCCTGGCTAATTACTACCCATTTTTTTAAGTCTGGGTAGACAGCACTGCTTGGTCCCCAAAGCTGTCAGGGCCCGGGAGAGGTGGCTCACGCCTGTAATCCCAGCACTTTAGGAGGCCAAGGCGGGCGGATCAACTGAGGTCAGGAGTTCGAGACCAGCCTGGCCAACATGGCGAAATCCTGTCTCTACTAAAAATACAAAAATTGGCCAGGCATGGTGGCGCGCACCTGTGGTCCCAGCTACTTGAGAGGCTGAGGCAGGAGAATCGCTTGAACCTGGGAGGCAGAGGTTGCAGTGAGCTGACATTGTGCCATTGCACTCCGGCCTGGGCCACAGAGTGAGACTCCGTCTCAAAAAAAAAAAAAAAAAAGTTGTCAGGGTAGGGAGCCTCCCTCCTGCAGGTGTCAGTCTGTGTTGGGATTACCTCTTCACTGTTGTAGCTTCAGTGCCTAGTGTAGAGTCTGGCACATAGTAGGTGGTCAATAAATGTTTATAAAATGAATGAGTGAACAAAAACAAGAGAGAGAGTTTGGCTTGGCATGAAATGGGCATATTAAAACTTGATAGGTTACTAGGGTGTATTAATGAGAAATGATGACTTTCTGGCTAATGAGGTAATGGGTAATTCTAATTTTTTCGTTTCCTTTCTCTACCTCCTCTTTTCCCCCTTCTCCCCCTCCTCCTTTTGGCTTATGTATTTTCTATAACTTACGCAGTCAGCATGTATTTATTTTATAATAATGTAAGAAAAAATGTCTTATTCGTTTTATGGCCACAAAGAATGAATTTTGCATTTTGCATCACAAAGATGAAACACTGAACCTTGGGGGCTGTTCCTTGAAGGTCAGTGGCAGCTCTCTCTTCTGGATGTATTTTTCCTTAGCTATATCTCAGCATTTCAAGGATTTTTAGCCAATTAAGGTAGATGTATGTGAATGAAATGGCTAAAAAAAAGTCTTCCAAGGGCTAAAATTCGGCAAAATAATAAATGACATTTAAAAGGAAGCAAAAACACTCTGAAGAAACTAAATGCTACATATCATGGAAAAATGAATGCATTTTGACAAATACTTGTTACAAATATGAAATTAAGGTGGACAAGTCCTTGGACAGACAAGCCACAAGTGCTCCAGAGTGGAAGGAGGGAGATGCCTCCCCTGTGTGCCGTGCATGGCCATTCACATGACTGCTGGGTTCTCTTCATCCTAGAGGGTTCATAGACATGAGTTCCGACCCAGCCCGCTCCTGCCTGAAGAAGGAAGACGTTCTCCCCTAGCCCAGGTATCTGGGTGTGAGTTGGGTCGTTAGATGGGAAAAGCATGCTGGAAGTTTTATCTGAGATAGGAAAGAAAGAGCACCCTGGTGTTTTTTTTTTTGTTTTGTTTTGTTTTTTAAATCTCTGGGTCTTGTTCTTTTGGATCTCGACTTCCAGGAATTGAAATGTTTAGGAAACTGCTCCTGCCCTTAGCCAATGCATTCTCGACACAGCCGCGTGTTCTACTTACCTAATGCTGCATACCACATTCCCCATATTTTCGTGCTGTCAAACAAGGATTTTTAAATGATGGATTCTGTGGGGCAGAATTCTTTTTCTTTTTTGAGGTGGGGTCTTGCTCTGTTGCCCAGGCTGGAGGGTACTGGCGCGATCTATCTCAGCTTACTGCAACCTCCTCCTGTTGGGTTCATGTGATTCTCCTGTCTCAGCCTCCCAAGTAGCTGGGATTACAGGTGCGCACCACCACACCCAGCTAATTTTTGTATTTTTAGTAGAGACGGGGTTTCACCATTTTGACCAGGCTGGTCTCAAACTCCTGACCTCAGGTGATCTGCCCGCCTTGGTCTCCCAAAGTGCTGGGACTACAGATGTGAGCTGCTGTGCCCAGACTGATTTCTTTTTCAAGTATAAGATGTATGCCAATTTTATTCCAGATACATGCCTATTGCAAAGCACGGTGCCTGACACATGATATTCACCCAGCAGAGATGTGTTACATGAACAAATAGGTGTTACAAGGTGCCCAGTTCACAGAGGCCAGCTGAAAGCTGATTCTGGGGCTGGCCTGGAGCCCCAGTTGACCACATCTCCTAAAGGTCCCTGGGCTTCGTTCCCTTCTGCTCTCTCCTGGTATCTGCAGCCTTGATCTCATGCTTCACCCTGACCCAACCGTGCTAGGGCATTAAAGGGAGGTCCCTGCCCGTCAAGGCTGGGTGTTAGGTGGGAAGCAACGCCCCCTCGCGGCTAGCGTGCTGGTGGCTGTCACAGATCTCAAAAGGAAGACACCTCTGGGAACCAGAGTTTAGAGATCCAGCTGCCCTTTCCCTTGACATTCACTGAGATTCATTTCCACCCTCAGGGAATCTGGGTTTTACTGGTATTTGTGAAGGTTTCTTTTTATTACGGTTGGCAACTAGGGAAAAATGTCATCACACAAATAAGCTTGCAAAGAGATGAGTGGAAAATGTTGCAAATATTAAGAAAGTGACTTTTTGGTCACATTCCCCTGGCTGCCACCAGGTGAATTGACTTAGGGCAACTGTGACTTACTTTTGGCTTATAACTTCCATGAATAAAGCCCATATAATTATGCTGTGACCCCACAGCTAATTATCTTTCTTTCACTCGCTCTGCTCTGGCCCTGTGGTCTCTGCTGATCTTCAAAGCCATGCAGAAGGCCCCACCATTAGGGCCTTTGCACTTTCTGTCCCCATCTGCTCTTGACCTAGGGGTTTTCACGGCTCACCTCCTTCTCTCCTTCAAGTCTTTACCGAAAGAACATCTTCTCCACAAGGCCTTCTCTGACCAACCTGTTTAAAATTGCAAGCTCCCTGCCATGGTAGGCTCCAGACCCCTCCAAAGAACTTAGCTCCTTTTAAAATAATGTGTTCATTGGCCGGGCCTGTTATCTCAGCACTTGGGGAGGCCAAGGCGGGTGGATCACTTGAGGTCACGAGTATGAGACCAGTGTAGCCAACCTGCAGAAACCCTGTCTCTACCAAAAATACAAAAATTAGCCAGGCATGGCGGTGCTTGTACTTGCAATTACTTACGAGGCTGAGGCCTGGGCAACAGAGCAAGACTCTGTCTCAAAAAAACAAAAACAAAATGATTTTTTACTAATTGTCTGACTGTTCCCACCAGACGTCATGCTCTAGGAGGGTAGGAATTTGTGTCTGCTTTCTTCACTGCTGCATCCCCATATCCTGGGACAGTGCCTGGATCATAGTAGGACCTCAATGAATATTTGTTACATGAACGAATAAACAACTCTGTCAATTACCATCTTTCATTCTGGGCATAGAACAGTTTTGATAATCAATACCAACAACCTGTAAGATATTTCTTATTGTCTCTGTTTTATAGAAGAAGAAACACAGGCTCAGAGAGGTCAATTAAGTTGCCTAAGGGCACACAGCTACTTCCTGGCTGAGTTTGAAATAGAGTTAAAATGAAGCTGACACTCAAATCAATGCACAATGCGCTCCTTTTTTTTTTTTTTCTTTTGATGGCGTCTTGCTCTGTCACCCAGGCTGGAGTGCAGTGGCACAATCTCAGCTCACTGCAACCTCCACCTCCCGGATTCAAGTGGTTCTCCTGCCTCAGCCTCCCTAGTAGCTGGGATTACAGGTGTGTGCCACCACGCCTGCCTAATTTTTGTATTTTCAGTAGATACGGGGTTTCACCATGTTGGCCAGGCTGGTCTCTATCTCCTGACTTCAGGTGATCCACTCACTTTGGCCTCCCAAACTGCTGGGATTACAGGCATGAGCCACCGCACCCAGCCCAATGCACTCTTTAGCTCTGCATTCTCTCCTATTGATGCAAACACCTCACAGAGACCCAGCCCTCCTCCATGGCTGGGCGAGGACAGGCAGGATCAAAGAGGAACAGTAATACAATTCCAGGGACGAGACATTTGGTACAGGCAGAAAGTGCAAAGGAATGTAGGCTGTTCAGCCGGAGGGTTCCTTTGTAAGTTTTGGGTGAAGCACTGATTGGTTGTTCTCCATGCCAGGCTACAGAGGCTGCAAACCGGAAGACGTGGGGGTGCATTTTGGGAAGTCTTGTCTGTAGCAGCCCAGTCTGTGGGAACTGGGAAGCACAATCTCCCTAAACTCCATGCTGATCAGATTTCCCAGAGAAACTGTTTCTGCCGAACACATGTCATATTTGTAATCATGATGATAAATCTATGTGATATGATGATAAACATGGGAGTCACACAAGACATTTTAAACTAAGCGCCTGTTGTCTCCAATTCACAATTGCAGAAATGTGGAACCAGCCCAAATGCCCTTCAATCAATGAGTGGATAAAGAAACTGTGGTATATATATATATATACGATGGAATACTACTCAGCCATAAAAAGGAATCAATTAATGGCATTCACAACCACCTGGATGGGATTGGAGATCATTATTCTAAGTGAAGTAACTCAGGAATGGAAAATCAAACATCGTAGGTTATCACTTATAAGTGGAAACTGAACTACGAGGATACAAAGACATAAGAATGATACAATGGACTTTGGAGACTGGGGGGAAGGGTGGAAAGGTGATGAGGGATAAAAGACTACAAATTGAGTTCAGTGTGTATTGCTTGGGTGATGGGTGCATCAAAATCTCAGAAATTGGCCAGGCGTGGTAGCTCATGCCTGTAATCCCAGCACTTTGGGAGGCCAAGGCATGTGGATCACCTGAGGGCAGGAGTTTGAGACCAACCTCGCCAACATGGTGAAATCCCGTTTCTACTAAAAGTACAAAAATATTAGCCAGGCATGGTGGTGCATGCCTGTAATCCCAGCTACTCAGGAGGCTGAGGCTGGAGAATTGCTTGAACCTGGGAGGCGGAGGTTGCAGTGAGCCAAGATCGCTCCACTGCACTCCAGTCTGGGCAAGAAGAGCAAAAACTCCGTCTCAAAAAAAGAAAAAAAATAAACTCAGAAATCACTACTAAAGAACTTCCTCATGTAACCAAATACCATCTGTTCCCCAATAACCTATGGAAATAAAAAATAAAAAAATAAGTGACTGCTATCTAACTGTCCAGAGTCAGTTCTCAGGAGGGATTAAAAAGAAGAGACCAAGAGATTCTGATATGATGCTGGCAGGTTCCCTCTAGTAGCTTGGAAATAAACTGAACTGAGAGATTTGCGTTCTCAGTGGGGTCTTCAGGGACCCTGGGCCTGAGCAAGGGAGAGCGATGTCATAGATGATCTGTAGTTCTTAAAGTATGGCCCTCGGACCTGCAGCCTTACCTGGAGACCTGTTAGAGATGCAGATTCTCTCCCCTCTCCTACTCAGTGCTGAATCAGGGGTCCCAGCAACCTGTGGTTTGACAAGCCCTCTGGGTAGTTCTGAAGGTTGAGAACCACTTGTATATATCGTTGCAAAAACAGTGGCCTTCTGCTCTCTTCAATATTTGTTGTCCCCTAATAGCTGTGCTGTAGGATCTGGAGTACAAGCTGGGTGTGAATGCAAGTTTGAATACAAAAGTAGTTAATTTCCCTGAGCCTCAGTTTTCTTATTTGTAATATGGGGATAAATAATACCTGCGGTACAAGTTTATTATAGTTAAGTTAAAATTAAATGAGATAATGTATACGAAGTTCCTGGAACATAGTAGGTACTCAATACCTTCCTTTGTCTCCTGCCTTCCTCCTCTATTAGCCCAGACTTTTGTTCTTGTTATGAGCAACAGAAAGTCAATTCACAGTAACTTAAGAAAAAATTAAAACGTTATGGGTTCAGGGAATTCCGGGAAGACCTGTCCATCCTTGCTGCCTCGAATTTCTCTCACCCCGCTTGTTCTTGAACCCCCCTCACCAGGTTTTTATACCTCTACTCCACTGAAACTTCACTTCTCCAGGTTTGCAGTGACCTCCTTGTGACTACATCCAATGGTCCTTTCTCAGTCTCTATCTGGCATGTGCTGTCAGTAGCGTTTGGCACAGTTTATCACTTTCTTCTTCTTTGTTTTTTTTGAGATGGAGTCTGGCTCTGTCACCCAGGCTGGAGTGCAATGGCGTGATCTTGGCTCACTGCAACCTCCATCTCCCGGGTTCAAGCGATTCTCCTGCCTCAGCCTCCTGAGGAGCTGGGACTACAGGCGCGTGCCACCACGCCCAGCTAATTTTTGTATTTTTAGTAGAGATGGGGTTTCACCATTTGGCCAGGATGGTTTTGATCTCTTGACCTCATGATCCACCCACTTCGGCCTCCCAAAGTGCTGGGATTACAGGCGTGAGCCACCGCCCCCAGCCATCACTTTCTTCTTGACAAGCTTTCTTCTCTTGGCTTCCAGGACACCCTCATCTCCTGGTCCTCCCATTTCTGAGTCTTCTTGATCTCTGTTGTTCTGGAGCTCTCTAAAGGTTCAAGTCCCCCAGATCCCATTTTGTGGCCCTCTTCTTTTTCTTCTTCTTTTTTTTTTTTTTTTTTTTTTGAGGCAGAGTCTCATTCTGTATCCCAGGCTGGAGTGCAGTGGCACGATCTTGGCTCGCTGCAACCTCTGCCTCCTGGGTTCCAGTGATTCTCCCGCCACAGCCTCCTGAGTAGCTGGGATTACAGGTGTGTACCACCACGCCCAGCTCATTTTTTGTATTTTTAGTACAGACAGGGTTTCACCCTGTTGCCCAGGGTGGTCTCGAACTCCTGACCTCAAGTGATCCACCCACCTCGGCCTCCCAAAGTGCTGGGATTACAGGCATGAGCCACCATACCCGGCCCCTCTTCTCTTTTCCATCCACACTCTCTTCCTAGATGATCTCATCTAACTTCATGTTTTAATCCCATCCGTGTGCTGACAGCTTCCAAATTTATATCTCCAGCTGGGACCTCTTTTTTGAATTCTACTCTAGAACATCCAACTGCCTTTGCAGCGTCTCCACTTAGATGTCTAATAGCCCTGTCAAACGTAGCATGTCCCAAACAGAGCTTCCAATCGCACCTGTGCACACCAGAACCCGCTCCATCAGTTTTCCCATCTCAATTAAAGGCAGCTCCATGTTAATGTAACTCAGGCCCAAATCGCTGGCTTCAGGCTTGTTGCCTCTTTTTCTCTCATATTGTACGTCCAGTTGGCAGCGAGTCTTGTTGGTTCTGCTTTCAGGATCTATCTGGAGTCTAATTCAATGGTAGAGGTCACCATCATCTCTCACCTAGATTTTTGTAGTGGCTTCCTCAGTGCCTGTGCCCCCTACAGGTAATTTCTATACAGCATTCAGGGCAATCATGTTAAAATACAAATCAGATGATCTGACTCCTATGCCCCCACATCCTCCAGTACATGTTCCCCCTGCCCGTTGCCTCTCTGTGTTAGTTTCTCAGGACCAATGTCGCAAATGACCACCCACTCATGGCTTAAAACAACAGAATTCTATTCTTTTCCAGTTGTGGAAGCTAGGTGTCTGAAAGCAAGATGTCATGCTCCCCGTTGGAAGTCTGAGAAATGATCCCATGCCTCCGATGGTGGCCAGCCATCCTTGGCATTCCTTGGGTTGTGGCATCCTCACTCCGATCTCTGCCTGCATTCTCACATGGCCTTCTCCTCCATGTGTGTGTCTCTACACAGACTTCTTATAGGGGCACCAGTCTTTGGATTTAGCACCCACCCTACTCCAGTGTGAAAGGAAAAAGCTCTTGGGGCCCCCAAATCACTAAGCTAAAGGGAAAAGTCAAGCTGGGAACTGCTCAGGGCAAACCTGCCTCCCATTCTATTCAAAGTCACCCGTTTGCTCACTGAGATAAATGCATATCTGATGGCCTGCTTTGGAGAGGCTAATCGGAAACTCAAAGAAATGCAGCCGTTTGTCTCTTATGTATCTATGAACTGGAAGCCCCCTCCCTGCTTTGAGTTGTCCTGCTTTTCCAGACTGAACCAATGTTCATCTTACATATGTTGATTGATGTCTCTTGTCTCCCTAAATTGTATAAAACCAAACTGTGCTGACTACCTTGGGCACATGTCGTCAAAACTTCCTGAGGCTGTGTCACAGGTGTGCGTCCTCAACCTTGGCAAAATAAGCTTTCTGAATTAACTGAGACCTGTCTCAGATATTCAGGGTTCACAGCAGTATGACCCCATCTTGACTAATTACATCTGCAATGACCTTATTTCCAAATAAGGTCACATTCTGAGGATCTAGCAGACATGAATTTTGGGGAGACATTAGTCCACCCAGCCTGCTCTCTAACCTCGTGTCCTGGTCCTCTACCTTCCTTCTCCTTCCTGCTTCAGCCACCGTATCCGGATCACTGCCCTTTAGACATGCCAGGCTAGGTCTCAGGGTCTTTGCATTTTGCATTCCCATTGCCTGGAAGGCTCCCGCAGTCACCCACATGACTCACTCAAGTCTTTTCTAAAATGTTACCTTCTCAATGAAACCTTCCCTGGCCACCCAGTCTAAAATTTTAACACCTCCCATCAAATTGCATATTCTTCTTTTCAGCATTATTTGTCCCTCTGTAGCACTGATCACTTTCTGACATACTATACATTTTACAAAAAAGAATGTGTTGAAAACATTTTGAATTAATGAACTCAGTAGAATCTAGGAGTGGGGCTACTTTGGTTAGTGAAATTATGTCATTTAAATCTAAATGTAAGCACTCTTTGTTTCTTTCTGTTGGCTTCCTTTTCATGTAGGCTCTTCTCTTATTTTGGTCTGATGACCACCAGAAACTCTAGGTTTATATCTTACCAGCTTGACGAGAATCTTAATCAGCTATTACCATAATAATGCTGCATAACAAAACACCTCAAAACTCAATGGCTTACAACAAGAAGCACTGATTTTTCTTTTCTTTTCTTTTTTCTTTCTTTTTTAGAGATGAGGTCTCACAATGTTGCCTAGGCTGGTCTCAAACTCCCGGGCCCAAGTGATCCTCCCACCTTAACCTTCCAAAGAGCTGGGATTACAGGTGTGAGCCAGCGCACCTGGCTGAGCATTTATTTTTCTATTTCACAGTTCTGCTGCTTGGCTGAGACAGCTCTGCTCCTGATAGGGGATTGGCTGGGCTTGGCTCTAGGGCTACCGTTTGGAATCAGGTCTGCTCCATATGTCTCTATATTTCCATGGCATCTGCATCTGTCTATGGACTCTTCTGCTCATGGCACATGGTGGGAACTCAAGAATGCCAGTGGAAACATGGGATGCTTCTCAATAGTTTGAGTAGGAATCATGCACTGTCATTTCTGACTACATCCCAATGGCCAAAATAAGTCACTTGGGGTGGGGAAACAAACCCCAGCTACCCGCATGCACTGCAAGGTCACATGCAGGAGAGAGTGAAGGATTTAGAACACTCATCTAATATCCAATAGTAAACTTGGCAGAAAGAAAGAAATTCTTGTCCATTAGTTCCTGAGAAGGTCTTGGGCTGATTCTCATTTGACTGAACTGCTTCACTCAATCCCTGGGCCTTGGGGCAGAAACAGAAATGATTACACTTGCGCCATGCGCTCACTCACATAGAGATGGGCAGTGGGGTGGGCAGGATAGGGAGGTTACCCTTTTCCAAGGCCCTGGATTAAGAATTAGAAAGAGATGTCCTTCCAAAGGAAATTTGGGGTTGTTCTTACCAATCTGGGGTTGTTTGGGTGCTGTGCAAACAAAATTGCAAGTCTTTAACCCTGGAGTATGGCCTCCTAAAGATAGATACCTGTCCTAATCCCCCAAACCTGCAAATATGTTATCCTACATGGCAAGGAGAAATTAAGGTTGCAGATGGAATTAAGGTTGCTAGTTACTAACCTTAAGATGGGAGAGTAACCTGGATTATCCAGGTGTACCCAATGTAATCACAGGTGTTCTAAAAAATGGAAGAGGGGCCGGGCACGGTGGCTCACGTCTGTAATACCAGCACTTTGGGAGGCCAAGGCGAGCAGAACATGAGGTCAGGAGATCGAGACCATCCTGGCTAACACAGTGAAACCCCGTCTCTACTAAAAATACAAAAACAATTAGCTGGGCGTGGTGGCAGTTGCCTGTAGTCCCAGCTACTTGTAAGGCTGAGGCAGGAGAATGGCGTGAACCCGGAGGCGGAGCTTGCAGTGAGCTGAGATGGTGCCACTGCACTCCAGCCTGGGTGACAGAGCAAGACTCTGTCTCAAAAAAAAAAAAAAAAAGGAAGGTGGGGCAGTGACAGTCATGAAGATAGAAGCCTGGAGGCATCTGGCAAGTGGTAGGCCTGGGAAGCAGAAACATTACATGGCATGGAACAGGCACTGTGGCACTTGGCTTGGGTGTCTGAAAGTAGTACCTTGCCTAGGAATATGACGAAAGGAAAATCCACGGGCTACCTCAAACTGACATGTCCCATTCTTTGCATGGGAAGTGGGTCATCGTGGCAGGGCTGGATGCTCTAGGGGAGAATAGACTTCTTGCTTTTCCCAGCTTTTGAAGGCTGCCCACATTTCCTTGGCTCATGGCCTCTTTTTACCTTCAAAGTCAGCAACAAAGCATCTCTGTAACCCTGCTTCTGTTTTCATGTTTCTCTCATTGCCTCCTTCCTTTTTTTTTTTTTTGAGATGGAGTCTCTCTCTGTAGCCCAGGCTCGACTGCAGTGGCTCCATCTCGGCTCACTGCAACGTCCACCTCCCGGGTTCAAGCAATTCTCTGCCTCACCCTCCTCCTGAGTAGCTGGGATTGCAGGTGGCTGCCACCACGCCCAGCTAATTTTTGTATTTTTAGTAGAGATGGAGTTTCACCATCTTGGCCAGGCTGGTCTTTAGCTCCTGACATCAAGCGATCCACCTGCCTCGGCCTCCCAAATTGCTGGGATTACAGGCGTGAGTCACCGTGCCTTGCCAGGAACAGTGTTTTAAAGTGTTCTTGGCCAGGCGCGGTGGTGGGCAAGAGGAAGGAATGGGGTGCTGGAAGGAACCTCATGTAAGCTGGGGTTATAGGGCAGACAGAGAAGAGGTTTGTTCATAAAGGAAGTAGCCACACCCAAATCTGTCTTGGCAGGGAGGGAGCATAGGAGGCCATCTCTCTCCTTCTACCCTGTGGTCACCTGCATGTGCTTCCTGTTGGTTGAACCCAACTAACAACAGAAGGGTAATTTGGAAGAGAGAATAATGACCAAATACCCATAACCTGTGACTGTGTTACCTTACATGGTAAAAGGGGCTTTGCAAATGTAATTGAATTCAGGTCTTGAGATGAGGGGATTAAACTAGATCATCTGGGTGGTCCCAGTGTAATCACAAGGGCTCTTGTAAGAGAAAGAAGAAATCACGAGAGGAAGGATGAGAGATGCAGATGTGACAATGGAAGTAGCCAAGGGCCAAGGACTGTCAGTGGCCTCTAGAAGCTGGAAGAGGCAAGGAATGTATTCTGCCCAGGAGATTCTCCCCCAGGAACCTCTAAAAGGGGCCAGACCTGCTAATATGTTAACTTTAGACTCATAAGTTCATGCTAAATCATAAGACTCATTTTGGACATTTGGCCTCCAGAACTTTAGGAATAAATCAGTGTTGTTTTAAGCCACTAAGTTTGTGGTCATTTGTTACAGCAGGCACAGGACACTAATTTAATAAGGGAGTCCTGTGATGTGGTCCATAGGGTTGGCTTCTGGTGTCACATGGAAGGGCGGGGAATGGAGTGGGAAAGCAGACAGAATAAGAACAAGTGTCAACATTCAGAAGTCAGGAGCTCTCTCTGGAAAGCCACAATCCTTCTGCCCATGGTTAGTGTGAAGCACAAAGGGACTAGTGGATGAGGAAGTTGCTTTGAAGTGCAAATGATTATTATGGGGATGTAAATGATTTTGGTATAGTGCCAAAGACCCCCTGCACCTGTCTATAGTGGAATGGCTGGAGTCTCTGATTTTTGTTTGGGCTTCAACTCTTACCCCCATTTCCAGGCCAGGTGTTTGGCTGAGGCCCCATCTCTCTTCCTCCAGTGACGGGCATGAGACCTAGAACTGCACTAATCAGCATTGCCCTGTCCTGGCCAAATGATTGGTTGAAGGATGAGGATATGACCCAAGTTGGTCAAATCAGAGTGAAACCCAGGACTTGCCCAGGAGCTACCCGGAAGATAATGTCTCTCTTTTTATGCAGGACTCGAACCTGGGAAAATGTGAGCGAAAATCTTTCTGAGCTGTAGCCAACACAAGCAGAAGAAAAAGGCAGAGAAAAGCCAGTGACATTGTTCAAGTTCCATAATCTGGCCACAGCTCTGTCTGCCATAGCTCTGATCTTTTCTGTTTTATGTCAATGAGTCACTTTTTTGCTTAACCATTTTGAGTTAAGGCCTTTGCTCAGGACAAACCCGGCCTCTTGCTTGGTCTCTTTGTATCTCAGTGTGCATTGAACATTTGCTCGCCTGCGGTTTCAACACCTGTGTAATTTATCAAAGAGGACCGTAGACACAGGTGACAGACAGGTCATTAAGGACAGGTTTTCTGAGTGGCAAAAACTGTCCCCAAAATAGGATGCTTTGTGTTCTTCCATTTGAAATGGCTTCACCATCAAGTCACGCAGGGAGGTTTTGGCCCTTCTATTTGTAGGGGCGTAACATTGCAACAAAGACCCAAGAATCAATTTCCCTTTTTTGGAGTGAGTAAATATAGAACTAGCCATTTCCAGAAAGCAATGTACTAGATAGATGTACTCTCATAAGAGGGTGATTTTCCTTATAATTATACCATACTAACTATCATTTTATACTCTTTATTGTTTGCAAAAATTTGTACATACATTATCTGATCAAATCAACCCAAGTTAAAACCACCCCAAGAAGTGTGTATCATAATCCCCATTTTATAGATCTGGAAATTGAAACTCCACTCTATGAGGTTAAAATAGGTCACCCATGTTCTTTAGTTAATGAGGGTAAGGGATAGAGTTGGAATTTGGGTCTCTGTGATTTCAAAATTCCATGTAGTTCACATCATACCAAACTGGCAGAATGAGAAAGTTTGTGGCAGTGTTAAGTCGAATTGGCTCAGAGTCCACTTTATACTCTTTGCCGCCAAGCCCATCTCCATGGCTTCCTTGGACCATTGGAAAAGGGCCATGGAAACATCAGAGTGTCTCTAATAGAAAGTAGTGTCAGAAGTTAAGAGGTTACCAACTTGGTCTTCCTCCCTCATCTTTCACCGCATCATGAGAGGAACATGCCTTGGCTGGACAGGTAGTCCAAGGAAGAAGATGAGAGATATGTGAAGCAGATGTGCCTCAGTAGAGCCCAACCGATATCAGCCAAACTCTAGCTGACTTGTAGACATATGAATGATAATAAATGATTGTTATTTTAAGCCACTGAGTTTTGGAGTGTTCAGGTGATTTGTTACACAGCAATAGCTGACTGATACAATCCTCCATGAAAATGATTCCCACTGGGCATAGCCATTTCTGCTGGTGTGTTGTGGTTTGTGGTCAACTGTGAGTGTGACTGTCCTTTTTCCTGACCATCACTTTTGGTCATGTGGGACTGCTTATGCCCAGTTTCTCAAATCGTCTTTTTTGTACATAGCTCGTTCAACTTCTGGCCATTAGCCATTCTTCCATGCAAGCTGAAAACTGACTTCTAACGCTAGGCAAGCAGACAGTCACCATGGCAACCCCTCCATCCACCTGCTCTTTTCCATCTCCAAACTCCAAATCCTACCATCTTCTTTTACCAACAAATCACATCAAATAAAAACAAAAAGATTAAAGCCTGCTTGCATTGATAGGCATGCAAACTCATGCAAACACCTGACTGTAGGCAGCAGTAGCCTATCCAGTTTGTCAAACTTCCAGGTTCTGGGTGACAGTTCAGGTCTTGGAGAAGCAGGAAGAGCCAGGATGAGCCTTCAATACCTGTGAAAGGAGAGTTGAAAAGGAAGGGGAATTGGGCAGAAAGAGCCTCAGACCGCAGCACACGTTTAAGAACATTTTTTTCCAGGTTGATAAGGAGGCAAAGTTACCCTTAGAGGAGTCCTAAATCCTCAAGAAGGGGTTGGCACTGTACTGTGCTGTGCTCAGTCACTGAGTGGAGTAAGCTTGGTAGAAGCACAGCTTCAGGGCGAACATGAGTCAACTTTGTTCCTTCAGCAGGAGATCTGGGTGATGCCTTTCTGTGGCCACTATACTCTAAATCCCAGGTTGGCCCTCAACCGATATGCCTTGAATAGAGAAATGTGTTTAAATAAAGGGTTGAGAGAATGGGGGTGGGGGAGTGGAGAAATTTGACCTCTCCGTGGAGAGGTCGGCTTTTCTAGAACATATTCCTACGGAGCAGACACGGAATACCTGTCTTAGAGACAGGGACCCAAGACTAGTTGCCTTTCTTTGTCTAAATCGGGAATAGTAACTAGATGTGCTTGGAGTGGGTGGCAGGATTTGTGGTTGTTGAACAACATGTTGCTGACTGTCAAAGGTTACATGGTAGCAAAACAAGAGCATAGGAATCATTTCTGCAGGTTCCCCTTTAGAGAAAGGAGGAGGTATACAAAGTCCTCAAGGTCTGCCTCTGTAGCCAGACTCCAGGTGTAGAGAGATAGTTTAGGGTCATCCATTTAACAAATAATAATTGCACACTTGTGCTCAGACTGCACCAGGGGGATGTTCCAGATAGCCCCCATCTGCCTGTTCAGACCCCCCTTTGCTCTCTACCCATCTCCATCTTGCTGTGGCTCCAGAGGCTGACTTGTATGGAAAGCATCAGGCTCCAGTATCTTCTGGCTTATGGTTGGGATTGGCCAATGGTGACGAGTAGTGGGAGGGGAGGTCTCCCAGCAGAAGATGGGAAGGAGGAAGGAAAGTGGGCTCAGTCAACTTCTGCTCTGGCTCTTTCTCTTTGACTACATGACTGGCAATCAGGATTTTTCTCAGGGGGCTGATTCTTTACAACTGTCTCTCTTGTGACTTCCTTAACTGACCCCTCCTATGGTAGTAAGTACTGGTTATTGCCCCTACGCCCACTCCTTTGTGTAACTAAACCCTCCTGTACTCACTCAACCGATTCAGGTGTGTCATCAGTCTCCGGCGAGACCTGGGAGTGATAAAGGAGCAATAATACAACAGACATGGCCTGTCTGGAGATGATAGACATTGTCTTAGTCTTCTCAGGCTTAAACAACATACCATAGACTGGGTAGCTTATTTCTCACAGTTCTGAAGGCTGGGACTGTCAAGCTCAAGGTGCTGGCCAATTTGGTTCCTGGTGAGGTCTCTCTTCCTGGTTTGTAGATGGCCACCTTCTTGCTGTATCTTTACATAGTGGAGAGAGATTGAGAATGAGCAAATTCTGTGTTGTCTCTTCTTTTTTTTTTTTTTTTTGAGATGGAGTCTTGCTCTGTCACCCAGGTTGGCGTGCAGTGGCGCCATCTTGGCTCACTGCAAGCTCTGCCTCCCGGGTTCACGCCATTCTCCTGCCTCAGCCTCCCGAGTAGCTGGTATTACAGGTGACTGCCACCACGCCCGGCTAATTTTTTTAATTTTTTTAGTGGAGACGGGGTTTCACCATGTTAGCCAGGATGGTCTCGATCTCTTGACCTCGTGATCTGCCCGCCTCGGCCTCCCAAAGTGCTGGGATTACAGGCGTGAGCCACCACGCCTGGCCGTCTCTTCTTATAAGGGCACTAATTTTGTCATGAGGATACCCTCCACCCATGACCTCATATGTACCTAATTATCTCCCAAAGGCCTCATCTCCAAATAATATCACATTGGGGGTTAGAGATTCAGCATATGAATTTTGGGGGTATACAATTTAGCCCATAGCAGACATCAAACACATTATTCCATAAACATTTTAAATTATAATACAATAAAGTCTACAATGGAAAAGTACTTGGTGCTCCTTGTCTGGGATCAGATGCAGTCAGAAAAGGCTCCCGGAGAGGTGCCATATTTCATGTGCTCTCTGGTAGGCACCAAAGGAATGTGCCAGGCACAGAAAGACCTGAGGTGGGAAGGAGCTTGGGGTGTTCTAGGAACGTAAGAAGGCTGTGGGTGGCGGTTGGAAGAGTGGCAGAGAGGAGGCTCAGGAGGCAGGTGGGGCCATGGGGGACCTTATCCCGGGAGATGGCCAAGATATCTGCATGGGAAAAGAATCTCAGCCCTCCAAGTCCCCTTGTCCAACCCCTCATGAGATACACTATCTCCATCTGGCCATTCCCTTGTCTCCTCTACTTGAGCCCTGAAATTTGAAGGTCATCAAAGTTACTTTTCAATTCATGTTTGACCAGTCCATATAAATCTGTCTTCTGTCTGTCTTTTTTCAAAAGAGTAGGCTTCATGGGCGGGGAGGATGTTGGTCAAAGGGTACAAAGTTCAGTTATGCAGGACAAATCAGCTCTGGAGATCTAGTGTACAACACAGTGAATATAGTTAATACTGTGCTGTATAACTGAAACTTGCTAAGAGAGTAGATCTTAAATGTTCTTATCACACACACACAAAAGTAATTATGTGAAGTAATGGATATATTAATTAGCTTGAATGTGGTAATCGTTTCATAATGCTTATGTATATCAAAACATCATATTGTATACTTTTAATATATACAGTTTTTGTCATTTATACATCAAAAAAACTGGAAGGAAAGAAAATCAGGGGAAAAAACCCAAAAAAGGAAAAGAGAGAGAGAAAGAAAGAAAATAAGATTCAAAGAGGTCTCCAGCCCACGATCACCTGCCGGTCTTAATAAGGGCATGGTTCGGGGGCCCCCGGCTGGGTCAAGGGAAAAGTCCCAAGGGTTAAAATGCTGAGTAAAGACTGGGGCACCTTCTGCTCTCCTGTCTTCCTGTGGACTGTAGAGGGCTGGGAGGATTAACACGTTGTGAACCACATGGCAAGATGGCCCAAATGGCTCACAGGCAGAACCAGCCCAGTGCGCAGAAGCTTGGTTATTAAAAGCTCCCAGGGGCCGGGGCGTGCAAGGCAGACTGCACTTTGGCAGGCCACTGTGGAATCTCATTTATTGGCTCCATTATCTGAATTAGGAACAATTTGAAATTATGACCACAAGATAGAAATAAATGATAAGAGCACTTACAATTTTCCTCTTCCCTGCTTGTCTGTGTTGTGGGCATTGTGAGGGCCTCGCCTACCTTTCCTCATCTTTCAGAATCATTTAATTAAATTTAATCAGTTCTTCTAGATCCCAGAAAAGGAAGAAGGGAGCCAGTATTTGTTATGTGCTAGGCTCTGCATTAGTTTTAATCCGGAAGCCACACACAGCAATTCTGCACCTCATTTAATCCTCCCAGTGCCCCTAACACAAAGGTATTCTTATCTGCATCGTGAATGTTGATATGCTGAAGCTTAGCAAGCCTGAACAACTAACTGTAGTCCCTGAGAGTCCATACATGCGTCTGTTCATCCATCCACCTATTTATCTGGCGGCCCATCCTTTCTTCCATCTGTCTGTCCATCTGTCTCGCACCCATGCAGCAATTACTTATTGTTCACGTTTTTTGTGCTCTGTGCTGGGCCCTGGGGTATCATCGAGGCAGGAAACACTTGGTCTTTGGCCTTCATGGAGTTCCCAGCCTAGTGGGGTGAGTGCTCAGCCCTTCCTGGGTCCCTTCGGTGGGTTGTCCCAGAGAACTTCTTACCTGCCTGGGCACAGTGGCTCACGCCTGTAATTCCAACATTTTGGGAGGTCAAAGCAAGTGGATTGCCTGAGCTGAGGAGTTCAAGACCAGCCTGGGCAACATGGTGAAACCCTGTCTCTACTAAAATACAAAAAATTAGCTGGGTGTGGTGGCAGGTGCCTGTAATCCCAGCTACTGGGGAGGTTGAGGTATGAGAATCGCTTGAACCCGGGACGCGGAGGTTGCAGTGAGCCAAGATTGCAGCACAGCACTCCAGCCTGGGTGACAGAGTGAGACTGTCACAAAAAAAAAAAAAAAAAAAAGAACTTCTTACCCACAGCCCCGATTCAAGGTCCTCTGCAGTCTTGATCTCGACTTTGGTACCCACAGGAACTTGGGGCATGTCAGTGGCACATGGGGCATGTCAGTGGCACATGGGTCACCCTCAGCCCTCCAAAAGGAATGCGTTTTAGGGTAAGCAACTGTCTCAGATGCCTGAGACTGGGGGGTCTTCCAGGACATAGACTTTTAAGCGCTAACATGAGTCTTGGAAAAACTGGGGTGGAGAGTCACCATAGCTCAGTTGTTCTCAATAGGGGGGTGCTTTTGTTCACCCCCCATCCCCCTGCCCAGGAGTGCAGTGGCTCGATCTCCGGTCACTGCAACCTCCGTTGCCCGGATTCAAGCAATTTTCCTGCCTCAGCCTCCGGAGTAGCTGGGATTACAGGCGCCTGCCACCACACCCACACAACTTGGGTGGAGGTGCTATTCCTGACCTCTAGTGGGTCGAGGCCGGGGATGCTGCTAAACATCCTCCAGAGCACAGGGCACCTGCCATCCCCACCCCCACAAAGAATTATCCAGTCTAAAATGTCAATAGTGCCAGGAATGAGAAACCCTGCCCTAGTTAGTAAGGACAATGGAAGGCGGAGGGAAAAGGGAGTATATAACTGGTGGGTTTATCTAGATCAAGATGGAAATTGAACAGCTCTGTGTGGCTACCAGGTAGTTAGACCTCAAGGTTCCTAATCCTCGGTTCTGCTGAGTCCTTGTTTCTCAGTGTTTGGTCTTTTATTTTTGAGACAGGGTCTCCTTCTGTCACCTAGGATGGAGTGTGGTGGTGCGATCCTGGCTCCGTGCTTGGTCTTAAGAATTGCCTGGAGTGCTTGTTAACAGTCAGGATTCTAGGACCGTCTCTGGTCTTGCTAGATCCAAATCCAGGAGAGGAGACTGGGAATCTGTATTTTTGTCACATGAGGTTGGAAAACGCTGTGCTGAGTCACTGATGGAGACCTGCAAAGCTGAGGGGGCTGAGGGCTCTGTGGAGCCCGACCCTGGCCACCTGGGTGCTGGTTCCACTGTGGGACAGACAGAAAGCGTATTTCTGTTGCTGGTCAGGTACTCATGGTCTTTCTTGCCCACACATTACTCAAGCTGTTAGAGGCTAACTGGCCATCTGCTCTGTGAAGTCAACCTGAGCAGATGTGCATGCACCTGGAAGGGCTGTTTGAGGACATATGGGGACCTTCTTGCTGTCCATTTCGGGAGGTGGAGTCCCTGAAGTCAGATCCAGCAACAACTTGTCACAGAGCAAAAGGGCCAGGGACAGGGCTAGGACTTTGAGAACTCCTGGGTCCATGACATTTTTTTCTTTGCGACAGAGTCGCCCTCTGTTACCCAGGCTGGAGTACAGTGGTGCCATCTCAGCTCACTGCAACCTCCAGCTCCTGGCTTCAAGTGATTATCCTCCCACAGCCTCCCTAGTAGCTGGGACTACAGGCATGCACCACCATGCCTGGCTAATTTTTTATTTATGTATTTATTTTTCGAGATAGAGTCTTGCTCTGTCACCCAGGCTGGAGTGCGGTGGTGTGATCTTGGCTCACTGCAACCTCCGCCTCCTGGGTTTAAGCAAATCTCCTGCATCAGCCTCTTGAGTAGCTGGGATTACAGGCATGTACCACCATGCCTGGCTAATTTATTTTTGTATTTTCAGTAGAGATGGAGTTTCACCATGTTGGCCAGGCTGGTCTCGAACTCCTGGCCTCTAGTGATCTGCCCGCCTCGGCCTCCCAAAGTGCTGGGATTACAGGCATGAGCCACCGCGCCCGGCCCATGACATTTTGTATTACTCTGTGCACCTTCTCTCCAGAGCTGAGAGCTGGGAGCCTGTGGGTGGGGGTAGCAGGCAGGTTCCTCAGGGCTGACTATAAAACTCACTGCGGGATTCTCTCTGCCAGCAGAATACAGAATAAGAAACTGCTCTTTGTCTTACTTTGTTTCTATCCTGCCATGGATATACACCAAAGGATTTTGAATCAGCTTACAAAAAACCCACACACAGAGTAACACAGAAGATTGTACAAAAGAATTATAAAAAAATCCAACCCAGGCTGGGCATGGGGGCTCACGCCTGTAATCCAAGGACTTTGGGAGGCTGGGGCGGGAGGATCTCTTGAGCCCAGGAGTTCAAGTCTGTTCTGGGCAATATAGTGAGGCCCTGCCTCTACAAAAACAAAACAAGTTAGCCAGGCATGGTGATACATGCTTGTGGTCCCAGCTACTCAGAAGGCTGAGGTGAGAGGGTGGTTTAAGCCCAGGAGGTCAAGGCTGCAGTGAGTCATGATCATGCCACTGCACTCCAGCCTAGGAGACAGAGCAAGACCCTATCACAAAAAAAAAAAAAAAAAAAAAAAAAAAAAATCAAACCTAGAGGAATTATCTGCAGTATGGGGAATCATGCTCAGATTTGACGTTAAGCTTCCTGCTAGCCAAAGTAAAAAGAAAGACACTGTTAGCTGCATAATTTTAATACCTAATGTTTTAGAAACATGTCATTTCTACAGGGGCAACTGGAAACAGGAAAATTTTTTACATGGGCTTCATTTGGGGACAATGAATAGAATGATTTTTTTCAACATCATCCCTGCTACAATGTTATAATCAGTTGCACGAGACCATTTCTTATTTATTTATTTATTTATTTATTTTTGAGACAGGGTCTCACTGTCACCCAGGCTGGAGTGTAACGGTGCGATCTCCGCTCACTGCAGCCTCTCCTTCCCGAGTTCAAGCGATTCTCCCGCCTCAGCCTCCCAAGAAGCTGGGATTACAGGCACCTGCCACCATGCCTGGGTAATTTTTGTATTTTTGTAGAAACAGGGTTTCACCATCTTGGCCAGGCGGGTCTTGAACCCCTGAGCTCAGGTGATCTATCCGCCTCGGCCTCCCAAAGTGATGGGATTACAGGCGTGAGCCACTGCACCCTGCCACAAGACCTTTTCTTACAACAACCCATTGAAAGTCAAGGTCATATATACAGGGGTCAATGATTTTAGGGGTTAAGGAAAGTTTTTATGGCAGCACAAGTTACTTTGGAAGGGTCTACAGAATATTTTGCCATTGATATAAACAGAATATTGTAATTCTTGGACAGATGACTCAGTAATTCTGCTTCTACAAATCTATCTTGAAGAAATAATTGTGGGCAAAGATTTATATACCAAAGCATTTACTTGTCATCACTTAGCCCATTCCTTAAACATGTATTCGGTATTATTTCTATGGTGACAGGCTGTATTCTAGTGTGGACATGCAATGGTGATGTAAAAGCTCATAGAGCATATAGTCTAGTCTAGTGGCATTGCTCTAACTAATGGCATTGTCATTGGCATAAATAAACACAGTTGTGTGTGAGAGAAGTAGTAGAATCCCTAGCATCTGACAATACCTGTTTTAGTCTGTTTTGGATTGCTCTAAAAAATACCTGAGGCTGGGTAATATATAAAGAAAAGAGGTTTATTTTGGCTCATGGTTCTACAGAGTGTACAAGAAGCATAACGCCAGCATTTGCTTCTGGTGAGGTCCTTAGGAAACTTACAGTCATGGTGGAAGGTGAAGGGGAGCAGGCCTGTCACATGGCACAGGAGAGAGAAAGAGAGATGTCAGGTTCTTTTAAACAACCAGCTCTCACATGAGCTAACAGAAGAACTCACTCATTCCCAAGGGATTCACCCCGTGACCAAAACACCTCCTACTAAGCTCCACCTCTAACATTGGGGATCACATTTTAACATAATATTTGGAGGGGACAATATCCAAACTATATCAGCATGGAACCAATAGTTGCTTTATTGCAATTAAAGTGAAGAACCAACGCAACTTGCTCTTGGCAAGCTGAGATGGAGGTAGACGTGTCCATGCATTTCAGGAAGTACCATATTAGATTGAAGGGTCCAGTGGGCATCATCAGAATGATTTACAGAAGGGATAGAGAATGCCGGTTCTCCTGGAGCATGGTTAGGTGAGGGTGGGTTCAAAGTTCTACAGGGAAGCAAATGCATTGATGCCCTTCCCAGATCCTCTGGTCTCTATTCTAATATGTGCCAACAGAGTCCTCTGCAGATGCAATATCTGCAGAGGACTCTGCAAAGATTGAAATGTGGTGGCAGAGATTGCATCTCTGCAGTATCTGTGCCTCTCCACCAAAGGGCCTGCTCTACCTCATGCACAGGGGACAAGCTAGAAATGCTGAAGAATTCCTAATGCCAGGAGCAACATTCAGCCAATGGCAAGTGGGAGTTGGAGGATACTACCGCTGCATCCTTGCCTCTTAGGGGGAAGACTCCGACATATGTTCTATGTTGTCTCAAAGACTTTCCTGGTAGAACTCAGCCCCAATTGTACATGGCAGTGGCCTACTCAGTAACAGAACCCTTTATTGGCCACCTTCCATTCCCTGATTAATTTTTCCACTGTTCTTTTGATGCTTCCTTAAAACTACTAGCACTCGGCTGGGCGCAGTGGCTCACGCCTGTAATCCCAGCACTTTGGGAGGCCGAGGCAGGAGGATCACAAGGTCAGGAGTTCAAGACCAGCCTGGCCAATATGGTGAAACCCCGTCTCTACTAAAAATACAAAAATAAGCCAGGTGTGGTGGCAGGCGCCTATAGTCCCAGCTACTGAAGAGGCTGAGGCAGGAGAATTGCTTGAACCCAGGAGGTGGAGGTTGCAGCGAGCTCAGATCGCGCCACTGCACTCCAGCGTAGGCAACAGAGCGAGACTCCATCTCAAAAACAAAAAACAAAAAACAAACAAACAGCAACAACAATAAAAAACCAAAAAACTATTGGCACTCAAATTCTTAAGATCTGCTTCTAGTGGAACCCAATCATCTTTATAAACAGAAAAATTAAACATAGCCAATTTCATTTAATAGATAACAGTGGATTGGCTACTTGGAAACTCTGTCCCGCTTTCACGTTTTTGGCCCCCAAACTCAGTTCATGGATCCTACTGCGTAGCCAAGTGCAGCAGCTATATGAGAGTGGGCCGTCACTGAACAGGCTCTTCATGCAGAAGCTGCCACGGCATGGCTGTCTTTGGGAGGCCTCAGGTGCGTCTAGACTTGCCAGAGGGACTTAAGAAGGGAGTGATGGTGTTGGTGTGAGACATGGGAAGGGAGGCTAGAGCCAGCCAGGCCAGGCTGGGATTCCTTTGACCTTGACTTATTGACAGATGGGAGCCATTTCTGTTGGCCTTGTAATTGTACATTGGAGATTTTTGTGGCATCAGTGAGTGTGCGTTAGTGGAGTGGGTAAGATTCCAGGCCTAGAGTCAGACCAGCAGTGGGTCTGACACCTGGAGTTGTATGTCCACACTTACCTTATACGTGCATATATGTGTGTGTGTGTTTGTTTGTGTGTGTGTGTGTGTGTGTGTGTATGTATAATTCAAAATATAATTTTGCAGTTTGCAGGTTATCAGGCCTAGAAAATGTGGCTGGCTCATCTCCAAAATATATATTTACAGAGAGACAAGAACCATGAGCATGGGAAAAAGACCTATTTTCTTCAAAGAAAATTTTCAGTATTGAAAATTTCAAATATACACAAAAGTAGAAGAATAACGTCATGAATCCCGAAATATTCATCACCCAGCTTCAGCAGTTATCAATATCTTACCAATCCTGTTTTGTCAATGTAGCCCTCAGCAATTTTTTTTTTTTCTGTAGAATTTTGAAGCAAATTCCAGGCAACAAGTCATTTCTGCTGTTATCTTCAGTTTGCATGGTAATGGATTTAGGCTCATTCTTCTTCACGCCTAAGACCCTCTCTGTAGGCTGAAGACCCTCTCTGTAGGGCTCGAGGACTGTCATCTGTGCCGGGCTGTGGAGTCCTGTTTGCCCCCTCCCACAGCCCTGGGCAACCCCCTGCTTGCAACCCCTGCTTTCTTCCTGGGGTCATTGTTTGCAGCGATGTTTCAAGGTTGTACGTCACTTATATCCAGGTACCCGCCACCTGCTTCTCTAGACTTACCTGGTGTAATTCATGCTGAGTGCCTGTCGCGTCTCAGGGAAGGCGCTGCTGCCTCCACATTTCACAATAAATATCTTTTTAAATGGCCTGGTGTTCAGGCTCGTTTCTCATTTCCAAGGAGGCTTTTGACTGATGACCTGAAGAATTGCTTCCCCGTGACTGACAGGCTAATGCAGTATCGCAGCTTTCCCAACTGTCTCCCTCCAGGAGGCTGGGTGAGAGCTGTGACTTCCAAGTGCCACCGGCTGCCTCCAACAGAGGTGTTTGCCCCCAGCTACTGCCTGCTCTCCTCTGCCCTTGCAGGCTGCTGGCTGCTGGTCAGTAAGTCAGCTCCATCCTGGGGTGCTCCAATAGGATGCATTTTCTCAGGCAATAGACGTGAAAGGCCTCCAAGGTGAAGGGGAATTGGGCTTTCTGCCTACTGGACTCTGTGAATGCTATCACTGGAGTCTGGAGGCAGCCCTCAAAGGCACAGCTCGGTAAAGACCTTGGACTCCACCGCATGCAAAACCTGTACAAAGGATTCTGGTTAGAATTGTCTCTTGGCACAGAGGCCCTGAGCTGTCAGGGCCGGTCATAGGCCCTAGGCACTCTTACTTTGTGAAGCCCCTTCTTACATTGATCATAATTAAAAGTACCCACATCCCACGGGACATGTAATTCGTACAAAAACACTGAGTTGCAAATGATTCAAATGCAGTTGACATTCTGTAGACATTAAAGTAAACATCTATTAGGCTTGCATTCCAAGTTACATTCTCAATGTACGTATGCATCTGTTAACTTGGTATTTTAGGGGACGTTCTTTTTTAAATTATTATTATTATTTTTTGAGATGGAGTCTTGCTCTGTTGCCCGGGCTGGAGTGCAGTGGTGCAATCATGGCTCACTGCAACCTCCGCCTCCCAGGTTCAAGTGATTGTCCTGCCTCAGCCTTCTGAGCAGCTGGGATTACAGGTGCCCACCACCACACATGGCTAATTTTTGTATTTTTAGTAGAGATGGGGTTTCACCATGTTGGCCAGACTGGTCTTAAACTCCTGACCTCAAATGATCCTCCCACCTGTGCCTCCCAAAGTGCTGGGATTACAGGCGTGAGCCACCATGCCCTGCCGAATTGTGCATTTCAAATGAGTGAATTGTATGGCATGTGGATTATATCTCAATAAAGCTGTTTTAAACAATCCTAGCTCTACCACTTATTAGTTGCCTGACCTTGGGCAAATAACTAATCACTTCAGTGCCTTAGTTTTCTCATCTTTAAAATGGGGACCATCACGGCATCCACTATATCAGTGTCCTGGGGCTGCCATAACAAATAACCCCAAACTGGGTGGCTTGAGATGGCAGGCGTGTGTTCTTTCACAGTTCTGGTGGCCAGAAGTCAGAAATCAAGGTATCAGCAGGGCTGTGTTCTCTCCAAAGTCTCTGGGAAGGAACCTGTTCCATACCTCTCCCAGTGTCTGGTGGTGGCTGGCAGTCCTTGTCACTCCTCGGCTTGTAGAGGCGTCGCTCCAATCCCTCCCTCTGCCATCACATGTCCTTCTTCCCTGTGTGTCTTTGTCCCAATACCCCTCTCCTTCCAAGGATACCACTCATTGGATTAGGGCCCACCAGAATCCAATATGACCTCATCTTAATGTAGTTACATTTGCAAAGATCTTATTTCCAAATAAGGTCACATTCACCAATTCCAGGCAGACAACAATCTCGCAGGGGATACTGTTCAACCCAGTATACCCCCTAAAAGTTTGCTTTTTCTTAAGTTCTGCCACCATGAGACAGTAAAGTCCTCTTACCCCCCTAGATGGTTCACATTAGGGTTTTTTTTTTTTTCACTTGTAAGTAAGAAACTTGACTAAAACAGGGGCAAAGGCACTCTTCTCAGAGGAGCAAGATGGGAGAAATGTGACCAGGTCCAGTCCGAGACATCCCTGCAGACCTTTGCACCTAGGTCTGGGGTGCAGATGTGGGTCAGAGCGGTTCCATTTGTGAGTCTTTTCAAGGTAGACAACACCGGGGTTGTAGAGGGGAGAGGAAATGAGTCCCTAATCTGAGGAGGAGCCTGGACTCTGTTACGAAGCCTCTTTCTAGACAGTTGCCTACATGGCAACGAGGCTCTCAGCAAGCAGTTGTTGATTGACATATTGTCCCAAACAGGCTGTCCTGTCAGAAGTCCCGGAATGACACTCCTTCCAGTTCCATCCAGTGGCCGGCCTCAAGAATGTTGCTCCGAAGACAGCACAGAAATTGCCCGTGGCCACTCCGAGACTACAGGAAGGCAATGGCTGCACTCAAAGATAAAAGGTCCACTCGGCAGCTTCAAAAACATTTTGTTCTCTCCCAGCCAAGTTTCTGTTCTGCTAGGAGTTTTTACTTGTGACCTAGAAGCGGCCAATGCCCAAGGGAATGATGCTGTCTAAACTTCCTCCTATTTACTGGCCTCTCCAACCCCTCCCACTGCCGCTGGGAGACTGGTGCTTCCCAGGAGCCTTTGAGGCAGCCGTGCCTGCACCCAGCCTCCAGCCACATCACCGCTGAGAACTCCATCCTATCAGATGGAGGCCCAGAGCTGGACGGCAGCCAGTCATAGCCACGAATGTTGGCACCGGTCTTAAATCCACATGGGCCTCCCTCCCGCCTGCAGTGGGTCCAGTCTGGTCTCCCTGCTCTGCTTCTCTCCCTGCTCTGGCCAAGGTGTGTGTGCAGAGTTTCTTGGTCCAAACCATACACTAACAGCTGGGATTTGTATTACTACATTGCATCCTTAGCTTTGTAGATACGGACTCTGGAAATGTCTGTAAGTTAATTTTTCTTTTGCACATTGATTAGTTTGATCCATTAACATGGGCACCCCATTTCAGAAATTCCAGAGCCCACTTTTGCTTGTCTGTGAGTGGAAGTGGCTACTTGTCTGGTTGCCCAGAACTGGCTGGGAGCAGGGCCAAGACTCCCCCCTTAGACACACCACTCAGTGCCTGCGGCCATCTAAAATTCTCCAAAACCTCTGACTCATCCTCTTTCTCACTGTCATTCATTCATTCTAAGAATATTGAAATCTACTGTGTGCTAAGGGCACAGTGCTGAAAAAGAGACAACGGCCCTGCCAGCCTGGAGTATCCCTGGAGTCTAGTGCAGGGTAGGAATAAGTAAACAGTGTAACCCACTGAGGTAGGAGGAAAAGATAAGAGCACAGAAGAGGAACACCCGGCCCAGCTTCGGAAATTCAGGAAAGTTTCAGGAAGAAAGGCCATACACATAAGGCATACAAAATGTCAACATTAGGCAGCGGGGAATTGGTTGATGTTGGCATTAAACATGGCCTTAAGGTGCACCAAGTGCCTGTCATATGGGCAAATGCCGCAATTGCACCAGACATGAGGAAAATGGGGAAGGCATTGACTTGCTGGTTTTTCCATTTCTTGGTACAAAATCTCTTCATTGGCAGCCTTTAAAAATGAGGTGGCAGTGTCTTGGACATGCGGGGGGGGAACATCACACACCCGGGCCTGTTGGAGGATGGGGGGAAAGGGGAGGGAGAGCATTAGGACAAATACTTAATGTGCGTGGGGCTTAAGACCTAGATGACAGGTTGATAGATGCAGCAGACCACCATGGCACATGTAAACCTATGTGACAAACCTGTACGTTCAGCACATGTATCCCAGAACTTAAAGTAAAAAAAAAAAAATGAGGTGGCAGTGAATTGCTTCTCACTCCTTTACTTGTAAGAGTCTGTACTTTGCAGAGTCAAGACTTTGTTCGATGTCCTGATGGATGAGTATATCACCATGGGGAAGCTCCAACTGAAACCGCTTGCAAGGTCCACCTCACCTATGCGCCCCCTTTCATGGACACCAACCATGGCCTTCCTATGGGAGGAAAGCCTTAAAAATATGTGCTAGGCCGGATGTGGTGGCTGACACCCGTAATCCCAGCACTTTGGGAGGCCAGGGAGGGAGGATTGCTTGAGCCCAGGAGTTTGAGACCAGCCTGACAACATGCCGAGACCCACATCTCTACAAAAAAAAAAAAAAAAAGTTAGCTGGTTGTGGCTGGGTGCGGTGGCTCACGCCTGTGAACCCAGCACTTTGGGAGGCCGACACGGGTGGATCGTGAGGTCAGGAGATCGAGACCATCCTGGCTAACACGGTGAAAACCCGTCTCTACCAAAAATACAAAAAAATTAGCTGGGCGTGATGGTGGGTGCCTGTAGTCCCAGCTACTAGTGAGGCTGAGGCAGGAGAATGGCGTGAACCCAGGAGGTGGAGCTTGCAGTGAGCCAAGATCGCGCCACTGCACTCCAGCCTGGGCAACAGAGTGAGACTCCGTCTCAAAAAAAAAAAGGTAGCTGGGAGTGATGGTGTGCACCTGTGGTCCCAGCTACTCAGGAGGCTGAGGTTGGAGGATTGCTTGAGCCCTGGGAGGTTGAGGCTTCAGTGACCTGAGCTGCACCACAGCAGGGCAATAGAGGGAGACCCTGTCTCAAAAAAAAAAAAAAAAAAAAGAAAAGAAAAGAAAAATATATGTGCTGAGTGAGCGAGGGTGGGCAGACAGGGAAAAGAACACCGTTTCTTTTATATACAGGAAAACAAAGCACCAATAACTTTGAAAAATTTAGTTCAATTTGTGGTCATTTCAGGTGAATAACAGTAGATAACATTGAGTGCCTAAGCTGTGGCAGGTGCTAAGTGCTTGCTGTTTGACCGCATTTGACCACATAACTGTACTGTGAGGTAGGAACTAAGCTCTCTTGAGTACAGATGGGGAAGGCAAGGCATGGGAGGTTGAGTAATTTGCCCAGTGTCCCCAGAATGGCCGGGCAGGGGCGAGAACTCAGGGCACCTTGCTCTGGAGTCTGGGCTCCTGACCACACTGCCTTGCCACGGTCCCGTTTGTTCCTTGGTTTTTCACACTCAGGGAACTGAGGTCGCTGTAAGGCCTCTGGTTTGATTCATGGGGTTGAGAGAATGTTTGGTCTGGGGAATGAAAGTACGAGCAAAGAACATGGAGAGAGAGTTGTGTGTGCCCTGGCGCTTCACAGCTGCGCTGGTCGGTAGGCGAGGCTGCCAGCCTGTCCTCACAGCCTCTGTGCTCTTGCACATGGGGTTCATAACCCTCAGATATGAGTGGGTGGGTGGGGCTCACATCCAGCACAACTCCCTTTGTCAAATCCAAAGGGGGTGCCCTGTTCTGATTCTGCACAGGCACCCTCAGGGTGAGCCCTGGCCTGCTCTGCTGTGTCCTGGAGTGGTGGCACCTCCCCTGTCCCTCAGTTTCCCTGCTGGCAGGCCCAGCTCTCCAGAACCTGCTTTTGCCTCTGGGCCTGCCCCATTTCGAGTGGGAACTTTGGGGGAACACCATGGTTCTCTTCGGCCTACATCCTGCATGCTCACCCCAAGCTCACGCTTGGATGGCAGAATCTAACACCAGGAGTGGTTTCTGGTTTCTGACCTTCCTGGAAGGGGGTTCCAGCAAGAGCAGAATGTTAGGGAAGAAAGAAGAATGGGAAAGAGAAGAGAGAGGAAGACTAGCGTGGGTGATGGACTGCCCATTTGAGGTCACTCACTGGAGCCTTGAGAGAAAGGGGCCGCGCGTTTCAGACCAGAAATAATTCCAGCCCTCTCGGCCCTTTGCCGCTCATGTGGGAAATAAGTTGGACTAACGAGATCAGCAGACATCTACAAACAGATAGAGAGCACTGGAGACACAGGCACACACCAACACACCAGAGCACTGGATTTTCATTTTCCCCCAAGCTCCTGTAAGAAATATTAAATGACAGATATGAAACCAACTAAATATATCATTGGAAAGCTAACTTCTCCAGCTAGAATAAGAAATAAGACATTATTCTCATTTCTAGGAGACTATATGTTTCCACAAGACAGGAGATCTTGTCTGTGTCTGTGCACGTGTCTTAGGTGTGTCTGCATGTATGGTGCCTGTGCTGGTGTGTGCCTGTACATGTTTGCATGTGTGTGTACACGTGGGACTCTGCCTGCAGTGTTAGTAGGCCCGAAGGCACAGTTGCTTTGGAAACAGGATTCTTGCCTTGCCACAGCTGGGGACAAGGGGTGTGGCAGGCCGCAACATGACTCTGGGTGGCTGTGATTCTCTCAGGGTTGTGGAGGCTCTCATGCTCTTGGGTCCTTCCCTTTAGGTGGCGAATATGCATAGGCTCTGCAGGATAGCAAGGTGCGGAGAGATCTCTTTCAAGGAAGTTATGAAACCCTTATTTGAAGGCAGATCTGGAAAAGAAAACTAACTGGCTGTGTGACTTGCTCTTGCATCTTTGTTTTCTGCCGCCTAAAGAGTGGAACCAGGCCGGGCACGGTGGCTGATGCCTGTAATCCTAGCACTTTGGGAGGCCGAGGCGGGCGGATCACCTGAGGTCAGGAGTTCGAGACCATCCTGACCAACATGGTGAAACCCTGTCTCTACTAAAAATACAAAAATTAGCCGGGTGTGGTGTGCCTGTAATCCCAACTACTCAGGAGGCTGAGACAGGAGAATCTCTTGCACCTGGGGGGCGGAGGTTGCAGTGAGCCGAGATTGCACCATTGCACTCCAGCCTGGGCGACAGAGCAAGTCTCCATCTCAAAAGAAAAAAAGAAAAGAAAAGAAAAGAAAAGAGTGCAAGCAATTCCTCCTTTCATTGAAATCTTTTCCAGAGGAGGTAGGTGCTAGGGCATGGTGGTGCTTGTTTCTGGCCACTGGGGGACATGACTTAGGGCATTCTAGGGAGCCTCCTGTATTTGTTTTACATAATGGGATGTTAGCAGCCATACTCTGTGCCTGGGTGCAGAGAAGTTTTGTGATGATTGCTGGGCAAATATGAAAGAGATCAAGGAGGAAACATTTGCTTAGAGGTGATGGCCTTGTGGGAACTCTTTTTTTTTTTTTTTGAGACGGGGTCTTGCTTTGTCACCCAGGCTGGACTGCAGTGGCGCCATCTCGGCTCACTGCAACCTCCACCTCCCGGGTTCAAGTGATTCTTCTGCCTCAGCCTCCTGAGTAGCTGGGACTACAAGCGCGTGCCACCACATCTGGCCAATTTTTGTATTGTTAGTAGAGACGGGGGTTTCACCATATTGGCCAGGCTGGTCTCGAACTCCTGACCTCATGATCTGCCCGCCTTGGCCTCCCAAAGTGCTGGGATTACAGGCATGAGCCACCGCACCCAGCCGTGGGAATTCTTACAATGACAAATGTTGATTTATACAGAGTGTGTGCTGGTGTGTTTTTTTAAAAAGGTGTTTATTCTCCCATCTTAACGAATAATATCATTAAATCATTTGGGAAATCCAGAAGCTAGACAGTGAAGATCCAGGGATAAAAGATCCAGCCCATCTTCAGAAGGAATTCACAGGATGGAGAATGCATTTAATTCAAGAGATAATTGTAATAAAGTCTGAGTAGCTCTAAGAAAGAAGTAGTGGGTGTTGCGGAGCACCTAATTGGGAGGTCGAACCCAGCAGGGGTGGGGTGGTGTGTTCTCCATCTCACCCCCAAGCCCTAGGAACTTGTCATTCCTGACCAATAGGTCGGTTGAGGGGAGAATGGTCATGAGCAAAGGAAGGTCAATGTCAATGTCACTTGGGGGGTGGGGGGACCACACCAGTGGGCTGTGCTGGGCTGTAATTCAACAGATCAAAGCACTCAGTGCAATTGGTATGCCTGTTCGTGAATATTAAAGTCACTTTGCAAGTGGCCACTCAATGGGAGTGGAGATGGGTACTCATGCCAAGAGCAGCTGTTGTTTCTTTGGTCTGCAGGATGACAGGCACGGTGCAAAGAACTCTGTGTCCCTCATCTTAGGTATGACCACACGAATCTTTGTCCTCAGTATTTAGTTGAGAAAACTTCCCCTCCACCAGATTACCGGGTGGTGGGGCTTCAGGTCTTTTTGTCTCTAAGGCCTGAGTCCTTCCCATGGATCTCCCTGCCCACTCCAGACATGCAATCTATGCTCATACATATGTAATTGACCCTCATAGAGTGGGATCAAATCAACTGTATTTCATTCTCCCCTCTGCACACTCCTACCCACGTTGTGGGAGGAGTCCTTCTCTTGCCCCTGGTTAGAAGCTTTTCCAGCCACTCTCAGATAATATGAGTACCCAGTTCACTTTACATCCCAAAGAACCCTCATTTCAGTCATTGATGTGTCCCATCCGTGTAGGGATCCAAACCCCAGACCTTCCTAAAGCTGCAACTTCTGCCCTGCTCCCCACAGCGGGCCTGCTACTGTATGGTCAATTTTGCCTCTGTTTCTCTGCCTTTACCTCCCCTAGCTTGGTAAGCAGTTTCTGATCCCTCCAGGGCCCAGGTGGCGGAGGGAGGGAGCAGAAGGATCTTACTTGTCAGGTTCTGTCCCAAACTTGTCGCTGTATCATGTGGTAGCATAAAGGGAATATAATTTTAGCTTAAAAAATAAAAGCATATTTGTTTAGTTTTGGAGGAAAGAGATCACTGGGAAAAAATAATGGTGGACAAAATATATTGAGCTATTTTTCTGTATTTTCAAACACATACACAACCAGATGTGGCTACTATTACTTTTTCCCACTTTGTTTTTAAGAAAACAGAAGCTCTGAGATGAGTAATTTGTCAAGGTCAAATAGCTTTTTAAGTGGGAGAGCAGGGCTTTGAGCCCAGAGACTTTGACTGCGGAACCTGGCCTCTTTACTGCTCTGCTATATGAAGTTGGGAAATACTGCCAGACCAGATTGCGTTTCCTTTTAATAGCTGGTATCAAAGCAAATCTAATGAAAACGTGTAACTTGAAAACAATGTCTCTGAAATTTATGCTCTTAAAGGGGATTTCTTGTGTTTGAAAATAACCAACTCAATTGGATGGTATGTAAGGAATTAGGAAAAAAAACCAAGCAATTCTCAAGGGAACTAATTTGTATAACTAGGAAATATCTCAAGAGAATTATTTCTTGCATTGTATGATACTTGGGAGCATATACCATACAGTCAGATCTGCAACCAGAAATAATTTGTTGTGGGAAATAAGACACCTTCCCTCCAACACTTGGTCTGTAGGGAGAGGAGACGAGATCACCGATAATGATTTTCACATGTAAGGCTGTGATTTCAGTTGTTGCAATTTGTTCCTTTCTCAGCGCTTCAGTTTGGTTGGTATTCATAGGAGCATTGACATACTTTTTACATAATATAATTTTCCAAAGCGTTTGTAACCCAAGAGGTTGGAATATTTTGGGTGGAAGCAGGCATTTTGGACTGGGTACCCTGCATACAGCAGTCTTCACCCTGTTGCCCAAGCTATTGTCTCTACTGTTGAACTTCTACTCATCATTCAAGGCCCACACAGATTGTCACCTCCTCATTGTAAGCCTTCCTAATTGTCAGAACAAAATGGGCTGCCTGCCTCCATTGGACCATAGCCAATTTTTTTTTTTTTTTTTTTTTTTTTAAGATAGAGTTTTTCTCTTGTTGCCCAGGCTGGAGTGCAATGGTGCTACCGCAAACTCTGCCTCCTGGGTTAAAGTGATTCTCCTGCCTCAGCCTCCCAAATAGCTGAGATTACAGGCATGCGCCACCACAACCGTCTAATTTTGTATTTTTAGTAGAGATGGGGTTTCTCCATGTTGGTCAGGCTGGTCTCAAACTCCGGACCTCAGGTGATCCACCCGCCTTGGCCTCCCAAAGTGCTGGGATTACAGGTGTGAGCCACTGTGCCCAGCCGACCATAGCCAATTTTGTAACTCACAACATTTTACCTTCTATTAGATTTTCCTGTCTTTGCGTCATTGCTCTGCTTAAAAGTTTCCATTTAGTAGGTAGCGTAGTCTTGTTTCCGTGCTTGCCAAACTATGGCCTGAGGGCCAAATCCAGCCTGCTGCCTGGTGTGGTATAGCCCTTGGGATTAAAATGACTTTTTGCTTTTTTAAATGATTGGGGGACATAGGCCAAAAGAAAGGTAACACTTCATGACACATGAAAATGATATAACATTCTGATTTCATTGTCCATCATTACAGTTTTATTGGAGCACAGCCATGCTCATTTATTTATGCATTGTCGGTGGCTGCTTTTGCGCAACAGCGACATTGAATAGTTGCAAAACAGACCATCCGGCCCGCAAAGCCTAAAATATTTTCTATCTGGCCCTTTACAGAAAGCCTTTGTTGACCTGTGACATGGTTTGGCTCTGTGTCCCCACCCAAATTTCATCTTGTAGCTCCCATAATTCCCACGTGTTATGGGAGGGACCCAATGGGAGATGACTGAATTATGGGGGCGGGTCTTTCCTGAGCCGTTTCTCGTGAGAGTGAATAGGTCTCACGAGATCTGATGGTTTTAAAAACGGGAGTTGCGTTGTACAAGCTTTGTTTTTGCTTGCTGCCATCCGTGGAAGATGTGGCTTGCTCGTGCTTGACTTCTGCCATGGTTGTGAGGCCTCCACAGCCATGTGGAACTGTAAGTCCAATAAACTTGTTTCTTTTGTAAATTGCCCGGTCTCGGGTATGTCTTTATCATCAGCCTGAAAACCGACTAATACAACCTGTGCAGTAGAGCAGGGGGAAATTTCTCACATTTTAGTGTTTATCAGAATAACCTGGAGGGCTTGTTAAAACCAAGTGTTGGACCCTACCCGTGTAGTTTCTGATTCAGCAGGGCTGGGGTGAGCCCTGAGAATTTGCGTTTCTAAGAAGTTCCCAGATGCGGCTGCTGCTGCTGGTTGAGTCCTCTACTTTGAGAGTCACTGGTTTAGAGGTAAAGGACGGTCTCTGAAGACACAGATACATCTGAAGCTAGTTTCTTATTAATCAAGCAGTTAACCTCTCTGAATCTCCATCTGTAAAATGGGGATAAATGACAACCTCTTCAGATTGTTTGAAGATTTGGTAGATAAAGCCTATGAAAGTTCCTGTGAAGGTATAGTAAAGATTCAATACATGTTTTTCTCTCCTTCTTTCTGTTCTCTGCCTACACCTTCTCCCTCAGCGAAGGAACTGTAAACACTTCATTTTCTCAGGGACTAAGAACTCCCCTTCTTTATAAGGTTGCTTGGGAACTGTATAGTCGTGGACAAGTCCTGAAGAGCTTCCCTCTAGCGTCATACTTTTCATGTAACCCCAGGTAGGCTGGGAAAACCATTCCGACCTAATTTTCTTGCACGCCTACTGTGTACAAGCATCTGTACTAAGGAAGAAAATTAACATCCAGGACTAGAAAAGAGATGATCTCTTAACCTGTCAGATGATTTCACGACAAAGGCAGAGGCCAGCCTTTAAAAAACGAATGGTTGTGCTTTTGTTAATTATAATCAGCTGATTTTGTCTTCTTCCTTAGGAAGAATGATAAAGGGCAAGTGCTTTAGAAACCAAGCCATGTTGAAATGTTTAAGGAACCAGATATGAGTGCACTCAAAAGAAATACAGGCGATTTGAAAGTAGTGTTTTTCTGCAGCTTGGCTTTAGAACCAGGGTTAAGCACACAAAACCCTAAGTTTTCCCTAAGAATTTTTTTCCCTTTGAAACTTAGCCATTTCTACTTCGTAAAATTGTTGTGAGGTCAAGGGAGATAATAATATAATTATATTTGAAAAGTATAAAGCACTGTTTACATGCAAGGGAATTAGGTTTAACACATTAAATGGAAATCAGATTAGGGACGAAAGAGTGCAGTTTATTGGATGAATAGCAGAGGGTTCAGAAAATCTGGGGAATGCTGTAGGAATCCACTTCTTTCTGTCTTAGCTTCTAGAAATGTGTGCACCTTAATTTGCTTGTTAAATTAATTATAGAGATAGTCTTTTGACCTTCTTGTTCTCAAATTTCTTACTTTCTCTGCATGTGGCAGAACGTGACAGATGAACAATTAATAGCATACAGTTTCCCTCCACATAGGGCACAAAATATCAGTTGCTTACTCCCTGTTAGCCCTACTTAGAAAGAGGTACTTTTCCACTTTACCTTCATATTTTTGCATTGTGCCTCCGTCCCTTTACCTCTTTGATGGCTTCAGCTGTGGCTAGATTTGCAAATCACGTTTATTTTGATAACCTTCTACTGAAAAATATTTTTCAGCAGAGGTGTGCTGGTAAATGTTTAACAACCAGTTCCCTGGGAGAATGTATGTATGTATATGCATATTTATTTGATGTTTACTATCAATATTGCTGATTGAAAGGATGTGTAACACACAATTTACAAATAATGATAAAATATGCAATACTCTTCATTGTAAATTCCGTATAACCAATTGATATTCGCAGGATGCCTTTGCTGATTTGTAACCAATTCTTGTCTATAGCCAACCTATGATTGCAATTGACCAGCAAGTGTAATTCCAACATAAATGTTGGTTGATATTTACTTTTATGTTAATTAGTAAGATGAAAGTGAAACAACCAAAAATATATGTATGCCAATAATAAGGAGTGACTCCTTTTTCTAATTGGATAATAGTTTTGAATACTAGAAGAATATTTTCTTAATTTTTTTATGCTATCATACCTACAGACACAACATTCACTTAATTTTAATCTGTGTAATTAACATTTTTCACCTTCACTTTTTGAAGCCTAGAAAATTAACAAAACAATAAATCAAGCCCTGACTTGTAGCATTTACCAATTCCCATGGTATAAATAATCCTACTGCTGATTTCAAGTTACCAATGAGATGTTCCTGAACATAGAGGTAGGAAGAGATGTGCTGGTTCACAGTTTCGTGAGCCACATAATTTCTGTTGCAGCTACGCCAGTTCTGCTGTTGCAACACAGAGACAACCATAGACAATATGTAAATGAATGGGTGTGAGTGGCTGTGTCCCAGTAAAACTTTATTTACAAAAACAGCCTGTGGCCAGCCCACAGGCTATCATTTGCCAATTCATGGTCTTTAGTCAATCTCCTAATTATAATGCTTTTCAGCTTTTTAAAATAGACTTTATTATTATTTTAGAGCAGTTTCAGGTTTACTAAGTGGAAGGTACAGGGATTTCCCACATACCCCCTGTCCCCCAAATCCATACCTTCCCTCACTATCAACACCCTCAACCAGAGTGATTCATTTGTTACCACTGATAAGCCTACATCGACAGGTCGTTATCACCCAGAGTTGATAGTTTACTTTAGGGTTCGCTTTCAGTGGTGTACATTTTGTGGGTTTGGACAAACATATACTCATATATATCCACCATTATAGTGTCACACAGAGTAATTTCACTGCCCTCAAGATCCTCTGTGCTCCGCTGGATCAGATCCAAGCAGCAGTTGCCAGGGGTTGGGGGAGGAGGGATGAATGGATGAAGCTCAACTTTATTTTTAATCAGGAAAAAAATACTTAAATCTACAGCAAACAACAGCTATTTATTGAATACCTAATATGAGCCATACGAGCCAAGCACTGTGCTTAGTTTTAAGAATCTGGGCTGGGCACGGTGGCTCATGCCTGTAGTCCCAGCACTTTGGGAGGTAGAGATGGGCAGATCATGAGGTCAGGAGTTTGAGACCAGCCTGGCCAACATGGTGAAACCCCATCTCTACTAGAGATACAAAAAATTAGCTGGGCGTGGTGGTCCTCACCTGTAATCCCAGCTACTCGGGAAGCTGAGGCAGGAGAGTCCCTTGAACCCAGGAGGCAGAGGTTGCAGTGAGCCGAGATCGCACCATTGCACTCCAGCCTAGGTGACAGGGTGAGACCCTGTCTCAAAAAAAAACAAAAAAAAAAACCAAACAAAAAAACAGCAAGAATCTGGGAGCACATCACTCATAGATAGGTTCTTCATGGATCTTACATTCTAGTCAGGGTAGACTGACAGTTACTAGAAACAAAGCAAAACAAACACAAAAGAGCTATGAATCTTAACTGGAATTCAATACATAAAATAGATAAAAGCTCAGAGTCCTAAAAACTTGACCACTTTCTCACCCTACTTGTTCCTCCTGTGTTTAACTGTAGGGCTCTACTGATAAGAACTGGAAAACCATGACCCAACTGTCAGTAGGATGTTGACCATTTTTTTGTTATTATGTTGCTGCTTTGAATTTTTTTGCATAATACATAATTATTTTTTGAGACAGGATCTTGCTCTGTTGTCCAGGCTGGAGTGCAGTAGCACAATCAGATCTCACTGCAGCTTCCATCTCCTGGGCTCAAGTGATATTCCTTCCCCAGCCTCCCAAGTAGCTGGGAATACAGGCAGGTGCCCCTATGACTGGCTAATTTTTTATTTTATTTTATTTATTTTGAGTAGAGATGAGGTCTCTCTATGTTGCCCAGGCTGGTCTCAAACTCCTGAGCTCCAGCGATCCTCCCATCTCACTCTCCCAAAGTGCTGGGATTACAGGTATGAGCCACCGAACCTGGTGGCTTGTACATAACCCTTGATCACATTATTTTATTACAAAATATTTCTAGCAGAAAATTTAGGGGGTCAAAGGGGTATGGCTATTTTTAAGGCTCTTGTTCTATTTTGTGAAAACATTTTTCAGTTTGTGCTACCGTGAGCACTATTATGTGAGTTGTATCTCACCTTTGTCAACATCTCATATTGGCATTTAAAAAACATTTGCAAATTTGATAGATGAAAAATATTACCTTGTTTTAATTTGCATTTCTTTGATTAGTTGAGTGCTGAACATTTTTTCATATTAGTCATTTGCATTTTTCCTCTGAATTGATGAGAATAGGACAGTTTGAACATAATTTAAGTAGAGCTTTGAAAAGAGATTAATGAATCAGTTTTTACCTCCAGATACCAGATCTGAGTTTGAATGAGGTCATGGCCAAGAAAAGCAGAATTCTGAGAATTCTATAGAACTCTCCAGGGTAGCCAGGTCTGCATTTTATTCTGGACACATTACTCTTCTTTAATAACATTATTTTTTCAAGTATTTAAAAACACTATCTGAAAACTTACAGGTAAAGGTTTAAATATGAGGGAGAAACCATGTGATAGTACTCAGCAGAAGAGAAAAAGATGAAACTAGATGTAATGAAAGTACAAGGTTTGTAGTATGGACTAAATGCTTGTAACCCCCCAAATTCATATGTTGAAGCCTAATCCCCAGTGTGATGGTATTTGGAGGTGGGGCTTTTGGGAGGTAATTAGATCATGAGGGTGGAGCCCCTATGAATGGGATTAGTGCTCTTATAAGAAGAGATACAACAGGGTGATTATTATCTCTGCAAACCAGATCTCTACAAGACAGCCATCTGCAAACCAGGTCCCTCTCCACACACTGGATCTGCCTTGACTTTGGACTTGCAGCCTGTAGAACTGTGAGAAAAAATTCATATTGTTGAAACCACCTAGTCTGTGGTATTTTGTTATAGCAGCCTGATCTAACAGAAATTTGTGTTAGGGTTCTCTAGATAAACAGAACCAATTATATGAGAAATCCCATCTGTCATCTACGAGTTGGAGATCCAGGCAAACTGGAGTGTAGTTCAAAGATCTGAGAGCCAGAGAGAGACAGTGCTAACACTGTAGATTCCAGTTTAGTCTGGAGGCAGGAGGACCAGGAGTGCTGAGGGCAGGAGAAGACTGATGTCCCAGCTAAGCAGTCAGCATGAGAGGGCAAATTCAACCTTCCTCTGCCATTTTGTTCTATATACGCCCTCAAAAGATTGGATGATACCGCCTCCACATTGAGGAACATGCTAATCTCTGCCAGATACACCCTTGTAGACACACCCAGAAATAATGTTTAACCAGCTAGCTGGGCAGTCCATGGCCTAGTGAAGTGTTGACACATAAAACCATCGCTGTATGACAGTTTTAGGTGGATGGGAGACAAAGTCTGAGTAGTTCAATTAGTTTACTTTTTCATATTCTTCATAAGCAAAATATGTGCCTGCTGACAGTAATTCCAAAAATATACTTAACTATGTTCCTATTTTGAAACAGGTATGGTTTACTTCCAGGCTTTTTGCATCTAGTGTTTTTCATTTTTATTTTTTTCAATTGTAAAGCAACATTTTACTCAAAAGTTGGCTCGACTGTCAAAAGAAATATTCCTTCCTTTGAATATTTATCAGTTTTTCTCTCATCCCAGAGCTCTCTTAGAGTTTCTTTACATTATTATTATGGGATTTTTCAAAAATACATACAGGTAAATATAATAATTTCATGTGAATCCATTACCCAGCTTCAACAATTAGCACGTCTTATCAATCTTGCTTTACCTACCCCTTTCTGTCCTCTGAACTTCTATCCCCTGCCACCCTCAGCCATGCACATGCACACACACACACACACACCTCTTATTTTTTTTATTGTTGTACGGATTAAAACAATAAAAATTGATTAACATAATTATCCAATAGCATTGTATAATATTTTGGCAGTCTTAAACAATTTTGTTTTGAATTACTTATTTGTGATAAAACTCTTATTTTTATTTTATTTCATTAATATGTTTTAGAAGAATTTTATTTGTTGTGAAAATAAAAGCAATACGTTTTATTGTAGAAAAATTTGAAATTACAATAAGCAAAAAGAAAAAAATCAATGTATGTTACCATTTATATTTTGGTTTATATAATTCTTATTTTTTTCTACATATGTCTTCTATGAAATCATATTTTATATTCTGCTATTTTTCCCTCGGTAAAATACTGTGAATATCTTTCTATAACATTGACTTTTTTTCTATTTTAACGGCTGGATAGCCTTCCTATTGTAGGGATGGAAAAAGTTTATTTCATCAGTTATTGTTGGAAATTCTTTAAAAATTTTTTTGGCTATTAATTGCCTTGCTACAATAAATACGGATGTATCTAATTCCTTGTGCAAATAATTATTTTCATTGGATAAATTGCCAAAATGAACATATAATTATTTGTTTTCTTCTTTAGTGGCTTGCCAGTTTATGTCCTTTTCTAATTTTTTATTGGTGACGTCAACTTTTTTTTGTGGTTTTTTATATATTATAAAAGGTTTATTTACCTATTTGTCATTTGTTTCACCTTTTAAATTGTCATGTTTTTCATTTACCTTACGTGGCAGATTGTATTTTCCAAAGATGGTCTTAACACTTCTGCCCTAGAGAGGTGAGTTGATGTCACGTCCATTTGAATCTGAGCAGGCCTGAGACTCAACTTGTAATTTCTAAGCCTAGGTAAGAAAATGTGTGCGGCTTCTGCCTTGTTCGCTGGAGCACTCTCCTGTGGTACCCTAATCTGCCATATGGGAATTGTGACTATTCTGAGGTGGCCATGCTGTAAGGAGCCCAGGCTATACAGAGAGACCATGTGTAGGCATTCTAGTTGTGACATTCCCAGCTGTGATCCCAGCCACAGGCAGCATCACCAGCGAGACGTGAACAAAGCCACCTTTACATGATTCCAGCCCCTACCTATCGAGTCATATGCAGCCTTTGAGTATTCTCACTGAGGATCCAGATGTCATGGAACCGAAACAAGCCAATCCTGTTATGCCCAGTCCAAAATAATTACCCACAGAATGTGTGCTCACAATAAAATTCTTGTAAGCTACTAAGTTTGGGGGATATGTGTTACACAGTAGAACACTAAAACCAGAACATGTTATGATTCTGTTATGAAGTTATAAAACATAGAAAATTAACATTTTTATATGGCCATGTATTTCAGTGTTTTCCCATTTTTTTTTTTTTTTCGAGTGAGGGTCTCACTTTATCGCCCAGGCTGGACCATCTCTGCTCACTGCAACCTCTGCCTCCCAGGTTCAAGCAATTCCCCTGTCTCAGTCTCCTGAGTAGCTGGGACTACAGGCGCACGCCACAATGACCATTTAATTTTTGTATTTTTAGTAAAGATGGGGTTTCACCATGATGGCCAGGCTGCTCTTGAACTCGTGGCCTCAAGTGATCTGCCTGCCTCTACCTCCCAAAGTGCTGGGATTACAGGCGTGAGCCACTACACCGGGACTGCTTTGATTTTTACCTTTTATTCACCCCTCATGATTAGAAGGGACTTTTCCATCTGCTATGGACTCATTTTTGTCCCCCTGAAATTCATATATTGAATTCCCAACCCTCAATGTGACTGCATTTGGAGACAGTGCCTATAAGGAGATAATTAAGGCTAAATCAGATCATAAGTGTGGGGTCTTGATCCATAGGATTCGTGCCCTTACAAGAAGAGCTACCTGAGAGCTTGCTCTGTCTCTCCATGCTTACTCGGAGGAAAGACCAGGGTGGGACAAAGCAGCCATCTGCAAGTCAGGAAGGGAGCCCTCTCCAGAAACCCAGCCCTGCTGGAACCTTCATCTTGGACTTACCACCTTCCAGAACTGTGAGAAAATAAATTTCTGTTGTTTCAGCCATGCAATCTGCAGTATATTTTATGGCAGCCCTAGCTGGCTAATATACCAACCAAAGGTTGAATAATATTCTTCCTTATTTAAAAATGGTTCTTTCATAATCTTGTTTTTTGGTCTTCATCTTCCCTGGTCTCTCTGTAGCACTGAGGACAGGTGACCTCCTTTGCCTCTTGCCGTGGCTTCTCAAACTCTATACCCCGTAGCTGTTACTCATACCCTTTCCAGATTCTCCTCCTTGGTTGTCTTTGCACAAACATCTTTCTCCAACTTAGTCTTTAAATTTTGTAGTTCCTCAAGTCTCGGTTCTGGTTTCTTTTATCTTCTCACTCCATTCCCTCTAGGATACCTCATCTACTTGTGTGACTTCAGTGACCAGTTTGAGCTGATGGTCCCTAAATTAAAATTTCCTTTCCCGACGCTTTTTTGAGCTCAAGACCAAATACCCAACCGCTTTTTCTTCATCTCCCCATGGCTATCTTATAGACACCTCCAAATAAACCCATGAGTCCAAAACCAAGCTCATGCTCTATCTCCGTCCTTGCCCTCCTACTGTCAAACCTGGCCCCTTTCCCATGTTTGTGATGTGGAGTGGCACCATCAGATACCTTGAGGTCACCTGGACTGCTGCCTTCTGCCTCCTCCCCCTCATGGAAGATCAACTCCCAATTCCTGTTGGTTTACCTCGAAAATAACCTTGACCTCTCTGTACTCCTCTCGTTCTTTCCTGCTCTTGCTTTTGTCCCCTATACCACCATTTTTTATCTCACTTCAGTAGAATATTTACTGGTCTTCTTGCTTCCAGCCTTTGACTTCTTCCAATCGACTCTACAGCCAGAATGATCTTTTCAAAATGTGAGCGTAGTCACAACACCTTCTGGCTTTGTCTGTCCGTGGGTTCTCATTGCTCTGAGGATAAAGATGAACCTGCTCGTTATGACCCAGGGGACCCTTCATGGTCACAGCCCCCATCACATATAGCAGTCTCCTCTGATCTCATTCTCCCACCCAGTCTCTGAACTTCAGCCTCATCAGCCATTCTCCAGTTCCCCAAACCACACGCCCAGTCACCAAGTCTTCTCTGCACACGTTCACCCTCACCCTCTATGTGAGCCCCTCTGCGTATTTAATTCCTGCTCCTTGCTCAGAGCTCTCAGATGTTCTCGGGAAAGCCTCACCTGACCCCTGTTGTATGAATTCCTTGACCCCGGACTTCTCTGGCATTATCACAAAGGTAATTAAATAACTGGTTGTGCAATTCAACCTTTGATGTCTGCATTATGGCTGCTGTGTCAGTTAAGGTAAGAACAATTGGAAGGCAGAATTGGAGGCAGTTTTATTGGCCACATGCCACACCTGAGACCATACCTGCCAGGTAACAGCTTAGTCCAACCACCGACAAGAAGGGGAGAGAGAGAGACAGACAGCAGACAGAGAGACTGACTTATGCATTCATTTATTTTTAAGCAGAATTTCTCCTCTCTCCTCTCATTGATTCTGACCCTGTTGGGGGGAATGTTGTCAGGCATGGCAGGATAAATTACCCGTTATTGCTACCTTTGCCCTTTGTTTTGGAAGAACCGTTTCACCTTCTTGTGAACTTGTGGCTCTCTGTCTTCAGTATCTGCTGATAAATGCTGAAGAAGCTGGGTTTTAAACATCCTGGTGTTTGATTACCTCCCCATCCAATATTTCCTAAAGGTGAGCAGGAAACCACCTCCAGTGTACTATCAGCAAGGGAAAGGGGAAGAGTGAAAGGGTTGTCACCTGGTGGCTCTGTGTGCCAGATAAAAGCAATGCAAGGTGGAGAGCAAAACCCTACCTAATCCTGGAGGAGCTGTGATGGGACCCTTGATACTTAACTGTAGTTCTGTGGAACTCATCAGACCATCCTGTTAAGCCTCAGCTAAACTGTAACTCCAAGACTGTGGAATAAATGGGGGTTTTCTCCATGGTTATGTCCTTACTGCCCCACGGTGATCCTGCTTGTATTAGTAATTTTGTACTTGGTAAATATGTATAATAATTTTAATATAAATAGAATAATTTTGTACTTGGTAAATATTTGTTAAATGTATGAAGAAATTAAACTCTTTTGTTTGAGACAAGGTCTTGCTGTGTTGCCTAGTGTGGAGTGCAGTGGCGTGATCAAGGCTCACTGCAGCCTCCATCTCCTGGGCTCTGGTGATCCTCCTACCTTAGCCTCTCGAGTAGCTGGGGTTACAGGTGTGCAGCACCATGCCCAGCTAATTTTTGTATGTTATGTAGAGATGGGGTTTCACCATGTTACCCAGGCTGGGTCTCAAACTTCTGGGCTCAAGTGATCTGCCCACCTCGGCCTCCCAAAGTGCTGGGGTTACCAGCATGAGCAACCACGCCCAGCCAAATTAAACTCTTTAATCCATTTGGAATTCATTTTAGTGTGTGCTGTGATTTAGGGAATAGCTCTATTTTTCCCCACAAATGATTAGTTCCCTCAATGGCAAATGTTTAATAATTTATTCTTTTCCTAGTAACTTAAAACATTACAGTTACTATATACTTCAGTCATGTATACACTAGGTGCTGTTTGTAAACTTTCTATTGTTTATTAATCTCTTGGTTTGTTACCATTACCATCACCCTTTAAAACATTTTTCTTGATTTATGTGTTCTTGTTTTTATGAAAACATTTTGTTTTTTTAAACATACTTTTAATATATCTATTTTATTTTAAAAATACTTGACAATTAGAAGTGAAATGAAAAGCTGTGCTCTGTGAAGTGTAAAGTGTGTTCGGAGAACTTGATATTTTGATATTCTGTGATTTGGGTTCTGAGTTTTAAAGACAGTGATATATCCTGGCACAATTTATGAAATTAAGATATTTTTGGCTGGCGCGGTGGGTCACAGCTGTAATCCCAGCATTTTGGGAGGCTGAGGTGGGTGGATCACCTGAGGTCAGGAGTTCCAGACCAGCCTGGCAAACATGGTGAAACCCTGTCTCTACTAAAAATACAAAAATTAGCCGGCCATGGTGGCTCACACCTGTAGCCCCAGCTACTTGTGAGGCTGAGGGAGGAGAATTGCTTGAACCCTGGAGGCGGAGGTTGCGGTGAGCTGAGATCATGCCACTGTACTGCAGCCTGGGCAACAGAGCAAGACCCCGTCTCAAAAAAAAGATACTTCTATAAAAAAGTAAATTTTTGATTGCCCATTGAAAAACATAAATGGTGGCAGCTTGCAGTAATGTTCTTTGTTTTCTCTGAACAACCATGAGTACGCTGGAAGAATCCAAACTTCTAGTCTTCTGGGAGTCTTCTAGTCTTGTGAAATGCATCAATAGCCCTTGATGCATTTCTGATGTGGCTCCTCTTTCCTTGTTACTAATGTTCAAAATCTTCTTGGCTGTTCTCAGTCATTTATTATTCCAGATGAACCTTACAATTATTGTGTCAAATTCTGAAAGTGAAATCCTGCTGATATTTTGACTGGAATTGAATTATATTCACAGATTCATTTGGGGAAATTTTAGTTCTTTGCAGTATTGAATGTTTTCATCCAGGAAAATGACATGCCTTAAAAAAAAAAACTCAAGTTGTTTTTGATGTCCCTTAATAAACATTTTTAGCTTCATGTGAGTCATGTCTCTCTCTCCCTCCCTCTCTCTCTCTCTTATCCTTGTCTTTCCTTCCCTCCCTTCCCTCCCTCCTCCCTTCCTTTGCCTGCCTGCCTGCCTGCCCGCCCTCCCTTCCTATTGTGAATGAGTATGTTTTCTCCATGAACTTTTCAGAACTAGTCATATATTTAACAAATAATCATTGAACGCTTGTATAGTTACAGCCTTATTCCAGGTAATCCAAGTTATTGATTTTCTTCTCTGGTAAAGTACATTTAACATAAGAGTAACCACTTCAACAATTTTTAAGTGTACAGTTTAGTGGAATTAGGTACAGTCACATCACCACTATCCACCTGGAAAATGTTTTCATAATCTCAGACTGTAACCAGCCATTGAATTTTGAGTAACCAGTATGATAAGACACTTTAGAAAACTCTCGTTCGTTTCAGTTGTTGACAATTTTTTTTGTTTCATAGATGTACACCTGTATTGTATGTGGTCTGTCTCCTTTGCACTAGGTGCCTCACTTACTTTTCTTGCATTATTGCAAAGGTACATAGAACTGTCACCATAATCTGAAATAACATAAGTGATTATGGGCATCCTTGTCTTGTGTATTTTAATGAGAATGCCTTTAGTGGCTGGGAGTGGTGGCTCACATCCATACTACCAGCAGTTTGGGAGGATGAAGTAGGAAGATTGCTTAAGGCCAAAAGTTCGAGACCAGCATGGGCAACATAGTGAGACCCGCCCCCCACCGTCTCTACAATTTTTTTTTTTTAAATTAGCAGAGCATGATGGTGTGCACTTGTAGTCCTAGCTACTTGGGAGGCAACACTTTAAAGCAAATTTAAATAAAATGAAGAGAATGGCTTTAGTATTTTAAAAAAGTGTTCTATTACTTGCTGGCTTGCTGTTTGATATTGATATTTCTTAGAGAAGTATACTTCTCATTTTATTGGGAGATTTTTATTAATCGAGAAGAATGCTGTATTTTATAAAATGCTTTTCTTTTTTAAATTTTATTTATTTATTTATTTTTGAGACAAGGTCTCATTCTGTCACCCAGGCTGGAGTGCAGGGGCATGATCACCGCTCACTGCAGCCGTGACCTCCCAGGGTCGGGTGATCCTCCCACCTCAGCCTCCTGCAACTACCTGGTAAAGGAATTATTTTTATTGTTTTTTTTTGTTTGTTTAATAATGAAAGCATGGAAGCATGGATGAATACAGCTTTGACTACATGCTTTGAGATGTACTATTTATTGTTTTACTAAGTGGTGGAGTGGTGAGATCACATGGTCTGTACAAATTCTATTTTTGAAGACTAACAGATGATTGGTGTCTGTGTCTACCTACTTTATAAAATATGAAGTGTGTTACTGTAATTTTTGGTCAGTTTTTCCTTGAAATTTTTATAGTAATTGCTTTATACGTTTTGATGCTAGTACATAAAGGATCTTGACTGTTGTTTGTTTATTGGTCTGGCTTTACCAGGCAGTTGCATTTTATGTGAGGGAAGTACTTCTGAAGACTGCAAATCTAAGACTGATTTTCTTTTTTATAATTTTTTTATTTTTTATTTTTATTTTATTTTGTCGAGTTATTTTCTTATTGGGATAAATGTAGAATGTGTGTGAGAGTGTATTCTTGTGTGCATAAATCATTAACCACTATAGTCTAATTTTGCTTTAATGATTCTATATTCTTCAGCGTTATTCTGATATTTTTTCAAAGGGCCTAATATAGCGTGATGGCTTTTGACCTTTCTTATAATGTTGTGTAATATCTAACTTCTGCTTTAAAGTCATTGGTTTAGGGGTACTATTTCAGCAATAGCCATAGTATTATTATTTAATAAAAATTGTTATAATACACAAATTTTTTATTTTTATTTTTAGATGGAGTCTCACTCTGTCTCCCAGGCTGGAGTGCAGTGGCACCATCTCGTTTCACTGCAACCTCCACTTCCCGGGTTCAGGGAATTCTGCTGCCTTAGCCTCCCAAGTAGCTGGGATTACAGGAATGCACCACCATGCCTGGCTAATTTTTTTTTTGCATTTTTAGTAGAGATGGGCTTTCACCATGTTGGTCAGGCTGGTCTCAAACTCCTCATCTCAAATGATCCACCTGCCTTGGCCTCCCAAATTGCTGAGATTACAGGTGTGAGCCACTGCCTGGCCAATACACAAACAATTTAAATTAAAGAAATACTTTTTACTATAATCTATTTTTACTGTAGACTCTAGTAAAATAACAAATGCCCACCAAAATCATCTGCATAAGTTCTGGCATTTAACAGCAACATGAGTCTTAGGATAATGACAAAGGTTAGTGGATTGTTTTCTGCTAACGTGTTGCCTTCATGTGGCAGCATCAGCCATCATCATCATCACCACCATCATCATCTTCATCCTCGCCATAACAAATACTGGGTAATATTTGTGTATGCTTGGCTGTGTTCTAAGTACTTAAATATATTAACTCTTTTAATACTTGTGACATCGTATGACATGGTTATTATTAGTCTCACTCACGTCATAGATGAAGAAACCAAGACACAGAGAGAGAAAGCAATTTGTCCAAGGTCATACAGTTTATAAATGGCAGAACTGGAATTTAAACCCAGGCAGCTTAGCCCTGGAGTCCAAATCCCTACCTACCATGCCATGCTGCTTCTCCACAGTTTACAACTCACTTGGCTAGAAAGGTCTGTAATTTTCCTATGTTTTTCAGTTTTTAAAAATGCTGAGCTTTGGCCGGGTGCAGTGGCTCACGCCTGTAATCCCAGCACTTTGGGAGGCCGAGGCGGGTGGATCACGAGGTCAGGAGATCGAGACCATCCTGGCTAACACAATGAAACCCCGTCTCTACTGAAAATAGGAAAAAAATTAGCTGGGCGTGGTGGCGGGTGCCTGTAGTCCCTGCTACTCGGGAGGCTGAGGCAGGAGAATGGCGTAAACCTGGGAGGCAGAGCTTGCAGTGAACCGAGATCCTGCCACTGCACTCCAGCCTGGGTGACAAAGCGAGACTCTGTCTAAAAAAAAAAAAAAAAAAAAAAATCCTGAGCTTTGAATTATTTCAAATTTTGCACATAAAGTAAAATTTTCTTAATATGTTTATTCCACTTTTAAATTCACTTAATTTAAACTCAGACAAAATGTAACTATACTGTTTTGCTAAACTGCATTACAGAGAGTTTGCATGAGTTTATATCACAACTACCATTATTTAAAAGAAATCTTTGTCAACAAGGGGATATGTAAGGTGACCTATTATTTTAATTTGCATCTTTCATTAAATCAAAAATGAATTTATTAACCTTTAGTGTCTCTTCTGTAGGTTTTCTGCTTATGCCAATTTTTCTACTGGGTTTTAGTATTTTATTTCTTGATTTCTGAAAAAAATCCTTTTTATTTTATTTTTATTATTTTTATTTTTATTTTTTGAGACAAGATCTAGCTCTGTCACCCAGGCTGGATGGAGTGCAGTGGTGTGATCTCAGCTCACTGCAACCTCTGCCTCCCAGGCTGGATAGAGTGCAGTGGTGTGATCTCAGCTCACTGCAACCTCTGCCTCCCAGGCTCACACAACCCACCCACCTACGCCTCCCAAAGTGCTGGGATTACAGGTGTGCGCCACTGCACACGGCCCCCTTTCTGTTTTAAAGGTATCAACTGCTCTTTCAAATGTAAAGAAACATGGCAAAATAGGGCACTTGCATTTTATGTTACTTAAAAAGTTATATCTGTTATGATTTTTTTGTTTGCCTTTCTATTTGGTGAATGGAAGTTTTACATTTGTATGTTATCAAGTCAGTTGCCGTTTCCCTTTATAATTTATTACATAGTCTTTCCTTCTCCCTCAAAGAGTTGATAAACATTTAATAATATTTATTCTATTTTTATGATATAATTTTATTTAATTGTTTAATCCAGCTGGGATTTCTGTTTGTGGATGGTGAAAAGAAAAATCCACAATTGAAAGTGAATCTTTACATTCCCCTTGCAGTTTTAGCATGTTGTGCTAACAAAATTTATTAAAATGTCTGTCTCTGATTTCAGAAACACCTTTAATTAAACTGATGTACACAATGGATTCTGTTTCTTAGTGATTGGTTTTGTTCCACCAACTGCCCTGATCTCTTCTCATATAGTAGCACGCTGTCTGTCCCACCTTGAGATAGTGGTTAGGGCTGGTTTGCTTCCATTAGTGTTATTCTTTGATAGTCGTATTTATTTTTCCAGTTTCATTTTAAAATACAAGTTGTAGAGGAGTTCAGATCATAGACTCTGGAGCCGGATTTACTGATTTTAAATCCTCAGTTGATGCCTTCCAGCCCTGAAACACCTGGGCAGATTGCTTGACCTTTGTATATGCTTCAGTTTCCTCATCTGTACAAAGAAAGTATCTTTAGGGGGTTGTTGTGAGAATCAATAGTTAAAATACGTACAGCTCATATATTAATAATTGGCACAGAGTAAGCTTTAAGCATGCTAGTTATTCTCACAATTTTGTGAAGTTCAAAACTCATCCTATTGGGATCTTGGTTTCAATCACATTAAACCAAACCTATGGATTGATTGGGGAAGATTGATAACTCTCTCTTCAGGAGCATAGTTTGATTTATTCAACTTCTATCGCACATTTTCTCAATGAGCATTTGTAGTTTTACCCACATGAGGTTGGAGTCTTAATTAACTAGAGCAATTAAGACCTGAGTGGGGAGAAAGATTCTGATCACTCCAAATGCATCTGGATGCAACCGTTGAACTGGATGCTCCCACTCGTGTCTCAAACAGGGTAAGACTCTTACTGGGGGTAGTGAATAAAGAAGATAGAAGTAGTATAAACCTTTCCTCTCTCTGGTGACCCTACAGCAAGACCCTCCCTGATTTGGATGTTGTCATTGGCACGAGATGCGGCCGTCAGCAGTGGTGATTTATACTAGGCTTGACCTCTGGGTACCACCACCAGGCTTGTTGCAGAGGAAGGCAAGGTTGAGCACTCCAGCCTTCCCTCCTAAATCAGGTTCCAGACCTTGTTTGAGCTGCATCCCTACTCCAGAAAGAAGTAGGAGCCCTCAACTCACCAGCCCTTGCCCAGCTCCTTCCATCAGAAACAGGGATTAAATTGCACAGACTTTATTCCTGGCATGTACATACGTGGAGCACTTATTGACTGATATCCTTTCTTTCACTCAGCTAGTCAACGTTTCCCATGTTAGGAGCTATAACATTCTTCCAGCTCCCACTTGCAGACCAGCATGACGTGGTTACTTTTGCTTTCTTATTAAGCACACGCTGTTCATGAATACATTTGGAACTTGTTCTCCTTTCTTTATCTCTCAAGGCTAGATATCTGTAAACAGAACATGTTTAATAAATATTTGTAGTTTTTTTCATATGTCACACATAGTTTTCATTTAGATATTTTATAGATACTGCAGTTCCTTTGTTAAATTTATGAATTGAATTACTTTTCTAAATGTTGTAAAATTTGTTATACTAATATTAAAGGAATGTTACTGATTTTTTGAATGTGTATGTTTTAGCACGCTTTTATTTTTCTTTCATAACTTCTATTCAATTAATAAAGTTTTCCTTATTATTTTTCTTCTCCCCCACTGATTTAGAAACTATGTATTCTTTTTCTATTCTTTTAGTCTTCCTTAAATTTTTAATGCACATATTTGACTGAAGACTTCAAATTAATACCTTTATTCTCTTTCCAACTATATGATGACCTTAAAATGGTTTAACTCTGGTCTCCCCAACGTCGTTGATGTTTTTGTTATCTAGTGGTTACATCTTGTTACTTTTTATTTTTTCATACCAGCAAATTCAGCTTTAATCTCTTCTTTTTCAATCTTTTATTTTAAAATTGTAGACTCACAGGAAGTTGTAAAGATAGTACAGAGAGATTCCTGTACCCCCCACCCAGCTTCATCATCCCTAACCCCTGGCAACTTATCTATTCTCCATTTCAATCACTGGGTCATTTCATAAATGTCACACAAATGGGATCATGCAGTATGTGGCCATCTGAGATTGACTCTTCCCACAGCATAATGCCCTTGACATCCATCCAAGTTGTTGAGTATATCAATAGTTTGTTCCTTTTTATTACTAACTAGTACACCACCATTTTGTATTTATTCCCTCAACAGCTGTTATTAACATTATCATTTTTATTGATATGTTTACCAGCTTCTCTACTTACTATTATTTCTTGCATGTGCTTCCTTCTGAATTTGATTTCCTAAAAGTACTGTAGCCTTCAGTAATTGTTTCCATGAGTATTTGCTCGTGCTATTTTTTTTCAGTCTTTATTTTTCCCAAATTATCCTTCCCCTGTCTTACTTTGAATGAATGGAAGGTTCTAGATTTAAGCTGTTGTTTTTTTTTTTTTATCTTTTTCTTTTTTGAGACAGACTCTCACTCTCGGGCTGGAGTGCAGCGGCATGATCTCGGCTCACTGCAACCTCTGCCTCCCGGGTTCATGTAATTCTCATGCCTCAGCCTCCCAAGTAGCTGGGATTACAGGCACACGCCACCATGCCTGGCTGATTTAAGATTTTTTTTTCACAAAACTTTGAAGACATATCCTCTTATCTTCTGGCTTCTGTTGTTGTTCATTTACAGGTAATCTTGTTGGCCCTCCTCTTCTGTACCCTCTCTCTGCTGCTGCCATGACTTTGAAGATGATCTTGTTGCCTTTTGCCTTCTATAGTTTCACCACAGTGTATTTAATGTATATTTCTTTTTGTTTATTCTATTCTTGTCTCAGAACAAATATTCAAAATGAAGATTCATGACTTTCTTTAAAGCTTAGAAAATGTTTAGCCAACATGTCTTTAATGTTTTCTTCTTCCCTTTATTCTTTTTCTGATGTAAGGATTATTGAAGGCCAGTTTACATGCAGTAAAATTCAGCTCATTTACACATATAGGTAAGTGATTTTTGACATTTATAGTATTGTAAACACCACTATAACCATAATACAGAATATTTTCATCACCCCAAAAAGTTCTGTCACCTCCTTTATAGTCAGTCCCCTATCTCTGCCCCAACCCCTGACAACTTCATCTGGTTGATGACTCTGTAGTTTTGCATTTTCTAGATAATCATGTAAATGGAATTGGAGTATGAAATGTTTGTGCCTGGCCTTTTTTTTTCACTCAGCACAATACACTTGGTTTATTAATACTGTTGTGTGTACTCAGTAATTCCTTCCTTTTTATTTCCATGTAGTATTTCATTGTAAGGCTATACCATAATTTGTGTTCACCAGTTGATCAATATTTGGGCTTTTTCCTGGTTTGAGTGATTATGAATAGGCTGCTATAAATATTCATGTTCAAGTCTTTCAGGGGACATATGTTTTATTTCTTTTGAGTAAATATCTAAGATTGGGATTATTGGTTCATATGGTAATTGCATGAGTAGCTTTAGAAGAAACTGTTTTCCAAAATGGCTGTAGCACTTTGCATTTCCACGAGCTCTGCATAGAATTCCATTTGCTCCATGCCCTTACCATCACTTAGTATTGATAGATTTTTTTTTATTGTCATTCTGATAGGAGTGTAGTGGCATCTCATTGTGGCCTTAATTTCCCTAGTGACCAATTATGTTGAGTTTCTTTTTCATGTGCCTATTTTTCCATCTACAGATGTCCCCAATTTACAATTGTTTCACTACAATTTTTCAACTCGATGGTGCAAAAGTGATAGGAATTCAGTAGAAACTATACTTTTGAGTACCCATATACCCATTCTATTTTTTATTTTCAACCATTTATTGGATTCTGGTAAAGTAGTCAGTAAATTACATGAGATAGTCAACACTTTATTATAAAATAGGCTTTGTGTTAGATTATTTTGCCAAGCTGTAGGCTAATGTAAGTTTTCTGAGCACATTTGAGGTAGGATAGACTAAGCTCTGATGTACCACAGGATAAGTGTATTAAACGTATTTTTGGCTTACAGTATTTTCAACTTAAGATGGGTTTATTGAGATGTGACCCCATCATAAGTCGAGCATATGTATATATCTTCTTTGGTGAAATGTTTTTTCAAATTTTTTGTTCAATTTTAAAATTAGTCTTTAAAATATTGTATTTTGAGAATCCTTTAAATATTCTCAATATATTTCCTTTATCAAATATGTTTTTAGCAAGTATTTTCTCCCTGTCTGTGACTTGTCTTTTGCTTTTAATTTCTATTCATTTTTCTGTAGAGATAGGGTCTCACTATCTTGCCCAGGCTGGTCTCAAACTTCTGGCCTTAAGCAGTCCTCCCACCTCCACCTTCCAGAGTGTTGGGATTACATGCATGAGCCACTACACATAGCCCTTTTCCTTTTTAAAATACAGTCTTTCCGAAAAGCAGAATTTTTTTATTTGGATGAAATCTTTTTTTCTTTCATGATATATACTTTTTTGTGTCCTGTGTAAGAAATCCTACTGTATCCCAAGATCACAAAGATTTTCTTTTAAGATTTCTTCTACAAGTTTTATAGTTTAGGTTTTAGATTTAGGTCTAGGACCTAATTTGTGTGTGTGTTGTGAGGTAAGAGCTGAAATTCCTCTTCCCCAGTTCCCACAAAGTTTAATATGCTATGTTTTTATTTTTATTCAGTTCAATACACTTCCTAATTTCCCTGATTTCTTCTTTGAGCCATGGATTATATAAAAGTGTTTTATTTAGTTTTCACATATGTAGGGGATTTTCCGGAGTTCTTTGTGTTACTGATGTCTAATTCCTTTGTGGTCAGAGAACACATTTTGTATGACTTGAATATTTTAAATTTATTGAACCATATTTCATGGCTCAGAATATGATGTGTTTTGGTAAATGTCGTAAGTGTTCCATTTGCAGTTGAAAAGAAGGTTTGAGATGTTTCTTTTGTTGGCAGAGTGCTCTATAAATGTCAATTAGATCAAATTGGTTTGTATTGTTTCTCAAACCTTCTGCGCATTTATTGATTTTCTCTTTCTTCTATAGATAATTGAAATGGACTTTGAAATAAACTCTGATTTTGGATTTGTCTATTTCTCTTTATGGTTCAACAAGTTGTTGCCTCGTGAATTTGAAGATCAGTTACTAGGTTATAAATGTTTAGGAATTGTCTTGTACTCTTGATTAATTGACCCCCTTATTTTGTTTTTTTTTTTTTGAGACGGAGTTTTGCTCTTGTCGCCCATGGCACGATCTTGGCTCACCACAACCTCCGCTTCCTGGGTTCAAGCGATTCTCCTGCCTTAGCCTCCTGAGTAGCTGGGATTACAGGTGTGCACCACCATGCCCAGCTGATTTTTGTATTTTAATAGAGATGGCATTTCACCATGTTAGCCAGGCTGGTCTTGAACTTCTGACCTCAGGTGATGCACCAACCTCAGCCTTCCAAAGTGCTGAGATTACAGGTGTGAGGCACTGTGTCCGGCCTGTTGGAAAGCTTTTAATGACTGATTTTATCTCTTTACTTGCTATAGGTCTGTTCAGGTTTTTATTTCTTCTTGGGTCAATTTTGGTAGTTTTGTGTTTCTAAAAGTTTTTCCATCTCTTCTAGGTTATCTAACTTGTTGGTGTACAATTGTTCATAGTATTCTCTTGTAATTCTTTTAGTTTTTTAAGGTTGGTAGTAAAGTCCCAATTTTTATTGTGATTTTTAGATATTTGTATCTTCTTTCTTTTTTGTGGAGTCAGCCTAAAGTTTTGTAAATTGTACTGGCCTTTTCGAAGGACTAACTTTGTTTGGTGATTTTCTCTATTATCTTTCTATTCTTGACTTCATTCATCTCTGCTCCAGTCTTCCTACTGCTAGCTTTATGTTTAGTTTGCACTTCTTTTTCTAGTTTCTTAAGATGTAGTTAGGTTATACTTTATTTCTTCTTATTATTTCTTATACTTAATTATTGCATGTACAACTTTTTCAAAGTGTCTATTCAGATGTTCTCCCCATTTCAAAAATTGGGTTGCTGTGTTCTTTCTATTAACTTGTAATTGTTCCTTTTATATTTTTGGATGCAAATATTTGTTCGGATGAGAACACATGGACACAGGGAGGGGAACAATACACACTGGGGCCTGTCGGGGGTTGGGGGAGGGAAAGCGTCAGGATGAGTAGTTAATGCATGTGGGGCTTAGATGGGTTGATAGGTGCAGCAGACCACCATGGCACAAGTTTACCTATGTTAACAAACCTGCACGTTCTGTGCTTGTATCCAAGAACTTAAAACCAAAAAGCAAATATTTGTTTAGATATAGGCATTGCACATATTTTATTCCAGTCTGTGTCTTGTGATTTCAAGTGTTTTTCAAAGAGTAAAAGTTTAAAATTTTGTTGAAGCCCAATTTATTAACTGTTTTAAATGTTTAGTGTCTTCTATATTCTAAGTAACCATTGTCTGCTCCACAGTTTGCAAAGACTTCTCCTGTCTTCCAGAAATTTTAATCTTTTAGATACAGGTCTAAGATCCAACTTGAGTTAATAAAATTGTTTGATGTGAGATAAGGGTTAAGGTTAATTTCCAATAGACCTCTAGTTCTTTCAGAACCTTTTGTTCAAAAGACTATCTCTTCCCATTGAATTAAATTGGAACTTTGGAATCTTAATGGAAAACCAACTGACTTGGCTTGGTAATAACTTGATACGTGTTAATCTTTTCCTAGAATCTCTATTCTGTTCCATTTGCTTCTATTCTATTCTTATTACAAAGTTGTTTTTATTAGTGAAGCTGCATAGTATGTCTTAAAGGTAGTATGCATTTTCCAGCTTTGTTCTTTTTTCAAAATAATTTTGACTATTCTAAGTTGTTGGCATTGCTATCTACCTTTCAGAATCAGCTTGTTAATTTCTTCAAATAATCCTAATGCGATTTTGATGATGATTGCCTTAAATCTATAGATCAATTTTATGAGATCTGACGTTATTACAACATTTAATCTTTTAATACATGAACGTGGTATATATCTCAAACTATTCTTTACATTTTCTCAGCAGTTTTTCATGTAGCAGTCTTGTGAATATTTTGTTAAATCTGTAAATATTTCATGGTTTTTGACACTTATATCTTTATAAAATTTCAGTTCAGATTGATAGTAGATTGAAATATAACTGACTTTGTATCCTCTGACATTGATACATTTACTTAATAATTATGTTAATTAAATTAATAAGTTTAAAAATATATTCCTTATGACAGTCTATGAATATGATCATATCACCTGTGGATAAATACAGTTTTACTTTATTGCTAAGATTTATGACCTTTATTTCTTTTTCTTTCCTTATTATACTGGCTAGGACCACCATTAAAATGTTGACTGGGAGTTGTAAAGTAGATATTCTTGCTCATTTCCTGATCATAGGGGGAAATTTTATGGCCTTTTGCTGTAACGTATAAGGGTAGGTAGTGATTTTTATTTATTTATTTATTTATTATTATTATTTTTTTTGAGATGGCGTCTCGCTCTGTCACCTAGGGTGGAGTGCAGTGGCATGATCTTGGCTCACTGCAAGCTCCGCCTCTCAGGTTTATGCCATTCTCCTGCCTCAGCCTCCTGAGTAGCTGGGACTACAGGTGCCCGCCACCACGCCTGGCTAATTTTTTATATTTTTTAGTAGAGACAGTGTTTCACCGTGTTAGTCAGGATGGTCTCGATCTCCTAACCTCGTGATCCACCCGCCTTGGCCTCCCAAAGTGCTGGGATTACAGGCGTGAGTCACCGCACTCAGCCAGGTAGTGATTTTTAAATGCTTGTTATCATTATCTCTTTGAGAAAATTCTCTTCTATTCCTAGACTTATCACAGGTTTTTTCATGCATGGGTGTTAAGTTTTGTCAAATGCTTTTTCTGCACCTATTGAGACGATCATGTGGTTTATTTTTTCATGTGTAAAAATGGCTAATTCTATTTCCTGATTTTTGAATGATAAGACAACATTGTATTTCTGGGATAGCACACACACGGCCATAATGTATTACCCTATTTAAATATTGTCGGACTTGATTTGCTAATATTTGTCGAGGAGTTATTTTTTATGTTCATGAGGAATATTGGTTTGTACTTTTTTTTTTTTGTAATGTCTTTTTGGCTGTCAGAGTAATATCATAGTAATGCTGGCCTCAAAATGTTGTGGGAAGTATTCCCTTGTTCATTATTTTTCTGAGACAGTTTTGCCTGGTTGGTTTTTTGTTTTTTGTTTTTGTTTTTACCTAAATATTTGCAAAAATTCATCAGTGAAACTATCTAGACTTGGTATTTCCTTTGTGGACCTATTTTAAATTGTGAATTTAATTTCTTTCATATAAAGGGGTTTTCAGATTTTATATTTCTTCTTGCATGAGTTTTGGTAATTTGTGTCCTTCAGGGAATTTGTCTATTTTATCTAAGTCACCACATATTGGTATAAGCTGTTAATATAGTCTCTTACTATCTTTTAATGCCTGTAAGATCTATAGTGATACCTCATTTTTTGTAACAAAAATTTCAACTGTTGTTATAGCTTTGAAGGGCACACATGCAGGTTTGTTACATGGGTAAATTGTGTGATGCTGAGGCTTGGAGTCCCAGTGATCTCGTCACCTAGGTAGTAAGCATAGTACCCAACAGGTGGTTCTTCAGCTTACGCCCCACTCCCTTCTTCCCTCTCACATCTAGTGATCTCAAGCGTCTATTGTTCCCATCTTTATGTTCATTTGTATTCAATGTCTATCTCCCACTTATAAGTGAGAATATGTGCTATTTGGTTTTCTGTTCTTGTGGTAGGTCACTTAGGATAATGGTCTCCAGCTCTATCCATGTTGCTGCAAAGGACATGATTTCATTCTCTTTTATGGTTGTGTAGTATTCTATGTTGTGTATATACCACAATTTCTTTATCCAATCCAGTGTGATGGGCACTTAGGTTGATTATATGACTTTACTATTGTAAATAGCACTGCAGTGAACATAAAGATGGATGTGTCTTTTTGATACGATGAGTTATTTTCCTTTGGGTATGTACCCAGTAGTGGGATTGCTGGGTCAAATGATAGTTATATCTTAAGTTCTTTGGGTATCTCCAAACTGCTTTCCACAGTGGTTGAACTAATTTACATTTCTACCAACAGTGTCTGAGCATTTCCTTTTTTTTCCGTAACCTCGCCAATGTCTGTTGTTTTTTTGACTTTTCAATAATCACCATTTTGACTGGTGTGAGATGATATCTCACTATGGTTTTCATTTACATTTCTCTGATGATTAGTGATGTTGAACATTTCTTCATGTTTATTGGCTGCTTGTATGTCTTCTTTTGAGAAGTGTCTGTTCGTGTCCTTAGTCCATTTTCTTTAATTGGATTTTTTGTTTGTTGCTTATTCATTTGTTTAAGTTCCTTGTAGATTCTGGATATTAGTCCTTTGTCAGTACATAGTTTGTAAATATTTTCTCCCATTCTATAGGTTGTCTGTTTACTCTGTTGGTGATTTCTTTTGCTGTGCAGAAGTGGTTAAGTTTAATTAGGTTCTGCTTGTCAATTTTTTTTTTTTTTTTTTTGTGATTGCTTTTGGGGACTTGGCTAAGTTAAATTCTTTGTCAAAGCCTATGTTGAGAAGGGTATTTCCTAGGTTTTCTTCTAGGATTTTTATAGTTTGAGGTCATACATTTAAATATTTAATCAATCTTGAGTTAATTTTTATATATGGTGAGAGGCAGAGGCCCAGTTTCTTTCTTCTGCATATGGCTAGCCAGTTATCCCAGCACCATTCAATAAATAGGGAGTTCTTTCCCCATTACTTATTTTTGTTGATTTTGTTAAAGAGCAAATGGTTGTGAGTGTGCTGGTTTATTTCTGGGTTGTCTATTCTGTTCCACTGGTCTATGTGCCTGTTTTTATACCAGTGCTATGCCATATAGTTTGAAGTCGGGCAATGTGATGCCTCTGGCCTTGTTCTTTTTGCTTAGGATTACTTTGGCTATTAGGGCTCTTTTTTGGTTCCAAATGAATTTTGGAATAGATTTTTCTAGTTCTTTGAAAACTGACATTGGAATTTTGATAGGGATAGCATTGCACAGTATGACCATTTTAACTGTATTGACTCTTCCAGTCCCAGAGCATGGAATATATTTCTATTTATTTTTGTTATCTCTGATTTCTTTCAGCAGTGTTTTGCAGTTCCCATTGTAGAGATCTTTCACCTCCTTTGTTAGATAAATTCCTAGGTATTTCATTTTCTTTGTGTCTAATGTAAATCATATTGTGTTCTTGATTTGGTTCTCAGCTAGAGTGTTATTGGTCTATACATATGCTACTGACTTTTGTACATTGATTTTCTATCCCGAGACTTTACCAAATTTCTTTATCAGTTCCAGGAGCTTTTTGGCGGAGTCTTGAGGGTTTTCTATGTATAGAATCATATTTTTGGCAAAGAGAGATAGTTTGACTTCCTTCTTTTATTATTGGGATGCCTTTTACTTCTTTCTTTTACCTGATATGCCCTGGCTAAAACTTCCAGTACTATGGTGAATAGAAGCAGTGACAGTGGGCATCCTTGTCTTGTTCTAGTACACAAGAGGAATGGTTCCAGCTTTTGCCCATTCAGTGTGATGTTGGCTGTGGGTTTGTCAGAAATGGCTCTCATTATTTTGAGGTATGGTCCTTCAATGCCTAATCTGTTGAGGATTTTTATGAAGGAATATTATTGAAGGCTTTTTCTGCATCTTTTGAGATGATCATATGATTTTTGTTTTTGATCCTGTTTTTGTGCTGAATTATATATATTGATTTGTGTGTGTTGAACCAATCTTGCATCTCAGAAATGAAGCCTACTTGATCATGGTCATTTAACATTTTTGTTTGTTTGTTTGTTTGTTTTTTGAGATGTAATCTTACTCTGTCACCCAAGCTGGAGTGCAATGGTATGATCTCGGTTCACTGCAACCTTTGCCTCCCAGGTTTAAGTGATTCTCCTGCCTCAGCCTCCCATGTTGCTGGGATTACAGGTGGACACCACCACACCCAGCTAATTTTTATATTTTTAGCAGAGACGGGGTTTCACCACGTTGGCCAGGCTGGTCTCGAACTCCTGACCTCAAGTGATCCACGTGCCTTGGCCTCCCAAAGTGCTGGGATTACAGGCATGAGCCACCATGCCCAGCCACATTTAACATTTTGATATGCTGCTGGATTCAGTGTGCTAGTATTTTGTTGAGGATTTTTATATCTATATTTATGAGAGATATTGGCCTGAAGTTTTCTTTTTTTGTTATATTTCTGCCAGATTTTGGTATCCGGATGATGTTGGCTTTGTAGAATGAGTTAGGGAGGAGCCACACCTCCTTGATTTTTTGGAAAAGTTTTAGTGGGATTGGTATCAGTTCTTTTTTGTACATCTGGTAGAATTTGGCTGTAAATCCATTTGGTCCAGGGCTTTTTGTGTTTGGTAGGTTTTTGATTACTCATTCAATTCCTGAACTTGCTATTGTTCTGTTCAGGTTTTCACTTTCTTCCTGATTAAATCTTTGGAGGTTGTGTATTTCCAGGAATTTATCCGTTTCCTCTAGATTTTCTAATTTCCATGCACAGAAGTGTTGATAATAGTCTCTGAGGATCTTTTGTATTTCTGTGGGGTTGGTTGTAATGCCATCTTTGTCATTTCTGATTGCACTTATTTGAATATTCTTTTTCTGTGTTAATCTAGCTAAGGGTATATCAATCTTATTCTTTCAAATAACCAACTCTTGGTTTCATTGGTCTTTTGTATGGACTTTTGGGTCTCAATTTCATTCAGTTTTTCTCTGATTTTAGTTATTTTCTTCCAGTAGTTTTGGAGTTAGATTGTTATTTTTTTGTAGGACCTGTAACTGCAATGTTAGACTGTTAGTTTGAGATCTTTCTTACCTCTTGATGAAGATGTTTAGTGCTATAAATTTTCCTCTTAACACTGCTTTAGCTGCATCCTAAAGGTTTTGATAAGTTGTGTCTCTATTTTCATTAATTTCAAAAATTTTTTTTATTTCTGCCTTAATTTCATTTTTCCCAAGAGTTATTCAGAAGAAGGTTGTTAATTTCCAGGTTTTTGTGTAATTTTGAGAGCTCTTGGTATTTATTTCTATTTTTATTGCACTGTCATCCTGATATCTCATTTTTATTACTGATATTAGAATTTGCTTCTTCTCTTTTTTCTTCATCAGTTAATCTGGAATTTATTATTTTAATTCACCTCTTGAAATAGCTAGATTTTAGTTTTATTGATTTCAACTGTTTGTCCATATTCTATTTTATTTGTTTCTGCTATTATCTTTATTATTTGCATTCTCCTACCTACAATGAGTTTAATTTTCTCTTCTTTTCTAACTTTTTAAGGTTAGATAATTAATATTAGATCTTTTAACAAATTTTCTATTATAAGCATTTAAAGCCATAAAATTTCCTCTAAGTATTATTTTATTTGCATTCCACAATTTTTATATATTTTTGTTTTCATTGCTGCTCGGTTCGAAGTGTTGTCTAATTTCCTAGGTGATTTATTCTTAGGTTTTCTTTTTTTTAAGCATGCTGTTTAATTTCCAAATATTTGGAGATTTTCCAGATACTTTTTTTCTGTTGAGTTCTATTTTAATTCCCTTGTGATCAGATCAGAAATGCACTCTAATGATTTCATTTCTTCTAAATTTATTGAGTTCTTTTACATGGCCCACCATATGGTCTGTACTGGGCTATGTTCCATGTGCATTTGCAGAAAATGTATATTTGACTATAGTTGAGTGTAGTTTTGTGTAAATGTCAATCAGGTCAGGTTGGTTGATAGTGTTTTTCCAGTCATTTACTTCTTTGATGATATTCTTTTTGCTCTATCAAGCACTGAGAGAGGAATACTACAGTTTTTAACTATCATTATATACATATTCGTTTCTTTTTTCAGTCCTGCGGGTTTTTTTTTTCATGTATGTTGAAGCTCTGTAATTTTGCACATTTAAAAAATGGTTATATCTTCCTTGCGAATTGAACTTTTTGACATTATGAAATGTCCCTTTTTATCTCTAGCGAAATACCTTTTCCTAAAGTCTACTTTGTCTATTATTGATGTCGTTACTCCAGCATTCTAATAATTAATGTTTGCATGGTAGGTCTTTTACTTTTGATCTGTGTCTTTATGTTTAAAATTCATTTACTATAGGCGTATAGTTTCTTGTAGCATATAGTTGAAGTTTCTTTTTTATTCATCTGATACCTGTTTTAATTGGAATACTTAGAACATTTACATTTAATGTAACTACTGATATAGTTTTCTTTCAGCTTTCATTTTAGTACTTGCTTTCTAATTCTGTTTTTGGTTTATTTCTAACCTTTCTTTCCTAATTTAGATTAATTGGGTTTTATTTATTTAGTATTCTTTTTATCTTTGCTGTTAGCTTATATGCTATGTCTCCTTATTCTTTGTTTTTTTTTTTTTTTTTTTTGAGACGGAGTCTCGCTCTGTCGCCCAGGCTGGAGTGCAGTGGTGCGAACTTGGCTCACTGCAAGCTCTGCCTCCCAGGTTCATGCCATTCTCCTACCTCAGTCTCCCCGGTAGCTGAGACTACAGGCACCCACCACCACACCCAGCTAATTTTTTTTTGTATTTTTTTAGCAGAGATGGGGTTTCACCATGCTTGCTAGGATGGTCTCGATCTCCTGACCTCATGATCCGCCCACCTCGGCCTCCCAAAGTGCTGGGATTACAGGCGTGAACCACCACACCCGGCCCGATTAATTGTGTTTTTAAAGAAATTTAAAAATAAGAAATACAAATCTTACATTTATCTGCATATTTGCCATTTCTGGTGCTCTTCATTTCTTTTTGTAGATCTGGCTTTCCATCTGGTATCATTTTTCTTCAACTTAAATGACATTTTTACACCTTTTTTGCAGTACAGGTTTCTTACAGAAGAATTCTCTCACATTTTGTATGTCTGAAAAAGTATTTATTTTATCTTTATCTTAAAGAATGTGTGTGTGTGTGTGTGTGTGTGTGTGTGAAGGATATATATATATCTATCCTTTATAGATGTTCTACAAAGATACAGAAGTTCTACAAAGTCTGTCATTCTGGTGATTGGAACTTGAAAATCTTCCAATTTGAGGAATATGTGAACTTAGAGTTTCCTAGTTTCACCCTACACATATACAGCTTAATACTCATCAGTGTACACAATGAGACTCTTACGAAGGTTTTTTGTGTGAGTGTGTGTGCTTTTCTAAAAGAGATAGTGTCTCACTATGTTGCCCAGGCTGGATTTGCGTAGCTGGGCTCAAGTGATTCTCTTGTTTCAGCCTCCAAAGGAGCTGGCATTCTTATGAAGATTTGTTTAGCTCTTTCTCTGTGTAACTTCCTCTTTTGTGGTATAGTCTTTCAAGTTACAGCTGCCTTAGCCTCCCCCAAATCTCACCTTTCTCTCCTCAGCTCAGCAGGACCACCTTGCTCTCCCTCTCTCTGTGCTGGAGTCTAGAATTGCCTTCAGACAGAAAGCCAGGTGATTGTAGGGGAGTCATGTGTTTTCCTTCCCACAGAAATCACAGCCTCACAGTGCCTGTAGTCTAATGTCTGTATCCAGCTGTTCAATTTTCTTTTCCAGTTTCCTATTTATTATGGGAGGGCAAGTCTGCTACCAATTACTTCAACAAGGCTTAAAGTGAAACTGGGTAATACTGTTTAATCTTTCATTACAAGAGAGTGTAAAAACATTAACTTTGAATTTAAAACAAACAAAGCAAAATCCTTCCTTTATTCCCGGATTTTTAGGAGCTTTCATTATTTTTTTAGGTGTTGATTATTTAAATACATAAAATAGACAATAAATATAACACTTTTCCCATTAGTGGTTAACCCCTTTGTATATCTTTAGCTGAAGTTACAGCTAAACAATATAGTCATAGTCAGTATCAGTCTTTTTTTGTTATTTATTCTTTTAGTGTATATATATATAATACTATAAAACTATACATATATGTATGTGTAGAATTTACAGGAGAAGTTTTTTTTGAGACAGGGTCAGGCTCCATCGCCCAGGCTGGAGTGCAGTGGAGCGATCACTGCTCACTGTGCAACCTCTGACCTCCTGGGCTCAAGGGGTCCTCCCACCTCAGCCTCCGGACTAGCTGGGATTACAGGCATGTGCCACCATGCCTGGCTAATTTTTGTATTTTTTTTTTTTTTTTTTTGAGACGGAGTCTGGCTCTATCGCCCATGCTGGAGTGCAGTGGCGCAATCTCGGCTCACTGTAAGCTCCACCTCCCAGGTTCATGCCATTCTCCTGCCTCAGCCTCCCGAGTAGCTGGGACTACTGGCGCCCGCCACTACACCCGGCTAATTTTTTTGTATTTTTAGTAGAGACGGGGTTTCACCGTGTTAGCCAGGATGGTCTCGATCTCCTGACCTCGTGATCCGCCCACCTCGGCCTCCCACAGTGCTGGGATTACAGGCGTGAGCCACCGCTCCCGGCCGATTTTTGTATTTTTTTGTAGAGATGGAGTTTCGCCATGTTGCCCAGGCTGGTCTCAAACTCTTGGACTCAAGCAGTCCTCTCGCCTTGACCTTCCAAAGTGCTGGGATCATAGGCATGAACCATCATACCCAACCAGGAGGGCCTTTTTTAAAGCACTGTTCTTAAAATAGTATAATTAGATGGAAATTTTTCTCAGATCTTTGAAAATGAGGTTATATTTCTGTTGCTTTTAAACATAAGTAAGTTTGGTATGGTATAGTATTCCCATTTTGTACATTAAAAAAAATTTCTCTACCGACTTTTAGAATTTATTATTGAACATGAGACAAACATGATTTTAATTGCTTTGAAGGTAATACTTTTGTTCTGCTAGTATTCTTGTAGAATTTCCCCCCATTCTTCAATTCAATGTCCTGATGTGTTCTACTCAATAAATTGTCTAATGATATGGTCAACGCTTCCAATCTAAAAATTTATTTTATCTTATTTAATTTTTAGGGACAGGGTCTTCCTCCGTTGCCCAGGCTGGAGTGCAGTGGCACAAGCCATACCTCATTGCAACCTTGAACTCCCCGACTCAAGTGATCCTCCCACCTCAGCATCCTGAGTAGCTACAACTACAGGCATGTGCCACTATCTCTGGCTAATTAAATTTTTTTTTCTTTTTTTTTGTGAAGACAGAGTCTCACTATGTTGCCCAGGCTGGTCTTGAACTCCTGGCCCCAAGCAGTCTTCCTGCCTTCACGTCCCAATGCACTGGGATTTCAGGTGGGAGCCACTATGTCTGGCCAACCTACAATATTAAATGGTTTATTAAGTCTGTAAAATTTTCTTTTGTAATATCTATTATTATTGCTTTTAGTACAGTCATTCTTTTTTTTTTTTTTTTTGAGACAGCGTCTCACTGTGTTGCCCAGGCTGGAGCACAGTGGTGTGATCTTGGTTCATTGCAACCTCCGTCTCCCGGGTTCTAGTAATTCTCCTGCCTCAGCTACCCGAGTAGCTGGGATTACAGGCACATGCCACCACAACTGGCTAAGTTTTGTATGTTTAGTAGAGACAGGGTTTTGCCATGTTGGTCAGGCTGGTCTTGAACCCTGACCTAAGGTGATTTGCCCACCTGGGCCTCCCAAAGTGATGGGATTACAGGCGTGAGCCACACTGCGCCCAGCCATTCTCTTATCTTTGTTCTCTACTCTACTCATTTCATTGTCTGCTGCATCATAAACACTTTTTAACTTTGCTTTCACTATGATTTTAATTTTTGGTACTGTATTCTTAGACATTAAAACATAAGTTATCTTCTTTAGTTCTCTAGTTTGCCCAATTTTTGACAATTTAGTAGACTAACGCATCCCTACATGAGATATATTCCTCAAAATTTCCTCATATTTTAATGGAATAAGCCTGTATTATGGAAAAGATTACATTGTTTTCCCATAAGAATACTCAAGGCCAGAATTTTCTTGGCCACAACTTTTTTCGCATAAGTCTCCCTTTCTTTCACGTCCTTATCTTGAGTGATTGAGTAATTGTACTGAAGGGGTAATTTTTGAGAACTATCCTTAGCCTCCTGTGTCTGCTCACCTGAGTATTCACAGATGAGACATATCAGTTCTGAAGCTGGGAGGCACCTTGGGATTTGAGTCCCAAAACGGTTCCTAGTACAACTCTGCTTCTAAGTGTATAGTCCCATCCACAGTCTCCAGGCAGTGCAAAACGATCTTTAAAATATAGATGAGGCCAAGGTGGGTGGATCACCTGAGGTCAGGAGTTCAAGACCAGCCTAACCAACGTGGTGAAACCCTGTCTCTACTAAAAATATACAAAATTAACTCAGCATGGTGGTGCACACCTGTAATCCCAGCTACTCGGGAGGCTGAGGCAGGAGAATCACTTGAACTGGGGAGGTGGAGGTTGCAGTGAGCTGAGATGGCACCATTGCACTCCAGCCTCGGCAACAAGAGCAAAACTCAGTCTCAAAAAATAAAATAAAATAAAATGAAAATGGTAATAGCTTAAGCCTTTCTAATGCTCTGAGTCAGTGACTTTAGTGAGTGGATGACTGATTAATGAAATATTAATTAAGAGTATGGGCTAGGTGCGGTGGCTCTCACCTCTAATCCCAGTGCTTTGGGAGGCTGAGGCAGTAGGATTGCTTGAGGCTAGGAGTTCAAGAACAGCCTGAGCAACACAGTGACACCTTATCTCTAAAAAAATTAATTTGCTGGGTGCATTGTGTGTGCCTGTGGTCCCAGCTATTTGGGAGACTGGGATGGGAGGGTCGCTTGAGCCCAGCAGTTGGCAGTTACAGGGAGCTATGATTGCACCACTGGACTCTGGCCTAGGTGACAGAGTGAGACCCTATCTCTTAAAAAAAAAAAAAAAAGAGTATGATGAATGTTAACGAGGTTAAGAGGGCTATGGTGGATATACTGTTAGAATAATTTTATCTGCCTAAGAAGGAAAGAGAAGCCTTCCTGAGAAAGTGATAACACAAAAGAGGAAATTTTAATGATAAATCAACGTTGGCTAGATTGAGAGATGGAAAGTGGGAGAGAAAGAAACACACATAGACAAAGCGAAAATTACATGTCAATGCAATGATTGAGAAACAGGTGCCACATCAAGAAATACTGGAGGACATCAAGCAAACAGGAGAGTGATACTTAGAGTATGCAGAAAGGAGGGTTCTATAAGATCATGTGAGTTTTAAGATCTTCTACAAAAGAAAAGCCAAAATGAAAGGTTTTAAATAGCTATGGGTAGTGGGCATGGCTAAGTACATGACCAGCTTTCTATTTTTGAAAGATCTTTCTGGTTGTAGAGTAAATGGATTTGGGGGTGAGACACAAGATTCGTATCTAGGAGGCCACATTGGAGGCTACTACAGGAGCCCAGTTGAAAGACAGTTGTGGGCCGGGCATGGTGGCTCATGCCTGTAATCTCAGCACTTTGAGAGGCAGAGGCGGGTGGACCACTTGAGGTCAGGAGCTCAAGACCAGCTTGGCCAACATGGCGAAACCCCGTCTCTACTAAAAATACAAAAATTAGCCAGGTGTGGTGGCGTGTGCCTGTAGTCCCAGCTACTTGGGAGGCTGAAGCAGGAGAATCGCTTGGACCCAGGAGGGAGAGGTCGCAGTGAGCCGAGATGGTGCCACTGCACTGCAGCCTGGGTGATAGAGTGAGACTCCGTCTCAAAAAAAAAAAAAAAAAAAGACAACAGTGGCTTGAAAGACAAAGGTGACAGTGTGACAGTAGTGGGGATGCAGAGAAATACACAGATGTGAAAAATCCTTAACATGTTGAATCAAGAGGACTAGATTTTTGAGTGTTTGCAAGAGAAAGCGAGAAGAGTGAAAAATAACTGAGATTTTTTAGCTTGAGCAACTAAATAAATAATGGTGCCATTTATTGAAATAGGGGATAATGGCACAGGGACAAGTATGGGAGAAGAAGGGGGAGAAGTTTGGAGGTCAGGTCTAGTCATATCAGGAAATACAACATATGGATTTGGAGTTTGTGGGACAGGACTGAGCTGGGAGATGGGAGTTGGAAGTCGTTGGCATATCAAGGGCCGTGGAAGCTGAGGAAGAAGATGGAGTTGCACACAGAAAGTGTGTAGATGGAGTCAAGAACAAGGACAGAACCCGCAAGATTGTCTAATGTTAAGGATGGAGCAAAGGAGGATCCAAGAAAGGAGAATAAGTAAAAATACTTAGAAAAGGTGGGAAGGAAACCAGGAAAGTATGGCTGCTCTCACCCCAGGGAAAAGTGTATTTTTCAAAAAGAGTAGTCAGTGGTATCACATGTTGTAGATAAACAAGACAAGCAAGATCAAACAAGACAAGGGTTCAAAAGTGTTCTTTAGATTTAGTTGCAAGAAGGCTCTGATTTTTCTTGGTGAGAACAGTTTCAGTGGAAAAAGTGGAAGTTACAATGAGGTAGTTGAAGACTAAGGTGGAGAAAATAAATAAAAGCCATCAGAGTGGACAGCAATTTCAAGAAGTTCAACTTTTCCCCTGACTTCTGGGTTGTCTACTCTAAAGGATACTTTTACATTCTTTATTTTTCTTAGAAAAATTGAGCATTATACACTTTGGCATGGATGTTCACTTGTCAATTTTGTCTGAAATATGGTTGGTTATCTCATAATTATAAAAATTAAAAATACTTAATTTGTATAAGTTTTCTCTTATTATACTTTTAATTACTGGTTTGAACTATTTGCTTTTTTTTCTGCAGAAACATTCATTTGTTGAATCTTTATGATCTATCCAATTTATCTGCCAACTTCTGTAATATATTTCTGTTTTACTTTTATTCAATATTGTTTTAAAATTGATTTTTAAAAATTCTGTTACTATTTCTTAAATTAATTCTCTGCATCATTTTATCAGGTTTTGGCACCTTTAAGTCTTTCTTTTACCTTTTCCTATATGACCTTTTTTAAATTTTAGTTTTTTAATGGCTTGACAGTTTGTCAGATTGTTCTTATTTCATAAAAATTATCTCTCTCATATCCTGCTGAACATAAGAGGTAGATCTTTCCTGAACTCCTATTTCATGAAGTTTAGTAGAAGATCATTTATCTGGGAGTCTAAATATAAAAGTATATGATGGAATTGTTATATACATATTATGTCCTTTTTAAAAACCATTGTTTAGATTTAAAAATCATTTATTGTAATAATTGAAGAATAATTTCCTGAAATGAATGGTCCATGGTGATGGTGAGCTCCACTGGGCCGTATCAGTGATGGTGAGAGTTGTAATAGATGGATGAAGGATGCCTTTACCTGATGCTATTTTATACCGTGGAAAGCTCATACGTTTTATGGAACACATGTCATTTATTACTGATTACTCAACAGGAGATGGCTCAGATGTAGAAGCTGGAAAAGAAACCTGAAAAAGAAAAGCAGAGCAAAAAACAAAAAAAATTTCATCAACGCTGTGGCACCATTTCATTCTTCAGTTTCTGTGCTGCCTTTACATCAAATCCTGTCTCTTTAGATCAACAAAGATTTCCTGGAAAATAAAAACTTCATTTAAAAAAGTAATTTATCATTTTTATGTGTGTATTATCTTTAAAGGAAACAAGTGCAAGCAAATTCTCTTTGTGTTTATGAGACTTGATAAGTAAAATATATTTGCTGTGTTTCTGTTGCTAAATATTTAGATATATTTTTCCCATTTTTAAGTTAGTCCAGATTTTTTATGGGTACAATTGATGACTTATATTTGATACATTCTTCAGTTAGTTTGCATGATACATTTATGTTAGATAAAACTCTTGTAGGATATATATGCCTTTACTAATATAATTTTGGCCAGGCGCAGTGACTCACGCCTGTAATCCCAGCTCTTTGGGAGGTGGATGGTTCACTTGAGGTCAGGAGTTCGAGACCAGCCTGGCCAACATGGAGAAACCCTGTCTCTACTAAAAATACAAAAATTAGCCAGGTGTGGTGGTGCATGCCTGTAGTCCCAGCTACTCGGGAGGCTGAGGCAGGAAAATTGCTTGAACCCAGGAGGCAGAGGTTGCAGTGAGCCGAGATTGCACCACTGCACTCCTGCTTGGGCAACAGAGTGAGACCGTCTCAAGAAAAATCAAAACAAAACGCTAATTTTTTTTTCTATTTTGTAGGTCCCCCATAATGTTCTATGATGCTTTTTTTTTTTAACCATTCTGCTTGTTTGAGGTTAAGGTATATAAAACTGGAAATATATTATTCTGAAAGAGATCAGATCATAGACATTCTGGCTAAGTGATCCTTTATTGTAAAATTATTTTACAAGAAAATCTTCTTTGAACTTTACTTAGCACTTTTCTCCTTTCTCTTCAACTTCAGAAAGTTCTGTAGTCTCTCTTAATTTCTCATTATGGCATCTTCAGGTAGACTCCATCATCTTTGGTTGTATGAAGAAACAGGAAGAGCAATTGATTGCTGTCTCAACAGTTGACATCAGCAGTCAATGTTCAGAAATTGTCAGACAATTTCATCTTATCCAATATTTTCTTCACACAGCACAGATTCTAAGCAAGAGCGGTGAGTCAACATGGATGGTTCATACTTGCAGATTCATAAGCATAAAGACAGAAAAAGATGGCAGGATGATAGCACACTGAGGTGCTCTCAAGTGTACTGATTCAATATATCTTCCTTATCCTTCCAAAAATGAGTTTATTATTTGCCAGCTGCAACAACTCTTCCCAAATGCCACCCCAGTTTCTACCCATCTCTCTTTTTCATTTATATTTACATTCTTTATCTGATCCACAGGCTTAAATCTTTTTCTGAGACATCTTTTTTTTTTATTTTTTTAACTGACATTTGTCTAATTTGGATTCAGGAATTCTGTTTCAATCACAGCAATATTACATTCTAAATAATCGCATATGTGCATCATCATATACAGAACCTCATACAAAGTCCATTTTCCATATGTAATATTTAATCAGACACAATATCTTCCCATCTTAGGAGGATATACTTTTTGGTCTTTTTTTTGGTCTTGATCCATGTGGCCCATTAGACTCTACATTAATTTTTATTTTCCACTTCTTGAATATACAATGATATATCAAGATCCAGTGTTGGAGAGTAATTAGTATTGTTTCTAATTCTAAGGGATACAGAGACTGACAGATACCCCCTTCTATATCTGAAGTTCATAGTGGCTTTGTCTATACTGTCTTGCTGTTAATGTTGCATAGCAAATGTTTAACAAAATATCCCAAACTTACAAACACACTAGGAAAGATTAAAGTCCTTTGTAAGTAGAGTTGCATTTTGGGTAATGAGAAACTGTGAGGCCCGTGGCTTTTAAAATATGATTGTGAGATTACTGAGGTTGTGACTTACAGATGGCTGAAGGAAATGTCAAACTAGAGAATTTTTTCCCATTGCCTCTTCAAATGTCAAATACAGATATGGCCATGGATTTTAATTTATTTCATTTTTTTCAGACAAGGTTTCGCTGTGTCACCCAGGCTGGAGTGTAGTGGCGTGATCTTGGCACACTGCACCTTCCACCTCTCGAGTTCAAGTGATTCTCCTGCCTCAGCCTCCCAAGTAGCTGGGATTATAGGTGTGCACCACCACACCTGGCTAATTGGTGTGTTTTTAGTAAAGATGCCATTTCACCATGTTGGACAGACTGGTCTAGAACTCCTGGCCTCAAGTAATCCACCCGTCTTGGTCTCCTAAAGTGCCGGATTATAGGCGTGAGCCACCACACCCGGCCTGGCCATGGATATTTTTGATGCTGTCAAAGATGGTGGAATGACTGGATTCACTATTTCATAGACAATATGGAATGTCTGTTATGTGGCAGGCACTGTACTAGGTCTTGTGCATTCCAGAAGGGGTCCCTGCATGCACACTGCCCAAAGCAACCTTACTGTCTGTTGAGTGAGTGGGGAACAGGACAAAGAGCGGACATGTCAGCAAGTGATATAACACAGTGTAGGAGGAGCTCTCCTTTAGGTCTCTACAAAGTGCTGTGGGATACACGAATGTTCAGAGCAGCAATTTCATGATAGCCAAAAAGTTGAAACAACCCAATTGTCCATCAGCTGATGAGTAGAACAAACTGTGGTATATCCATGCAATGGAAGATACTTGGCAATAAAGAGGAGCAAAGTACTAATACATGGTATGCCATGAATGAACCTTGAACACATGGTTAAGTGAAAGAAGCCAGTTGCAAAGATTATATGCTGCATGATTCCATTTATAAGAGATGTCCGGAATAGATAAATCTATAGAAACAAAAAGTAGATTGGTGGCTGCTTAGGGCTGACAGTAAAGTGAGGGAGAAAGAATGGGAGGGTGACAGCTAAGGGAAGTAGGATTTCTTTTTGGAGTAATGAAATGTTCTTAAATGGATTGTGGTGATAGATGCTCAACTCTGAATATTCTAAAAGCCATTAAGTTATGCACTTTAAATGAGTGAACTGCATGGTATATGAATGACACCTCAATTAAGCTGTTAAAAATGCTGTGGGAGCAAAGACATGCGTGATCGTTGCCAATGTCATAGGGATGGGAACAATATTTACAGAACGCATGTTCCTCTAGACAGCCTGCCGGTGAGTGCCCTCACCCCCATTTTCAGAGAATAGAACTTGTCCCTGGTCTCAGGGCAGAGACTGGGCATAGTCCCCCATCTGTAGGAAGCAGTAAACACTCTTCCTTACCATACTTGCTTACAGAGGAGGTAATATTTATGCTCCTCCTTTAAGTATCAGAGTTAATGAGGGACGGGTGACCAGAGAGGGACATTCCAGCAGAGAGGCATATCGTCAGGGTCCTGGTGGGAAAGAGATGGCACATGTGATCTGGATAATTTGAGGAGAGATCAATAAAGTGACTACCTATAGAGGTATGGGAAGAGTTTGAGGGAACCAAAGTGGGGATGGTGGCAACCTGGAGCATTACCATCCCAGGCCTGAATGGGCGAGGTGAGGAAGCCATTGTAGGAACACAGAGAGGGTGGCTGTATATATAGGGCTGCCTTCCACAGGGGGACAGCCCAAATGACAACTGCCCGGATTCATTCTCCTCCTACCCTCTGATTTCTGCTGGTCACTTTCATTGGCTGTACCCAACAAGAAGCAAGAGAGCAAGAGAGCCCATTGATGTAATCCACACAGGTCAGCCTCATGGGACAGAGAAAGGCACAGAAGCTGGACCCACAGGGATGAATGGGAGGTAATCAGCACAGATATGGAAGTATAAAGATAACGCATATTGTAGGACTGGTAAAGGTCCCAATGAGTCATTACACCATTGTAACGCGGTCTATGCTGATTATCATTCTTCTCCAAATTCTTGCCCTGAGACCATGTTTTTTTTTCTGGTAAATGTGAGAAGTGTCTTCCAGAAGCTTTTCTCAGTGGACTCCAAATCCTTTCATTCTTTTCTCAAGGCATTCCAGCCTCTCACTTTCCTGGTTCTTTGTAAGGCCCATGCTTGCTCTCAGTGCAGATCTCAGATAAGCCAGGCCCTCTAAGTCAGGTCAGGAAGCCCAAAGCCATCTTTGGGGGAACCAGTGCTCATCTTATTCAATAAATGAGCCCCCCAATGCTGAGGAGGGTAGAAGACAATTCCCCTGGCAGGGAAAGTTCAGGAAGGAGGGTTTGTAAGCCTGTGGGGATCCATTTATGTCTGCCACCAGGGGGCAGGTGGACCCATTTTTAGGACTACTCTAGAAAAGTGTTTTGCTAGAGTCTTCCAAGAACAGAGGCAGAGAAAAATGGGGACTTGGAAAAGAAACAGGGTTTTTGTTTTGTTTTTCTCTTGCTTCTAAAGTTGTTCTCGGATCAAGGAAAGTGTACAGAAACCAAAAAACTCTCCTTCTAGAAATAAACAGCTAGGCCACTGAAGTGTTCTTCATTGACGTTGGTAAATTTCTTCAAGTCCCCGTTGGATCTCTCCTTCATCTTTGCAGACTAAGAAGTGAGAGTTTGTACCGGAGATAGCTTGACCTAGGATCACAGGCCATATGAACAAGGCTGTCGGAGACCAAAGCGTCGAACAGATACTCGTTTATTGGTTTATAATAAGAAACATGTTGGGGAGATAAGGCAGCTGCCAAGGCTTGATTAGGACATTCTTTTGTTCAAAAAAACTTCATGGGAAACCAAAGCATAATCAGAAGATGACTGGGAATGAGAATAAAGTGAAGCTGGTTGTATGACTGGAAGTTTACTGCTTAGGTCTGCTGTGTCTAGCCTCAAAGCAGAGATTTTTGTGATAGTTGAAAGGGCAGCCTGCTCCTTAGATGACACTGAGATGGAAAGCTCCAATACTGCCCCGTGACTCTCTTCTCTCTGTTGCTGAGCACTCGTGTTTAGTGTTAAGTATTCTTTCTCTTTCATCTATCTAATCTAATCTAATCTTTGTATCTATCATCTATGCACTACCAACCATATATCTATCATCAATTGATCTATCATCTATTGATTATCAATCATCTATCAACCATCTATCTACCAGTAATCTGTCATAATTGATTTATCATCTTTCAATCATCCATCCATCCTGCCAACAAGTCGGGCATATTTTAATGTTAGGGCCTGTGAGTCATCGTGGGTCTTTAAGATGAATTCATAGATCTTTGTTCCAGTTCCTGTATCTTGATTTACAGTTTGACTCTCAGAGGAGGACCTTCAGTTCTTCTGGGTAGTTGTACATTTGGATAACTGAGAGGCCAGAACACTCAGATTGAGGATGTGCTGAACATGTATGATGGAATAGGTACAAACTGAACACTCAGTGTAGACCACAGGGTGAAGGTATGAGAATCTAACACCTGCTGGTGAGGTCTGAGGATAGGAAGACACCACATCCCTCAAGGATTAGGTAAGATACTATTTAAAAGAATGGACTTCAGTGAGTTTTTTTATTTATCTGAGCTGTCTCAAAATTTAAGCCTTTGTCATCTCATTCTGAGATTTATGCATACAATGATGACTGTTGGGTTGTCCAGAATAATTACTTTCAAAGTGTCTTGAGAAATGCTAGAGTTAAATAAAGATATGCTGTAGATCAGGGTTGACAAACAATAACCCAAGGCCTGAATCCAGCCTGCTGCCAGCTTTTGTAGATAAAGTTTTATTGGAACACAACTACACCCATCTATTCACATATTGTCTATGGCTGCTTTCTCACCACAACAGCAGAGTTGAGAGGTTGTCACAATGAATGCGTGGCCCACAAAGGCTAGACTAGGGGCTAGCTGGCCCTTTACAGAAAACAATTGCTGAACCCTGCTGTGGAGGAAAGAATACAAGTTTTTAAGCTAGATATTTTCTAGCTGTCTGACATTAGGCAAGTTTTTGCCTCCGTATGTCTCCATTTTACCATCTGTAAATGAGAATAATTATATCTACTTTTAAGTTAGGTTTAGATGAAATAACTTATTTAAAACATCTACCATATAAGGCTCTCAGGAAATTATTATTAATAAATGGGAAAACTTTACCCAAACCTCTGTGGCAGAGTTAACATGAAGACACGTACATTTGAAACAATAACCATGTCAGTAAGTTTGAGTGGGAGCAACTGTTCAACACAACTCTGTAGGAATACACCGATTTTTTATAACTGTGCTGCCTAATATGGTAACCACATGTGGTTTCTGAGCACTTGAAATGTAGGTAGTCCAAATTGAGATATGCTAGAAACATAAAATACACATCAGACTTCAAAGGCTTAGTATGAAAAAAATGTAAACTCTATCATTTCATATCGATGATCTTGAATATAGAGGCTGGAAAAAGTTATTTCATATTGATTATTTACTAAAAGACAACATTTCAGATACACTGGGTTGAATAAACTATATTATTAAGTTTAATTTCTCCTGTTTCTTTTTACTTTTTTTTTTTTATCTTGGCTACTGAAATTTAAAAATCACATTTGTGGTATGTATTATATTTCTATTAGGACTGTTTTAGAAGAAAGGAATGTTAGTTACACAACCACTAAGAAGTTAGTTTTGGGCAATTTTTGCCGCCTAATAAACAAGTATAGCTGGAAAATCAGGGTTGCAAATGTAAACGGAGACATTTTATTTAGAAGTTGAAGGAATGATTTCTTATAAAAGGATGTAACTTCTTTGGAAACAGACGTTGGTTGTGCCATCTTCATGTTTCCCAGGGAAGAGTCAGGCATGTATTAGGTGCTCAGTGACTGTTGAATTGAATTGACAGAGATAAGAGAAAGGCAGGTTCATCAGAAGAGGAAATGAGGCCAGAAGAAAAGTCAGTGAGCCTCACTCTGTCTTGCTAAAAGAAAGAACGGGTCTGGGGGTTTAACAGATTTCAGTCTAAGAGGAGATGTCTTAAGAGTCAGGATTTAAGGCCCTGGAGAGACAGCCATTCTGTATAGAACTGGAAACTCCCAATAACTCAAATCTGGATTGGGGAGGCAGTTTCCAAAGGCAGGGCCATCCAAGTGGAGTCAGGAGCCTTAATGCCAATCACAGCCCTGGGATAGGCTGAGGAGGCTCATTGTTCACTCACTCAAGAACTGATGAAGTGCCTGTTATGTACCAGGCACAATGCTAGGTGCTGAGGACATAGAGTTGAAAGTATGGTCTCTATCTTCAAGGAGCTTATAGTTTAAAGGGAGGCAGACATGGTCATTTACAGTATGAAGTGGCCATTGCTTACACAGTTATACTTAATGAATACCCATATTCCATTTTAAGGTATAAGAATCTATAACCATTTTGAAAATTAGTGATATAAGAGGAAGAAACACTCCAACCCAATATGCAGTGTTTCAGCAGCCCTTATAGTGCCGTTCACTTAAGCAATTCACAGTCTTCACAATCTTTGTTCATTCTGTCTGTCCTCAGCATGATAAACGTTTGGGGCTAATAAGCTAGTTTTTTTTTTTTCTTTAACTTACATACTAGGGCTTTCAACAGTTGAGTTTGATGTTTACAGCTTTGATTAGTTGAATTGTAGACTTATTGTGGTGGTTGGGACCATCATTCAATATACTTGCTCCCCCTGTGGTTGGAGTACACCTTCCTGCGTCATTGAGTTTGGCTTGGCCATGTGACTTGCTTTGGCCAAAGGAAGGCTAGCAGACCTGAGGTGAAGAGAGGCCTTAAATCTGCTTGTGTGACTTAGCTTGGCTTTTGCACTTTGTTACTCCCGTGGAAAGAAAAAGCCCTGAGAAGCCACTGGTTCAAGAAGAAGACAAGTGGTAAAGATATGAATGAAACTCACAGCAGGAAATCCAGCCCAGCTGACCTACAGCTTAAAGCAGAGCCACTCTCTGGGCCCAGCCTAGACAAGCCAAACTGCAGTGGACGTGCAGACCCAAGAACATGAGAATAAATGTTTGTGGTTGTAGAAACTTTGAGTTTTGGGGTGATTTGTTGTGCAGTGCTATTTTGGCAATAATTGTGTAATATACTCATCAGGAGTCAGTTATGTTTGTTCCTAATCCTTTTTAGACTGATTGAATGTTTATTATATTCATATAATTTAATGAAACATTACACACACTAATGGAATATGAGTGCAAAAACAAAGAGGTTTGTTTTTCTAGATAAATCTTGTTCTATATTTAATTTTTAAAATCTTTGTTGGGTTTTGGTGTTAAATGTGATGTTGGACTCCCAAAATGAATCAAAGAGTTTTCTATGTTTTTCTACTGGCTGAAATAGTTAAAATTATATTGGTTTTATATATTTTGAAAACATGAACCTATGTTGTCCTAAAGCCTTGTACAAGGGTAGACATTTAATCATCTTATTTTTCCATCATAATGGTTTATTCAAGTTTTCCATTTTGGGGGGTGGTTTTGGTAATAAACACTTATTTCTAGAAAATCATTCATTTACTAAAAGTTTAAAAAATATTTATGGTAGTATTTTCTTATAATATTTTTAATCATTCTGAATCTTGCATATATATTTTCCCTATTCTTTTTTTGTTTAATCAAACTTGTAAAAGGTTTTCCTGTTTTTGGAATTTTTACTTATCCTACTTTTGGTTATTTATATATTTTCTATAATTTTTTGTTATTTCATTAATCAGAGCATGTAATTTTTAAACTTTAAGTTCCAGAGTACATATGCAGGATGTGCAGGTTTGTTACACAGGTAAATGTGTGCCATGGTGGTTTGCTGTACCTATCAACCCATCACCAAGGTATTAAGCCCAGCACGCATTAGCTATTTTTCCTAATGTTCTCCCTCCCCTGACCTTACCTCTCGACAAGCCTCAGGGTGTGTTTTTCCCCTCTCTGTGTCCATGTGTTCTCACTGTTCAGCTCCCAGTTATCCATGAGAACAGGGCATGTAATTTTAATTGCTCTTTTCTAAATTCTATTTCAGTCTTAATAGGTTGTATGTTTCTAGGAATTTATTCATTTCTTCTAGGTTATATGATGTGTTTGTGTATAAATGCTTATAGTAGCCTATTATGATCCTTTGAATTTCTGTGTTACTGGTTATAATATTTCCTCTTTCAGTTTTGATTTTGACTCTTCTTTTAGTCTAGATAAAGGTTTGTCAATTTTGTTTATCTTTTCAAAAAAGAAACTCTTAGTTTTCTTGATCTCTTGTTTTTCTACTCTATCTTATTATTTTTGCTCTGATCTTTATTATTTCCTTCTTTTTAATAACTATGGGCTTAGTTTGTTCTTTGTTTACCCTGAGGTGTAAAGTTAGGTGAATTATTTAAGATCTTATTTTTCCCCCCATGTAGGCATTTATTGCTATAAACTTCCCTGCTAGAACACTTTTGCTGCATCTCATAAAGTTTGCTATATTGTATTTCCATTTTTGTTTGTCTCAAGATATTTTTAAATTTCTCTTTTGATTTCTTCTTTGACTCATTGGTTGTTAAGGAGCATGTTGTTTATTCTTTATCAAGTTGAGGAAGTTCCTCTCTATTCCTAGTTTATTGAGAGTTTTTATCACAAATTGGTGTTGGATTTTGTCAAATGCTTTTTCTGCATCTATTGATATCATCATGTGAGGAGTAGGTTGTTTAATTTCTACCTATTTGTGAGTATCACAGTTTTCGTCTTGTTATTTATTTCTAGTTTTGTACTATTGTGGTTGGAAAAGATGTATGATAGAGGTCAGTCTTAAATTTGTTGAGGCTTGCTTTGTGGCTGCTATCGTCAAAATTCATATGTTGAAACTTAATCCCCAATATGATAGTATCAGGAGGTGAGGCCTTTATGAGGTGATCAAGTCATGAGGGCTTTGCCCTCACGAATGGGGTTAGTGCTATTACGAAAAAAAAAAAAAAAGTTGAGGAGCTGCCTTCTCCTGCCATGTGAGGGTGTGGCAAGAGGAGCCGTCTGTGAAGCAAAGTGCAAGATTTCATCAGACACTGAATCTGCTGGGGACTTAATCTTGGAGTTTCCAGCCTCCAGAACTATAAGAAATACATTTCTATTATTTATAAATTAACCAATCTAAGGTATTCTGTTTAGCAGCCCGAATAATGGACTAAGACAGACGCCTAACGTGATCTATCCTAGATAATGCTCTCTGTGCATTCAGGAAGAATGTGTATTCTGCTTCTGAATGGAAAAAAACAAAATCAGGATCAGGCACGGTGGCGCATAAGGCCAGGAGTTTCAGACGTCTAGGCAACACAGCAAGATCCATTTGGTCCAAAGTATAGTTCAAGTCTAATGTTCGCTTATTGATTTTCTGTCTTGATGATCTACTGTTTGTTCTAAGTGGGGTGCTGAAGCCCCCTGCTATTATTGTATTGCTGCCTATTTCTCTCTTTGTGTCTGTTAATATTTGCCTTACATATTTTGGTTCTCTGGTGTTGGGCACATATATATTTACAGTTGTTAGTCCTCTTGATGAATTAACTCCTTTATCATTATATAATGATCTACTTTGTCTCTTTGTCAATTTTTGACTTAGTCTATTTTGTGTGATATAAATATGGCTACCTTGCTCTCTTTTGTTTTCTTTTTGCATGGAATATCTTTTTCACTTTAAGTTTACATGTGTCCTTAAAGCTGAAGTGAGTCTCTTGTAGGTAGCATATAGTTGAGGGGAGGGGGGTCTTCTTTTTTTTATTGTTGCTGTTTGTTTGATAGGGTCTCAATCTGTCACCCAGGTTGGAGTGCAGTGGTATGATCACAGCTTACTGTAACCGTGAACTCCTGGACTCAAGCAATTCTCTTGCCTCAGCCTCCCGGGTAGCTAGAGCTACAGGCATACACCACCATACCGGGCTAATTATTTTATTATTATTATTATTATTATTATTATTATTATTATTTTAGAGAAAGGGTCTCATTGTGTTGCCTAGACTGGTCTCAAACTCCTGGCTTCATGCGATCCTCCTGCCTTGGCCTCCCAAAGTGCTAAGATTACAGACATGAGCCACCTGGCTCTGTTTTTTGTTTTTTTTTTTTTAGTCCATTCAGCCACTGTATGTCTTTTGATTGGAGCATTTAATTAATTTACATTCAAGTTAATTAATGATAGGTAAGGACTTACTGTTCTCATTTTGTTAATTGCTTTCTGGCTCTTTTTTGTTTTTAAAAAGATGTTTTGTTCCTTTCTCCTTCTCTTGCTGTCTTCCTTTGTGATTTGATCGTTTTCTATAGCGGTGTGATTTCATTCTTTTCTCTTCATCTGCTGTGTATCTATTCTAGGTTTTTGCTTTGTGGTTATCATGAAGCCTGTATAAAACATATCATAGTTATAACAGTTAATTTTAAGCTGATGTCATCTTAACTTTGATTGCATATAAAAACTTAGCACTGTTACTCCCTTTCCCTCACATTTTATGTTTTTGCTGTCACAATTTACATCTTTTAATATTTTGTATGTATTAGCACATTATTGAAGCTATTATTTTTATTATTAATTTTTGTTTCTTTGAGACGGAGTCTTGCTCTGTCGCCCAGGCTGGAGTGCAGTGGTGCGATCTCGGCTTACTGCAAGCTCCGCCTCCATGGTTCCCGCCATTCTCCTGCCTCAGCCTCTGGAGTAGCTGGGACTACAGGTGTCCGTCACCACGCCTGGCTAATTTTTTGTATTTTTAGTAAAGACGGGGTTTCACTGTGTTAGCCAGGATGATCTCGATCTCCTGACCTCGTGATCTGCCCACCTCTGCCTCCCAAAGTGCTGGATTTACAGGCGTGAGCCACCGTGCCCAGCCGCTATTATTATTTTAATAGTTCTGTCTTTTAACCTTTTTACTAGGGTTATAAGTGATTTACACACCACCATTACAGTATTAGAGTATTCTGAATTTGACTATATACTCACTTTTACCAGTGAGTTTTCTATTTTCCTATGTTTTCATCTTACTAATTAGTGTTCTTTTGTCCCAGTTTGAAGAACTGCATTTAGCATTTTTTGTAAGGCAAGTCTAGCAGTGATGTACTTCCTGAGCTTCGTTTATCTTGGAAAGTCTTTATCTCTTCTTCATTTCTGAAGGACAGCTTTGCCAGATGTAATATTCTTGATTGACACTTATTTTCCTTTAAGCACTGTGACTATGTCATCCCACTGTCTCCTGACCTGCAAAGTTTCTGCTGAGAAATTTGCTGATATCCTTATGAGAGTTCCCTTGTATGTGAGGAATCGCTTTCCACTTCCTGCTTTCAAAATCTTTTTTTTTTTTTTGCCTTTGATTTTTGGCAGTTTGATTATAATATGATTTGGTAAAGAATTATTTGGATTGACCCTGATTGGAGACTTTTGAGCTTCATATATCTGGATGTCCATATGTCTCACCAGATATAGGAAGGTTTCAGCCGTTATTTTTTTCAGTAAACACTCTGCCCATTTCTTTATTCCTTCTTCTGAGACTTCTATAATGTGAATGGTAGTTCTTATGATGGTGTCATATAAATCTTATAGGCTCTCTTCATTCCTTTTCATTCTTTTTTCTTTTTCCTTCTTTGTCTGAATATTTTTTAGAGACCTGTCTTTGAGTTTACAGATTACTTGCCTAATCATATCTGCCATTGTCCCCTTCTATTGCAGTTTTTTCATTTTATTCATTGTTTTCTTCAATTCCAGAATTTTTGTTTTTTTAAAATGATTTCTATTTCTTTATTGAACTTGTTGTTTCATTTATTTATTGTTTTTTGATATTGTTGAGTTGCTTTGTTGTTGTTTTTTTTTTTTTACAGCTCTTTGAGTTTTCTTAAGAAATTATTTTGAAATCTTTTCAGGCAATTACAGATCTCCTTATCTTTGGAGTTGGTTATTCTGTTCTTTTGGTGGTGTCGTGTTTTCTTGATTTCTTTTTTTCCCTACCCTGTCCTCCTTTTCCTTGATTTTTCATGCTTCTCTACATTTTGTGTTGCTATCTTCACATTTGAAGGAGTAGTCACCTCTTCCAGTCTTTACTGACTGTCCTTGGGAGAGAAATGCCTCCACCAAACAGCCCAGCTGGGAATTTCAAGGCTCTCTTAGATGCTTTCTATGGATACCTCCACTGTACACCTCTTGTTCCCTCTAAGGGGATTTCTCTTCTCCTTCTCCTCCTTCTCCTTCTTCTTCGCCCAGGCTGGAGTGCAGTTGCATGAACTTGGGTCACTGCAACCTCTTCCTCCTGGGTTCAAGCAGTTCTTCTACCTCAGCCTCCCAAATAGCTGGGACTACAGGCATGTGCCACCGCAGCCAGCTAACTTTTGTATTTTTAGCAGAGATGGGGTTTCACCATTTTGGCCAAGCTGGTCTTGAACTCCTAACCTCAAGTGGTCCATATGTTATGGCCTCCCAAAGTGCTGGGATTACAGGTGTGAGACACTGCACCCAGCCCCTCTAAGGGGATTTCTTAAGGTTGTATACCTGCTCTTGACTCTGCAAAGCCAGGCCAGGTGCTCAGAGTCTCCTGTTTGTTTTTCCTAGAATGGTGTCTTGAAACCCTCAAATTGTGTGCATTCCTCCAATCTCACAAAATCGAACTGGCTCTTTTTGTAAGATGCTTGTAGTGCTGTCCACAGGGGCATGCTTGGGAGACTGGTCTGGGGAAGATGGGGTTGAGGGTAAGCAGTGTTTGGGGTGCCTGTGGGTCAGTTGGGAGGGGTCCACAAGCAAGGCATCCCAAGTGGCTCGTGGACGGGTGTCCTGATGGAGTCTGTGGATCTGCATCCTCTCTTCATAGGAACATGCTCTCCCAACCACTGAGCCATACAGTTCACCTCAGTATTCTTGCCGAGATGAGAAAGAAGTGGTCTTCATGAACTGTGTCCTGCATGGCTGGGGAAGCTGAACATTCACCACTATGCTCTCGCTTTCTCCCGTGGGAGAAACTGTGATCAAAGTGGACAACCCCTTTTTGTCACTGAGCTGTGCTGTCTTGGAGGGCAGATGACATGGACAGTGTTAACTGTTCTTGTTACCCTCTTCAGTGCACCTAGCCTCAGAGTTGTTGTGCCAATAGTGTGCTGAAACTTTTCCACTGGACTCTTCCCAAAGATACTCCTATCTGTTGGTAATTATTAAAGTTAATGCTTCTGTGGAGTGAGGCGTGGTGATGGTAGGAAGCTCTGATTCCACCATTTTGCTGATGTCAGTTTTAATTTCTAACTGTTCACCTTCGTTCTGACATTTTGGCCCTGGGCTCTGCTTGTCATTCTCATTCCCTGAGCTCTCATATGTACCAAGAACACGTCTCTTTCCTTCACTTCTGTAGCTAGCGTCAGAAAAACAAGAATCTATATGGATCATTGTGTTCGTGAGAGAGTCCCTGTTTTAGTGCTTAGTGCTTTTAGCCTTAAATTCCATCTTTTCTGGTAATATTGCTTCCTTTCCTCCTTTGTTTTTCACTGTGTTTTCCTGGTGTCTGCTTGTCCATCCCTTTATTTTTAACTTTTCTTTAGCATAAAGACTGATATGCTTAATCTTACATTTTACATTACTTTAAAATTTACATTCATAATTATTTTAATTATCAATTTCTATTTGTTTTTTCCTCATGTTTTTCTGATTTCATTGGATTACTATTCATTCTATTTTCCTTCTGTTTTCTCGTTAATTTAGATGTTTTATTGAAATTTTTGTTCCATTCTCTTTTCTTATGCTCATTAGACATCTATGTACTATTTTTTTTTTTTTTTTTGCAAGTGAGATTTCAGTGTTGCCTCCAGAAAGGCACATTATTCCTCCACCATGGTCTTCTTTTTCCTGTGTACCTTGACCCTGTAGGAGATGAGACTTCTAAAGTGATTCCTTTCCCTCTTTTCTCCTCATCACCCCTTCCCACTCTCTAAGGTGAGATCCTTGGAACATTTTTACGTCTCTTCTCCCTCTCCACCTATAACTCCTAGGTTTTCCTGGAATTCTCTAGGATTTTAGTCCCAGATGATTATTGGAATTTTCCTTGCTGTACGTCCCTCCTGTTTCCAAAGGACTTATGTAGCATTTACACTTCATAACCCCCAGTAGCCATGAATATCCACTTAACCTGTCTATATTGGGTTCGTTTTTCATCAGTATTGTGTTTCCTCTCATCTCCCTATATCTTGAAGTCTCAATCTAACTCTCTCTTTTGAAGATCTTTGCTTGATTATTTTCTTCAGATGGGAATTGCTGGTGGTATACTCTTCAAATTCTTTTGTGTTAACAGTTTCCTTCTTTTGCCCTGGTGGGTGAATACCATCTTGAATAAGTAGAGGATCATAAGTTGTTTTCAGCTTAGCTATTGGCAAATGTCATTTCCATTGTCTACTGGCTTCCAGTGTTGACAATAAGAAGTCAGATGCCAATTTTCCCCTTTGCAGATAATGTGTACTTTCTATTTATTAGCTTGTCAGCATTTTGTTCTGTTTTTGTTTTAAACTTTCAGGAATCTTACCAGGACATGCCCAAGTGAGTGTTTTCCTTTATCAATCAAGTCTAGAACTCTGGGAGTCATTTCAATCTCTAGACTCCAGGGTCTCTTCAGTTTAGGAATAATTTTTTGTATTACTTTATAATTATTCCCTCTCCTTTGTTTCCTTTTTTCCTGAAATTTGTATCATTGCTCATGGTAGGTCTCCTGGATCCAGCCCCAAGTCTCATCTTTCCTCTTATTTGTCCACCATTTTGCTTGATCCATATGGTGAGAATTTTTTCCAATATATTTCTAGTCACTAGTTCATATCTCTCCAATGACCATTCTCTCTTTAACTCATCTACCAAATTGTTCAATGGAACAGCTGCCAGATAAAGTGCAGAACAACTAATTAAATGTGAATCTCAAACAAACATTGAAATTTTTAGTGTAAGTATGTTGACTATAGCATGGGACATAATATACTAAAATTATTTACTATTTATGTGAAATTCAAATTTAATGGGGTGTCTTGTAGTTGTTTGTATGTAGTTGCTTTAATTCTGGCAACCGTATTCAATGGAGAAATCATATGTCTGAGGTCCAGACATTCTTTTTGTGTATGCATTTGATTCTCCTTAAGTGTCCTTGTTTATTTGCTTGGTTCTTTGTTGTTTTTAAAATCTTCAGTTCACTGGCCAGGTGTTTTGTTTGTTTGGGTTGGTCTTTCTCTGTTTGGATGCTGAGTTTCCCTTACTATGTTATGTTAAAAACAGTCAGAGATCTGCTTGTCATGGGACCCCAAGTGGAGGCTGACCTCTGACTGGTAGAAGATAAAGGAATTTTTCCCATAGCGGGAAGGGGGAGGGTATATAGTAGAAGGTGGACAGCAGTCCCATGCTGAGGGCCTAAGAAGAGCCCCTCTGTGCCAAAGTGTCTTTGTGCTCTTCTAGCTTCACAGATGCAAAAGATTAAGTTTATATGTTCGGTGTCTTTGTGGCCTCTAAGAGCCATGGATCCCACACATACTCAGATAGGATTGATACTGTCTCTCACCTCAGGAGTCCTTGTACTACCACAGATCACACTGTTTTTGCAAATCTGTCATTAGCAATCTCTGCTTCCAGGTTTTCAGGTGCTGGTTCCATGGCTCTTCCTGAACTCAAAATAAGGAAACTCCATAGACATTGTCCACTGGAACTCGTTCCCATCTACCCTCCACTCTTCCCAGGTGAGAAACCAACCATCTCAGGAAAGGAACCAGGCAGGAGTCGGATGGGAAGATGGACACTGAAGGTATCAAAATACCCAAAAGATGCAAATTGCTAAAGGAAACAACAATCAGATTAGGTGTGGTGAAAGACCTGGAAAAAAATTCGAAAAAAAAATTAAAGTGTAAGAGGATTCTGCTCTTGGAATATATCACAGTTGTCTTTATGTTCTCACTTCATTTAAACCAACCGAAACTGAAATCAGAAAGGAGGCATATGAATGTGATCTATGCAGAGAAGATAACAAGGATGCTGTGTAGCTAGAGCCACACATGGCTTGGGATGAGTGTATTACAACAGGCATAGAACATTTCATTATCTTGGAGGGTTCTACTGGACAGTACTACAATTAGTTGTCTATACTCACAGAGAGGTCCTTGCCTCTCCATTACAAACACTGGCTAACCAATCTGAATGTTTGTATCTTGAGGTAAAATGATATTTTTCTTTTTTCTTTCTCTTTTTTTTTTTTGAGACAGTCTCGCTCTGTCACCCAGGCTGGAGTGCAGTGGCACGATCTCGGCTTACTGCAACCTCTGCCTCCTGGGTTCATGCCATTCTCCTGCCTCAGCCTCCCGAGTAGCTGGGACTACAGGCGCCCACCACCATGCCTGGCTAATTTTTTTGTATGTTTTTCGTAGAGACGGAGTTTCACTGTGTTAGCCAGGATGGTCTCGATCTCCTGACCTTGTGATCCACCTGCCTCGGCCTCCCAAAGTGCTGGGATTACAGGCGTGAGCAACTGCGCCTGGCCAAAATGATATTTTTCATACATGTATTGTTTTAATGTGGCACTTGAACCTGGTGGACATCATGCTGAATGAAATAAGTCAGGCTCGGAAACACAAATATCACATCATCTCACTTATAGGTAGAATTTTGAAAAATCAAATTCATAGAAGTAGAGAGTAGAAGGGTGGTACTGGAGACTGGCTGGGGGAAGGAGAAGAAGAAATGAAGAGATATTGGTGCAAGTGTACAAAGTTTCAGTCATACAAGACCAATATGCTTTTGAGATTTATTGCATGACATAATGACTATAGTTAATAAAAATGATTTGTATATTTCAAAATTGCCGAGAGAGTAAATTTAAATGTCTTACCACAAACATGATAATTAATTGAGGTAATGGATATATTAATTATCTTGCTCTAATCACTTCATATTGAATAAGTGTATCAAAACTTATAGTGTACCCCATAAATATATACAATTATGAGTTGCCATTTTAAAATATTATGAATTTAGGCCAGGCACAGTGGCTCATGCCTGTAATCCCAACACTATGGGAGGCTGAGACAGGAGGATCACTTGAAGTCAGGAGTTCAAGATCAACCTGGCCAAGGTGGTGAAACCCTGTCTCTACTAAAAATACAAAAATTAGCTGGGCGTGGTGGTGCATGCCTGGAATCCCAGCTACTCAGGAGACTGAGGCAGGATAATCATTCAAACTTGGAAGGTGGAGGTCGCAGTGATCTGGGAGATTGTACCACTGCACTCCAGCCAGGGCGACAGTGAGACTCCATCTCAAAAAAAAAAGATTATTAATTTAAAAATATTTTAAGTGATCAGCTGTTACTCTACCCCAATCTCATTGGAGAATAAGATTCTACTGCGGTTCTAAGTCATTGTGTGCTGAGTAAAGTGGTTAACTAGTGATTTGAAAGAATACAGGAGAGAGGGTAGGAGAGTGAGTAACAGGTGGAGCCTCTGTTTTCTTTACAGAAAAAAGTAAACAACTCTCTGTTTAGTTAGAGAGCACTTAATTTTAGGATGGGCTTCACTGGAGGGTAAATGGCTCATTACCCACCTCCATGATTCTGGAAGCGAAGGCACTTGTAGCTCCACCATTAGCCAGCTGGATAACAGGCCCATGTCTGTCCTGGCCAAGCCTGTTTTGCTGTCTGGTTGCTTCGGCCAAGAAGCCTTCCCAGAACCACACCCTCCTTCCTCATGCCTGTGCTTTCTGTGTTGTATTTCTTTGTATTTTCTTTTTGCTTATAATTTTCTCCCCCCACTGTAAGCCCCATGAGGACAAGGAACATGAATGGTTTTGCTCACTGCCGTGTCTTCCGTACCTAGTAGGTAACAGAACATCAATAAATATTAGTTGAATGGAAGATTAGATCAACAAAATGGTGAGTTCCTGATGATCATAGGTATGTGCCACCTGGGTTCTATTCCATTAAGGAATGGGAGATTGGCTGCCGGAGGCAAGAACGTGTTTCATTTACATTTACGCATTTGACCCTGAAAAATGTCACCAGATTTTACAAGTTATTTACAATGGTGTCTTGGAATGACTGCAGGCTCATAAATAACCAGGAAAGATAAGGCTGAAAAAAAAAAACAGTCGAAGAATCAGTTGCTTGTTTTAAAAACTCATTTCACAATGCGTTATTTTCTTACCAAAGAGGCAGGAAGCTCAATGTCTATAGAACTTTAAAGTAAGCATTTCCCTTTAAAATGAAGACACACTCTTAAACCTCTCTGTGAACCAATCTCTCCATAAAAATTTATGATGTATTTGAATTAGAGCGTGCTAATTTAAGTGTGATGCACAAAGAGCACTGCAAAGGAAAAAACAAACCTTAATTTTATTTAATCTCAAATAATAACTAATAATTGCACAAGAAATAATCAGGATCTTTGAAAATATAAGCAGTCATTTACATTGCCATTGGTAGCTTAAATGTGTAGCCCAGCAATCAGAACAAGGAGTCAAAGTTTGTTTTCAAGGATCTGAAATAAAAAGGCAAATAGCAAAGCATGTGCCCAAACAGCCGGCTTGGAGTAACTCCCTGTCCCAGGATGCTCAATGCCTTTGTAAAAGAAATATCAATCGGGAATGTTCTTCTAACATAAATAAGCTAGAGGAAATATCTTGATTTTTAGAACCGATAGGATTTCAAAACAGGAAAATCTTCAAAGCTGATGCATTTTTTTTGAAAGAACAAGATAGTTCTTCCCAAGGCAGCATTCGTGCCCTGGAACGAGCTGAGCAATCCTCCTGCTGACGTTTCCCCTTGTTCTGAAAGGCTTAATGGTGACTAGCATGCCATTTCTCATGCGTCTTGAGTCAGTGTGGTGTTCTGAGTTTTATTAGGTTGGTGCAAAAGTAATTGCAGTTTTGCCATTAAAAGTAATGACAGGCCGGGTGCAGTGGCTCACGCCTGTAATCCCAGCCCTTTTTGGAGGCTGAGGCAGGTGGATCATGAGGTCAAGAGATTGAGACCATCCTGGCCAACATGGTAAAACCCCGTCTCTACTAAAAATACAAAAATTAGCTGGTGTGGTGGTGCGTGCCTGTAATCCCAGCTTCTCAGGAGGCTGAGCAGGAGAATTGATTTTACCAAGGAGGCAGAGGTTGCAGTGAGCTGAGATCATGCCACTGCACTCCAGCCTGGCGACAGAGCAAGACTCTGTCTCAAAAAAAGAAAAAAAAAAAAGACAAAAACTGCAACTACTTTTGCACCAACCTAATAGTTCCTAACTAAACTCTATATTCTTTACAAATACTTCATCTTGAGTGATAACAATAGACACTGGGGACTCCTAGAGGGAGAAAGGAGGAGGGGGCAAGGGTTGAAAAATGAACTGTTGTGTACTCTGCTCACTACCCGGGTGACAGGATGTTTCTTAACCCAAACGTCAGCATCATGCAACATACTCACATAACAAACCCGCACGTGTTCCCCCCTGAATCTAAAATAAAAGCAGAAATTATATGAAAAAATGGGGTGGGAGTTGGAATGAACTTTAGATATGTAATAAATTTGTTTGAAAACTGTTAATTTCTCATGCTTTCATTAAATAATAATTTTCCTCAAGAAACCGCAAATTCTCCGCCTCAGGAATGAAAAGTGCATTTAAATTTCAAGAAGGTATGGGCATGAGAACCTTGCAGTTTTCTAATTTGTGGAGACAAAATAATTTTTATAACACCAAGCAGAGGTTTCTTCTACAAACCCCTTGTAATTCCTTTCTGAGCTCTCTTCCTTCTAGAATCTTGGGGCATCTGAAAAACTCAAAGCTATGTAAACACAACATATTGGTTGTTGGAGACAGGATAGCTTCTTGTCTTCTTTCCCTTGTGATATGGTTTGGCTGTGTCCCCATCCAACTCTCAACTTGAATGGCATCTTCCAGAATTCCCATGTGTTGTAGGAGGGACTCAGGGGGAGGTAACTGAATCATGGGGGCTGGTCTTTCCCCTACTATTCTCCTTATAATTAATAAGCCTCACAAGATCTGATGGGTTTATCAGGGGTTTCCGCTTTTGCTTCTTCCTCATTTTCTCTTGCTGCTGCCATTTTCGCCTCCCGCCATGATTCTGAGGCCTCCCCTGCTATGTGGAACTGTAAGTCCAGTTAAACCTCGTTTTCTTCCCAGTCTCAGGTATGTCTTTATCAGCAGCATGGAACGGACTAATACACCTTGTTTTCTCACTGTGGGGTTGTAAACATTTGTAAATATGGCCACCTTAGAACAGACGTTGAGTGGAAATAAGAATTGTAGGGTAGCACTGAAGCCAGTTGCCTTGTGTAGGACCATGTTCTCTGTTTTCACGCCTTTTCTTGTCCTCCTCTTAAAAGATGTCTCCTTCTAGTATTGTACCAGACTACCTTAGTCTTCTGATTTTCCTTTCTATCCAAGCTTATTTTTATAAAGGATGGGATCAATTTATTGATGTGATTGAGATGGACCCTCCTTCTAGCGGCAAGGCATTCTAATGGAATATTAAAATTATAAAGATGACTCCCCCAGACCCAGAAAAAACAAATCCTTGGCCTTGAACAGTCCTGTTAGAACCAATTCTGTAGGGAAGTTTGTGAAAGTAACTTGCAAAGCTACTCAATATGGATATTAAACAGCCTAGTTTTTCCTAATTGTGCCTCATTTCAACTGTGTCCTCTGGGTACTACTGGCTTCCCAGTGGTTGGGTTGAGTATAAGCCCCCAAATATGAGTAAAGAAGAAAAAGTTAATTCAATCACCAAGTCTTGCTAGCATATTAAAAATTGGATAGATGAATGTTCAATCCTATGTTTTGGCTTTGGCCAGCCAGACGAGGTCAATTTTTAGATTTGAACTGCTTAGAATTCTTCAGGCAAGTATTGATGGAGCACTTCTTGGACAGTTAGAACTTTACCAGGTTCACAGGAGAGCTCAGATGAAGCGAACACCTCATCCACACTGGTTTCCTTTGGAGAGCTTTACTGTTGAGAGGTGGTTTTCATAGCTGCAAAATGACAAGTGCAAGTTGAGTAGATCAGTGTTTATCAACCAGGTGCCACATTGTGCCCCAGGAGACATTTGACAATGATGGGGTGTTACTGGCATCTAGTAGACAGAGGTCAGGGATGCTGCTTAACATCTTACAATGCACAGGACAGTTGCCACAGCAAAGCATTACCCAGACCCAAATGCCAATAGTGCCAAGGTTGAGAAGCCCTGCAGTAGAGAATGCTGAATGTCACAACCAGGGAAGCAAAATCTGTCAGTGGTGAAAGGGATGTGTATGGCACTTAGAGTAGAATCACAGCCAGAGTCAGGACACAGGTAGATTTTGGAGAACTGGAAGTGAGGACCAAAACCAGGGGAAAAGTGAGAGAAGCCAAGACCGTGGCTATGATCCAGGTTGCAATACCTGAAGCTTCCTTGTCTTGTAAGGTGGGGTACTGGACTTGCCTAATTTCTAGGCATAGAGTTGGGGCTTGTAACAATGGTGGGAGATGGGCAGTGCTTTAGGAATGTAGCTGACCACTGCATGGGTGCTAACTAGCCCAGGGATCTTAAAGAATTTGTGTAGGCCATGAGGATCCACTCCAGCCACTGAATAGTCATAGAATTGAATCTAGGACATCACCGTATGCTACTACCATGCAGTTTTATCCCTTCTAAGAATCCAAATGCCCTAGTTTAATTTGTAAATTTTTGTTTTGTTTATTTTCACTAAAGCAACATGTTAGTGGACTGCGGAGGGAAGTGAATTCATGGCTGTTCCTCATCTTGATATCTTTTAATAGGATCATGAGGCAGTGTGGCAGGAAGAAAACGTTGTATTCAGTTAAAAAAAAAACAAAGAGAATCTGCCTTTTAAGAGAGGAAGAGTATGGCTATCAGAAGTGAATGGCTCTTTGATGGAGTAAAATACTTTGATGAGACTTTGTGGTTCATGAAGATGCCTCTGTCTTGCTTTTTTGACTACTTCTAGGCAAAACCTAGATTTGTAAGGGTAAGTGAGAGAGCTCAACTGCTTCAGCTTAGAAAATAAGGATTTTGACTGTTTGCGGGCAGCCCAAGAATGAGGAAACTGAATGTGGGCAGCCCAAGAATGAGGGGCCCAGTGTGTGAGAATTGGATCCCAGAAATATGGCCATAGGCAGCCTCTGGGGAGAAACCAAGGCCATGAGAAGTTCCCCATGAAGGAGACATTATGGGACGTGTGTGAAAATGACACAGTTTTAAATTAGGTGCGTTCTGGCTGTGAAGGAATGGTTGTAAAGAAACCACTTCTATTATCCCTAAAAGCCTCAGTAAACGTTTGCCACACAATGTAACAGCTTTGGGATAGTTGCTGGGGAAGAGGGAAGGAGGCTGAGTGGGGTTCAGAAGCAGCAGGGAAGAGAGGTGACCCACAGGAGGGTAAGCCCTCCTCCATCCACTCCTCCTTCCCATTCCCACTCTCTGAGGCACTGGAAAGGTCACAGGACCTCTCCTAGTACATGAGATGGGAGCTCGACACATTTTATTTGGAGAATAAAAGAAAATATGCCGTCATCAAACTAGAGCGTGTTGGGGGGCATCTGGTTTACAGAACTAAGTCAAGGAGAAGAACTCTCAAGCAATGGTGACATCTGCCAGCTCTGCAAAGTGGGCCCTGCCTTGTCACACAAGTCTCCTTGGGCAAATGTTTTCTATGTAGACTTTAGAAACTTTCCTGTGACTTTCTCAAGGTCTTTTGGTGACACATGCAGCTTGAAGCTTTTGCAAGGGGCTGGAGTCTAATCTCTTCTTGCCCAGCTTGGCTGCAGGAGAAGAAGGGAGATATGTTAGGAGTTGGCTTTGACTGAGGTGGTGTAGCCTGGGGTTGCAAGGGCTGTTGCCAAGGCTTTCTGGTGGCATCACATGCTTCAGGAGTTGGATGAATTTTCTGTCATCTTTTGGACTCTGTTGCTTCGAGATCGCTTGTTTTGTTGCATTGCAAAGATCATGTTAGCTGTGTCTCCTTGCCGTTCTGAGAGTGCCTGGCTGCTAAACACAGTCCAAGAACTGTTGAAGAGGCCTCTTGCCAAAGGTGACAAGTTGAAGATGCCAAGGCGTTTGCTGCAGTCATTTTTCTTGCCCAATCTTTATCATCTTCCATTAGTCAGGAGTATTAATGGACAGTCCTGGAGTGTCCAAGTGGCAATAATCCATCTTTTCCCCAATCCTACCAAGGGTGTTTCAATGCAGCCGTTGGAATAGTAATGTTTGTGCATTATTGCTGTTCTCAGGGTACTGTAAACTTCTCCCCCTCCTGGACCTTTGCTCACTAAATCAGCCCTAACCCTTTCTCTTCAGTCTCTTTCTCTTGACTTTCGCCTAGATCTTGCCCCTAGACCATCACTCAGCTGGTTCCTCTTCATTGCCTCCATCTTAGTTCAAATGTTTCTTCTTTGGAGAGTTTGGAGTTTGGCTCCCCCTCTTCTCTGCCATTCTATAGTAGGTTTTTTTTTTCTTAAAATAGTGCATATCATCTGGGTGCGGTGGCTCATGCCTATAATCCCAGCACTTTGGGAGGCTGAGGGGGTGGATCACGAGGTTAGTAGATAAAGACTATCCTGGCCAACATGGTAAAACCCTGTCTCTACTAAAAATACAAAAAAATTACCTGGGTTTGGTGATGCGTGCCTGTAATCCCAGCTACTCGGGAGGCTGAGGCATGAGAATCGCTTGGAGCCAGGAGGCAGAGGTTGCAGTGAGCAGAGATCATGCCACTGCACTCCAGTCTGGTGACAGAGTGAGACTCCGTCTCAAAAAAAAAAAAAAAAAAAAAAAAAAGTGCATATCACTACCTGTATTGGCTTGTTTAATGGCTTACTTAGTGTCTTAGTCTGTTGTGTTGCTATAAAGGAATACCTGAGGTTGGGTAATTTATAAAGAAAAGAAGTTTATTTGGCTCATGGTTCTGCAGGCTGTCCATGAAGCATGGCCAGCATTTGCTTCTGGTGAGGGCCTCAGGGAGCTTCCAGTTATGGCGGAAGGCGAAGGGGAGCTGCATCACATGGCGACAGGAAAGAACAGAGAGGAGGAGGTGCTAGGCTTTTTCTTAGTACCCAGATCTTGCCTGAACTAATAGAGTAAGAACTCAATCATAGGTATGGCACCAAGACATTCATGCATGATCTGCCCCATGGTCCAAAAACCTCCACTAGGCCTCACCTCCAATACTGAGGATCAGATTTCAACGTGAGATTTGCAAGGACAAATACCCAAACTGTATCACTTGCTTATTATCTTTCTCCCTCTACTAGAATATAAGCTCAAGAATGACCAGGATTGCATCCGACATGCTCACCATCATATCCTTCCCATGTACAACTGTACCCTGCACACAATAGGTTCTCAAGAAATATTCATGTAATAAGTGAATAATTGAATGAATGAATAAGTGAAACTTCTCTTTACAACAAGCAAATGTAATAGCCCTTTCTAAGCTCTCATCCTCCTCATTGTCCTTGGTGGATTCCCACCACACTCAGAATTCCTTTTCACCTTTCCATGCATATGAGGCCCCACCTAATCAGGTGCTGGTCTTCTTAGCGTTCTGTCTCCTACCACTTTTTGTCTTGCTTCGGGAACTCCACTGTCTTTTCTGTTATAGGAACATGCTAAGTTATTCTTCATGGTCAAGAACACAAGCTCTGAACCCAGCCGAATCTGTTTTTGAACTCAAGTTCCACTTATTGCTAGCTGTGTGATATTGGGAAATTCTTTATGTTCTGTAACCCTCACCTCCCTCATCTGTAAAATGGAAGTAATGATAGTACCTGTCTCATATGTGGCAACTACATGGGGCAGCACACTCAAGGAATGAAGGAAGTTTCAGTGAATGTCAACTTTATAAAGAGAGTGTTGAGGCAGCCCAGTGCAGCAGTTTGGGAGCCAGGAACAGCATGTGGGCGGGAGTGTGGCTGCAGGACAGGAGGTCAAAGATACGGGTTGAGGGTGGAATAGGAAGACCCTGGAACGTCATCCTGGGAGCTTGAGATTTTATTCTACATTTCTCTTGTTCTTAACTATTTAGGGTGATGGATCTCTGCAGTGAGTGGAAGAGTTCCTCATGGCCCCCAAGGTTATATCCATCTAGAACTTCAGCACGTAATTTCATTTGGAAATAGTGCCTCTGCAGATATAAGTTAGGTAAAACTGGAGATGAGATCATACTGCATTAGGATGGGATCTATATCCAATGAAAATGTCTTCATAAAAAACAGGAAAGAACCCATAGAAACACAAGGAAGAAGGTCATGTGAAGATGGAGGCAGAGATTGGAGGGATGCAGCCACCGGCCCAGGAATGCCAGCAGCCACCCAGAAGCTGGAAGGAAATGAGGGATTCTCTCCTAGAACCTTTAGAGAGAACATGGTCCTGTGAACAGCTTGATTTTGGACTTGCCCATAGCTTGTATACTCTTACTTTGGATACAATTTTATCCAAACTTGGCTAAACAGTTTCTCAGCCTATGGAAAATTTAAAATGGAGAAGATTCAACTCGATTCTTACAGATTCAAAGCAAGAAAATGATGGGAACATAGGAGGAGACCAAGAAAGCCTATAAAAAGCAAAAATATGAAGTGAACATTGTGGTAGCTTTAAGACGTTTAGTGTAGCTGCAGGCACCCTATACACATGAAAATCCCCAAATCACAGTGTAGTGTGATATTTGACATTCGTGATCATCTAGAGATGTACAGAAAAGGTGAATCTATGTTCTGTATATTCTGCCTAAGGCAAAGAAATGTTTAGCTCCCTTTAAAATAGTTCCATAATTTTTTCTAAAAAGCTTTGCTTGAAAACTGTAAGCTTCCCATATCTGGAGCATTTCACTTTAAATATTTGGATAAATATGTTATCTTCTTACTTGGACATTTCATGTGTTTAGGGATTGTCTTCTAAATTCTTCCTAATTCATATAGCTGCTAACACTTCCTGCAGAGCTAAACCATTACAGATATGAAATAAAGACCTATTGATTTGACTTACTTTTACTTGTAAAACCTTCTGAGTGTTATAACCTCATTTAATCTTTCAGCTTTTACAGTTTCAAGAGTTTGTGTCACAATTAGAAGAATTCACCTGCACCTCCAAGTGACAGCGGTTGCTCTGGTTGGTGGGTGATCTCAGGAGGCTTGAGAATTGCTTTGTCTGTGAGGGAAGTAAGACACTTTCAGAGCCCCACTTTAGAAGGTGTGAACTGGCTAGATAATGAACCCCAGGGCTAACGCTGCTATAGCAGTGGGAAGGAGGAGATGGGTTTTCAGTTTGGACCTCAAACATCAATACCCTCCTGGTATGGGGAGGAACAGAGTCCCTCCTTTACTTCTCCATTAGAAAGAATGAGATGGCAAGACAATGCAACAGGCAAAGTGAACAGAGATGCAAGACAAAATTCAGGTGAGAGAGCCGGAGCATCACTCAGCCATTCCTGACATGTAAAACAGGCAACTAGAAATTTGCAGAAAGGAAGCGAAGTCTCCATAAAGATGTTTTTAAAGTGAGCTTGAAGTATTTGGAGACAATTCAGTGTTACATAAAATCTGCAAATCTCTGGATAAAGAAGCAGAGATCCCAGCATGGGACAAATGGAGCCTCAAAAGTGGGAAGAAGACAGAGAAGACCAGGGCAGAATGCATCTCTTCCTTTCTCTTGGCTTTCCTGGATAAGGACTGCATCATTCCTGTGGAAGGACAGGCCATCAGCTCCGAAACACTGTATGTATTTTCCAGTATATACTGCTAGCTGTGTGATGTTGGGAAAATTCGTTACCCTGTCTAACCCCCACTTCCCTCATCTGTAAAATGGAAATAATGATAGTACCTACTTATCTCATAGGTGGCAACTACAAGGGGCAGCACACTCAGGGAATTAAGGAAGTTTCAGTGAACATCAACTTTATGAACACAGTGTTCATAAAGGCAGGTCAGTGCAGTGGTTTGGGAGCCAGGAGCAGCACGTGGGCCGGAGTGTGCCTGCAGGAGACAAGGTCAGAGATGTTGCTAATAATGGAGAATAAAGGATGCATTCTCATTACTGACCTTGGAGTCGTTCATTCATTCACAGAATGTGTTTTGTCAGCTTACTAAAACACTAAGTTAAATAATCCCAGGTTTTGTTTATTATAGATACTAAGACTTAGTGGACCCAAGGTTAATGACATCCAGAGTAGACAAACATCAAGTGTGTACTGCTTCTGTGCCAAGCGTCCTTCATCTAGATGTCCATGGATCATATTTGGGAGGAATGAGGAGTTCCTGGAAATTTATACGAAATTCAGTGTAGTTGCAAGTGTGCACTTTCATGGCCAGCCAACCGATAGCTTTCACTATGTTTTCCAGGATCTGTGATCCTAGTAGGGATAAACAACACAGCCTTTTAGAATACTGTCTTAAAATTTTATTATTGCCATAGTACATAAATAATATGATACTGAAGTTGTCAAAAATGCATATGAACAAAACGAAAAATTATTAATGCCAAAGACTAGTTATTCCTACAGATGTTAAATATTAAAAATTGTATATGTATAAAAATATGCACACACAACTAAAATACACATTAAATATATATACAATCATGCAGTGCTTGACAACAGGGATATGTTCTGAGAAATGTGTCATTGGATTATTTCATCAATGTGCAATTATCAGTGTACAGTATTTACACAAACCTAGATAGCATATATAGAGTTTTATTTATCAACATTTCTTCACATGGAAAAACAACTGTTTCAGCACGATTACTGAATATCAATCATTTCCCCTATTTGATCTGTGGTGCCAATATCAAGTACCACATAACAGGTTTCTATATATGCTCCATAGTAATCTTATGGGACTACCATAATACATGCAGTCTGCTGTTGGCTGAAATGTCATTATGTAGCTCATCACATGTTATATATACTATATATTCTTAGAAAAAATAATGGTATACAACAAAATATTGGTCAACTGTTTTCCCATCTTGAAAAACATGCATGCCTTTTCTTATAAATAAATACACATTTACATAATCATCCTTAACAGCTGTAAATGTGTAATAATTTAGTGAAGCATTTAAGACTTTTCTGGATTTTTCCTTATAAATGGCACCAAGATGTATAATACTTTTTGCCCACTTATCCAATTGTGTTTAAGGGTAAATTCCAGGAGTAGCCTTCCTAAGCCACTTTTTAAGTCTTTCGATGTTTTACCCAGTTGCTTTTTGAAACATTTTATATCAATTTATACCTCAAGGACAGTGTAGGAGGGTGCTTCCTTCCTCTTTTCTATCCCTTAGCCAAAATTGGGTATGATCATACCTTATATCTCTGTTAATAAGATAGTTAAAACAACAGTCTCAATATTTATTTCAATTTCTTTGGTGGTTAGCCAAATTAAACATATTTTAACGTTTTTTGTGGCTATTTTTATATTTTCTGAAACTTGTCTTTATTAATGTCCTTAGCACCTTAGGGCATTCATCTTTTTTTTCACTTGTAAGAATTTTTTACATATGAATCCAGCAGCACATATGCTGCAAATAAATTTTTTGGTTTGGTTTGTGGTTGACTGAGTATTTGTAGAATGAAAATTTTAACCTTTTATGTAGCCAGATCTTTAAACTGTTTCATTTAAGTGTTGCTCTTTCATGTTATTTTTAACTAGATATGAGATTTTATAAATATTCATCAGTGTTTTCTTCTAGAGACTTCATAGTTTCATTTTGACACTTTATCTAATTTCTATTTTTATATCACTCAACACTTTTTTTAGGTTGTACATGGTAACAAGTGATCCCCAAATTTCAGGGGCTTATAATAATAATGATTTACTTCTCACTCACTTTACATGTTAGCTGTAGGTTACCTTTGGTGCTATTCCAGGTGTGCCTCATTCTGTGACCTAGACCGAAGAGGAAGCCTCTACTCTGAGCTCCTGGAAGAGAGACAAAGAGCAACAGTGGGAGCGTGCAATGGCATATAGAACTTCTACTATACTGGGATATTTGTCACTTCTGTTCACATTTCATTGGCCAAATTAAGTCTCATGGCTAAGCCTGATGTCAGTGAGGCATGGGATTGTAATCTCACTGAAAAGGCCGCTCATAATTCAGAACTCAGTACAATCTACCTTATTTTTAGAGTAGGGCCTAACTTTATATTTTCCCAAATACTTAGCTAATTGCTTCAATACTGTTTGTTAATAACCTGATTTTTTACACTACTCTGTGATACCACTTTTATCCCATATCACATTCTAATAGGTCCTTCTTCCTGTTGCTAAACTTTGTGTTGGGTTTCACTGAGCACCAGGACAATTAGTGCTTTTTAAGGCAGATAGGGTAAGGCCCACTTTATTTCCCTTCATTTAAAAAGAGTCTTGGGGCCGGGCACGGTGGCTCATGCCTGTAATCCCAGTACTTTGGGAGGCCAAGGCGGGTGAATCACTTGAGGTCAGGGGTTTGAGACCAGCCTGGACAACATGGTGAAACCCCGTCTCTACTAAAAATACAAAAATTAGCTGGGCATGTTGTTGCCCGGCTGAGGCACGGGAATCACTTGAGCCTGAGAGGTGGAGGTTGCATTGAGCTGAGATCATGCCACTTGCACTCCAGCCTGGGTGACAAAGTGAGACTCTGTCTCTAAATAAATAAATAGTCTTGGGTATTCTCTATTTACTATTCTAGTTGAATTTTTGAAAACCTGTATTCATTCCAAAAAAAGAAGCCCTATTGAGATATAGGTTGGAATTGCACTATATAAGTGGATTAATTCAGAAAAGAACTGATTTGTTTGCAATATTGTCATTTCATCCATGAATATAGTATGCCACTTTATTTGTCCATGTCTATTTTTTATTTTTCTTAGTAGAGTTTTGTAGATTTTTAAAAGCATGTCTTAAGCTTCAGATTTATTTTTTTCAAGAAAAAATAAGTTTTTGATACTTTTGCAAAATTAGTTTCCCCTGTGATATTTTATAAGTAGTCGTAACTGGTTATTTCATTCATAATTTTTTTACAAGAGTAAGAAAGATTTTAGAAGGAGGGGGAATCTTACTGATATTTATGAACTTTTCCTCTAATCCTAGTGCAGTAGGATTGTTCAACCAAGAATACAGTTGAATTTATCAAAGGCTTTTTTTTTGTCCTTAAAGCTCTTCACAGGATATTTTGCTTGTTTCTATTATTAAATTATAGTGATGATTTTATAATATTGAACTATCCTTGCATGTCTAAAAATAATGCTGACTCGACAGTGATATTCTTTGAATATGCAGTTGTATTAACTTGCTATAATTATTTGGATGACTTTTTGTATCTACATTTAAATTTTAACTTGTCTTCACATTTCCTTTAGGGATATTTTTGTCAGCTTTTTCTGTGGTATCAGAGTTATACTGATTTTATTAAGTTAGAGAATCTTCTTTTTAAAATAACATTTTAGAAGAGTTTGGAAGATATAGGAATTAATTGCTTTCTTAAAAGTATTCAATGGATCCTAAACCATGTTGGGGAGAACTTGTTTTCTTTTTACTTCTTACGTGGCCATTTGGATTTTTGAGTTTTTGAGTCAAATTATTAATAAATGATACTGAAGCAATTAGTTAAATGAACTCGAGTCAGTTTTAGCTATTTATAATTTCCAGCAAAATTTTCCCATTAGTCAAAATTTAAAAATTGATTGACATAGCCTCTAAAGTATCTTGTACCATTTAAAATATTTCAGAAGTTGTAAATTAAAAACAATACTGAAATTTCACTTTACAAGGGTTTTAAGGTACGAACAAAGGCAGAGCAAAGGTGTCAACTCCATCTGCTACCAACAGATGGCGATACAGTCACTTTATGTTACTTTAGATTTAAGAACAAATGGACTTTGAAAACCTTCCAGAACCTGATTTCTTTAGACCTTTTACCATTCCTAACATTATGTGATTGCCTTGCTTCTCTCTTCCCTCCCTCCTTCCTTCCTCCTTCTCTTCCTCCCTTCCTTCCTCCTTTTCGTCCTCCCTCTTTTTCTCCTTCCCTGTCTTCCTTTCTCTTGTGTAGACTTGGAATGCATTAGTCTTTTCAAAAAATTAGAGATTGGATTTGTTTTTTGATTTATATTTGTTAATTCCTGATTTTTAAATTTCATATCCTTTTCCAGCTTTTTAAAAAGTTAAGTGCTTAGTTTATTTTCCATATTATTTAATAATGAAAGCATTTAACTCCGTAAATAACTCACTGATTAACACCTTGACTGTATTCCATTGGTTTTGATATAATCTATTTTCACTGTAATTAATGTCTAAATAAGGTCATTGCAATTTTGTTATCTTCTTATACATAATTACGTAGGACAGAATTTGTTTTATATTCCATGAAGGGAGGTCTTTAATATCTAACTCCCTATAGTTATGAAGTTGTATAAGGTAGCAAAGTTGTTGTAACATGAAAGGTTTACTGATGAATTAATTACTTATAAAATTGCTCTTATCTTCAATATTTCTTTACCAGTAAGACCAGGGCTTTAACCTGTTAATCTGGTCATATTTCTTTGTCTAGTAACCTCTAGTTGATTTATGCATATTTTTCTGACAAAACATAGCAGACACATTAGATTTGATTAAAAAGAGATCCTGTAGAATTTTATGAAGTTGATGAAAGTGATGTTGGAGAACTGCTGGAATCACTCAAATTTGTTTGATAAATTAGGATCTGGCAGAATGCAGCTAAAAGAGAAAAATCTACAAAGATGATGACATGGTAGCTTCAGAGAAGAAATATCTAAATAGAAAATCATTAAAAGGACCTTTGGGAAACTGATAAAGGCTTTGATATTTCTTAAGAAAAATTACTCTTCATTATTCAAATACGAAGGATGGCTGTATCCTGAGCTCCTAAATTTTGTCAGAACAAATATGCCAAAAATCAATGTTTAATTTTTCCCAGCACTTTGGGAGGCCGAGGTGGGCAGATTACTTGAGGTCAAGAGTTCAAGACCAGCCTGGCCAATATGGTGAAACCCCATCTCTACTAAACACACACACACACACACACACAAAATTAGCCAGGCGTGGTGGTGAGCACCTGTAATCCCAGCTACTCAGGAGGCTGAGGCAGGAGAATTGGCTTGAACCCAAGAGGCAGAGGTTGCAGTGAGCCGAGGTCACGCCACTGCGCTCCAGCCTAGGTGACAAGAGTGAGACTCGGTCTCAAAAAATAAATAAATAAATAAAATGTTTGTTCTTTAATTTCATTATATATTCAATAAAATAGACTCCCTGTGATAATTTTTTGTTTGAATTTTCAAGGTAAAGTTCCGCTCCAACTTTTTTTTCACATTATAAAATTTTGAACTTCCTTATAAGGGGATTTGCTTTGAAAGGATTATTCTCAGAATCTATTATCCTCAGGCAATGCCTGTAATTTATTTATAGTATTATTGCACTTTATTATGTGTTCTGTGTCAGTGGTCCACAACCTTTTTGGCACCAGGGACCAGTTTCATGGAAGACAATTTTTTCATGGACGGGTGGGAGGAAGGGATGGTGTTGGGATGATTCAAGAGCATTACATTTATTGTGTACTTTATTTCTATTATTACATTGTAATATATAATGAAGTAATTCTACAACTCACCATAATATAGAATCAGTGGGAACCCTGAGGTTGTTTTCCTGCAACAAGACAGTCCCATTTGCTGGTGTTGGGAGACAGTGACAGATCATCAGGCATTAGGTTCTCATAAGGAGCACGCAACCTAGATCCCTCAAACGTGCAGTTTACAATAGGATTCGCCACTATGTTGCCCAGGCTGGTCTCAAACTGTTGGCCTCAAGTGATCCTCCCACCTTGGCCTCCCAAAATGTTGGGATTGTAGGCATGACCACTGCACCCAGCCCAAAATTCTTTGTAGTTTTTGTTTTTAAAATTAAACTTTCAAACTTTTAATATTCTAGATCATATATATATATATATATATGATATATATATTATATATATATATATATATATATATATATAGTCTAATTGATGTGCCTAAAACAGAAATGGTATGTTTGAGTTTTTCCAAATTACAGTTTTTGTCAGTTTTTCTTTGTATTGCTAACACTAAAAAATGTATTTAAATGGAATATTCTGAGGAATAGAACGACCCAAAAAAGTTATTTATCTTACTTTAACTTTTAGTAGCAGTTAGCATTAGATGTTTTACATGATTTTTTTTTGAAAAGCTGTGAGCATTGATAAGTATTTGCTGAATAGTGCGTCGTATCCTTATTTTGAATTATGACTCTTATTCTTGTAAAATGTCCCCCTTTGTTCCATTTAGTGTTTTTGTCTAGATTTTTTAAATCTAATATTCATTTTACATTTGTATCATGTCTCTTATATTTCTTGTTTTTTAAACATGTTATAATCACTTTTGTATTTGTATTTTGTGAAAAACATGTTGTTTCTGACCCATCATAATCTGGGGGCCTAATTTAAGAATGTTTGCCTCTCTCTGGGCATTTATCCCATTCACCTTGGTCCTTATGATGGATATTGCCCCTGCTATCTTAACTCATGTTTTTTGTTAACTTCTTGCTGTCTCCTTTATTTTCTACCTTAAGCTGTGTAGAGTATAATGACTTAACTGTTATATTTGTCAGTGTTTTAGAGGCTAATAAAGCACGTAAGTTCTAGTAATGAATTATCTTTGGTATTTTAAATTTGTTTCTAATTGTGGGATCAGGAGCAAAGCAGTTATCTTTGGGCTCCCAATGCTGTGTCTTCTATGTGAGAGAAAGTATTTAGTATAATTCACTTCCTCCTTCTTCACAGATTTGGTACCAAATTATTATTACATCGTTACTTTCCCCTTTCCATTTTAAAACTAGACTTAGGCCAGGCACAGTGGCGGGCACCTGTAATCCCTGCTACTGGGGAGGCTGAGGCAGGAGAATTGCTTGAACCTGGAAGGTGGAGATTGCAGTGAGCTGAGATTGTGCCACTGCACTCCAGCCTAGATGACAGAGTGAGACTGTCTCATACTAACAAACAAACAAAAAACTAGATTTAGAATGACTTAAGTATTTTTACCAGTTTCAGTGTTTATTGCCGTCCCATTCCTAAGATTTAAATTTTGATTAGGTCATACAATCAGGCAGGTTCTTTTTCAAGAAGGGCACATGAAAAGTATATTTTCTGAGTTCTTGTTAATATGAGAATGTTATTGTGTTGTCTATACATGTAAATGACTACTTTCTTTGTATAAAATGGTTACAGTTTTAAACTGTTAAAACTTTAGCTCACCACTTTCTTTATATCTTCAGATTTTGCTTTTGTTGTATTTTTTCTCTTTAGTCATAATTTTTATCTTTGTTCTCTAATCTCCATTTTCCATAATTATCATATCTTCCTTCTTCATCTTAAAATCTTTGTCTTTTTATGCTAAATTCTGAGGGGCAAGGGGAAAGGGAGTATTCTGAAGTTTACTGTCCACATCATGTACTGTCAATTGTCTACAATGTTGATTTTTTTTTTTTTTTTTTTTTTTTTGAGACAGGGTCTCACTCTGTCTCCCAAGCCGGAGTGCAGTGGCACAATTTCAGGTCACTGCAACCTCTGTCTCCCAGATTAAAGTGATTCTTCTGCCTCAGCCTCCTGAGTAGCTGGTGTTACAGGTATGCACCACCATGCCTGGCTAGTTTTTTTGTTTTTAGTAGAGACGGGGTTTCACCATGTTTGCCAGGCTGGTCTTGAATTTCTGGCCTCAAGCAATCTGCCTGTCTTGGCCTCCCAAAGTGCTGGGATTACAGGTGTAAGCCACCACGCCCAGCCTTACAATGTTGATTTTAATTTTACTACAGCATTTAAAGTTTTCTTGAAATCTTTTCTGTCATTCACATTAAAAAAAGAAAATCTTTCCGTTGCCTATTCATCTCAACCTTATGACTCTCTAGTATTAGAAAAGCTTATTATTTTTTGTTCTTTTTTGAGAATCTCAGCTAGGTTTTGAAATTTTTCTTCTAGATTTTGGAGTAGCTTATCTTTAGAGGTAGGCTGTTCCTGGGTTTCTTATTATTTAGTAGGTGTGTCTTTTCTCAGATTAAATTCCTTATTTTCCCACTTACCTTGTGCTAAAGAATATTGAAATTACAGCTTTGTAGATAATTATACATTCAGAAAAGTGTAATAATTCACTCAAGAGAAAAATATTCTTCTTCTTAATATGTATTTTTAGCTATACTGTTAATTTAGATCAATAAAATAAACTTTTTTCCAGAGATAACCTGGCCTTTAATGGTCTTCCACCTATTCTGAAGAGTCAATTTATGAAAATGCTTTTATTGTTTTTTGGTTGTTGTTTAAGAACCTTGGTTTAAAAAAATGTTATTTCTTAGAATATTTTTTGATTTACAGAACATTTGCAAAGGTAATAGAGAGAGATCCATATATTGCTCAGTTTTCCCTATTATTAATACCATACATTAATAGGGCACATTTGTCATAATTAGTGACCAACATTGATACATTATCATTAACTAAAGTCTGTATTTTCTTCAGATTACCTTAATTTTTATCAATATTCTTTTTTTCTGTCCCAGGATCCCATCCAGGATCCCACATTACATTTGATTGACATGTCTCCTTATATTCCTCTTAGTTGTGACAGTTTCTCCGACTTTCCTTGTTTTTGATACCCTTGACAGTTCCGAGGAGTACTGGTTGTATATTTTGCAGAATGCCCTTTGGCTGAGATTTGTCTGATGTTTTCCTCATGACTTGACTGGGATTATGGGTTTTTGAGAGAAATATCATTTTTATCATGTCATAACAAGGGTACATGCTGTTCACATGATTTGTCACTGTTGCTGTTGGTGTTGATCACCTGGCTAAGGTAGTGTTTGTCAGGTTTCTCTAAAGTAAGGTTATCACTGCTTACCCCCTCACCCTTTCCATACTGTACTCGTTGGAAGGAAGTCACTATGTGCATCCCACTCTTAAGGAGTGGGAATTGATGCTCAATCTCCTTGAGGCGGCAGCATCTATATACATTACTTGGAATTCTCCTGCACAGGAAAATGGTCTATTCTCAACCATTTTCTTATTTAGTTATTTCACTATTGAATCATAAATATTTTATACTTTGAATTTAATCCAATACTACTTCATTTATTTTGTACTCAAATTGTCCCAGCTTTGGCCACTGGCAACATTTTCAGTTGGCTCCTTTGACATGCCCCCATCACTGTGGGTTTATTTATTTTTGAGCACTTCCTTATTTTCTGGAATCATAAGATGTTCCAGGCTCATCTTGGATATTTCCCATCCTAGTCCTAGAATCAGCCATTCCTCTAAAGCAAAAACACCCTGGTTCTTTTTACTGGAGAACAGTATTAGAAATCCGGATCTGGGCGGTGGGTTTGCTCAATGCTACTGGGGTGTTGTTACTTCTAGACCCTCTCAGTTGACAGAATAAGGAAATGTGTGTATACCTACCTGCATATATATACATATTTTTATACATAACTATCTGTATCTATATTAAGTGGAATATGTTCACACTGACATCTCCAGCTCCAGTCCATTACCACATGGATTGTTCTAGCCTCCTCCCATCACTTCTCTGTAGACTGCTTTTCCAGAATCTTGCTTTTAAAACACATTTCCGGCCAGGGGCGGTGGTTCACTCCTGTAATCCCAGCATTTTGGGAGGCTGAGGCGGGCGGGTCATGAGGTCAGGAGTTCGAGACCAGCTTGACCAACATGGTAAAACCCTCTCTCTACTAAAAATACAACAATTAGCCAGGCATGGAGGAGTGTGCCTATAATCTCAGCTACTCGGGAGACTGAGGCAGGAGAATAGCTTGAACCCAGGAGGCGGAGGTTGGAGTGAGCCGAGATCGCACCACTGCACTCCAGCCTAGGGGACAGAGTGAGACTTCGTCTCAAAACAAAAACAAAAACAAAAACAAAAAACCAAATGCTTAGCATGTCACGGTGGAATAAGACAGATCAAGACTCTGTCTAGAAAAAAAAATTAAAAAACATTGTTTTTATATGTTTAAATAACATTATGTTCGAATGCTATAAATATATCTATGTTTTAAGTGTGTATGTATTAAAGGTTCATTGCAGAACATTTGGAAAATTCAACAATGTCTATGGGAGAAAACCCAAATCTCTTTCTAAACTCAATCACTGCTAACATCTTTACACATATGCACACAATTCTATAAATAAAACTGTGGTGATACTAGACATACTGTTTTGTAATCTGCTATTTCTACTCAACAAGGTATAATGAACTTTACCACCACGTCATTAACTATTTTTCTTAAAGGTCATGATTTTAATTGCCTGCAGAACATTAACCTTTAGTTTTGAACATTTGAGTTTTGATGTTTTTTGGTATTAAAAATAACTATAATAAATACTTTAAAACATAAGTCATTATGCACATATCTGATATTTTTAGTTAGACTATTTTGTGGAAGTTAAGTTACTGGGCCCTAGAGTAGGAATATTTCAAGGAGTATGACAAACAATTCCAAATTTCCTTTTAGAAAAGAAAGCAGTAATTTAGCTTCCTTTCAAAATTGTATATGAGCCATTTTCTCTACATCCTTAGCAACACTATATATTGAAATAATTTTTAAAAATAATTGATTAAAATGACATTTCAGTGTTGTTTTATATTGAATTTCTTTTATTACAAGTGTGTTTGAATAGCCCATTTCGTAAGTTCATTGCCCATGTGTATTTCATTTCTATATTTCCTGTTAATGCTGTTTTCAATTTTTTTCTGAGAGTATTTTAAAAATTATTTCAAAATAGCACTTTAATTTCAAAATAAGTATGTACTCAATAGAGAAACTTTAAAAAAACACAGAAAAAGACAAAGGAAATGTAATTACTTATGATTCCATTACCCATTCTTACTTGATTGCTGTCATTTTCACTTTGATGTGTGCTGAGGTCTGAATGTTTGTTTCCCCTCTGCAAATTTTTACATTGAACCCTAAGCACCAGTGTGATGGTTTTAAGAGAGGCACCTTTGGGAGATGATTAGGTCACCAGGGTAGAGCCCTCATGAATGGGATGAGTGCGCTTATAAAGGAGGCCCCCCAGAGAGCTGTCTTGCCTCTCCATCATTCCAGGATGCAGAGAGAAGGTGTCATCTGTGAACCAGAAAATGAGCCCTCCCCAGTACAATCTGCCTTGATCTTGGACTTCTCAGCCTCCAGAACTTTGAGAAATAAATGATGTTGTTTACAGTTTACCCAGTCTATGGTATTTTGTTATAGCTGCCCAAATGGACTAAGACAATGTGTCTATTTAATTCCAGAAATTATATTTTATAAATGGTTAATTGGGAAAATGAATCTCTAAAATTGTTATAAAAAGGTCAGTCTGCCTTGATCTTGGACTTCCCAGCTCCAGAACATTGAGAAATAAATTGTGTTTTTTACAGTTTACCCAGTCTATGGTATTTTGTTATAGCTGCCCAAATGGACTAAGAAAATGTATCTGTTTATATTCCAGAAATTATTTTATATTTTATAAATGGTTAATTAGGAAAATGGTGTACCAGACTCCTTGTTTTGTAGCCTGTTTATTGATCACTCAATCATTATTATTTCCCCAGTTAATACACAATAGTCTTTTCCTACTTTGAAGGAAGGTGCTCTTGAGAATGCGTATCTACGCATCTTTTCTGTGGCCTGCCTTCATCAGGATATCTGACTGCATTCAACAGGACCCAAATCTGAACCATCTCCTAATTCCATGGCACCATTCTCTGTCCATGAGGATTTCTCTACAGGATCAGCCTCCTGGAATTGCCAGCCATAGTGTTCCCTTGAGTTGCTGTCACTGCCAGTCTCAGCCTTGGGGACAGTGGGTAGGAGGCATGGTCACTCTCAGCTTTATTACCACATTCCAAGCACATACACAGCTGTCTCTGAATTTTCCACAGCACAATTGAGATATGGCTGTAACATTTCACAAAACTTGTCTAAAGTTCTTGACATAAAACAAGAAAAACTGAACACAGAGAAAATTAAAACCAGTAACTGGGTTATTCTCTGAGTCCACAGATTCAAGTGCCTCTGTCTGAGTCCCCAGCCAGCACTTCCAGGGCCACTTCCTAGATGGGATGACCCTGGTACAGTCTGCTCACCCTTATTTATTTGCTGGTGGCTTCCTCTGATGCCCTTTTCCGTGGTGGAGCTTCAGGTTCCCGCCCCTCTGCAAATTCTCACTTGTCATCCCCAGATTGGTTCCCACCAGGATGATTGACAGTTGCAGAGGCCACACTTCTCAGAAATAAAAAATAAGCCCAGTGCCCTGCCCACAGTGTTCTTTTGGACACTCTCTCCGAACAGATTGTAATGATCAGGCACCCGTACGTTTTCTTCAGTCAAATTGCTCAGCATAAAATTGAAGTCCCCCTATAGGCTAGCAGAAACTCAAAAAGACACAGGCATAAAGCTAATTATTGCAGTACTATTTGTAATTGTAAAAGGCTGTCCATCAACAGGGGACTGGTTGAATAAACTATGATACAGCCACATCATGGGGTATTATGCAGCTGTTGGAAGGAAGAGTAATTCTGAATAATGTTAAGGATGATCTCTAGGATATACTACTTACTGAAAAAAGCAAGGTAGAGAAAACTGCATAGCATGCCAACTTTTTTCTAAGAAAAGGGGGTATATACATGTATGTGCTTATTGGTTTATATTAAAAATTCAGTAAAAAACCATGAAATAGAATGGTTACCTACAAGGGGAGTGAAGGAAGCTAGACTTCTCTAACTATACCTTGTTTGTCGATTTAATTTTGGAATCATGTAAATGTTTCACACAATTAAAAAATTAACAGTTAAAATGTAATCCCTAAAAATCAAAATGAAAACAAGTGAATCTAAGCACATAGTGAGTTGGTGATGCAACCAAGCATGAAGTTGTTTGTTTCAAGTGACTTTAAAACAGTCATTTGACTGGACATCTTTTGTGGGATATACTCTAAGTTCCAAAAGAACTACAAAACATTTTGGGCTTTGTCCATTGGAAACAACTAGAAACAATGATCAACCCATAGCCACAACCTGGTGTTCACTTCATGGTATCTTAATATTTCTTAGTACAAGGAACCAGGAATCATTGGTGAAATGTTAGACCCTAAGTCTGGTGGAGGAAATGGTCAAGATGAGTCTGAGTATCTTATACTAGAAAGCAAGGATGCTATCAAAGGCTCAGGAGCTAGCTGGAAGGCTCAGGAGTTCCTGCTACCCAAAGCAGGAGCAATTTGGGCAATAAGAAGAGGAATATCCATGTCCCTGCAAAAGACATGATCTTGTTCCTTTTTATGGCTGCATAGTATTCCATGATGTGTATGTACCATATTTTCTTTACGCAGTCTATCTATCATTGATGGGCATTTGGGTTGATTCCATGTCTTTGCTATTGTGAATAGTGCTGCAATGAACATATGTGTGCACGTATATTTATAATAGAATGATTTATATTCCTTTGGGTATATACTACCCAGTAATGGGATTGCTGGGTCAAATGGTATTTCTGATTCTAAATCTTTGAGGAATTGTCACACTGTCTTCCACGGTGGTTGAAATAATTTATATTCCCACTCCTCAGCAAACTAATGCAGGAACAGAAAGCCAAACACCTCATGTTCTCACTTGTAAGTGGGAGCTGAATAATGAGAACACATGGACACAGGGAGGGGAACAAGATGCACTGAGGCCTGTTGGGGGAGGCTGGGGGTGGGGAGAGACCAACAGGAAAAGTAGCTAATGCATGCTAGGCTTAATACGTAGGTGATGGGTTGATAGGGGCGGCAAACCACCATGGCACACACTTACCTATGTAACAAACCTGCACATCCTGCACATGTACCCCGGAAATTAAAAAAAAAAGAAGAGGAACAATGGCAATGTAGTGAAACATTAAACGTGCTAAAGTTCATGAGTTCACAATTACACTAAAACAAATCCCTCACGATCCTTTGGAGGATGGTAGAGAACCAACTCGTTTGGAGAACTGATAAAGGAAAAGAATAAAGCATTTGGCCAGCCTTTTCTGCACAAGTGTACCCCAGAGAAATGATAGTTGATCAGGGGAGATTTCACAGATGTATCCAGCTAGTAAATAGCGAAGAAATAATAGATGATCACGATTTTGCAACTTGTATTAAAATAGTGAATCTAGGCAAGGATCATCAGTGACTGCAAAGATTACAAAAAGGAAGGCAAGCAAACATTATATGCCTTGTGATGAAAGCACACACCATCAGCTATAAAGTCCACTTGCCCCCGAAACAAACAGAAATCTGATCAAGCCTCTAAATCTAGCTACCAGTATATAGGAAATACTCCGTAGAGAAGAACATGCTAAATGACATCACTGACAAATAATCTAGCTTCTTTAACAAATAAATTGCAAGAAAAAGTTGGCTGGGATGAGGTACCTAAAGGTTAATAAAGGTTTAAGAAACATTGAAAACAAATATTATGAATAGATGTGTAGATTCCAATTTGTATAAACCAACTGTCAAAAAGCATGAGACAACAAAAAGTATTTATGAGAAATGTGGACACCAACTGAATACTTGATAATATTAAGGAATTAGTGTGAATTTAGGTGTAATGATGGAGTCGTGGTTACATTTAAGAGAACAATTCGTATTTAGAGATACATATTGACACTTTCAGATGAGATGATGTAATGTCTAGGACTTGCTTCAAAGTAATCTAGTGTGTGTAGTGAGGGAATAGGATAGTAGAGATGAAATAAGAATGGCTTTGAGCTGGTGGATCTTGTAGCTGGGTAACAAGTACATGCACACTCCTTGTATTATTTGCTCTACTTTTGCATAGGTTTGGAATTTTTCATTGTAAAAAGAAGGTAAAATACTTAAAAAAGGAGGAGAAAGAAGAAAAAACCTCCCCCATAGGACTTCACCAATACCCTTTAATTATGTTCCCTTAAGATTCTTCCCAATGTTTGTGGTGAAGAATGATGCTTTCATTTCCTGTGTGTTCCTGGGCTCCTCTGGTTGAGGACACTTCTTGAATGAGAACATGCACCCTCACCTCCCAAGATGTAGGAACAATGCGTTCTATTTAAAAAAGAAACATTTTCATATCATCTGCAAAGACGCAACTTTACCCATAACACAGACAGCCTTTTTTTGTGATTCTTTAGACCTGCAGTTCTCAAAGAGTGGTCCAGGCAAACTTGGGGCTGTTGAAGCAATTTCAGGAATCCGTATGGTCAAAACTGTTTTCATAGTAATACCAAGACTTTTTGCCTTTTTCATGCCCATTCTCTCACAGTGTATAGAGGAGTTCTCTAGAAGCTCTGCAACTCTAGATAACTTTATTGCATTTACACTTAACGGAATGTGTGCTTGTGTGTTATTTTTATGTATATGTGTTCTTGTATTTTTTCAGTTTAATTGTTAGTAGCTTGAATATCCATAGATATAACCCAAATAAATACAAGCTCTTCAAAGTTTGTAATCATATTTAAGAGTGTCAATGGATCCGGAGACCAAAAAGTTGAGAAACTCTAATATAGACAGCAGCTAGGCACTCGATGTGCACATACGCATTTCACAATAATGTCACTGATTTACTGTGCACAAAGAAAAACTGCATTTTGGTTTTCCTAGACAAAGGAGCGTTGAGCTCACAAACTTAAATGTAAGCTCTTTCTTCTTATAACACAAACAACTAAAAGTTGATATTGCTTGCTTCCTACCTTCCATCCACCTCTCACCCCACGGTTTCAAAGTCTATTGTCTTGACTATTGCTTAGTCAAGGCTCAAGGCCAACAACTTGAGTATTTTTTCTCTTCCATGTTGGCTATGTGCAAGAAAGAACTCTTCTCAAGCATGTAGCCAACAGAGAGTCTGGGCCTACTTAAGGCAACAGAAGCTCTACCTGTCTTTTCCAGAGGATGTCCCAGGGGTCATGAAATTTTCTTCTTACATTATAAAATGAAGCCAATGTTTCTTACCTTGTTGAAATGATAAAATGATGCAACATGCATGAAATCATTAAGTTCTGCCTACAATGCCTAGAAGGAATGGCAAATTCATTTCATTACCAGAAACTGCTGGAGTCCATAAATAGTGCAACCCATTTCTTTCCTTTTCCTTTTATTTATGGTCAAAGGTAATCTCAGTTGGGTTTCTGGGAGGTCTGTCCTTTTTGCTCTCCCTCCCTTGTTTCTCAGTCCCTCTCCCAACCCCAATATCCATGGTCTTTTCCATCCCTCAGTCCTTATCCCAAATTCACTCTCTATCTTTGAGGTCTTCAAAGTTCTGAACATTAATCCTGACTCCATCCTAGGGATGGGGGTGGGGGGGTGGGACAGCAGCAGGTCCTTACAGCGTAAGTGGGGGAGGCAAGAAAGAGCCAAGGGAAACAAAAGATGGCCACATTTGGAAAGCAGGTGGCCCAGGCAGATGCTTATGAGTGGTAGCTGCCATTACTGACAGCACCATTTCAAGAGTCCTTCTCATTGCTGTTGTGGCCCTACTCTAACAATCTTTGTTCTAATCCATTGACTGACAGTTTTGTTTGTAGTCACCTCCACCCCAAACCCCATGTCATTACATCCCTCCTTATGAAGGCTAAGCTAGATTGGTAACCATCATTCCGTCCTTTATAATAACTTCCTTACAAACACTCTTAACTCTGTTACCCATCTCTCGTTCTATTGACCTCGTATGGCAAATCCCACCGTTGGTTAAATCCAACACCCCAGCTCCTTCAGCCTGACCCTGAACAGCTGATTGTGAATGGATAAATTACAAGCATGCTGACTGCTCTGACTAGCCTAACTTTAACTTATGACCACAAATATCCAGTGGGCCTTCAGCATCTTCCAGCAATGCCATTATATTTTCCTAGTTAACCCACTCTTCTCTTGAACTGACTTTTCATATCTTTTAATCTGTCCTGAAACATCTAACACTAGAAAAACCATTCACATGTTATCTAAATGTGGATACCTTTGGGAGTGAAAGAGGTTCTATCAACAGTTTTTTTGTGTGTGTCAGGGTAGGGGGATACAACAGTCAAATCAATATTGTTTCAGGCAAATCACATACCCCTATCTGATACATTCTCTTTTTTCCTCACTTTCATCTGATGACTGCATGGCTTGTTTTATGGAGAATACAGAAATAATGAAAGAGAGCTCCAATCTGTCAGGCCACTTTACCTGCAGCCGTGCTTGTTCTTCCAATGGATGGTGTTTGAGTTTCCTGCAGCCGTTGTAATAAATTACCAAAACGTGGTGGCTTAAACTAACAAAAATTTAACCTCTCATAGTTTTGGAGGCTAGAAATCTGAAATCAAGGTGCTGGCAGGGCTCCGGGGAAGAATCCTTCCTTGCCCCTTGCTAGCTTCTGGGGGTAGCTGGCAATCCTTGGCATTTCTTGTTTGGCAGATGCATCACTTCAATCTCTGTGTCCATCTTCACATGGCCTTCTCTCTGTGTGCCTCTGCCTCTGTTTTCTCTTCTTATATGGACACTGGTTACTGGATTAGGGTCTACCCCTAATGACCTCATCTTAACTAATTACATCTGCGAATAAGGTCATGTTCTGAAGTTCTGGGTGGACATGAATTTTGCGGGGACAGAATTCAACCTAATACAGATTGACTCTGTGCTCCTAAGTCTAGTTCCTCCACTTTAGACTTCTACATCCCCTCTCTGTTGGCATTTTCAAAGACTCTGTTCCTGTAATTCTCTCCTCTTTTCATTTCACGACCATTTTCCCATATTTATTGCATGCCTATCATTTTACAAACATACTGCAATGACTTTTTTTTTTTTTTTTTTTTGAGTCTCGCTGTGTCACCCAGGCTGGAGTGCAGTGGCATGATCTTGGCTCACTGCAAGCTCTGCCTCTCGGGTTCACTCCATTCTCCTGCCTCAGCCTCCGGACTAGCTGGGACTACAGGCACCCACCACCACGCCCGGCTAATTTTTTGTATTTTTAGTAGAGATGGGTTTTCACTGTGTTAGCCAGGATGGTCTCAATCTCTTGACCTCATGTTCCTCCCACCTCGGCCTCCCAAAGTGCTAGGATTACAGGCATGAGCCACCGCGCCCTGCCAATAGCTTCTATATTAAAAACTATTCCTGCGTCCGGCGCCCCCCTCCACCTACTGACCCACTTCTCTGCTTCTTTATAGCAAAAGGCCTTGAATGAGTCACCTGTGCTCACCATCTGCACTTCTTCTCTGCCAAAGCTCTATTTAACTTGCTTAAGTCTAACTTTGGACTTTCCTGTACCACCAAAACCCATCTCCACATTGCCAAATCCCAGTCCTCTTCTTTCCCAACCTTCCACCAACATTTAAGGTTCATTCTGCTGTCTTTCACCTGAATCTGGGACAGCACATTGTGTTGGTTCCCTCTCTCACTCACGCCTTCTCAGGCTCCTTCACTTCTTCCTCACCCTCTTCCTGACCCTTGAATGCTAACCTGCTCTAGGGCTCAGTCCTAGGGCCTCTCCTCTTTCAGACTTGCGTTCATCGCACCAGTCATCATAGCAAGTATCCTTTCATTGTCATCGATATGCTGCCCAGCCACATAAATGTCCGGCCGAGTTCCTGACTCACATATCTAATACCTCCTTGACTCTACTTGGATATTGAATTCCCATCTCAAAATTAACTTATCCTAAAATGGAACTATTGATTTCCCTTCACCCACCCCGATACCACCTACTAATGCAATACTCACCCATTGTCCTCAGCTCAGTAAATGGCACCACCTCCATTCACCTGAATACTCAGGCTAAAAATTTAGCATTCCTTTCCCTTCCTCTTGTCTCAAGTATTATCCTATATATCCTCAATCCAACTACATCTCTTCATCTTGACAGCTTCCTCCTTATTCCCCATCACTACGACTTCACTCAGCGACTTCTGCAAAGGTGGCCTGCGTCACCCTTGTCCTTCTTCATGCCATTCTCTATCTAGGAGCTGAGTGATGCGATCATATCATTCCTTTGCTCAAAGCCTCCCAGATGACCTCTCTTGTCACTTGGAGGAATCCAAATTCTTTCCCTTGGCCTACCCTGACCTTGGTTAGCTCTCTATCTCTTCCCATGTTCCTTCTTGCTCGGTTGGTTTCAGCCAGACTGGCTTATTTGCAGGACCTTGAACACACCCAGCTTCTCCAGCCTCAGGGCTTTGCCCTTGCTATTTTCTCTCGCTGACATTCTCTGCCCTTTGATTTGATTTGTGTCCTCCTTCATTTTGTTCGAATTTCTGTTGCAATGTCACCACCTTAGTGAGGTATTGCCTAAGCACCTTATCTAAGCCAGCACCCCTTCCTGTCCCCGGCACCCTCCATCTCAGTTCCTGTCGCTTTACCTGCTTCACTTTTCTTCCTACTTCACATCACTACCTGAAATAAAATTATGTATATATGTATTTTATTTTCTTGGTTTATTCTCTGTCTCCTCTTTACTGTAAGCTCCATAAGGACACTCTGTTTTGTTCAACAAGAATAAGCTCCATAAGGGTAGGACACTATTTATTTTGTTCAACAAGAATAATATCTAGCACACTGTAGATACTAAATAAGTATGACTTTAATAATAATAAACATTATTATGGAAGTAAAATATATCAAATGAATGCTGAAAATAAAGCCTAATTAGTAACAAGAATTTCTGCATAGCTTGAAAACAATACTCAGTTTGAAGGTTTTATTTGACTTACTGCTTTTCTATAGGAATCTTTGACATTCAAGGATATTAGTGACTCATATTGTTTGAAATGGGTAATAGTTGTCATTACAACAGGGACTATTACTCAGCCCTTATTATAGATGCTTTGCATGGATTCGCTTATTTAATTCTCGAAACAACTCTGTGGGGTATCTATCACCTCAATTTATAGATAGGGTGTGGTGGTTTTAAACCACGTCCATAAATTCTTTGATAGTCCTCCCTTTAAAAGGTGGTTTCTAATTTGCTTCCTTTTGAGTATGAGCTTGGCTTAGTGGTTCAGTTCTAAAGAATAGAATAAGTGACTATGTTTGGTGTCTAAGATGAGATATTCAAAGGCATTGTGACTTCCTCCTTGCTCTCTCTCTCGGATCACCCAATGTGGGTCTTAGTTTTTCCATCTTCAAAGTGAGGTGTGTGGATCAGATAACATCTCCAGTTATCCAACCTGACATGTCGTAAATCATCTGTGCATCAAATAGTCTTCTTAGCATGGACTATAACATCAGATTCGTTAGCTGCTCTGTGCTAGAAAGAGTTGAAGCTTTGACAGTTTTGCTTCATTTTGTTGGATTTGGGGGGCCAAGATCAGAATGACATGAGAACACTCAAGCAACTTTAGGGAGAGACCCATGTGGCTAGGAGCTTAGGCCTCCTGCCAACAGCCATATGAGGGTGCCATCTTGGAGGTGGATTCTCCAGCCCAGCCAACCCTTCAGGTCAATGCAGTCCTAGCAAGCATTTTGACTGCAATCTCACAAGAGATCCTGAGCCAGAACCAACCCCAGTTAAGTTGCTGTCAAATCCACAAACCACACAAACTGTGAAATTAGAAAAACCTTTTGTTTAAAACCATTAAGTTTTGGGGATAATTCATCATGCAGTGATAAATAACACATACATTTGGAAATGGAAGGGTAGAGAGGTTAAACAAAGAGGCTGACACCAGATATCTAGTAGTGATGATGCAAGAATTGGAACCCAGGCCATCTGCCTCTAGAGCCCACATGTTCAGCCACCACAGGATACAGGAGGTCAAGATTATGTCTCAAGTAATACCGGAAGGAGAATATTGCCACATTTCAATGCCACTGTCAAGGCAGTGGATACAATCTTTCCTTGGACATTACACTTGCTGGTCTTGCTCTATTATATTAAAAAGGCCATGTTCCAGGCAGCTACTGCCCTTGCTTCTAAGTTCCCTTTCTCTCTCAGATTTGTTTTGGCGTAAACACCTACCGTTTCAGTATTCCTTCCACCATTCCTTTAGGCTTCTGCTCAGACCCGATTCCCAGGATGTAATTCTGGTAAAACTGCCAATTGTCATATTGTTTCCATAGATAGGAGTATGACTTAAGCCTGGCCAATCATAGTGTCCTATCAGTTATTGACTATGGTGATTGGACAAGTAAGACAGCATATGAGCTACATGGGCCAAATAGAGTCCTTCCCTGGGATTTAGAAATACTGTATAAGGCATAAGCCCAGATGAGTAGCCAGGTGCCATATTCTCAGCTGCATGGAAGAAGCCTGTCTTCAGCAGGAAAGATACCAGCATGCAGAAAGAAGGAGAGAGTAAGAGAGGCTATTTTGTATCCTTTCATACCTTGAATCCGGCCAATCCTGAGAGCAATTCCATCCTTTTCTAGTCTATATGAGTCAGGAAATACTCTCTTGTTTTAAGTTAGAGCTTTCTATCAGTTCATCTTGAGTTACGACCAATATGAATAGTCTACCACAGTTTGTGGAAGATGGCAGCTATCTTCCATTCTCCATGAGCAACACTAGTTCTCTATCATCTGGAGAACCTAGAGCCTCACTGTTAATTGGTTGGGCTGAACTTCCTACAGTGGGTGAAGACCCTTCCCCCCTTCATCCCTCAGGATGCACCTGCCTTTTCTGGAAGCTAGCCATGGTCCTGGGGTAAGCTCAAAATAAAATTGTGTTATGACGGATGGGTAGCTCAGTCACTCAGTTTAAAACCTTAGTCATCTCTGTATCCTTTCCTTAGTCGCGGCCCCTCCCCAAGTCCTCAATGCACACACATCCTGTTAGTCATCAAGTCCTGTTGATCTGAATCGAATGCTTCATGGAAGTAGGTGGAGTAACCATAATGAAAGTTAGCCTGGTTCTTCCTTGTGAACATCTCGCAAATCCCATTTTTCTTCTTCATTTCCACTGCTACCACCAGGGACCATTGCAATTGGTCTCCCTGCCCCTAACCTCAAACCCTGCAGTTGATTTCCCATATTTCTTCTAGAATTTGTTTTCTACAGCGCACTTTTGATAGTCACATGCTTTTGATTCAAAAGTCTTCATCAGTTTCTCCACTGTTGACCTACTAAATAGCAAACTTCTTAGCTTGGCTTTCAAGACTATCTCCGAACTGACCCACATTCACCATCCAGAGTCCTGTGACCTCCATAAACCAGTCCTCCAATCTTCTCATACCCCTCCCATAGCAGAATTACCTACCATCTACCCTGACTTCTTCTCCTCACTGAAAACACCGTCCTTCCTTTTCTATGAGTCTTCAAGATCCATTTCAGTCCTAAAACATTTCCTGAGCATGGTCATCCGCACTAAGTATCCTCTTCTGTGAACTCTGTAAACAACTGTTGTCTAGACTAGGGTTTTTCAAACTGCACTCACATTCTCAGGGAGTACTTGGCCAGTACAAGTCAAGCTTTTGGTGTTTTTGTAAAACTACTGATTATATATTCAAATTTGGCTGAGTATATTATTTCCAAGCCCAGTTTCCTTCTTGTCTTCTTCCAAATTACATCCTCATGCTATGGTGGCGCATTTATTCGTGAGTACAAATTAAGACTCATTAAAATTTGTTTTGCTACCTACAGATAGAGAACTGCTTATTATTACTGTTATTATTTAAAACCATGACCATCGGGAAAATATCAATATGAAGAGAGAAGTTCTATAACAATTTCAACAGTTTCTAAGTCAAATATGCTTTCTGATTTATTAATTCCTTATCCTCACCATTTTTTCCTTCATCATCTTCATGCGGGATTTTAACTAGAAATTGGTATAAAATTTGTTATGTTGGCATAGTTCGAAAAACAATCACTGTGTACCTACTCTCTCTCAGGAACAGTGGAAGATGCTTGCGATACAAAGATAAACAAGCCCCTATATGAAGAACAAGAATGTTCCAGATGGATTCAATGTGGAAGGACATTCTAGGCAGGGGGAACAGCAAATGCAAATCCATGTGTCCTGGAATGAGCCAGACATGCTTCAGGTTCCATGGAATTTTTTTTTTTTTTGGATTAAAAAATTTGGTGACTTTTCAAAGTTTGACAAACTCAGGATTAAACAATTTCTCGAGCCCCTCTGCCATCTCACTCTCCATGAGGGCAGTCCAGGTTGAGACTCAGATACAAATCACCTTTATTGAGTTCTGCTGGGATGGACAGGTCACTTCATGTATACATAGATCCTCTCCTTAATTCTATTTAAATCACTTAGGTGACTATCACCATCTCCCATCAAGGTTCAGTGACCTGCCCTCAGCCTCTCAAGTAGAAAATGATCCAGGGAGCATGTGACTTAATGATACATCACATCTGGAGCCAGGCAGGCATTTCATGGGTGGGGATGAAGATCTTCCCTCCAATTTCAGAAGTCTGACCTTGCAGATTCTGAAGGAACTATATACATATTTATAAGGAGAACCCTTTAAGCAGAGGGGTGACCATTTATCCATGAGAGATGGCTTAGGAACGGATTTGGGTTTTGGAGAGCTTCTCTAGCTCCTCCAGCTCCGCAGCCTGTCACACGCAGGATGACCTTTTAGAAGAACAACTGAGTGCTCCATTACACTCCTCACTTGCGGATTCAAACTCTCTCTGGGCAGGGTCCCAGTTTTGCCTGTCCAGGGACACTGTGCACTTGGGTTGACTTTGGTAAATGTTTGAGTAAGGGATGAGTGGATAAATGCGGGGAGAGGGGTTGTTGAGGGAAGGCCACCCCTGGCTCTAAAGACTTTCCAGGGTTTATGGGGTGGCCACGCCTGTCCTGGATCCCCATGGTGCCTCTGGATGGGCCATTTCATCCTTCCTCCCTGTGGCCTCCACATCTTACAACCCAGCCCGGAGGGAGGGGCCGCGCAGCCCCGAGGGGCCAGGTCTCCCAGGCGGCGTCCACTCCCCTCCCGGGTGGAGGAGGTAGGTGGGGACCCCGGGCCGGCGGGGCTCGGCTGGGGCCCCTTCCCTGAGGTCTGCAGCCGCAGCCCTCTACCTGGCTCCCCGGCCGCCCCTTCGCGGCCCCAGATCGGGCACACCCGGCGGGCACCTGGCCCGCCGCCCCCCGGGGGCCCCGCCAGCTGCTCCCGAAGCCGGCCCGTGGTGGCGGGGCGGGCCCGAGCGCTAGTCGACTCCGGGACCGGTCCCCCGGGGCGCGGCCGGGCAGCAGCCCCCGCCTCCCCGCCCCGGGGGCCGGGCCGGGCTCCCGGGGGGCGGGGACTCGCCCAGTGGCAGCAGCGTCCGGGCCGGCGGCGGGCGCCGGGCGGCTTCCTGCAGGCGGCGCCGGGGCGAGCCGTTGCCGGCTGCAGCCACCGCCGCCGGGTCGCCGGGTCGCGGGGGCCGCGGCGCTCGGGCCGCGTCCGTGCCTCCCGGGCGCGCTGCGCGGCCGTCGCTGCTGCCCGCGCTCGTGCCGCCGCCGCCGCCGCCGCCGCCGCTGCCGGTTACGCCAGCCCCGCCGCCGCCCGCTCTGATTCTGCGCATAGGCAGCCCCCAAGCCTGTCATTCTGCAAAAACACAGTTTACTCAACACACCACACACACTCGCACACACACGCGCGCACACACACGCGCACACCGGCCCCCGCGCGCACACGCACGGAGGGCGCGAGCGAGCAGACGCGCACACCGGCGAGCCAAGTTCCGCAGCCTGGCATGGCTTCTGGGGACCTTTACGAGGTACGGGGACGCGGGGGCGCGGGCCGGCCCCAGCCCGCGGACGGCGGCGGGCGGCGGCGGCGGGCGGCGGGGACCGGGCCGGGGCCGGGGCCGGGCGCGATCCGGAGTTGCCGAGCCCGCGGCGGCGGCGGCGGCCAGCCGGAGGGTGGCGGGGGCCGGGCGCGCCTCCCGCCCGCCGCCCGCCGCCCGCCGCCCGCCGCCCGCCGCCCGCCGCCCGCCGCCTCCCGCGGCGCCCGCGCCCGCTCCCTCTTTCTCTTTCTCTCGCACACACACTCTCTTACTCCATCTACTTTGCGGCCTTGGAGGGGAAGGAGGAAGCCGGGCGGAGCCGGGGCGGGGGAGGTAGCGGTCCCGGGGAGGTGTTTCTCGCCCGACGAGCCGCCTCGAGTGCAGAAAGTACAGGTAAAAGTCGGCGCCGGACGTGCTGGGAATGCGGGGGGCCGCGCCGCGGCCGGCGGGGGTGTGGGGCGGGGGTTGCGCGGCCCGGCTGGGCCGGGGGCGCGGGGGAGGAGGGGGGCGGGCGATCGGAGCGGAGCCTGGCCGGGGCGAGGCGGGGACCCGGGGGGCTGCGAAGGGGAAGGCTGGGTGGGGGTTCGGGGGGACAACCGCCAAACCGCTCCCCGGGGTCCCCGGGCCACCTCCCTCACCCCCCACCTGCTGCCCCCGCACCAGCTCGGACGCCCTCCGGGCTCGGGCGTGGGGGTGGCCCTTGCGGGTGTCGTGCTCCCTAGGGGCGAAAGGGGGCGCTGCGGAGGGCCCTGGGTGGGAGGAGAACGTGGAAGTCTGAGGTGATGGGGACATAGGACACAGATATGAGCCCAGCGCCCAGTACTCTCGTCACCCTCAGTGGATACCTGGCTCCAGGTCCTAATGAGTAGTGGCCAGCGTTGGATACTCTCATGTCTTCCCAAAAGTGGCGAAGGAAGACATTAGTCTGGCATCTTTCAAACAATGGAGGAACACCCATGGTCTTTGGGGAGCAAGGGCTTAGGAACACAACTGTTACTGCTTTGGGTTTTCCACAAGTGAACAACACAAGGAACAGCCAGCCACCACTCTCCAGAGGGAATGTCCTCAGAGGTGTTGGCAGCCAAGACCAGGTTCAGGATAAAGAAGTTAAGAGACCAGCCATCTTCAACCAGAGGGCCTGCTGGGCCTCCGTGAAACCAGCCGCATGGGTTAGCCTGGACCTGCACTTCCCTGAACATAAATTGGTTAACACGATCTGGTTCTCAAGGCTTTGGGCTCCATTGAGATAAGCACCCAGAAGGGGTAGAATTAGCCTTTTGCATAAGACATTGTAGGGTGATCCACCCACGACAGACTGCAGGGGGTGATTCCTAAGAAGCTCTTTCCTCTAGGCCCTCGTGGGCAGTTGAAGCTTTTTCAGATGGTGGGTTTGCTGACTGGCGTTAGAGAAGAAGAATGGAGAAAGAAGCACAGGTCTCCTTTGTGACCATGGTCTTGTGAATGATTCTGGAGTTGGTGAGGCCCAGGCCTGGACTGCCGGCCAGCAGGTTCAGGTGGGGTGGGTGGGAGACCTTAGAGCTCCTTGAAAGCATGGTGTATGTTGCCCTCTTCACTACCCTGTGGCCGTCCTCATCTCTGTGCTAAGAGACAAGGTGAAGTTGGATAGAGATCTTGTGAAGAACTTCGGCAAATGTGGCCAATGGATCACCCAAGCGCCTTGGTCTGTTTCAAGATGGTGGAACAATTTCTGAAATTGAAAATTGAAGCACAGTAAAATAGAAGGTTTGATTGAGTTTCCTTATGTGTAACCAGTACTGTGGGGACATTGGCTAAAAGTAGATATTGTTTAGGGGTGAAACTGATCTGGTTGGAATCATGGTTTTCTACGAATTGAGGTTGAGTCAGCTTAGAGCTGTTGACCTTGCCTGAGTGAAAAGTTGTGTCTTGAAGGTGTTAAGAGGATGTGCTAGGAGTCATCAGTATTTCCCCATTTAAAGTTTAGAACTTATGAACCTTCTGGGGATAATTTCTTGTTTAATGTTCATCTGCAACTGCCCTCCTTAACGCTGGTAATTGTCGTTGCCAGATTAGTCTGTTAAGAGGAGAGTTTTCACGGTGGCCTTGGAACTATCTTAGTATCTCAAGAGTTTTTATAGAATTTCAGTAAGGAGGACAATAATAATAATTACTTCTGTGATAGTAGGTAATTGTACTAGATGGAAAATGGCTTTCTCATGGCTGATTATTTGCATAGTCATTACTAAAAGGGCTAAATTGCATTACGAGAATATAACCAATGTCAACATTTTTATAGCCTGTGTCTACATTACATAACATATACTGAGAAATTTAATTTATTGTTCAAATTTAGCTTTAAGAACAATTAAGAAGTGCTAAGTGTACATTAGCATATATATTTCTGACTGTAAAGTTGTTGTGTGGGTAAAAAGCATATTGATTTAAGAAAAATATTGGAATATCCAGTGTATGTTGACTGGCCTTGAAAGGAAAAAAAGAAAACAGATTTCATTCTAAATTATGAGACCTGTTTATTACTTTCATTAAATATTATACTAAAGTGTACATAAAATGGCTTCTCGCAATCTCTTCTCAAGAAACCACGTTTTTAGTGGGCCAAGAGTTCTTACGTTTGTAATTGATATATTTCACCTGTGTGTCTGCTGACATTATCTTTGAGCCTTTATGGTGAAGTGTGATTTGGATTGTAGAGATTCTTCTTCATCTTTTCTTTGGCATTTCAGACAATTAAATTGTAAAGAGTGAACCTCCATAAAGCAGTTTTTAGGAATAGGTGCTGATTTTTAAAGACACCAGAAAACGAAAACTTTGTTTATGTAATAGCACTCTTCAATCATAGTGAAGAAATAAGAAATCAAGCTCAGGTTCCAAAATCTTGGATCTTGATAGGTAGTTCTGGTTTGTTTCTCCTGTAGTGGAGTTCTCATTATCTTCTGGTGCATTGTAGCCATCACTTATAGGAAGGTGATTTTAAATTTTGGGTTATGTTTTAGAGTCAGGTATCTGTCTGGATCGAAAGTGAAATTTCTTAGCCAGATGCCCTGGTCTATATTCGGCTAAACATAGGGGCCATGGAGTGGCAGCCTGTGAGCCAGGTCTAGGCTGCATACGCATTTTGCCTTGGCTCAATGGTAGATAAGAAAAACGATTTGAACACTTTTAGATGGAGCATATGATCTCTAGCTTGTCCCTGTCCCCTTGCTCCCTATTACCAGGCACCCATTCTTCTTAAATCATTCATTGGGCTCCAGTAGACTTTAGAGTTTGCAACCTGATTCTAGTCAATCTTTTGCTAAGATGTTTGGGTGTCAGGGAGAAATAATCAGTGGGACAGGCTCTCAGTTTTCTTGTCTCTCTCTGGGTTTCTACCTGCTTGTACGTTCAATTACTTGTTGACTGAATCAGTGAGCAGAAGACTGGTTTAAGTATATAAAGTACCTTGTGTGACCTTTGTTGTCCTTCTGTTGAGTGTTACGCTCTATTGTCTTTTTCTTTCCCAAGCTCATGGCCTCTTGGTGGTGGTAAAACCGTGTGTAGGGGTGGCTCAGTTCTCTCTCTGTAGGGAAGTGTCCACAACTATCCATTTTTTTTTGGATCTTTTCGGTTTGCGGTTGGTTGAATCCACAGATGTGGAACCCATGGATATGGAGGGCTGACTCTATCTGCACCTGGCATTCTGCAAAATCACGCACCACTAAGAATAACAGAGTTTATGGGAAAAACAGGATTGAGGCAGACCACTAAAGAGCTGTGGAACTTTTTTAGCAAGTTGGTCTAGCCTTTGCCGTGTCCACATTGAGCTTTGCTTCCCTCTTGTCTCTGTGGATTGCACAGGGCATTTGCTTCTAAGAGAGACGATTTTATTGCAATTAAGTCTGATCCAGGGTGTAGCCTTCTTCGTTTATCTGTATAAGGAGAAATGTTTTCATAGCTGTTCTTGCAGTTTTGCCATGAGGTCAACATAGTGGAAAGCATAGTGGTTCTTGAAGCTAGAAAATCAGCCACTACTCATGTTAAAGAAAGGCACTTGAGTGCATTTCCAGCTTTGTTCTGAGGTCTTCACACATTGTTAAGTCTTTCTCTTTCCCTGTGAGAGTGCTTACCTTGATTGCTGCAAAGTATCAACAAGCTAGGAAAAATTGCATATGAACCCACACAGACGTCATTCCTCTATTTACGAATCACACCTGAGGTCATTCCTGTCAAAGAAATACATGTACTAGCAGAACTGATGGTCTGTGATACAGCTTCTCGAATCTCTGTACCAGTATTTGAAGAGGCAGCTATCTTCAGAGAAAATGTTATCAGTTGGATTGGATTGATTCTTTGGCACATAGAAGACACCTGATGAATATGGAATGAGTATATGATTCTCCCACCTCTTGAAAGTTATTTTAAATTATTCCCTCTGGGCAGGCATCAGCTTATTTTCAAGTAGGCTTTTATGTCAGGTCATTCCTTAGTGCATGAGATAATTTCTTCAGGGGCTTAAGCTGTCCTAGTAAGGAGTTGATATGGCTCCTTGCAGCCTGGCCAATTGCTAAGAAGTGGTTCAGGCCTGGTGATTATTAAAGATCTTTGTATTGGAGGCATGCATTTAGATTACCAAGATTTGGATCCTTCTGTTTCTCTCAGATGGTGAAAAGAAGTGTGGGTGTGGTTGAATTCATAGCACCATCATTCATTTGTTATTTCGTATTTATAGACCACCAAATATATGAGAGGCACTTGGGGAACAATGATGATCATGTCCTCCAGGAGCCCAGTGGGAGATACAGTTAAGAAAACAAGTATTTTACGGTACAGTGGGGAAGTGTTAATAGGGATGATGGTGTTCTCTAGGAGTTGCTTGAGAATATTATCTTTTCTGTTTTTGAAAGCATCTCTAAAAAATGAAAGCAAAAAAGAAATAATATCTAAGAGAACTATTGTTATATAGTTAGCATGTAATTGATGTTCAATAAATACTAATGTGATATCTGAATTAATTAAAATGTTAGCTTTTGGGGGTAGTTACAAAAGTAGGACTGGGTTTATTTTCTACACATGTTTATGTAATTTAAAAAAACCAAATCGGGATACTGGGTACATATCCTTTGTAACCTATTTTATTTTCACTTAAATATCTATATATCTCTATATCTCTATATATCTATATATAGATAATGTAGATAAGCATTTTCTCAAATGCTAAAATATTATTTTGTGTTATGAGTTTTAAATGACAGGTTAATTTTCCCTTGAATGTACCATGTTTTCTATAACTAATCCCCTGTTATCGGACATCTAGATAGTTTCCATTTGTAAACCATTATAAATATTGATGTTATGAACATCCATAAACACAATTATGTATTTGTATGCATATCTTACTAGTTTCTTCAGCATAAATTCTGAGAAGTGAAATTGCTGTATAAAGTTGGCCGTTGGACAATACTTGGATTAGGGGCACTGATCCCCTTTGATGTTGAAAATTCACATATAACTTTTGACTTCCCAGAAACTTAACTACTAGTAGCCTACTGTTGACTGGAAGTCTTACTGATAACATAAACAGTTGATGAACATATATTTGTATGTTATATGTAGTATATACTCTATTCTTACAATAAAGTAAGGTAAAGTGGAGAAAATTTTATTAAGAAAAATCATAAGGAATAGAAAATATATTTTCTGCTCATTAAGTGAAGTAGATAATCATAAAGGTCTTCATCTTCATTGCATTCCCATTGTGTAGACTGAGGAGGAGGAGGAAGGGGAGGGGTTGTCCTTGTGGTCTCAGGGATAGCAGAAGCAGAAGGAAATCTGCCTATAAATCACCTGCACAGGCCGGGCACTGTGGCTCATGCCTGTAATCCCAGCACTGTGGGAGGCCAAGGCAGGTGGATAGCTTGATCCCAGGAATTCTAGACCAGCCTGGGTAACATGGAGAAACCCCATCTCTACTAAAAGAATACAGAAAATTACTGGGCATGGTGGTATGTGTTTGTAGTTCCAGCTACTCAGGAGGCTGAGGTTGGGGGATTGCTTGAGTCTGGAAGGCAGAGGTTGCAGTTAGCTGAGATCACACCACTGCACTCCAGCCTGGGTGACAGAGTGAGGCTCTGTCTCAAAAGCAAAAAACAAAAAACAAACAACAACAACAAAAACAAAAAGCAAAACAAACCCCTGCACAATTCAAACTCTTTTGTTCAAGGGTCAACTGTAGTTTGATGAATGGTAACGTTTTTAATGCTGTTGATACATATTCCCAGATTGCCCTTCAAAGTTAACGGTGGATTAGATTAGAGGAAGAACAGAAGTAGGGCAGCCAGTTAATGTGCTGTTTCAATAATTGAAACAAGATGATGGTGGCTTGAACTAAGGGAGTGGTAATGGCGATGGAGTGGAATGGGTGCAATTGAAAGGTTGAAAAAGAATCAACATTTGGTATATCAGTCAAGCTTATGTTTGGTGGCATATAATGGAAAATGTACAATAACAGTGGTTTAAAACAGGTTTATTTTACATGAAATAAAGTTTGGAGTTAGGCAGTAACAGGGTTGATTGATATGATATGCTCTGTGACATTCTGAGAGTACCAGGTATCCTGGAAAAAAAAAGGTAAGGATAGAAGGGTGAGAGTTGAGTATTCTCTCCATAAACAGCTGTCTGGAAGTTCCATACAATCCTGCTTTCTTCCATTGGCCTGAAGATAGTTATGTGGTCACACGTAGCTGAAAGTGTAATTTTCAGCTGCAGTTTCCCCTCCCCTCCTGAAATAAAACTTGATTGATGGTCTGTAGGGATTGAGGGAAAGACAGGAGTTAAGGTATAATTTCCAGGCTTCCATTCTAGTCCATTAGGTGGATGGTGGAGCCAAGGATGAGCATTGGTTGGAGGGAGTGGAGGCAGTGGAAAGGACAGTGAGTTTGGAGTGTTTGTTGAACATCCAGGTACAGATGTCCACAGCAGCAAGTTGTGTGTGCCTGAAGCTCAGGAGCACTATTTGACATGGCGATAGGGATTGGGAATAATTAGTATATAGATTATAATTAAAGCCAAAAAACAGTGTGTAAACATGAGGAGGGGTCTTGTGATGGAGAAAGTGGACATTTTAGAGATGGAAGAAGAGAAGTAAGGTCAGATGTACAAGGGGTAGCAAGAGAGGCAGGAAAAAAAGAGGTGTTGCTGGTATGGAAGGCAATGGAATATTGCATTTTAAGAAGGAGGGGATGGTTAATAGTGTCCTTTGGAGTTAATAAACAGTGAGTCATTGGTAACCTTGTGGTGCATCTATTCCATAGAGTGTGTTGGTGGGTCCCGGATGGCTTGATTGCAGTGTGATGAGGAGTCTAGGAGTTTGGGTCTTCTGGATTTAGAGACATCTTGTATGGGCAACTCTTCTAAGAGTCTTGGGCATGATAGTAAAAAGAAAGTGAATGTGATATCCAGGGTGAAGTGGGAGAATGGATTAGTCATGTCCACTTTTCTAGTTCTATACACTCTCTGCCCCTTTCGATGACTTGGATAACAAAAGATTGTGGTGTAGACTTTGGATCTACATTTTTAGAAGAGGTGATTTTCCATAAGCCCTGCTGACGTATAACAGATGTGTTTCATGTCTTCAGTAATTTTAGTTGGAGAAAAAAGTAGAACATATGTAATGTAGTCATACAAAAATTTTGTTCATTAAGAATTTGTTGCAGCCGCATTTAGTGAGGAGGGCTAAGGTGGAAAGAAGATGATGGTGCTATTGATAAGTCATGTGATGGTCAGTTTTATGTGTGAATTTGGCTGGCTCCAGTCTCCAGTTACTCAGTCAAAATCTAGGTGTTGCTGTGAAGGTCTTTTGTAGATTTGATTACAGTTCATAATCAGTTGACTTAATAAGGGAGATTATCCTAAATAATCTTCATGGTCCTGACTCAATCAGTTGAAAGGCCTCAAAACTAGAACTGAGGCTTCCCTGAAGAGCTAGAAATTCCAGATGTGGACAGCAGCTTTAGCCTGGGCCCAAGTATTCCCACTTGCTCTTCCTGATGATCTAGCCTATGGATTTTGGACTTAACTAGCCAGCCCCACAACTATGTAAGATAATTCCTTGCACTAAATCTCTTAATGTATATATTCTAGTGATTCTGCTTCTCTGGTTGAATCCTGACTGATGCATTTAGGGTTCTTGTCCACACCTCCATCATTTGGTAATAGTGTATGGCTAGACAAAGCTTTTAATCTTTTGAACTTCTATAAAATGAGATCTCTTCTATTTTTGAAAACTCTTCTTCTGTTTCAGTCTATTACTTCTTCAAATAAATGCCTTGATTTCAGTAGCTCACATCATCTCACACATGTATGCATGTGTAATGAGGGGCAAGTGTAGAGCTCTGGGTCTTAGACTAGAACTGGTAACTCCAAGAACTCAACCAGGCCTGGGTGTTCTGTCACACTGGAGTGCTCAGGATGGCAGGCATGGTGGTGCTGGACCTTGAGGAGAGGCCTATCCTGGGCCTGAAATTTATCCTTGTCTGGAGTCAGCCTCTGGCTCTGGTAGGTTGGTGAATGGTGGGGGTTGTGGAGTAGCACTTCTTGGTCCTGATCCACCCCTTCTTGTCCCTTCCCTCAGTTCGTTGTCATGCTTCTATGTTGCGCAGTTAGCCTTAGCCAGTGAGTAGAAGCTGCTACCTCCAAAGGTCACACCACTCCAGTGAAAGGCCCATTCATTGACCAGGACTTTATAAAGCGATGGGTTCCTGAGAAGGCTTGCAGGGCCATTTGTTTATTTTATGTCCCAGTTTCTCTTATAAAGGCCACCGCTGCCAAATTATTCCCACTTGACTCCAGTCATTCCATCTCTCCCAGAATTTTCATGTTGATCAATCACCACATTGATTTATAACTGACTTACAGAAGTTTCAACATGGAGACTTGAGGGATACGTTTGTGGGACTGGGACCCTGGGCTACACATTGCCATACCACAGATTCCTCTATTGAGAGGCCACTGCCCTCCCCTCAAATTCTTGATCAGGGAACTTTTCTCCTTGATTTTCATTACCTTGTCTTCTAGTCCAGTGTTCTTAAAATTATGTCCTAAGGGGCCTTACTAACAAGCCATGAGAACTTATACAAATGCCGGATTTGAATTTTATTTGAAAGTAGTCATTTGTTTAATAATCCATCAGTCAAATTTTTATTTTATGTCAGCTGTGGGCCTAGAACTATGGTGGTACTAGGGCTACAGCCATGAATGCCTTTAAAACTATCACTGAGGCTGGATGCGGTGGCTCACGCCTATACTCCCAGCACTTTGGGAGGCCAAGATGGGCGGATCACCTGAGGTCGGGAGTTCGAGACCAGCCTGACCAACATGGAGAAACTCTGTCTCTACTAAAAACACAAAATTAGCCGGGTGTGTGGTGGCGCATGCCTGTAATCCCAGCCTCAGGAGGCTGAGGCAGGAGAATCGCTTGAACCTGGGAGGTGGAGGTTGCAGTGAGCCGAGACCACGCCATTGCACTCCAGCCTGGGCAACAAGAGCGGAACTCTGTCCCCTCCCCCCCCAAAAAAAAATCACTGGGAATGTAATAATTAAAAAACTCAACAATCGTATATGGTTTAATATATCATATTTTTAACACATTGAAGTTTTCCATATGTTAAAAGGTGCAGCCAGGTCAGTTCCTTTTTTGGTGAGCATACCTCAGAATATGGCTTTTTCTGCTATTTTTGACATATGTTGGAACTTCTGGTAAATGCACTATTTCAGCAACAGTGGTTCTTCAGTGTTCTTAGAAAAATTCAGGCCTATCCATGTCTCCTCACGTAAAATTAAATGAGCAAATACACTTTTACAGCACAGTCACCCCAGTCAAATACCACTTGAGGTTGAGGAGGCGGTGGCTGGTGAATGTTCTAGACATGGTGTTAATAATCAATATGTGATAACAGTGGAATGTGGAACACTTTGTATCATTATATTGTATTAAAGGTAGTGTTGCGGTTTATTGAGAAGACTGGCTCCTTCTGCTCTGACTCAAATTTGAGAGAAGGAATGGGGACAATATTGTGTGTTAGAGGTTTTTCTACATGAAACAGACATTTCCTTCTCTGATTTCAAACTTCAGGATCAATTAGAATGAAGAATATCCTGAGATTCCAAGACAAGATGGTCAAACCACACCCGATACCAGTTATAATTACTTTCATAGCAAATCAAAGATTGTGTTTTTATTTACAAACAACCAAATGCAGAAAGGAATTGACTGCCGAGACTGTTACGGGAAGGCAGCTGACATCTTTGGGCCTCATTAAAAAATGTTGCTATTAGTGAAAACAAGCTTTATTATTCTCGGAAGTTAATGTAGTGATAAGGAAGTATCATAAGCTAAACTTACAAAAGACATCTACACTGAGAAATTATTGTATGTATCAATTTTTATGTGTTAGGGATCTTGGAAACATATTGTTAGGGAAATGGTTCTATTGCTGAGCTCCACCGTGTTCTGCTAGACCCTAAGCTCGGTGAGGGCAGGGACCATGTCTGTATTATCCAAGGTTGTATTCCAAGCTTGTGGCATTTTGCTGGACCTGTAGCTTTTCAGTAAATATTCACTGAATGAATGGTTGAAAATGTTTGAAACCTGTGCTTCCAGGCCACCTTAGCCTTCCTGCAATGAACTTCATTGAGTGCTTCCTGTATGGCATTAGTCTCTCTGTTTTCTAAGAACATTCTTTCAGATTGTCCTTGAAATTCAGGTTTCCATTTTGCCTTCCACTAGACCTTGTATAGATTTATTAGGTAACAAAAGTGCCTTAAAGCAAATTGAAACATTTAAGCCATTGTCCCTCATCACGGGTGAGGACTGGATTGAGAGTGGCCATTCTCTGTTAAGGTGTGCATGTGATAGAGGCCCTTTCACACTGAGCACGCACAAAGACCGCCCTGTGGTTTGCATTTGCTTCTGCCGTTTGCACCTTTGCCTTTCTCCTCTAGCCTCAGTGGCTGGCCTAGTTTGAGACATACTGTCCGTTTTAGATTGGGTTGCTTGGAGAAGGGCTCTGGAATGGAGAACTGTATCCAGAGGGTTTACTGAAGAGTACTGTTGGGAGACACACTTGTAAGGAAATGTGGAAAGCAGGCTAGGACAGATGGCGAAGCTGCTCTGCATTGAGGTTACAACTAAGATCTCAGCTGATCCTATGGGCAGCTCTGGAGCTGTAATGGCCCTTCAGAAATGTCCCATATTGAGGCAAGGGAACTGGACCCTTATATCCCAGCGTCGGCCCGTCATTGCTGGTAGACTGTTCCTTGGGAAGGGGTATAGACTTGGGCGGAGTAGTTACCTGTGGCAGGGGGCAGTTCCCTTTGAGGGACACATCTGCGAGCTTTTAGCAGCACAGCAGCGATATTCCTAGCAGCTGTGGGGATGGGCACATCGACCCTGGAAAGGAGATACTCCTGGGTGGATACGTGATATTCCTGGGTGGAGTATCACGTTATCCATGACACCATCCCTTCTTGCCCTTTACTGGTACGTGAGTCTCTCTACTCTGGATCCCCTAGAACACACACCTGTCACCTTGGTTGTACTTTTGGTTGTTGGTGCTTCCCTTGAAAACATCACTTGTCATTTGCAGCTTCTTGTTGCAGCCTGGGTGTGAGAACTGATAGACTGGCCATGTGTTAGGAGCATGCTTATGGTTCCTTTGACTCCCCATTGCAACACACAGCACAGGATCACATATAGGTAAATATTTCAGAGGCTGTCACTTCTTTTGGGTCGCCACCTCTTGTTCTTGAAATATTTTCCTAGAAGGGCACTCCACTCTCAGTTGCCTTTGTGTCCTCATCTCCTGCTGCCTGTTCCTTAAATATTGCAGTTTCTCATGGTTTTGTCCCAGGGTTCTTCTGTTCTTTCATTGTACTGTAGTGATTGTATGGATGATTGCCAAGTCTTGGACATTTGCCTGGATTTTTCTCCTGAGCTCTGGAACTATCTATCTAACTTCACTTGGGCTCTTTAAACTCAAAATATCAAAAGTTGAAGTTAGGATCTTCCTTCTGGATTCCTAGCCTCAGTAGCACCCCCATCCACCTGTTCCCAAGGTAGAAGTGCAGCCTCCTTTGTTTTGCCCGGACGCCATGTGTGTTCTATTGAATCAGCATCCTGCATATTTCTTGACTCCATCCTTTTTCCTTAATACTCTCACCACTTTAATTCAGGAGAAAACTCCCATTGCTTGGGTCTTTCTAGTACCTCTCAGCTGATATTTCTGCATCTAGCCCTTCCTACTTCTATTTTTCTCTGGACTATACTCACGAGTCTTTCAACAATGTCCATTTTATTATGTCTCTTTTCTGATTAAATGCCTTTAAGTGATATATAAGCTTTTTGTGGCTTGACTCCTTCTCACCTCCTCCTGTTTCTCTGCTTACAGCATGTATTCAATCCAGAGAAATCTGTTTTCAGTTCCTTGAATGTTCCGTGCTCTCTCCTTTAATCATATCCTTCCAAATGACTGGGACACTCTCCGTTACCAATCCTTGTCACATTTTTGCTTGTTTAATTCCTACTCACTTCAGATCTCAGCTTATGTGTTATTCTTAGCAAGCTTCCTCAGCTTATCAGGAGATTTCCACCCTTTCTTTGGGCTCCTGTAGAACCCTTTTCTTCTCTTGTTATAGCACTCAGCTGAATATGTAGTATCTTATTTTCTAAATCTCCCACTTACATTGTAAGCTTTGTGAGGGCAGTGATTGTCTGTCTTGTTTCATCTGTAGCACCTAGCACAGTGCAAGACTCAAAAACCAATCTGTTTAATGAAATAATTAATTTATTCAATCTTTCATTTATATGAAAGTTGGAATCGTCTCAGATATCTCTATAGTCTCTTTGGTCTGATGCTTAAAGCCTTTTTCAATCTCTCAGTTTTCCTTAATTCTTGAATGTGTTTCCTATGTCTTTATGGATCAAATAATGGGACATTGTTTTCCTATAAGCCAGACTCACCGAAAGCATCCAGCTTTGTCTTATCAATAAATGTAATCTTGTATTGAGAGGATTGCTGAATCTTGGAAATGGCAGAACTCTTGGATGTTGGATGAGAGTTTTGAAGTCGTCTGTTTAGTCTTTCACTGAGATCTCTAACGAGATCAAAAGTGAGGCGATCAAAAGTGAGGGCCTCATTTACTCTGTTGAAGGAGACAAATGCTTGAGATGCTAAAACTGGTGATTTGCCTTCACTGAAATCTAAGTGTGTTGGACATGCGACAGAGACTGTATCTTCCCGGACTATTCTGGAGAGTCTCCTTGAAAATCTTGACATCATTATCGCTTTCTTATGCAAGATTTAGCAGAGGACGGCAGGGAGGCTCAGCACAGCCTTGAGTCTTGTTTAGCTCTCTTGGTGATCAAGAGTGGGGCTGAGACCTACCCCCCTGACTGACTGATATTATAGGGAGCACCTTATATCTAAACTTTTCCTAGAAATCCAAACTCGTCTGTGAACTGTTGGAAGTCAGATCAAGTAATAGAATCCAAAGCACCTGTAACTTTAAGAAGGAAGGATAAAATTTGAATGTCTTGATATTTACATTGCTAATTTGCTTGTCTGTATTGCCACCTGAAACCACATTCACTTTGAGGAATATGGTATATATGAGAGCTGTGAAGCAGACTTTGGTGAGATCTTGTATTTAATAGAAAGAGGAAGGGAGCCACACAATAGCTGCCTTTAGGATGCAAAAATATATGGACTTTCTTCAAACTGTAAACCCTTTTTTTCTCTTAATTGCTGTATATTTTGGTGTTGTGTAGACAAAGGTTGTTTTTGCACCTTGATTATCACACATGGCAGAGATGGCAAAGTCTTTGCTATCTTAGGTATTTCTTTATTTTATTACCACCCCCTTGGGATTTGTGTAGCCACATCTATGGTATTGGCTTTTTGGGAAGCTGGTGTTAAGTCCTGTTAGCTTACTGACTTAATGAATTGCTGTGTAATCTCTTGGAGTAACCTAATCTCTGATCCTAGGTGTTGCATAAAAAGGTTGTTGAAGTGATACTTCTTATTTTTCTTGAATATGCTTCATAATAATTGTAAAAAACAGTTATAATAGCGTTTGCTATTATTTTATTTTATTTTAGATTTTGGGGTACATGTGCTAGTTTGTTACATAAGTATTACATGTATAATGGTGGGGGCTGGGTTTCTAGTGTACCCATCATATTGTACCCAGTAGGTAATTTTTCAGCCCTCATCCCCCTCACATCTTCTTTCCTTTTGGAGTCCCCAGTGTCTGTTTTCACCACCTTTATGTCCATGTGTACCCTTTGTTTATGTCTCATTTACAAGTGAGAACATACAGTATTTGATTTTCTGCTTCTTTATTAGTTCATTTAGGATAATGGCCTTCAGCTCTATCCATGTTGCTGCAAAAGATATGATTTCATTCTTTTTTTAATGGCTGCATGATATTCCATGGACATTTTCTTTATCCAGTCAACAACTGGTAGACACTTAAATTGGTTTCATGACTTTGCTCTTGTAATAGTGCAGTGATGAACATAGAAGTGCAGGTGTCTTTGTTTGTTTGTTTGTTTTTTTGCTGGAGTCTTGCTCTGTTGCCCAGGCTGGAGTGCAATGGTGTGATCTTGGCTCACTGCAACCTCAGCCTCCCAGGTTCAAACGATTCTTCTGCCTCAGCCTCCTGAGTAGCTGGGATTACAGGTGCCCACCACCATGCCCAGCTAATTTTTGTATTTTTAGTAGAGATGGGGTTTCACCATGTCGGCCAGGCTGGTCTTGAACTCCTGACCTCGTGATCCACCCACCTTGGCCTTCCAAAGTGCTGGGATTACAGGCGTGAGCCACCGCACCTGGCCCCACAGGTGTCTCTTTAATATAATGATTTCTTTTCCTTTGGGTAGATACCCAGTAATGGGATTGCTGGGTTGAACAGTAGTTCTGTTTTTAGCTGTTTGAGATACCTCTATACTGTTTTCCATAGAGGTTGAACTAATTTACATTCCCACCAATAGTGTATGAGTGTTCCCTTTTCTCCACAACCAAGCCAACTCTGTTTTTTTTTTTTTGACTTTTTAATAAAAGCCATTCTGACTGGTGTAAGATGATATCTCACTGTGATTTTAATTTGAATTCGCTGATGATTAGTGAAGTTGAGCATTTTTTAATATATATTTTTGGCCACTTGTATGTCTTCTTTCGAGAGATGTCTGGTCATGTCCTTTGCCCAGTTTTTAATGGTTGAAAACAAACAAACAAAACAGTCATAGTTGTTTGTTTTTTTCTTGTTGAGTTGAGTTCTTTGTAGATTCGGGGTATTAGTCCTTTGATGAGGGCATAATAAAAACAGTAATAATAGCATTTAATATGTGCCAGACACTATGGTAAATTCTCCACGTGTATGTTATCAGCTAATCCTTTCTATGAGATGGGTACTAGAATTATCTCCATCTTATGATTCATAAATTAATTCACAGCCACCAGACGGTTGAACCAACATTTAAGCCAGTCATCCTAGGTGCCTCTAATCATCTCTTGATAAATTATAAAATGCCTATGCTTTTCCTTCTAAATTCTGTCCTTTTGTTGGTAGATGATACTTCTATCATAGCACTGTCTTGCACCTGTGCTTTCCACAGAATTCCCAGGTATAGGTCAATGAGTGTTACACTAAAAACAAGAAAAGGAAAAAGAAAATCTTCCTGGTTTTCCATGCTTATGGCACAAAAACAGATGTCTGTTGTATTGTTCAAGAGAGGGATTGCACAGGGCAGCTTTGGTGTGTAAAGGAGTTCTTGTGAATGAGTTAATCAGGATGGGAAAGCATCTCTTTGAATCTGAATGGATGTTTGTCAATACTACTTTAAGCCATGCTGACTCACAAAAAGTGATGACTCTGCACATCTTAGTAATTGTGATGGTGGAAACCATTTAAGTCTTGGTCTTCTTCGTGTTGGTTGGCTTTTACTCAACTTTAGCAGTGAGAAGACTCTGATTTTGAGAGCAGTTGGTAACATTTCTTGGTCAGTCTAATTTTGTCCTTTTAGCATATTTATGAGCCTCAGTACATTTTTTTCATGTGCTTTTTTTCCTTTTTCTTTCATTTGGCATGGTGCTTGCATTCCTTCACGGTTGGAATTGGCAGGATAATGTTTCTGACACTTTTCCTTTACTACCATGTACTGTACTTAAGTTTTGTACCTGGTGGACTGTGATGCCTTGGTTATTTGGGTTTGTGCTCAGGATGCCTAGACTTCCCATGGCTAAGGCAGATAATCCCAGATTCTAGCAAATATGTCTGCATGCTTGGCATTAAAAAATATTACTAGAGCATGCACATTACTAATCTTTACTAAAATTAATATGTTCAAGTAAGTAAAACCATTTACTTCAATACATAAAGAAATGCAAAGGACTAGAAAGAGATATATAAAACTATTTTTCACCACCTGATGACAAGCAATAAAACACTGATGGTAATTTACCGTGATAGTTTTCTGTGAGAAACTCAACCGGAATAGAGAGGAAAACTGAGATATGAGATAATACACACACACAGAGGAGAGAGAGGAGAGAGAGGAGAGAGAGAATGAACATATTTTATATCTGTCCTAGGTGTTTCACATTGAATTTTCTAGGTGACCTGACACTTCTGTTGATTTTAACCAAGAGAGGTCAGAATGTCTTAGATGCTGTCAAGTCTAATTTCTCACCTGGTGTATGTATCCTTATGATCACCCAGTACCTCCTAGGAAACTTCCTAAGGAAGGGAGTGCTTTGCTTTGAAGGGCAGTCTCTTCCATTTTGGCATGGAAGTACTGGCTGTTGGAAGTGCTGTGGTATAAATTGAACCAAAGTCTGCCTTCTTGTGTAGTTTCTACCTGAGGAACAATGAATTCCATCCCCAAGACCTCTCAGTTCCATTTCCTGGCTGGCTTCATTTCCCCTGCTGCCATTCTAGTTCAAGGCACTCATTTCTTTCTTCTGGAAGAAACAATAGTCTCTTAACTAGAATCCCAGCATATCCTCTTTGTCATCTATTCGTGTAATGTATTTAAAGCGACTGTTTGGAAAGGTAATTCTGAGCATGTCACTTTCTTCTTCTTTTTCGTCTTTTTTTTTTTTTAAATTGTACTTTAGGTTCTGGGTTACATGTGCAGAATATGCAGTTTTGTTACATAGGTATACACGTGCCATGGTGGTTTGCTGCACCTATCAACACGTCGTCACCTACATTAGGTATTTTTCCTAATGTTATCCCTCCCCTAGCCCCCCACCCCCCACAGGCCCTGGTGTGTGATGTTCCCTTCCCTGTTTTCATGTGTTCTTATTGTTCAACTCCCACTTCTGAGTGAGAACATGCGGTGTTTGGTTTTCTGATCTTGTGATAGTTTGCTGAGAATGATGGTTTCCGGCTTCATCCATGTCCCTACAAGGGACATGAACTCATCCTTTTTTATGGCTGCATAGTATTCCATGGTGTATATGTGCCACATTTTCTTGATCCAGTCTATCATTGATGGACATTTGGGTTGGTTCCAAGTCTTTGCTATTGTAGAATGATTTATAATCCTTTGGGTATATGCCCAGTAATGGGATTGCTGGGTCAAATGGTATTTCTAGTTCTGGATCCTTGAGGAATTGCCACACTGTCTTCCACAATGGTTGGACTGATTTACACTCCCATCAACAGTGTAAAAGCGTTCCTATTTTTCCACAACCTCTCCAGCATCTCTTGTTTCCTGACTTCTGAATGATCAACATTCTAACTGGCGTGAGATGGTATCTCATTGTGGTTTTGATTTGCATTTCTCTAATGACCAGTGATGATGAGCATTTTTTCATATGTCTGTTGGCTGCATAAATGTCTTCTTTTGAGAAGTGTCTGTTCATATCCTTTGCCCATTTTTTGTTGAGGTTGTTTGTTTTTTTCTTGTAAATTTGTTTAAGTTCTTTGTAGATTCTGGATATTAGCCCTTTGTCAGATGGATAGATTGCAAAAATTTTCTCCCATTCTGTAGGTTGCCTGTTCACTGTGATGATAGTTTCTTTTGCTGCGCAGAAGCTCTTTAGTTTAATTAGATTCCATTTGTCAATTGTGGCTTTTATTGCCATTGCTTTTGGTGTTTTAGACATGAAATCTTTGCCAAAGCCTATGTCCTGAATAGTATTGCCCAGGTTTTCTTCTAGGATTTTTATGGTCCTAGGTCTTACATTTAAGTCTTTGATCCATCTTGAGTTGATTTTTGTATAAGGTGTAAGGAAGGGGTTCAGTTTCAGTTTTCTGCATATGGCTAGGCAATTTTCCCAACACCATTTATTAAATAGGGAATCTTTTCCCCATTGCTTGTGTGTGTCAGGTTTGTCAAAGATCAGATGATGGTAGATGTATGGTGTTATTTCTGAGGCCTATTTTGTGTTCCATTGGTCTATATCTCTGTTTTGGTACCAGTACTATGCTGTTTTGTTTACTGTAGCCTTGTAGTAAAGTTTGAAGTCAGGTAGCATGATGCCTCCAGCTTTGTTCTTCTTGCTCCAGATTGTCTTGGCTATGCGGGCTCTTTTTTGGTTCTATATGAAGTTTAAAGTAGTTTTTTCCAATTCTTTGAAGAAAGTCAGTGGTAGCTTGATGGGGATAGCATTGAATCTATAAATTACTTCGGGCAGTAAGGCCATTTTCATGATACTGATTCTTCCTATCCATGAGCATGGAGTGTTTTTCCATTTGTTTGTGTCCTCTCTTATTTCCTTGAGCAGTAGTCCGTAGTTCTCTTTGAAGAGGTCCTTCACATCCCTCGTAAGTTGTATTCCTAGGTATTTTATTCTCTTAGTAGCAATTGTGAATGGGAGTTCAGTCATGATTTGGCTCTCTGTTTGTTATTGGTGTGTAGAAATGCTTGTGATTTTTGCACACTGATTTTGTATCCTGAGACTTTGCTGAAGTTGCTTATCAGCTTAAGGAGATTTTGGGCTGAGACGATGGGGTTTTTCTAAACATAACAATCATGTCATCTGCAAACAGAAACAATTTGACTTCCCCTCTTCCTATTTGAATAAGCTTTATGAACATGTCCCTTTCTCCCAAAGTCTTCAGTAGCCTCCCATCACTCTTGGACAAAAGTCCTGTATACTAATGATCTTGCCCTTGCCTACCTTTCCAGTCTTGGCTAACACCACTCCTCGTTTTCTTCCCTGTGTACCAAACTTACTGACTCTTTTTTAGTCATGCAGCTATCCTTTGCTTCATGACTTTTGCTCATGCTGTCTCTTCTGGCCCTGCCTGGTTTCTTCTTACCCTTTTGAGCCCTAAAAACATCCTTGTTTCACTAAGGATGCCTCCCTGACCCCCAGACCAGGATAGTCCTCCTTGTGATATATTCTTGGGGCAGCCCAGCTTCTCTCCAGCACTGATCATTGTAATCAGTCAATTGTTTCTGTGCTATTTAAGGACTATATACTTGAAGACAGAGTCACATCTGTCTGGTCACTGCTGCGTCCCCAGCACCTAGAGCATAAGAGGTGTTTGTGGAGGTCTTTCAAGTATTCCAGAAAACTCTGGGCTACTAGAAATGCAGACATTTTTCCTTCAGGTTAAACATCACTATCTTTTTTTCCTGCTCTTACACTGATATGTTTATTAACCATTTCCCCTTCTGGTTTTCTCTCGTGGATGTTCTCTAAACAACTTAAGACCCCACTTTAAATGTGTTACTGGGAAGAATTCTCGGTTCATCAGCAAAGTTCACTTCTCAGAATTTGGACACTACTTTTAGTTAATTTAGTCTCATGAAAAACCAGATCCTAAATTGCAGAATAAATATTTTTTTAAAATAATATGAATGAAAAAAATAGTCTTAGAACTTCTGGATAATGGGTTAAAGTGGTACTCAGAGGAACATTCATAACTTTAAACATGTCTATTAAAAACAAAGAAGAGTAAATTCAGCATTCATTTCAAGAAGTTAGAAAGAGAACAACAAAATGAAAGGAAACCATAAAGAAGGAATAACTTAAATGGAAGCAAAAATATTAAGAAAGTAGAAAAGAAAAATAGCAGGATAGGTGTATTAATGGTTGTATTAGAATTTTTTGATGTCAAAAGTACTTATATATATTTACTACTTTTTATTGTGGTAAAATATATACAGTATAACATAGTATTTTCCATTTTAATCATTTCAAATGTACATTTCAATGGCATTTAGTACTTTCACAATGTTGTCTAGTTCCAGAACATTTTCAATGTTCATTTTTTATGTAGCAGAAACTACATGCCTATTAAGTATCACTTGCTATTTTCCCAGCCCCGGGCACTCATTCATCTGTTTTCTGTTTCTGTGGCTTTTGCCTATTTTGTATATTTCATAAAAATGGAATTGTATAACATATGGCCTTTTCTATTTGGCTTTTTAAAACTCAGCCTAATGTTTCTGAGGTTCAGTCATGTTGTAGCATGTAATCAGCCATGTTTTAGCATGCATTACATATATGTAGCATGTAATCTGACTCATTAAATCGGAGTTCTAATATACTCCTTTTTATGGCTGAATAATATTTCATGGTATTTTGAATATACCACATGTTGTTTATGCATTCATCCGTTGCTGGACATAGGTTGTTTCCACTTTTCCATTATTGTGGATCTGCATATTGGCTTACCAGTATCTGTCTGAGTCCTTGATTCAGTTCTTTTGGCTGTGTAGGTAGGGGTGGTTGCTCAGTTACATGGTAATTCTATTTTTAACTTTTTGAGAAACTTCCAAACCATTTTCCATTTTACACCCATAGCAGCAATGTATGAGGATTTTAGTTTGCGTCCTTGCCAACACTTGTTATTTTCTGTTTTTTGATTATAGCCATCTTAATAGTTGTGAAATGGTATCTCATTGCAGTTTTGATTGCATTTCCCTAAGTGACTAATGTTGTTGAACACCTTTTGATGTGCTTATTAGCCATCTGTATGTGTTCTTTGGAGAAATACTTATTCAACTTCTTTGCCTAGTTTCAAATTGAGCTGTTTTTTTTTTGTTGTTGAATTGTTGAGTTTCAGATACACGATTTGAAAATATTTTCTCCTGTCCTGTGGGTTATCTTTTCACTCTCTTTTAACAACGTCCTTTGATGCACACAAATTGTAATTTTAAAGAATTCTACTGTATCTGTGTTTTCTTTTGTTGCCTTTGCTCTTGGTGTCATGTTTAAGGCAGAACTTCCAGTACTGTGTTAAACAGAAGTGGAGAAGATGGTCATCATTGTCTTATTCCTGATTTTAGGTAAAAAGCTATCAGTCTTTTACCTGATGGTGTTAGCTGTGCGTTTTCTTAATAATCTTTTATGATGTTAAGAGAGTTTCATTTTATTCCTAGTTTTTCAAAATTTTATTTTTAATCATAATAGGGTATTGAATTTTTCAAATGCCTTTTCTCTGTCAATTGGGATGATTGTGTGTTTTTTTTCCATCATTCTACTCATGTGACATATTACATTTATTGATTTTCATGTTTCGAGCCACCCTTGCATTCCTGGGTTAAATCCCTCTTGGTCGTGGTGTGTGATCCTTTTAACATACTGCTGAATTTGGTTTCCTAGTATTTTGTTGAGAATTTTTTGCATCTATATTGTCAGGGATATTGGCCTGTAGTTTTTTTTTTTTTTTTCTCCTTATGTCTTTGGCTTTGGGATCAGGTTAGTGCTGCCCTGATAAAATGAGTTTGAAAGTATACCCTCCCTTTTAGCTTTTTAGAAGATTTTAAGAAGAATTGGTGCTAATTCTTTATACGTTTGGTAGAATTCATCAGTGAAGGCTTGGTCTTGGCCTTTTCTTCGTTTGGGGAGCTTTTGATTACTGATTCAATCTCCTTACATGTTATAGATCTATTCAGATTTTCTATTCATTTTTGAGTCTGTTTTTATTGTTTGTGTTTCCCATTTCATGTAGGTTATACAGTTTGTTGGTGTACAATTATTTTTAGCATTTTAAAATAATTCTTTTTATTTCTGTAAAGCCTGTAGTAATTTCTCTTTTTTCATTTCTCATTGAGTCTTCTTCATTTTTCTTTAGTCAGTCTAGCGAAAGATTTATTAATTTTGTTGGTCTTTCCAAAGAATAGACTTTGGTTTCTTTGATTTTCTCTATTGTTTTTGTATTCTCTACTTTATCTATGCTAATCTTTATTATTTCCTTCTTTCTACAAGCTTTTGGTTTATTTGCTCTTTTTTAAATTTACTCAAGATGTGCAGTTAGGTTATTGATGTCTTTTTTTTTTCTTTTTTAATGTAGGTGTTTACACATGTAAATGTCCCCTGAGCACTGCTTTCACTGCATTTCATAAATATTGCAGTATTAGTATGTTTTGTTTTCTTTTGTCTCAAGATATTTCCTAAGTTACCTTGTGATTTTTTTCTTTGATGCATTGGTTGTTTTAATACAGTGCCATTTATTTTCTACATATTTGTGAGTTTTACAGTTTTCCTTCTATTATTAATTTCTAGTTTATCCCATGTTGGTGAGAAAAGGTACTTTGTATGATTTCCTTTTTTTTCTCAAATTTTAAACAGTTTATTAAAGCCTGTCTTGTGGCCCAACATGTCGTCTATTCAGGAGAACATACCGTGTGTACCTGAGAAGAATGTATGCTCTGCTGTTGTTGGGTGGGATGTTCTGTATGTATCTGTTAAGTCTAATAGGTTTACAGTGTTCTTCAAGTCATCTGTTTTCTTACTGTTCTGTCTAGTTGTTCCGTCTATTGTTAAATATGGGATATTGAAGTCTCCAACCATTGTGGAATGGTCTGTCTCTCCCTCCTATTTTGTCAATTTTTTGTTTCATATATTTTAGGGGCTCTGTTGTTAGGTGCACATATGTTTATAGTTGCTATGTCTTCTTGATGGATTGAACAATATTAGTATTTAAAAAAATCATTTTGTTATTTGGTTGGGTTATAGGAATCTTGAAGTCAGTTAGAACTTCTCCAACTTTTCATATGAACAGTTCCCAGTAACGGGTGTAGGGCCTTTTCTAGCATGTTCTTTTCTTTGGTTTTCTGATGTGATGTGTATTGTGTAATGATTTATGTTAAATTTCACTCTGCCACTTTTAGCCTATTGAAGTAATTTTGGAAATCTGTTTGGATCCTCTTTCCTTTTTATGGGGGCTTATTATTCCTGGGCTTTACCACAGGTAACATAGAGAAGTGTTTTGGACAAAGTGAGTATCGGTCATGAAACAGGGTAAGTTAAGACATCACGAAGCTTGCTGTTCTTACTGAGATTGAGCCATTTTTCTTGAACAAATACCTCTTGATTGATTAACATCTACAGGTCAGAATAAGTTGATTCCAACACTGTTTTTCCAGTTTTCTCATTGCATTTGTGGAGGAGAGAGAATTTTTGGAGATCCTTAGTCTGCTATTCTTACTGACATTAGCCTTATGTTGTTGATAGTAGTGTAGAATAGTATTCGAAATGATGTGTACAGTTTTGCCAAATGCTTTTAAGATATTGTACATCTGGGCCGGGCGCGGTGGCTCACACCTGTAATCCAGCACTTTGGGAGGCCGAAGCAGGTGGATCATGAGGTCAGGAGATCAAGACCATCCTGGCTAACACGGTGAAACCCCGTCTCTACTAAAAACACAAAAAAATTAGCCAGGCATGGTGGCGGGTGCCTGTAATCCCAGCTACTTGGGAGGCTGAGGCAGGAGAATGGCATGAACCTGGGAGGCGGAGCTTGCAGTGAGCCAAGATGGTGCCACTGCACTCCAGCCTGGGTGACAGAGCAAGACTCTGTCTCCAAAAAAAAAAAAAAAAAAAAGATATTGTGCATCTGTATCATTTTCCTCATGTACAGCCTTGCATATCCTGTTATAGGAGGAAATGAGATTGGTGTGAAGGGCTTGCTTATAGTAGTTTCATGTTGTTATTGATAAATCACTTCACATTATTGTATACACCCAAAATCTGACCTTTAAAAAATGCATTTTAGAATTTTTACGAAGAATTCACAGAAATCTTTTAGAAGTTTGTAGAATGGTAATACCAGAGTGCTTCTGTTCTGCATGCAAGCCTTATTTTTCATGATTAAAAAAAATTCTGGTCACAGTTTTACAACTTTCTTTATAAGATTGTTTTCAGGTCCTTAGATTATATGAAGTTTGGGACTGGAGGTTTGCAATCAGATACAGTCATAGGTGTTCATGTGTCATCTTCTCTACTATCTTAACTCATTTTCTTCTCTTCATTATATGCTTTCTTAATAAGTATATTTTAAAAACCAGATTATAAAGCAGATACATGTTCACTATCAAAAATTTAAAAAATATAGAAAATACAGAAAACACATTTTACTCATAATTTGTTAATTTAGCATTGTTCACCATTAACATTGATGTATATCCTTCTAGTCTGTCTTTACACTTACATAGGAGTCTCCAAATGTGTATGTATTAACTACATATATACAATTATTGGCCATACAATTTTTGCAACTGTTTTTAACAATATAAGTGTTTCCTTACTTCATTTAATAGTGTTCTATAACATAATTTTAATATGCTGTACCATATATTTTATCACTTTGTTTTAGCATATTAGATTTTATACTTGGTTTGTTTTGAAATTTTCAGTATTTTAAACAGCGGTATAAGCTTTCTCTACAAATCTTTGTATATATTGCTGTTATTTTTTTATGATAAATTTCTAGATGTGGAAGGTCAATGAGTATGCCCTTGGTAAAGACTTTTGATAATACTGTCAAATTACTCTCCAGAAATGATGTGCTTGCCATCCAGGAAGGATATTGCTAGCAATAACAGACATGTTTATTTCATGAGGCTCTCAGCACTACTCGTATTATTGTTTAAAAAATGCAACTTGAGAGGTGTTTTTCATTTCTTATTGATATAGAAAGATTTTTAAAACCATTAATGGGTTTAATTCTTGTCTATCACATACATTAACAAAAATACTTATTTTCCATTCTGAATAGCTGTTCATTTTGCCTATTGTGGATTTTTTAAAGGAGAGTAATTTAAACTTTTATGGCAGATTAATGTATATTTTTGTGCTTCTTTCTCGTCTCACTGTTCTCCTCCCTTCCTCCTTCCTTCCTTCTTTTCTCCTACATTCCTTCCTTGGAGTGAGGGGAAGGCTATCCTCATGACAAAATATGTAAGCATTTATTCTTAGTCTTTTATGGCATAATTTTTGCCCATTTTAGTGGAAATTTAATATAGCTGAAATTTGTTTTGCTGTATTATGTGAAGTAGGGATATGGTCTCTGTGATTGTTGATCTTTCATTTCAGTCCACTTATTAAATGAGTCATTATTTTCCCTCTGATTTGAAATGTCCGATTTGTCATTGATGAAATTGTAACATATTAATATGAGTTTGTTTCCAGGCATTCTACTCTGTTCTACAATTTCCATTATTGTGCTTTTAGAACACATTTTATTATTTGGTAATTCAAGTCCATTTCTTTCCAAAATTTTTTGTTTATTTCTGTTGATAAAGTTTTTAGATGAGGTACTTCTTTTAATTGTACTAAACTTATACGTAACTTTGGATAAAGTTGATACCTCTGTGAAACTGAGTCTTATGATTCAAGAACATAATATTTCTCCCCAAAAGACTTTCTTTTGTATGTGTTAGGAAAGTTTTCTAGTTTTCTTGATACAGATCCTAAGTTTGTTAGACAGTTTAGAGTTTTGTTGCCTTTGTGAAGAGGGTTTTATCATTCAGTTCCTTTTGGAATTTAAGATAGTCACATCATGCTTAAATTATATCATCTTACCTGTTTTTCTGTCAGTTATAATTTTATATATATTTCTACTCTTATTTTATTAGCTAGAATCTTCAGAAATGCTAAATTATAGTGTAATAGCCAGTATTCATGTTTCTTGTTTCTCATTCAATAAAACTGCTTTTTGTTTCACCATGAATTAAAGAAGTGGCTATTGATATAAAGTAGATATTATTTTTCCTGTCAAAGTTTCTACAGCTAGTTTACTGTTTTTTCTTCTTAACAAAGAATGGATATTACATTTTATTACATTCATTTTTGATACTTACTGGGGTGATCATATACTCTTCTCCATTATCACTAGATATAATTTAGTAACAGATTTTTTTGAAAATTTCCATATTTAGTAGCACACACACTTGATGATAATACATTTTTTTATTTTAGCATTATGCTAAGTTTCAGCCAGCAGCTGTGAGTGTTTAGAATTTTAGTATTATCTCTTTTTTTGTATGTGCTAATTTAATCAAGTTTTTAATGTCAAGTTAATGCTGGTTTCGTGAGATTAATTGATTAATTTTTTTCCTGTTTTTAGGAATAGCTTACGTAACATGTCAACTAAGCTTTCTCTGGAATGCTTTATGAAAGAAATAAGTTGGTTATGATACTTTGTGTGTCTGTATTTTTTTGGGACAATTTTGACAGCATGTTCAGTGACTTGATTTTTTTCATATTTTCACTTCTTTAATAATTCTTGGTAGTTTATATTAGTAAGAACATCATTTTATTCTTATTTTAACATTTATCTGAAAATGTACAAAATGTATTTTCAGAATATCTCTTCCATATATTTGGTTATACCCTTCATCTCTTTCCTAAGGTTGTAGATTTGTGCTTTCTCTTTTCTTCATATTTTTTGTGTTGCCAGAAGCTTGTCTCTTAAATAGATTTTTTTCTGTAAAATCAATTTTTAGCTTTATTTTCCCATTGCAGTCTTTTCTTGTTCTGTTTCAGTGTTTCTGACTTATCATTCATTCCTTCATCTGTTTACTTTTTTTCTACTTTTAATTATGAACTAGATAATATACAAACAAAAATATATATGTATAATTTAATAATCATATTGAGTGTACTAGACAAATAGTTTTAAAGAAGGACATCTTTCTAGTCCTCTGTGTGCCCCTTTCTCAGTGTACGCCTTCCGTCCCTCCAAGAGGTTAACTCTTCCGAATTTCTGCTTATTTTCTTGACTTTAAAAAATAATTTTACATGCCGGGCATGGTGACTCACGCCTGTAATCCTAGCACTTTGGGAGGCCGAGGCGGACGGATTGCCTGAGCTCAGGAGGTCGAGACCAGTCTGGGCAACACGGTGAAACCCCGTCCCTATAAAAAAAAAACAAAAAATTAGCCGGGCGTGGCAGCGTGCGCTAATAGTCCCAGCTATTCGGGAGGCCGAGGCAGGAGAATGGCTTGAATCCGGGAGGCGGAAGTTGCAGTGAGTCGAGATCGTGCCATTGCACTCCAGCCTAGGCGACAGAGGGAGACTCTGTCTCCAAAAAAAAAAAAAAGTTTTGTAATATATACGTATGCATCCCTAAAACATATGTTGTTTGATTTTTCCTGGTTTTAAAATTTATGAAATCAGAATCCCATTATATGAATTCTTCTGCATCTTGCTTTTTTTACTCTACATTATGCTTTTAATATTTATCCATGTTAATATCATTATAAGAATATACAAATGTACGTTAAAATAGAAATACACAAAATATTAAAATATATAATATATAATATACAGATACAAAAATTACAGTATAAAATATATAAATAAAAGATGGATGGAAGTGTATGGAATTTATTTATACATTCCATTATCAATAGACTTTTGGGATTATTTCTATTTCTTGTTTTGTTTCATGCTTTGATATTACAAACGGCTGCTATGAATTTTTTTTGTAGCTCCTTCCTAGTATATCCGTGCCAAAGATTATTGAAGATAAATTCTTAGCTGTGGTATTCCTGAGTCCTAGTGTATATTCATCTTTTCTAGATTATAACAGATTCACCAAATTATTTCCAAAACATTTATTCTTTTCAGGCTTAATTTGTTTTTAATTTTCTAGCTGGTTGAATTGAGTGCTTAACTTACTTATTTTCACATTTGATGTTTGAAAATTGACAGAGAAACTGCAGAAGTTTCATTATGTTGTCTTTTAATTGATATGTATTTTTCTAAGTAAAATGTACTTTCAGTTGCTAATTTGCTCTTTTACTGAAGAATTAACGTGGGAGGGTGTTTTTAAATTGCTGTATAATCAAATTAATATTATTTTTTTTGTTGCATATAACTTCAAGTTTTTATGCATTATGACCAGAGGTTATGACATATATGTAACTTCTTTTGCAGTGTTACTGAATTTTTGTGACCTAATAATGTATGACCAATATTTTGATGTTTGAGAAAAATACAAAGCCTCTGGACAGCACAAAAGTTGATATTTCTTTTATATAAATAAATATATATTAATAATTAAGATATCGATATATACCTATTAAATAAAGCTTATTAAGTACTATATCAAGTAAATTCTGTAGATCGTTATTGACTTTGCCATAAGATAAGAGTTAGTCTGAAGTCTTAGGTTCTTCTTCTAGATGTATTTGATAGGTTTCCATGCAAATATTTATTGCAAATATTGATATGTTTGAAATTATTTATGACTTCATATGTTATATTTTCTGTTGATCATTCTTTCCTTTTTTCCTTTCCTTGGGATTATTTGTGCTATTTCTTTTTTCTTTAAGTGTTCTGGTAGTTATATATATGCTTCTTATTTTTGTAATGGCTGTTCTTAAATCCTTTACAAACATATTTGAAGCTATTTTTTTCTACCAATGTCTAGAATTAATTAATTGTTACAACCCACCCCCCTTGAAAAGGGCAAGCTCCTTAGACACTTTTTTATTTCTTCTCTACTAGTCCCCTTCCCGTAACTTTTAATTTAATTATTTAAACTGTATATACAGATTTTTGTTACTATTGTGGTTTTGTATCGTACCTACTTCCTTAAGCATTTTATCTTTAACATTTCCTCAAGTATAATAGTTAAATAATGAACAATTATTTAGATTTAAATATAAATTTACTTATATCTTCACTTATAATATATTTTTATATATTCCATTGTTTTCTTTTTCTTGGACTTCTGTTTCAAGATGCTGAAGTATTTCTTATAGTAGCTCTTTCAGAAAGGGACTGTGCATGGGCATTTTTCTGATTTCCTGAACATATGTAATTATGTTGAATATATGTAATTATATGTTCAAGAAATGAAGAAGTAATATAGTTACCTAATTTGGAATAATATTTCTTTCTATAGAAATAAATCTTTTTGATGATATAATCTATTCACAGATTTCTTAATGCTAACCTTCTGTGTCTTAGAGTAAGTCCTACTTGGTGATAAGGCATTTTTTTTTTTTTAATATTTAGCTAAATTCAGTCAGTTTCTATGCCTTTTCTCCTTCCTATCCTGGCCTCTTCATGTATCTTACTACTCTTACCTTTATTTTTTGTGCTTTGCTCATTCTGACCTTCCTATTGACCTTGAGTATACTGTGTTTCATCTTATGAAGTGTTGAAAATACTCTTCAGATTTGCCCCAAATAATATCCTCCTGCTACACTTATTTTTTATTTTTAATTGAAATAATAATTATGTTTATTATGGGGTACAGTATGATGTCTTGATCTATATATACATATTACAGGAAGATTCCATCAAGCTAATTAACATATCTGTTACCTCACCAATTTATCATTTTTTTGTGGTATGAACATTAAAGATCTATTTTAGCAGTTTTGGAGTATATAATACATTGTTATTAACAGTGGTCACAGTGCAGTGCTGTAGATCACTAAAACATATACCTTCAGTCTAACTGAAGCTTTGCACCTGTTGATCAACCTCCTTCCTTCCCCCATCCTCCCCCACCCATTCTCTGATAACTACCTTTCTCCTCTCTGTTTCCATGGGATCAACTTTTTTAGATTCCACATATAAGTAAGATCGCATAGCATTTGTCTTTCAGCGCCTGGCTTATTAGCATAATGTTCTCCAGTTCCATCCGTATTGTTGCAAATGACAGAATTTCCTTCTTTTTAAAGTCTATATAGTATTCCATTGTTTATGTGTATGTATCAAATAAATTTTCTTTGTTTTTGTCACTTCTGATTTCTGTTATTTTCCTTGTGTATTTTTCTTCCTTTACTTTTATGCATTTATTTATTGCCAAAATTATAAATGTGCACTTTAATGAATTATAAAGTAAATACCTGTTTCATTATCAAGTCTTCACCTTATTGAACGCTGCCAGCACCCCAGAGCTCCCATATACATAAAGTTTGTTCTTAATATTCTCTTCCTTGCTTCTATAAACCTATCTGTTTGTAGAATTAAACTGAGGTTCTTATCTTTATTATTTTCTTCATTCTACTTTTTCTGTGCTTGTTTTATTAAAAAAAATTCTTGACATGGTTGTTTAGTTCATTAGATTTCAGCCTGCCATTGCTCCTAAATATATAAATTAAAACTGTACATTTTAATTTAAGCATGCCTTTAAGTATGTCATACGAGTTTTAATATATAATCTTTTATGATTGAGTTTAAAACACTTCTAATTTCCATTTTTGTTTGGACATATATTTCTTAATTTTCAAACATGAAGATTTTCTGTCATCTTTATTTTATTGTTCTTTCAATTGTATCATTAAAGAACATACTCTGATATTTAACTTTAAGATGTATCAGAATTGCCTTATCACCTAGTGTGGGGCTACTTTTTGTAAATGTTTCATGCATGCAGCTGTTGGGCACAGCATTCTATGTGTGTTTTAGGTCAAGATTATATATTTTATATTAATTGTGTATTCAGATATTTAACCTTGCTGCATTTTTGGTCTGATTGTTATATCATTTATTGAGAGGCGTGTGTGAAAAATCTCTGTTCTGATTGTGGATATGTCTGTTTCTCCTTGTAATGTCAATTTTTACATTTTGTATTTTGGTATAGTTTTGCCAATTTTTACATTATATATTTTATGATATTAAGTGCATACACATTTATAACTTTTCTGTGTTCCTAGGAAATTGATCCTTTTGCCATTATAAAAAATTCCGCTTTCTAACTCTAGTCAAACTTTTTGTTTTAAAAAATATCTGATATTAGTAAATCTACATCATATTCTTTTAATAAAATTTGCAGAGCATTTCTTTTTTGTCATTTTATTTTCACCTTTTCTGTATGCATATGTTTTACATGTATCTTTGTAAATGGCATACAGTTAGGTTTAAAAAATTCTATCTGATAACCTTTATGTTTTAATTGGAATATTTAGACCAGTTATATTTAATATAATTATACATATATTTGAGCTTAAAACTACCATTGCACTGTGTACTTTCTTTTTGTCCCACCTATTCTATGTTCCTATTTCTCTACTTTCATGCCTTACTTTTTATTGACTGAGAACATTATTCCATTTTCTCTGTTATTTTTTCTTTTCTTTTAGTGGTTACTCTAGAAATTACAATATGTATACTTGAGTTAAATTATAATTTTAATTGGCATTTTGGGCCAGGCGCGGTGGCTCACACCTGTAATCCCAGCACTTTGGGAGGCCGAGGTGGGCGGATCATGAGGTCAGGAGATTGAGACCATCCTGGCTAACACGGTGAAACCCCGTCTCTACTAAAAATACAAACATTAGCCGGGCGTGGTGGCACGTGCCTGTAGTCCCAGCTACTTGGGAGGCTGAGGCAGGAGAATTACTTGAACCCGGGAAGCAGAGGTTGCAGTGAGCTGAGATCATGCCACTGCATTCCAGCGTGGGCTACAGAGGGAGACTCCGTCTCCCAAAAAAAAAAAAAAAAATTGGCAATTTGCACTATTCCCAGACAATTCAGAGACCTTAGACATCTTTAATCCAGTTTATCCGCATTTGTCTTAAGTGCTGTTGTTTTTGAGTGTTTTATTTCTGTATATTTTAAGCCCCATTGGACATTGTTATTGTTCTTTTGACTTTCTCCAATTTTTCATTTTTGTGTCTTTACTTCCCCCTCCATGTCCAGCCTTCTACCTGAAATTATTTTCTAAAAAACACTCTTTTTTATTACCTTTAGTAAAATTTTCCTCATTTTTATTTGCCTAAAAAAGCTTTATTTCACATTTAGTTTTGAAGGATGTTTTTTCATGAAGTAAAGAATTATCGGACTGCAGTTATTTCCTTAGTGGATTGAAGATGACATTCCATTGTCTTCTGGCTGCCATGGTGTTTGTGGGGCTACATGAATTTGTGAAGTTAATATTTTCCATCAGTTTAGGGGAATGCTCAGCCATTTCCTCTTTCTCCTCACTCTCCCTGGTTCTTCTGGTGTTCCCTTCATATGCAGTTAATCTCCATCACTGTGTCCTCTTTGTCTCCTAAGCAGTTTTTCTCTTTCCTTCTTATTTCAGTTTACATAATCCACTAATTTTTAAATCTGGTTTCTAGTGTCTAGTTTGTCTTAAAACTCTTTCTCTGAGGCCTTAATTTTGGGCATTATATTTTTTACTTCTAGAAATCTGCTCTGCAGTTTTTTAGTTTTCACTTTTCTTTTGCTTTTGAAATGGAGTCTCACTCTTTGACACCCAAGCTGGAGTGCGGTGGTGTGATCTTGGCTCACTGCAATCCCTGCCTCCCGGATTCAAGCGATTTTCTGCGTTCAGGTGATTCTCCTGCCTCAGCCTCACAAGAAGCTGAAATTACAGGTGCACACCACCACACCTGGCTAATTTTTGTATTTTTTGGTAGATACGGGGTTTCACCATGTTGGCCAGGCTGGTCTCAACCTCCAGACCACAAGTGATCCGCCTACCTCGGCCTCCCGAAGTGCTGGGATTACAGGGGTGATCTACTGCACTGGCCAGTTTTCATTTGTATGTTGAAATTTCATTGTTGACTTTTAGTTAATTGGACATAATAAGCATCCTTATTTTAAGGTGTGTGTTTGACATTTCAACATCTGGAGTCCCCCTAGACCCTGGGCTATTTTTGCCAGTTCTCATCTTCTTGTCACCTGTCTGTTTTATTTTGATTGTATACTTGACATTGCATTTGGAAGAAATATTTGTAGAACTGAACTGAGGCCTAGTGTGGTGGTTTTACTTTCTATAGATTGGATTTTCATCTGCTTTTATTAGACAGTGGAGAAATATAGGATCATCTTAAACCACTTACAAAGATGGAGATTCTTTTCTGGGGAATTCAGATGAATCAAAACTAGGAAATGGTCTTTATGATTTTGGGTTACTTACCATTTACCCTTACTGCTAGAGTGCAGCCTTTTGGGGTCCCAATGGGATTCCCAGTATTCCCAACTTTTGTCACCTTTCAGCTGACTCTTCTGGTTTAGAAAATGTCCTCCAGTGGCTCTGATTCTGGATTCATTTCCTGGCTTTCTATTTTCTCCCAGATCTTGGCTGGGTAATTGTTTAATTTCTTCTCTTCCTCTATTTTACTTTTTTAAGAATGAGACAAAATCTTTAGTGGTTGTGTCTAATCTTTTCCCTAGTTTTTGATGGCATAACAGGATTTTGTATATATTCTGAAGATTTAAAAGTATTATATGTCTTATTTTAAAAAATTAAAAATTAGCTTTTATATAGTGACATTGACAAGAATTAGACATCAAGTCTAAATTTTACATTTATCTTTGCTTATCATGAATTATTTTATGGCACATCTGCCTCATTTTTGAATTTATTGTTTCAGTTCACTTTGTAGTCAGTGGTATCCTTCTATTTTTTTTGTGGGCAGGAAAAATATATGGGTGGTATACTTTCTGGGCTTTAGCAGATCTGAAAATAGAAAATGTATTTTTTTCTTTTGTTTTTCTACATACAATATTTAGCTTGGCTGGTTGTGAAGATTTTGTTGCACATTATTTCTTTGAAAACCATGGTGTGGAGGAGAAGTCTGATGCTAACATGATTTAAAAAATGAATAATTCCTTCTGGTTCTTGTAAGATTTCTTCTTTACCTTTTAAGTACATAATTTTCTGAAGTATATATCCAGGTATAGAGTTTTCATTAACATAACTTGGTACCTAATCTTTTAATCTGCAGTAAAGTCCTTCAGGATTATACGATTGATTATTACTTTATTAACTCATGTTGCATGGCTTAATATATTTTAGTTTTTCTGGAGATACTTTTTAATATTTCTGTCATTTTGCCTATCATTTTTTTTATCCTTAATTCTCAGACAATTGTTTTAACTCGTCTTTTAATTAACACATTCGGTTTTCTGCAGTGACCATTGCTAACTCCATTTATTTTGCAAAGTAGTTTTGTTGTTTTTGTAAAACCTGACTCTTTCTAATATAAATGAGCAGAAAAATCCATTTCATTTTAAAGTTGTGTAGTCCTCTTATTCTTAAACCCTTATTTCCATTTCATGGGTGTGGTATTCTCAATATCATTAAGAATACGTGTTGTGTAGTTTATAAAGTCTGATTTTGTTTTTAGTACTAGGAAATGAGTAATTTGATTCTTTTTCAGTTTAATCTCTTTAATTTCACCTATGCAAATACCTTATTATTGTTATTATTTAGTTTTATCGTCTATATAAAGGCATGCTATTTGCCCAGTGTTGGGAGTTGAACTGAGATTCTACCCATAAAAGTACTGGTTTCCTGTTCACATCTTTCGGCCTGGGGAGGAAGGGAGCTGGGAGAAGTTTATACTTCCTGTTGACATGACCAGAAGCTTACATTGTCTGCTGAAGGTTCCTCCCCATGTTCATGGTGACAGCCTAATATCAGTGAGTGCAGGGTCCATTCTCTAACTGACTTGGCTGTCGTCACTGGGAGCTAGCAATAGAGTAACTCTTCTTTTATTTGGCCAACGCTAAGGGATGATAATGATACCCACCTTTTATAGTTTGAGAATTAGTTGAGACAATGCTTGTTAAGCTGTAGTATAGTTACTTGCATATAGTGAGTGCTCAATAGATGTTGGCTTTCAGCATCAGCTCCATTAACTCATGCTTTTGCTAATAGTTTTCTAGTCTTGTAGCCTTTTGACCCATCCTCTCAATCACATAATGATGTAATAAATGACAGCTGATTAGAATGCGATCATATCCCAGAATGCAGGTGCTCCTAAGCACTGAAATTCCTCCATTTCTTTCATTTACTTGTGAAATGTAGAGTCACTGGCTCTGGGCATGGCTGTAGCCCATGGACTGGGGGACTGTGGTTGATGATATGTGATGGGTATTTGGGGCCTGCTTGATGAAGGCCATTCTATTCCATACTAGGAAGTTTGGACTTTATTCAGAGGTAAAAGGGAGCCTTTGAATATTTTCAAGTAGGAGGCTGGTGGCCAGACCTGTTTTGATAGGTGTTGTACATAATATAATACTAATAACAATAGCTAATATTTACGGATACTTACTATATGCCATTTTCTAAGTTTTTATCTGCATTATCTCTTCTAATCCTAAAGCATCTTTTACAGATATGAAGACTGAACCATTGAAAGACTGAAAAACTAAGTTACAAAGCTAGTGCAGCATGGAGGAGGCAGGATCTGAACCCAGGCGACCTAATTCCATGGTGTTATGCTACATGTCATCCAGGAAGCCAGATTACTTCCTTCTCATCCAGGAAGCTATGTCTCCCCAAAATTTATATGTTGAAATCCTACCCAAAGGGGATGGTATTAGAAGGTGGGCCCACATAGATGGGATTAGTACCCTTATAGAGAGGCTAGAGGGACCTTGATCGTGCCTTGTGCCATGCAAGGACATAGCGAGAAGCACTGTTTGGGAGGAAAGAGCCCTCACCAGACCCTGAATCCACTGGGGCCTTGATCTTGGACTTCCCAGCCTCTAGAACTGTGAGTAATAAATTCCTATTGTTTACATATCACACAGTCTATAGTATTTTGTTATAGCAGCCTGAATAGTCTAAGACACATGGACACTGGTTAGTGCAGGTGAGAAACGCTTGAGGTGTTGATGTTGGGGATAGTGATGAGTGGACCAAGTTCAGGAGATATTTAGAAGCCAGGTCTGATGGCCAGTGAATAGGGAGAGAGAGAGGGAATGGAGGGGAATTCCAAGTTTCGGATATTGTCAGGATCTCTAGTATGTTCTGTTTCCCTTCATTGACCACAGTGTGGCTGTTTGACTTACTAAGAACACGGGCTGTGAAGTCATCAGGCTAGGGTTCAAACTGTTTCTCTTGTTACTGGTGTGGCAATGGGGGAATGGGCTTTGCCTTTTAGAATCCTGGTGTTAGCTTATATGAACTGGGAAGAGTAGAAATGGTCTAACAAACAGGATTGATAGGAAGACTACATGGGTTAATTCATTTTAAGAGCTCAGTATTCATACAGCCCTGCATCCGTAAAGGTGCTCCAGAGAAGCTATTTTCACTAATATTTGCAGTAGCAGACAGAGGCGAGACTGTGACACTCCACAGTGAACAAGGTGCCACTTGGTGACAACTCAACCCCAGCTCCTTTTCATACTTTTTAGAAAAGCTTGAGATTGTTCAGTGCCTGGCATAATAGGCACCCAGTGAATATTGGCAGAATGACTACTCTGCCACAAGCTGGCATTTCAGTTGCATTCTCCAGCATCCTGTGACTGCATACACACGTGCTTTTATAGCGTGCATAGCCTTGGCCGCTTCCACCTTCTATGCCTTGTCTACCTTGTTCACTGTCTGAAAAGTCTTTTGGGATGCCTTGAGCACAAAAGAAATGATTAGAAACCAAATAATTTTCCATTAGGTGCTCATATTTTATGACCACCTGATGGCCCCTTATTTAGATCATTTCATTTTTCGTAAATGGAGTTTAGTGGGGGGATCTGTATGCAGTGAAAGCCTCATGCCAGAATAAATGGCTGCAGGTATTCTCACTATTGCATTAAATACCTATTAAAAGTAATAACTGAAATTAAGCTCTCCTTCCCTGAGAAATTCAGCTTAGTATATTTAGTGTCTCCAAAGTAAAATAGGCTCAGAGAACTTTTCTTTGAAATTTTTCAGAGAACTTTTCTTTGAAAAATTCTGTGGAAAAATGCAGTTGGGGTATTTCTCGATGTGGTTTGGTAATTGGAGAATCAAAGGAAAAATCTGTCTACATATTTGCTGTATAGTTGGGGAAAAGTTCTAGTATGTGGAGGGCTGATGTTCTTCTATCTGTCACTGCTGTTTGGAAGAGTTTGAGAGGCAGTGTGGTGTGTGTGTGTGTGTATGTGAGCAATGTGCAGGTTCTGGGACCACACTGATAAGTTCACAGCCCAGGTCTGCAATGACCAGTGTCAGCATTGGCAAGCTTTCCAACTTCTCTGTGCCTCAGTTTATTCATCTGCAAAATGGGGGCAATAATAGTACCTGTTTCTTAGGGTTGTTGTGAAAATGAAATGAGTCAGTATTTGTAAAAACCAGTGCCTGGTATACAGTCAGTGCTTAGCCAGTGTTTTGTTGTGATTTACACCTGCAAGGATTGTGTGGCCGACACTTCTTTCTTCCTTTTAAATGCTACTCTCCACTTTGTGATGTTGCTTTTTACACTTTGTTTTTGTAGAGGCAGCTTTGCGTCATTTTCTAGAGCTTAGAATTGGCAGTTAGATATATGATCTATCTATTTGGAGTCAGTCCCATCGTTATTAGTTGTGTCATCTCAGACAATTTCTGCACCTCTTGGAATCTTAGTTTCTCCATTTGTAAAGGGAGTTAAGTAAGAGTAGTGTCTGCCTCATTGGGTTGTATTGGGATTGGGTTATTATAAAAAACTTCTGATACTTATTACAGTCCTTTTTTCCCCTAGAAAGGTGAAACTAAGTTTTATTTTCGCAACCAACACTGGAGAATGCCATTTTCATTGAATATTGGTCAACACTGCATGTGACTATGAAAATTTTCAGCCTTCAGTAAATTTTAGGTGAAAAATGGATTATCATTTCAAATGTATTTTTCTTTGGTAGTAGAGGTTAAATTTTTCTCTAGGTTTTATTGGCCATTTGAATGCCCTCCTTTGTGAACCTTCTCTTTTTTTTGTCAATAGAAGTTGTATTGAGATGTGATTCACATACTGTACAATTTATCCCTTTAAAATATGCAATTTGGTAGTTTTTAGTGTATTCACAGAGTTGTGCAGCCATTACCGTAATCAGTTTTGGAACAGTTGTCATCATTCCCCTTCTCCTTCAAAAAAAAAACACCTCTATCCATTAGCTGTCACTGTATGCCACCCCACTCTCCTCATCCCTTAGCTCCAAGCAACCACTAATCTACTTTCCGTCTCTATGGATTTGTGTATTCTGGACGTTTCATGTAGATGGAATCATGCGATGTGTGATCATACAATAGAAGACTGGTTTCTTCTATTTAACATAATGTTTTCAAGGTTCATCCATGTTGTCGCTTGTATCAGTACTTCCTTTTTTTTTTTTTTTTTTGTAGGTGAGGGTCTTGCAGTGTTGCCCAGGCTGGTCTCAAACTCCTGGGCTCAAGAGATCCTCCCACCTCAGCCTCCCAGGTAGCCAGAGCTACCGGTACAGTACATGCCACAGCACCCATTCCCTTTTTTTTTTTTTTTTTTGTAATTAATTCTCCCTTGTATGGATAGATCACATTTTGCTTATCTACTTTTCAGTTGATGGATATTTGGATTGTTTTCACATTTTGGCTATCATGAATTATGCTGCTGTGAACATCTGTGTACAAGTTTTTGCGTGCAGATCGGCTTTCATTTCTCTTAGGTTTATACCTAGGAACTGCAGAGTCTTAGGTAACTGGTTTAACTCTTTGAAGAACTGCCAGACTGTTTTCCAGTGTACCTATCATTTTTTAATTGGGGGTATAATTGCTTTTCTTATACATTTGTATGCTTTTTATGTTAGGAATTTCAGATCCATGTCAAATCTGCTGAAAATATTTAACTTCTTTGCTTTTAAAGAATTGTTCTTACAGTTTTTAGTCTTTCGTCGTTTCTGTCATAACCTTTAAACTTACAGGTGTTCTGTCATCCAGAGATTGAATAAATATTTGTTTCATTATGGGATATGGACAAGCATGGATACTCGGAGCTTTAGGAAATCATGTATGCAAGATTCATTTAGCTTTTTTGGTATATAACCAGTATATTATTATATAATATATAATATATATATTATATAATATATAGTAGTATCTTATATAATATATATATTATATAATATATATAATATATATTATATTATATATTACGTATATTATATAATATATTATATATTATATATAATATAATATATTATATATAATATATATTATATAATATATAGTAATATATATAATATATTATATAATTATTATATATTATATAATTATTATATATTATATAATATATATTATATTATATATTACTATATATTATATAATATATAATATAATATATATAATATATATTATATAATATATAGTAATATATATAATATATAATATAATATATATAATATATATAATATATAATATAATATATATAATATATAATATAATATATATAATATATAATATATAATATAATATATATAATATATATAATATAATATATGTAATATATATTATATAATATATGTAATATATATTATATAATATATGTAATATATATTATATAATATATGTAATATATATAATATATATTATATAATATATAATATATATTATATAATATATATATTATATAATATATAATATATTATATATTATATAATATATATTATATATTATATATTATATAATATATAATATATATTATATATATAATATATAATATATATTATATATATAATATATATTATATATTATATAATATATAATATATATTATATATATTATATAATATATAATATATATTATATATATTATATAATATATATTATATATATTATATGACGAACTAAATTCTTTTTTTTTTTTTTTTGAGACAGAATCTCGCTGTCACCCAGGCTGGAGTGCAGTGGCGTGATCTCGGCTCACTGCAAGGTCCGCCTCCCAGGTTCAAGCCATTCTCCTGCCTCAGCCTCCTGAGTAGCTGGGACTACAGGCACCCACGACCGCACCCGGCTAGTTTTTTGTATTTTTAGTAGAGACGGGGTTTCGCCCTGTTAGCCAGAATGGTCTTGATCTCCTGACCTCGTGATCCACCCGCCTCGGCCTCACAAAGTGCTGGGATTACAGGCTTGAGCCACCGCGCCTAGCCGAGGAACTAAATTCTTTCTATTCCATATTACCAGTCAGTTGACCCAGACCCACTTAATTATTATTATTTTCTTAACTTCTTTTCCCACGGATGGAGATGACCACTACAGTATATATTAGATACCATTGATGCTAGTATCTCATGACAGTTTATTAACATACCTGAGCATGTTTTTCACCTCTATATTCTTTCCCATGTTCTGTCTGTTCATTCTTGTTCCAGCAACATAGCCTTTATTATGAAGATTTTAGTATTGATAATGATTGTCTCTTTTCATTGCTTTTATACTGGAAGACTTTTTTTTCCTGTCCTCCCATTGGGATAGGGAATGGAATGGCATCAGTCCTAAAATTTAATTTGGGGAGATTGTGACACTGTACTCTTGGGTCTTCCTCCGTAGAATAAGACACATGGCTCAGTTTTCCCATATCTCTTTTTCTGTCTGTCAGAACAGTCTTGCAGTTGTCTTTATATAGGTCACATATATTTCTTTTTAAAACAGTTCTTAGGTACTATCTACTGTTTGAGGCTACTGTGTAAAGAATGTATTAAAATCATGTTTTATAAGATGCTGTTACTGAAATATAGGAAAATGATTTTCATATATTCATCTTATACCTAGCCACTTTATTATCTGCTTTTTATCAAATGCTTATCTTTACCACAATTCTGTTGTCTTTTAACATATTAAATCATACCATCTTTAAAGACTTTTTTTGTCTTGTCCTTTGGATATTTATAATCTCCTTCCTTTTATTTTTCTTAATTTCTCCAGTGCTTTTCCTGGGTACCCTAATTGATTTTCAATACCCCTCTTTCCATCTCTACCCCCTTTCCTATTTTGTCCTTCTCTTCAGTTTTTAACTCCTTGACACACATCTGTTAATTTTTTAAGCTTACTTATGGTCTCCCAGCAGAAAGTAAGTTCTCTAAGAGGAAGGACTTTTGTCTGTCTTCACCACTGTGTTTTTTGATACAGCAGCACCTAGCGTTATGCTTCAGTAAACATTTGGTGAGTGAATTATCTGCATATTATTTTGGGACTCCAGATTGTACTGAACCAAGATTAATGTCACTTTTAAAGTGGCTTGATGTTCCCTTCCTCTCTTAGTCTTTGTTTTACCCTTTCTGATGAGAAGTGTTTTTTTTGTTATTTTTTTGTTTTGAGACAGAGTCTTGCTCTGTTGCCCAGGCTGGAGTGCAGTGGCACGATCTTGGTTCACGGCAACCTCTGCCTTCTGGGTTCAAGTGATTCTCCCACCTCAGCCTCCCAAGCTGCTGGGATTACAGGTGCCTGCCACCATGCCTGGCTTTTTTTTTTTTTTTTTGTCTTTTTAATAGAGATGGGGTTTCACCATGTTGGCCAGGCTGATCTCTGACCTCAAGTGATCTGCCCGCCTCGGCCTCCCAAAGTGCTGGGATTACAGGTGTGAGCCACCTCACCCAGCCCTGATGAAAATATTCTATTCTTTGTTGGAGATAATGGGGATAGGTTAGCTGTTGAGAACAACAAGTAACGAGAATCAACTGTGTCTACTCAACAGCTAACCTGTCCCCATTATCTGCAACAAAGAATGGAATCTTTTCATCAGTGCTGGGATTACAGGTGTGAAACCACGCCTAGCCCTGATGAAAAGATTCTATTCTTTGTTGGAGATAATGGGGATAGGTTAGCTGTTGAGTAGCCACAGTTGGTTCTCGTTACTTGTGGTTCTCGTTACCTTTATTACATTCTATAAAGTTGCCCTCGAACACCGGATTAGCAAATGCTGAATCATTGCTTCTGGTGGGAATACAGGATTAGTTAGGTTCCTGCTGGAGTGCAGTGGCACAGTCTCAGCTCACTGCAGCCTCAACCTACTGGGCTCAAGTGATCCTGCCGCCTCAGCCTCCCAAGTAGCTGGGACTACAGTTGTAAGCCTCTGATCACAATGTTTCTGTCAAGCATTTAATATATAACCTAATTTTATGGTGTGTTTCTCTTTAAAGACACATTATTAAATATATATTGTGGATCATTAACATTGAACTCATGGCCAGCAGTACTGTAGCTCATGCTTGAATGAAGCTCACAGATGTAACACACACAGTCTCTCCTTAGGCACATGACAGTCTTCTTGCATTTAGGGACACCAGGGAGCAGAAAGGACACGCCTCTGCCCTATGAGAGCTCCAACAAGAAGGCAGAGAGTCACCTTGCTTCACCTCAGCTGGGCACTTGCAATTGATGACATGAATTTTCCACTGCTTTGTGCATGTGCTCAAAAGACTGGACAAGCTCCAAAAGGATAATTTTGGGGTTACAAATACTTTATAGACAGTAGGTGAATTAGCAGGTATGAAATACATGAATGAGGTCAAGTGTAGTTTTCTCTGGCATCACGGCAGCAACTTTTCCAAGCAGTGGCGTGACCTCTGCATCACGCTTTGGCCTGAAATGACTTGATGCCGTCTGACACTTTGGCAGTTGTGAGTTCCTTCTGGGTTTTAGCTTTGCCCACCGTGTTCAGGCTTTTTGGAGCTGTGCTGCTTGTATGGACTGTAGTCATATTCTGCTCTTTCCACGTTTGGTTTGCTCCCATTGAAGCCTGGCTCACCTCTTTGCACAGTCGTGCTTTCTTAGGTTCTTTCTTCTCTTCCTTGCGATGGTCTGCATTTGTATAGTCAGAATTTCACTCTGCGACTCTTCTGAAGTTCATTTGAACTTTATTCCTAGCGCTTCTGGACAATAGATGTAGCCTTTGTTTTTTTGTTTTTTATTTATTTATTTTTGAGACAAGTCTCACTCTTGCCCAGGCTGGAGTGCAGTGGCATGATCTTGGTCCACTGCAGCCTCGACTTCCTGGGCTCAAGTGATCCTCCTGCTTCAGCCTCCCGAGTACCTGGGACTACTGTTGTGTACCACTATGCCTGGCTAATTTTTGTATTTTTTGTAGAGATGGGGTTTTGCCATGTTGCCTGGGCTAGTCTTGACCTCCTAGCCTCAAACAGTCCTCCTGCCTTGGCCTCCCAAAATGCTGGGATTTTTGTGCACCACTGTGCCTGGCCAGTCTTTGTTTTTTTTTTTTTTTTTTTTAATTTTCTCCTTTATTAGATTGAACATTCACATGTTATTTTATGTGCATTATATTTAATAAATAACTTTCAAATATCCAAAGTAGTTTTCCCAGCATCTTTTTTTTTGTATTTTTATTAACATATAATAGTTGTACATATTTTAATAGATGTAGATATACCTTTTGAATCTCAAAATATGTTTTAGTTTTCTAAAGTTAGGGCTTTCACATGTAAGTCACCTGGGGGCTCCTATAAGATCTGGTCTTCCTGGCCTCTCTCAGATCTATTGATTCAACAGTTGCAAAGGATGATGTGCTGAAAAGGCTCCGCAGGTGATTCTGATCTACAGGGAGGGGGGAGCCGGGGAACACTCATTTTGAGAGCTGTGGCAGGAATGTCAGTAATTAAAAAGAAGAACCTTCAAGACCACCAGCACCACCACTCTTGGGGCACTTGTACTAGACGTCAAGCTCTTTACTAAGCTCTGGGTGTGTTATAATCTTACAACAACCGTTTGGTGAAAACGCATACTTCGATGAACCCAAATTCACAGATGAGAAAACAGAAGCTCACAGTGGTAAATAACTTTTCCAAAGTCACACAGGTCCTCAGTGAAAGATTGGAACCCAGATGGCTGCCTGGTAACCACAGGTGGTTCAACCTAGAGCCACAGCAGAATCCCCTGGTGGGCTTGTTCAAACAGATTGCTGGGCTTCACCTGCTGAGTTTCTGATTCAGTAGGTCCCTGGTGGGGCCTGAAAATCTGCATTTCTGAGAAGTCTCCCCCCCGCCCGCCAGGTGATGCTGGCGTCCTTGTACCCTCTCTCCTTTGTGGGACTGAGTGTATGGCTTTTTCTTCACAATTAACAACCCTCTTCATTCTAAAGTCTATTGCACATTGTCCATTTGGTTGCCATCACCTCCACTGCCCAGGTGTTAATAATTTGGTTTTTGTCACCTTTGCGCATTAAATCCACAGCACCGGCTCTTAATGTTTCTTTTTCCCCTTTAAGAGACAACTCAACATCAGGGTGAGTGCAACCTTCAGTTTCTATGATTTCAAGAATACGGCCCTGGATAACTGTTCACCTCTGAATGTTCTTGCTCTAATTTCATCTGTCCTGCATTCTAGATGGACTGCCCCCTCTGGTAGTTAGTTGATCTGTTTGGCTTATAAGATTTTTATCCCCCAGTCAATAATAAAAGCGTAGGTGAGAAGATACTTACAAGGAATACAACGATTTTGACACTGTTTTTAAATTTTTAACTTTTGTGGCTACATAGTAGGTGCATATATTTATGGGGTATACGAGATGTTTTGATGCAGGCATGCAATGTGTAATCATCACATCATGGACAATGGGGAATCCATTCCCTCTAGCATTTATCCTTTGTGTTATAAACAATCCATTGACACTCTTAGTTATTTTAAAATGTACAATTACGTTATTATTGACTATAGTCACCCTGTTGTGCTTTCAAATAGTAGGTCTTATTCATTCATTCTATTTTTTTTGTACTCATTAACTATCCCCACCTCCCCTCCAACCCCCCACTACCCTTCACAGTCTGTGATAGCCATTCTTCTATTCTCTATTGACACTGTTTTTAATGAGCCAGAGGCAGTGAACTTTCTCAAGTGTGTAACAGGAGGCTTTCTTAGGGACAGTTGCTGGTGCAGTTAAACTCCTGCCTAGTTGAGGTGTGCCTTGCCTCGCACAATAGATTAATGCATCCCCAAGTTGGATAATATCATCATGCATGAAAGCAGCCTGCTAGTTTAAGGGAGTCCTATAGCAAACCATCTTTATAAAGTGAACAGTGACACCCAATTTATAAATCTAAATTTTTGCCATTTTCTTAAAATGAAATATGGTTTCAAACTGGGGTACTAATGTCTGAAAAGGTTTTATGCCTCTACAGTTAATTTACCCTAAGACAGTAATTTCTAGTAACTCTAGTCATTTCGAAATAGTCTGAGTCAGTTTTCCTAGAATTTAGGACAGGACCTCAAAAAAAGAAAAAATACAGTTCAAGCTCTTTCCCCATGTTTCAGGGAATCTTAGAATTCCCCTGGTAGTTTCCTGGTCTTAGGGAATCTTTTACAAGTGTGTTTAGGCTTGAAGTGGTTTGTGCAATTGCTGAATGTGTTGTTGTTATGCAGTCGTGTGTTGACTTTTTCTTAATGCAGTTCTTCCTCATGCACTTGCATCTTTATGGTTATACATTTACTTCCAGGTATCATTTCACTCCTAAGTGTGTTTTTCCACCTCAGAGAAGCCACAGAAGTAGCAAACACTAACCCAAACCAAAAGGAACAATTTGATTGATGCACTCATAACCATCATCACAAAACTTTTCCTGCCCACTGATTTAGCCTGTTGTTTTAAAATGAGATAATATTTAACTGGCATATTGGTCATGACTCATCGATAGTTACAATCATTTTGTTTCCTGAGAATACACATTTGAGTTCAGTTCGTATTGAAGGGCTTGACAAAAAAATCACATTGCTTAGGACTAGACTTTCTGTGCACATTTCACAATTTTTAAAACATTAACCTTTTTTCAAATTTCAAGTGTCATCTCCATTCAATGTGGAAAATGTGAAGTATTCAGAAGGCACAAATACACCCAAAACAGAAATTATCCATACATCCATCACTCAGAGACACTAACCTATATCATAGGTAGATTAACATATCAAATTATATATATATATAAGAACCACATATATATATATAAACCATATATATATATATGGTTTGTAGATATTACATTTATACCCAGGTATGTACATATGGGGTCATATGTCTTAGTATGCTGTAACATGTGTTTTCCATTTAGCAATTATTCAAATATTTTCCTAGGTCAGATATTTTTCTACACCAAAATTCTTAATATCTGGTTAGTATTTTCTTATATTATAGCACCCAGAGGTACTGTGATTTCCTTAACCAGTCTTTGGAATTTTATAATATTTCTGATTTTTTGATATGATTAGAAGTGCTGCAGCAGGCTGGGCGTGGTGGCTCACACCTGTAATCCCAGCACTTTGGGAGGCTGAGGCGGGTGGATCAGGAGGTCAGAAGATTGAGACCATCCTGGCTAACACGGTGAAACCCTGTCTCTACTAAAAATACAAAAAATTAGCTGGGTGTGGTGGCGGGTGCCTGTAGTCCCAGCTACTCAGGAGGCTGAGGCAGGAGAATGGCGTGAACCTGGGAGGCGGAGCTTGCAGTGAGCGGAGATCGTGCCACTGCACTCCGGCCTGAGCGACAGTGTGGACTCAGTCGCAAAAAAAAAAAAAAAAAAAAAAATGCTGCAGCAAACTTCTGTATTTATGTGTTTACACACTTGTATGGTATATTAAAATCCTAGAAAAAAGCGTTTGTGCATCCAGCGTTGTACACATTTGGGATTTTGATTCTTACTTCGAAATTACCTCCCCAACCCCTTGCAAAACCACCTCAAGATGTACATCTAGGTTTTTTATACTTTTGTTTATTATTGTAGTTATTACTTTTGTTTATTATTGTAGTTATTATTATTTCTATATGTAAGTTATCTGGAATTTATTTTATACCAAATTTATTTTGGTATAAAGATAGGGGTAAAATGTCTTAGCTAAGTTCTTTTCTGACTGTGTAACCGATTATTAATAATTGGTGTCTAACACCAATTATTGACTAATCCATTTACTCCCCATTTATATGAAATCTCACATTTACCGACAATTAAGATCATTGATCTATTAATATTTCTGGACTTTTAATTTTTTTCAGTTATCTAACATTTTATTCTTGCTTAGATACCATACCTCTGTATTGGAACGCCTTATTTTATTTATTTATTTATAGCAAAGCCTTCCTTGTATTCTTGTGTTTCGAAGTTTTATTGACTACACTAGCCCAGTTATCTTACATATGAATTTATGGAGTCAATTTTTAAGTAAAATAAAATCTTAGTAGCTGGGATCAGAATGGTATTTATTAGTAGACTTGGAAAGAATAGACTCATTTATAATAGGCCAATTGGCTTATCTCTCTAATTTACCTAGGTATAATTAGGTCCTCCAATAATTTGTTAGTTTGATTTGTGTGGATTTTACATATTGTTACATTTTTCCCTAGGTATTTTGTTCTGTTCAATTTTGCTTTTGTTGTTATTATGAATATACCTTTCCCTGTTAAATATATAAAATGTCAAATAAATATATAAATATCAAATATTTATCAAAATGGCAAATATTTTGATATAAAATATCAAATATTTTTCAAAATATATGTGTGTGTGTATATATATATATATATTTTTTTTTTGAGACAGAGTCTTGCTCTGTCACTCAAGCTGGAATGCAGTAGAATGATCAAGCTTACTGCAGCCTTGAACTCTTGGGCTCAAGCAAGCCTCCCCTCTCAGCCTCCTGAGCAGCTAGGACTACAGGCATTCACCACTACACACAACTAATTTTTAAATTTTTTGTAAAGACAGGGTCTTGCTATGTTGCCCAGGCTGGTCTTGGACTCCTAGGCTCAAGCATTCCTCCTGCCCCAGCCTCCCAAATATATTTTTTGTTTGTTAATTTTATAGGGTAAACTATTGGTTATTGAATACTTATTTTATAGCCTGCTATGTTTGTGACTCTCTTTTAGTTATTAAAGTCTGCTCTTGTCTTAGTTGATATTTTAACTTCAATTATATCCTAAGCAAACAGTGGTCATTTTCTCTGTCTGTCCTGGTAATTGAAGCTCTTATTTCTTTTACTTGCTTTGTTTGGTAGGCTAGCATTTTTTTTACTGGTGTTACATATTAATTGTGATGGGAGTCTTACCCATGGTTTTAATGGGAATGTCGTTATTACATCACCATAAGTATGATGTTGGCTGTTAGTTTGAGACTAGGATTGTTCTTTTGGTCTTAGTTGACTATTTTTTAAAAACAGGAAATGACTTATCAGATGCCTTTGATAAATTAATGAAATCATGTGTTTTTTTGTTTTTTACTAATTCATACGATGATAATGCTAATTTATAACTTTTTTTTCTGGGACCAATCTCTGCTGATAGAAGTATATTTTCTTCTGTTATGCTAGTGAATTTAAAAAATATTTTATTTAATTTTTTAAAATGAATATTCCTAAGTGACACTGGACTGTGGTTTTAGTGTGTACTGTGCATTATTAGATTTTTCTGTCAAGGTCATTAAATGTTATAAAATGAGTGGAAAAGTGTTCCTTTTTTTACTGTCGTCTGAAACATTTTATAATGCTTCAGAGATCATTCTTAACAGCCTTTTCAAATTCACCTATAGCTTTTGGTTAATTTGATGTTCTTTATTTTTATTGTCAGTTGTGTTCATTTGTATTTACCCAAAAAATTCCCTGTTTCATTGAGGATTTTCAAATTTATTGTTCTAAATAATTTCCTCTCATTTTTGAATTACTGCCATTTTTTTGTTATATATTCTTTTATTCTTGTTAACAAATTGCCTTGTTAAATATTCCTCATTGTGTGTGTTTGTGTTTTCTCATTTTCTTTAAATAGACTAGACAGAGGTTTGTGGATGGTAGAATTTGTTTTGGGTAAGGTTTTTCAGAGAATTGAGTTGGACCACTATTTGGTTTTTAATGAATAAATTTCCTCTTTTAATTATGTTAATGCTTCATTTCTGTTTTTCTTAGTTTTTATTTTGTTGTTCTCTTTTTAACTTCTCAAGTTGGACCACTGGTGTGTTTGGTTTTATCCTTTCTTATTTAATGACAACATCATTTAATAATTTTCTTATGATTGTAGTTTTGGCCATATCACTATTATGAATTATTATGTGTGTTATTATCATTATTGCTATTTTCTAACTAATTTGTAATTCCATTTCTTTACCCCTTGACCCAGTAGTTATTTAAGAGCATCTTTCCTAAATGACTAAGGGTATAATAGACTTTATTTTAGAGCAGTTTTAGGTTTACAGAAAAATTCAGCACAAAGTACAGAGTTCCCATGTATTTCCTCCCCCTGCTCCCATAGTCTCCACTGTTTTAACATCTTCTATGGGTGTTGTACGTTTGATAAAATTGGAGAAACAAATATTCATACATTATCATTGAGTTACATCCATAATTTAAGTTAGGGTCTACTTTTTGCATTATACAGTACTGTTGGTGTTGTCAGATGTTCTTTGTGATTTCTTTGTAACTCTGTGATGAGCATTTTGTATTTTTCTCTATCTCTGGTACTTAGGATAAGTTTCTGAGGATAAGTATCTCAAATGTTTGCTTGGGATAAGTTTCTAGAAGCAAAATGAGCAGGTCAAAGGGTAAGGATGTTTTCTAGGCTTTTGATAGATTTGGCCAGATTCTTTATTGGCCCTGTGAACCATTAGGGAAGCTATGCCATTTCTTGGCTGTAGGTATTCAGAGTTGTTTTCCACAGGATGTCAGGTCTCTCTGCAGATAAACTGTGAAGTGCCGAGTATGGGATCTGGTTCTCCACTGATTTCTGTTTTTCCTGAGGGGGACTCTTAGGTGAGGGAGCAAGGAAGCCCTTCCAATTCACCTTACATGGATTCAAGATGTCCAGACTCCTTGGTAATTAAAGGCTAAGATTCAGGTTTCCTCCATTCTCCAAACACAGCCTCTTAGAGTCCCTACTGCCACATAGGAGAAACTGACATTTGCTGAGCAACCAGGATGGACATGTCACATATTTTGTCATCTTAAAATATATGTGTGCATTAAATAGGATGTGGATGAGGAAACCAAGACTGTGAGAGGGGAGGTGAGGGCTGAAGTCCAAGGTCAGCGGCTGGTTGAGGATTTAAGCACAAGTCTGTTTGGCTCCCAAGCAGACTTTTTCCCTTCAGCTGAAGGGCAGGCTTCGTTGGTGGGTGACTGCCCAAGTTCCAGAAGTGAAATCCTAATATTACCCCTTGTAAATCATGGGGGCATCTCACTGAAACAGCAAATGTCTACCTTCCCATCTGATACCCTGCTCCCTTCCCTGATACAGGAGGCTCCCCTGGGAGCCCTTTGATTTCCCAGTTTATTAATTTTTTAGAAGGAAAGAGAGCCAAACCCCATCACACTCCCTTTGCAACTCTAAAAGCTCAAACTAATAACTTAGTGAGCTCATGCTCTATGCCAGGTGTGCTATGTGTATTCCCTCACGGAATCCTCCCTGATGTGGAGTTAGTACCATCTGCATTTTACTGATAAGGGAAGTAAGGCTTACAACAGCTAAGTGACTTGTCCAGAGTCACAGCACTGAGAAGCTGTGGAGCCAGGAGGGTGGACACTAGACTGCCTTCATCTACAGTATTACTCTTGACCACGTGAGGCCACAGTTTATGAAGCATAATGGGTCTGACGGTTCTCGGATTCTGGTATATTTTCCAAACTCCGTAAATTTCCTCTGCAGAAATTCCTGTTTTGTAATAGCAACATCTCCTAATTTCTGATATTAGGGTGCCCTTTGCTTGTGGCTTAATCTCTGTTTGTTCCAAATCCTAGATTCTTGTCCACCCAGCCCCCAGAAAGCCATATATTCTGGATATCTCTCCTTGGGCTCTGTCCACCTGTTGGTTGTAGCTCCTCTTTCCAGGTGAACCATGATATATTCACCTCCTTTGCTGGTGTATCACTGGTTGGCAAGGATTGATTAGTTTGTCTCTGTAACCAAGCATCTCAGTCCCCTTCCCTGTGCACAGTGGCGGCTCTTGGGCACACGTTGCAAAGTAGGATTGTGTTGAGCTTGTAAAATAGGGATTAAAATTTACACTTCCTTCAAAGGATTATTGTGAGGATTAAATAAGATGATGCATAGAATGTTCTCAGCATAGGGCCTTATGTACGGTAAGGCATGCTTCCATTATTTTGCAGCTCATTCTCCTATGTTTCCTGCATCTGTTCTTCCCACAAACCTGGTTTTTACCCTGGCGTTTGACGAAGTGGATTATATATTTTGGAAACAAATCCTTTGTAAGAAATAAGTATCATAAATATCTTCTCACAATCTGTGTCTTTTTTTATTCTTTTAATTGTGTCTTTCGATAAGCAGACATTCGTCATTTTAATGGAGTCTAGTTTATCTGTCTTTTCCTTTATGTTCAGTGCTTTTTGGAGTCCTGGTTTAAGAAGAGATTTTCTATCTGAAGGTCATGAAGGCGCTTTGCCACGTTACCTTCTGGAAGATTTATTGTTTTATATATTGTGTTTAGAGAGGTAATGGATCTAGAATTGATTTTTTTTTCTTTTTTTGAGATGGAGTTTTGCTCTCATTGCCCAGGCTGTAGTACAATGGCACGATCTTGGCTTACCACAACCTTCACCTCCCCAGTTCAAGCGATTCTCCTGCCTCAGCCTCCTAAGTAGCTGGGATTACAGGCATGCGCCACCACGCCTGGCTAATTTTGTGTTTTTTATTAGAGATGGGGTTTCTCCATGTTGGTCAGGCTGGTCTCGAACTCCCGACCTCAGGTGATCCGCCCACCTCGCCCTACAAAAATGCTAGGGTTACAGGTGTGAGCCACCGCGCCCGGCCTGGAATTGATTTTTGTAATACATGGTGTGAGGTGTAGGGGTCAAGATTAAATTTTTTTTTTTTAAGTTGGGAATTTACCATTTCTTGGAAACACCATTCTTTCCTTACTACATTGTCCTCTTTCTAATAAATTATTGACCATTTATGTGTGTTTCTGTTTCTTTGACTTAGTAAAGATAAGTGTAAATTACAATTTTACCACTTCTCAGACCTTAGGAAACTTTGACTGCATTACACCATTTTTTCCCTTTTGTGTTAATGTTGTCATGCATTTTAATTCTTAATTTATTTTGAAGGCCACATGTCATTATTACTAATTATTTAGCACGACAAATGTTCATTTAGATCAACTCACATATTCTTTCTGTTGGCCCTCATCCTTTCTTGCATTTCAGCTTTTAATATGGGATAGATTTCCTTCTTCCTGAGGAATTCCCTCTGGTTTTGTTTGTCACATTTGTGTGCTGCACTAGCTTCTGAGAGTTGATTGTGCACATCTTTTTCCATCTCTACATTCAGTGATGTCACACTGGCAGCTGACATCAGCCACAGTGGGAGTATTTACACCACAGAAATCAGCAAAAACTGACAGAGCTTTCCCGCTTTGTTAAACATTTATCAGCACACCACTGGTTGGTGACAAATTCACTCCCTTGTTGTGTGTTCATTTTATAAGGATATTTCCATAGGGCAAATAATTCTGAGTGGCATTTGTTGTATTTTAGCTCTTCTGTTGGTTTTATTGAGGACCCAGCTGTCAGTTTTATTGTTGTTCCTCCTGCTTCCTTTTCTAAAGATAATGTGACTTTTTTTCTTATCTGGGTACTTTTCAGAATTTATCTTTGTCTTTGCTTTTATGAAGTTTTATTATGGTGTTTCTAGGTACCATTTAATTTATTCTGCTTGGGATTTTGTGACTCGATGTTCTTTTAAGGAAATTCTTGGTAATTGTTTTTTTGACAGAGTGCTTTTACTCTGTTCTTTCTTTATTCGTTTTCTAGGACACCAGTCAGACAGACACAGACTTTCCCACCAGTTCTCCACGCCTCTTATGTTCTTTTTCATATTTCTCTGCGGTTTTCTCCTTGTTGCTGTCTGGATGTTGTCTTCTAACCTATCATTCATTTTACTAATTCTATTTGTGTTTTATATGCTGTTAAACTTATCTATTGAGTTCTTAATTCCAGTTACTACGTTTTTTTGGTTTTAGATTAATTTTGCTTTGCTAAAATTGTCCACGTGGTTATCTATTTCACAGTTATTTTAAAGGTTATATTTGACAATTGTAGTATTTATGTCTTCTGTGGATTTATTTTGACACTTGGTCCTGCTTCTTGGTGTGCCTGGTAATTTACGGTTGAATTTCAGGCCATGGGTGGTTGTTTCCTTCTTACAAAGAGTATTCACTCAGCTCATCTCCTGAGAACATTTATCCTGTCCTCCAGTAGGCAAAGAAGAGGCAGATCACTTCAGTTCAATCAGAGACGGAAGCCGGTTTTCAGTCTTTGTAAGGTTCGGCTATCTCTGATTATCCCTCTCTTCCTAAGTGAAAGACTTGAGTATTTACTTTTGCCTGGGCAGGTCCTGAGTTCCAAGATTCATTTCCTCAGCACTATGAACCTTCTGAAAAGTAAGCTCAGCTCTCCTGCCTCTTTCTGCTCAACACTTGAGCCTATTATCCTTCTTTGACTAAGAATCATTGAGCACTTTGAAGGAAAAACATGTGCATAGTGTCTTAGTTCTCTGTTTTTCTTCTGTCCTAGCTTTTCGATCCTCAAGTCTTGGTTGCCTTGATAGGCTCTTGCTACAACTTTTGTCTTCTCAGCTCTGTAAAACTGTTGAAAGCTCTCCTTAGCTGCCACGTGCTGCTTGGCTTTCTGTTTATGTTTCTGCCAGGCTTTTCGGCATCTACCCCTATACTGCTCAAGAGCTGGCAAATAACCCAAGGGAGAAGACCAGAATGCTAAGTGTCAGGTTACCTCCATGAAGTCCTTCCTCCGGATTTTTGGCACTTCAAGTTCTGGCTGCCAAGGCAGCTCTTGAATGTCTTAGAACAGATGAAGTAACTTACCAGCTTTTCTCCTCCTCTTGGCAGGGACATTGGTTTCCTAAAAGTTGCTCAGTTTTGGCCAGAAGTGGAGGTCTAAACTTTTTGGTTTTGTTTTCCTGAATTATCTGTGTTGATTTTGGAATCAGAGTTTGGCAAGCCACAAAATAGATTGATAGATTCCTATATTTTTCTATAATCTAAAATCAGTTGACCAGCTTTTACATTATCTTTTGAAAGTTTGAAATAATTTTTTTTTTAAGATGGAATCTCACTCTGTCGCCCAGGCTGGAGTGCAGTGGTGCGATCTTGGCTCAATGCAAGCTCCACCTCCCGGGTTCACGCCATTCTCCTGCCTCAGCCTCCCCAGTAGCTGGGACTGCAGGCACCCGCCACCACGCCCGGCTAGTTTTTTGTAGTTTTTTAGTAGAGACGGGGTTTCACTGTTTAGCCACGATGGTCTCGATCTCCTGAGCTTGTGATCCGCCCGCCTCGGCCTCCCAAAGTGCTGGGATTACAGGCATGAGCCACCGCGCCCAGCCTGAAATAATTTATTAATAAAATCATTTGGACATAGTACTCTCTCTCCCTTCATAGTTGTTCTTTGGCAACTTTTTCTAATTTCTGATTTTTAGCTTAGTCAGATTTTTCTCCCTCCTCTCTAATAATTTTGATAATATATTTTTGGGTGGGTTGTTTTAATGCAATCATTAATTTCTTCTGTGTTTGCCAAGTTTATTTGTTGTGGAGAATACATATTTTAAGATCTCTTTGTGTTTATAGCCTCTTTTTCACAGATAATGTTTTTAAGTTTTTTATTTCTCTCTCTGGGTTTGTTTTTTAATCAGTGCTTTTAAAGAACTGATTTTTTTTTTTTTGGATCCAGTCTACTCTTTTTATTTTTTATTTCTGTTAATTATTTTGTGCTTTTAAAATTAATCATTTTATCCTTCTTGTAACAAGATGATATTTGGGGGTGTGTTTTTTCCTTTTTGTACTTTGTGCTTTACATATTTTTCTTCTTTTTAACTTTTTTTAAAATATATTTTTATTATATTTTAAGTTCTAGGGTACATGGGCAGGTTTGTTACATATGTATACATGTGCCATGTTAGTGTGCTGCACCCATTAACGTGTCATTTACATTAGGTATATATCCTAATGCTGTCCCTCCCCCATCCCCCCACCCCACAACAGGCCCCAATGTGTGATGTTCCCCTTCCTCTGTCCAAGTGTTCTCTTTCTTCGATTCCCACCTCTGAGTGAGAATATGTGGTGTTTGGTTTTCTGTCCTTGCGATAGTTTGCTGAGAATGATGGTTTCCAGCTTCATCCATGTCCCTACAAAGGACATGAACTCATCCTTTTAATGGATGCATAGTATTCCATGGTGTATATGTGCCACATTTTCTTAATCCAGTCTATCATTGTTGGACATTTGGGTTGGTTCCAAGTCTTTGCTATTGTGAATAGTGCCACAATAAACATGTGTGCATGTGTCTTTATAGCACATGCACACGTATGCTTTTTTTTTAATTTTTTTAAAAAAAATTTCATATAAGGCTATTTTTCCCCCTGAACTCAGCTTCAGCTGAATTCTTAAGTTTTGGTATGTGTTGGAGTTGTTGTCCTTATTTTGTAGGTAGCTGATAATTTGGATTACCTTCCTTAGCCAAGAGTTAGTTATTGGGGTGTCTGAGGCTTTATCTTTTAGCAATTTTTTTTTTGCTAAGATTAATAATTTGCCTAATCTTTTAGCTGTTGATTTTGCTTTTCATTGTTTTCTGGACAGACTAAATACGGGGTTAATTTCTGGGTTTTGGTATTTATTGAGTATTTCTAGTGGACTAGGACTTGTTAAAATTTTTCGGTAAATATTCCAGGCATATTTGAAAAGATCATATTTTGCATTTGTTATTGTGAAAAGTTGTGACTACCATAGGCAGATGACCAACTGCTTTATGCATTTTCAATAACTTTTATATGTTTTCAACAATTTTAAAAATGATTAACTGCCCTAAATAAGACATTGCTAGGTATTCAGTTGTGTTCTGTTGTTTTTTTAATCATAAATTAAAATAAGAATACCAGAGGAAAATTGGAAACTAAAAGTATAAATAATAAAACACACACACAACAATCTCCCATAATCATTCCCCACTCTTAACATTTTGGTCAAATTTCTTTAGCTCTGTTTTGCTATATATATTTTATTTAGGTACAGTTAGAACCACAGTGTATATCCAGTTTACAGCTTAAGCTTTAACCTTATATTTTGACTGTATTTTTCTATCCTCAATGTTCTCGATGGTAATATTCAGCCATGTACAGAAAGAATGTAAAATTAGCCCCTTCTATGACTTTTCTTTTTTTGATGGATTGATTTATATCAGGGTGAGCTAATTTGGTATCCATGCCCAAACTGGGTCCCTTTGAGCTCTCAGGACAGAACTGGGAATAAGAAGAATGAGAGACAAGGGCAGCTCAAGGACAGGGATCAACTGTTAAGTTGGGGGTAGAGATGAGGATGAGGTTGTTGGTGGTGGTTGTGGTGTTGGGCCAGATGGTGGTTGAGGGGTGCTGGTAATAATGCATTGGGTTGTTTTTCTAATAGTTATCTTGTTTATTCTTCACAAGAATTCTTCAGAAATATTTCTTATTAACCCTGTCTTCCATTTGTGCAAACCAAGGCTCTGAGTGTTGAGTGAATAGCTCTATATCACCCACCTGAGTTTTTTTTTTGTTGTTGTTGTTTTTTTATATGGAGTTTCGCTCTGTTGCCCAGGCTGGAGGGCAGTGGCGCGATCCGCCTCCCAGGTTCACGGCATTCTCCTGCCTCAGCCTCCCAAGTAGCTGGTACTACAGGCGCCTGCCACCAAGCCTGGCTAATATTTTTATATTTTTAGTAGAGATGGGGTTTCACCGTGTTAGTCAGGTTGGTCTCGATCTGCTGACCTCGTGATCTGCCTGCCTCGGCCTCCCAAAGTGCTGGGATTACAGGCGTGAGCCAGCGCGCCCGGCCCACCCACGTGAGTTTTAAAGGCAGAGCCAGGGCACAGACCTACACCTCTGGCCCCAAGCCTATGCTCTTTTCTTTATATTATTATTATTATTATTATTATTATTATTATTATTATTATTTAATCTTCCCAGAATCACCTGTGAGTGTGAACTGGCTCCATGGCTGAACTGGTGTTCTCTGTGTGTAACATGCTGGTCACTAGGGTGGAGGCTGGAGTCACAGAGTTCACTGTGCCCTGCTTTTGAAGAGCTCATGGTTTAGTGGAGAAAATGAACAAATATAGAATGGATTCAAGAATCCTGCCTGAGAATTCAGGAAAGGTTTTGTGGTACTGATGTCTATTGAGTCTTCAGATGTGAATAAGGGCTTCCAGGTGGGCAGAGGTAGGAAGGGTTCCAATCAGAAGGGCCAGAGGAAGCCATAAATAGGTGTGTGCAGGAAATGGAGATGAGACTTGGCAGGGTGTATGTGGCTGCAAGGCAAAGGAACTAGGGCACTTACTCAGTGGTTCTAGAGGGGTCTGTGAAGATAGCTTTTGGTTGTGGCTGTGACTCTTTTGTCTGGTACTTGCTTCTCTGGCCTCAGAAGTTGGGAGGGGGACAAAGCTCAATCCTGGTGCTAGAAGGGACACTCCAGAGGGGAAACTGCCACCCATTCCCACCAGCTACTATTCACCACCACTACCACTATTCACGACAACATTGGTAACAACAATCCCTGGCATTTATTAAGCATGTAATAGGCCCAGGCCTTGTGTCTAGATTTATTAAGCACATAATAGGTCCAGGCCTTGTGTCTAGTCCTTTGCATGCGATATCTTCTTAAATCCTTCCCCTAACCCTATGAGGTATAGGTATTTTTATTCTCCTTTTAATAATGAGAAATCTTAGGCTTGGAGAGGTTAAATACCTACCCCAGGCCTCCCTCCCGAGAAACTGCCAGGCTGGGATTTGAACCCAGACTCTTCAGATGCTAGATGCTGAGATCCTCACTATGGGGTGGTTCATGCAAATAAGGAACATGGACAGGTGGTGGGCCTTTCCCTAATTTTCTTGAAATTTTGTTTTGTTTTGGCCTTTCTATCTTTTGTTTCATTTTGTTTTGCTGATTTTCTTTTGAGTACAGAGAGAGATTTCTATGCCGTAAGAAAACTGACAGCACACAGATGATGATAAATGGCAGCCAACCCTTAGCTCTGGGGACACAACAGGGAGTACTGGGGATTTTTTTTTGTGGCAAACCCAGGAGAGGTAGTGGCTTTTGAAATCCAGCCAGTTGTTACCATATTGGAATATAGTCCTAGGGCTGCCGATTTGCAGTTCTATTAATTTTTTTCTAAAGAGAAGCTTGGAATCTGGACTTTAAGTGAAGTCTACAAGTTTTTAAAGTCTGCTCAGTTTTTTAAGCAAGCTCAGCCAACAGTAATGGGTTATGATGAAAGCATAGTGTCCTAGTGAGTGGTCTCTATGTTGTGCCATATTGCCGGAGAACCTCCTGCAGCCTCACTGGTGTCCCTCCCCCTGCCCCACACCCTCACACCTGCAAAAGGGGACCTTCTAAGCTACCTGGTAGTGTTCTTTCCTGGAGTGTCTAGTTGTTAAGGGAAGATCCTGCCTGGGCTGTCTGAGCCAGGAATTATTCCCAGCCTGTCTTGGGCACTTGGCTTCCTTTGCCCTACATTCTTGGGGTTACTTTTCCTGTGTTCAGTACTGATTTAGAACAGTCAGAAGATTCCAGAATACTTGAGAGGATGCAAGGAAAATTGCTTAGAATTCACACTTTAGAAATCTGGCTGTAAGAAGAGAACAAGAGGTCACTACTGGAGTTGGTGCCAAATGGAACATTTCGAGCTTGTCTAAAGAAGCCCTTTTTCTTCCCACAGCACAATTCACTACTGAATTCATAGCGCTTGGGATTATAAAGTCAGATCTCCCTGGGTCAGCAGGATAGCATAATTTGGTATCAATTTATTATGCTCTCAGCCTGTGCTTTTGCTCAGACAGAGTTGGATTTTAGTCCCCCATCATTTGCGGATTGTCGTGGGAATGGGGAGTAATTGCCCTTATTTTCACGCAGTTACAGCCCAGCATTTTGTGCAGGTACCTGTTGGAGCCCAGGGGAGGAGGAAGGTCTCGGGAACAGAGCTAGTCTTCTGAGGTTTGCTTCCTTTCCATCCACTCTTTACATTCCAAAGACCTGTGTGTGGATAATACAGAGACAAGTGCGAGCTTTACCTTCTGCCTGCAGCAGCTTTGCTGATTGATAGCAGGAGGGGGTATCCTGACAGTCACAGGGCTGTGTAGTTGGGTCGCGGCCACGTGTTACTTGTTGTGGGTGAACCAGTGGTGTCATTGGTACCCCCTGCCCTTCCCTGTCTTCTGGGGCAAGAGGGACAACATAAATGGAAGGTCGCTGGAGAAACCCTTCCAAGCTGTCCTGGTCATAGGGAGGATTGAATTGACTCCAAATTTCTCCAGAGGCATCACAGAGCAATGCTACCATTGTGGTATTTTGCTACCGAAAGCTAAATCTAGGGCAGAAATCACCTCTTGCTCCAGGTTGATAACTTGCGCACTGTCATCTCTTTGTGGTAGTAGTAATAACAACAATAATTATAACAGCTGACGTTTACTCACTGTGTTCCTACAGTACACAGCCATCATCTGAAGTGTTTTAATCCTCACGCCAACTCCATGAAGGGGGTACTGTTTTTATATTCCTTTTAGGGATGAGGAATTGAAGGCACAGAAAGGTCTGGTGGCTTTCTCAAGGACACATAGCTTGTAAGTGTCAGGCTGGGATTATGTATTGCGGGCACTCTTGATTCCAGTCTACTGGACTGCTTGTTGCTGTGGGTATTTGAGTATTTATGTGTTTCTTTTGGCTCCTGTTTGCATGGTCACTGGCTGTCATAGGGAATGGTGATCGGCTTTTCCAGATGCTCAGGTGACACAAAAGAGGTTGGCTGGTGTCATGGACAGCACATGGGATTTGGAGTTAGAAGGTCTCAGTTAAAAACCCTCAGACCCCTGCATTCTAGCTGGGGGACCCTCGGGCAGGTTGCTTGAACCTCTCACCTTGATTGGTTTGTTGAACTTGCAGGGTGCTAGCAGCACCTGCCCCCAGCGTGGGGGAGTGGTTTTGCAGATTAAAGTGTTGTGAATGCACTTCCTCGGTGGAGGGCCTCTAGCACCATAGTTTCGTCATCCTGTATCTGTCACTCACCCTGTAGGTCAGGGTTTTTTCACATTTGTGGCATCAGAGAGACCCTTAGGTTTCTGTTTGCAGAGGCATCCCAGGCCTAGGGGAGACAGGTGGCTCAGTGGCACTGGTTCCTACTGCTAGGCTTGCAGAGCTCACTGCAGGAGGACTTTGGGTGGGGATCCAAGACTGTCCACTTCCTTCTCCTGAGGGACATGCTGCCAGCTGCCACAGAGATAACATTACCGTTCTGTTCCTCTGTCAACTGGAAGAGAGCTTGACCAGAAAATTCCTTTGCTGTGTTGACCCATGCCACTAAAACCTTAGTTTGGTGGAGACCCCTATATGGCCTTTGATTGTAGGTCTTACAGAGCTGGAATATTACCTATCACGTGGGCAAGTTGCTTAACCTCCTAGAGCCTCAGTTTCTTCACCTGTATTTTGAAGACAATGACATTTTCTTGTAAGGTTGTTGGGAGGATTAAATAAAATGATGGAAATAAAGTACCTTCTATAGGGTGCTCCTACATGCTAATTTCTTTTTTTCCTTCTTTTGGTCATCACCTTGTTGCTTTCTCAGGTCAGGAGGTCTGAACAGGGCTTCCTGCAGAAAGGGTATCTTCATGGTGTCAGTGTAAAGCTGGTGTTAAAGGATGCAACGTGTGAAGGGGAAAGAAATCTCTGCTTTCCAGAGCTGTGCTATGGTTAATAGAGTTGCTTAGGGAATGGGGAGGTGAAAATAAAGGCAAAGAGGAGCAGGCCTAGGGAGCAGGATGTCAGCAGTACACATGTGCTAACCAGACCCAGCGTGTGTTCCCCAGGGCTCCTGCCTTTTCTGCGTCTCTGGACTTAGAATCACACTGATTTGATCTCAGTCTTTTGCTGCTTCTGTGTAGCTTTGATGAGTTGCTCTAACTTCTCTGTGCTTCAGTTTCTTTATTTTCCAAACAGGAATAATGATACCTAATTCCTGGGGGTTTGAGCATATTAAATGGGTGAATAAATGAGTGAATGAGTATCAGATATCTATATGACTCACTCCAGTAGGGAGGTTCCCTTTTCCCTTTGGAGAAGCAGCAGAAGAGGCAGGAGGAATAGTACAGTCCTACCACCACCGCAACCACTAACTGATTTCTTTACCACTTACTGGGCGTCAAGCCTGTGTTCAGGCACTTTATCAGCACCATTTCTTCTGGCGAGACCAGGATGTTGCTTTCAGTTCTTACTTATCTTCATCCTTAATTGATTTTGAAGGGGTTAAATTAAAAAAAAATACTAAAACAATTTGAACTGATATATACTATAGAAAATCTTGATGGACTGAAATGAAAGGGGCAAAAAAAACCCCAAAAAACAAACAAACAAACAAACAAACAAAAAACAGAGAAAATAATCTTACTTGGATTAAGATGACAACAAATTAAGATAGAGCTCACAATGTCTGGGGTTTCTGGGGGCTAATGCCAATCCCGCTTCACTGGGATTTGGTGAGACCTGTGGCTACACAAGTTTTAAGAAACATCTCTCCTGACCCATTCATACACCCCAGTCCAGGTTGAAGTGCTGCTGCTTCTGTTAGAGCTGATGAATCAATGCAGACAGCTGTGGGGCTTTTTGTCTGTGGTTCCTTGAGATTTAGACTTCAAATAAAGACTTTCACACTTTGTGACTTCTTTTGAATTCTATTTTATAAAACGAAGAGATTTTAAGAACTTAAGAAGATAACACTTTCTGGTTTGAGGGCTCCCTCACAATGTCTGCGCTTACCATTTAAGGTTTTACTTCTGGGAGCAGAAGTATTGGGTTTTGCTGTGTAATTGTTTTCTGTTTTATTGAGGGCTTAACATGGAACCTGGAGGTTTGCCTATCATGAAGTTGATGTTCAATACATGTAAGTGGAAACAAAAATGACGACATGCTACCAAAGGAAGGTTTTGTGATTTAGACCATCAATCAGTCCGTCCGGCGGTCCATCCCTCCATACAGCCGTCCACCCACCCTCTTACCCATCCATACATTTATTCATCTTTGTACTCACCTATCGATTCATCCACCCATTCATCTACCCATCCACCTATCTGTCCTTCATTTATCCATCCATCCATCCATCCATTCTTTATCCATCCTTCACCCATCTACCCACTCACCCATTCATATATCCACTCATTAATCCACTCAACCACCCAGTCTTTCATTTATACATCTGTCTGTTCGTCAGTCCATCCATCTGCCCATCTATCCATCAATCCATCTATCCATCCACCCACTCACTCACCCACCTACCCTGTCACCCATCCATACATCTCTTCATCCATGCACTCACCTGCCCATTCATCCAACCTTTCTACCCATCCACCTATCTATCCTCCATCCATCCATCCATCCATCCATTCATCCATTCATTCTCCATCCATCCTCCACCCATCTACCCACTCACCCATTTATATATCCAGTCATTCATCCCAACCCACCTACTCTTTCATTCATCCATCTATTCATTCGTTAGTGTATCCATCTATCCGTCCATCCATCCATCCATCCATCCATCCATCCATCCATCCATCCTCCATCCATCCTCCACCCATCTACCCACTCAACCATTTATATATCCACTCGTTCATCCCCTAACCCACCCACTCATTTATTCATCCATCCATCCATTTGTCCATCCATCCATCCATTAATTCTGTCAAGTGAATATTCCGGGATGTGTTTAATCAATCCTTGTTGTTGGACATTAGGTAGTGTTAAAGTGTTTCCTATTGATATTGATGCTTCTTTAGTGACATCTTAGTGGTTAAGAGTCTGGGCTAGGTAGGCACACTGCCTGGATTTGCATTCTGACCCCACCTCGTATTGTGTGACCTTGGATGATTCTTGATCTGTGTATATCTCAGTTTTCTCATCCGTAAAAGTAGAGATTACATTAGGATCTGTTTCTTATTTTTTAAAGGGTTAAAATACACAATCCATTTGAAGCATGGAACTGTGCTTAGTAAGTGCACATGGTTCCCATAACGTGGTGATGTTGAAACCTTGCACATTGTTCTGGTTATTTCCTTAGGCTGTTTTCTGAAAGTGGAATTACTAACCAAAACATGTAACTCTTTCAAAGGTTTTTCATGGGCGTTGCCAAATTGTCCTTCAGGAATGTTGTAAATTAGTCCAACATTAACAGCTCCCCCGTATGAGAATGCTCATTTTACCTGAACATCTGCCAATGCTGGGCAATTATTTAATTTTTGCCGATTTTGTGAAAATTGCCAATTCATTTTTTTCAATACTTTTATTACTGGTGAATTTAAATGTCTTTTATTTGTTTACTGGTGAATTTAAATATCTATTGTTTGTTTAAATATCTTTTGTTTTATTTATTTTATTTAAATATCATCTATTACCCTCACACACTTCTTATTCCTGACCTTTTCCGTTAATATGTTCATCTGTTTCTTAGATCATAGAATTCATTTCAGTATTAAAAATAACTTTACCACCTATGCTGCAAATATTTTCCGCATAATGTTTTTTTAAAATCTAGATTATGACACTTTTTGATATATGAAAATTTAAAATATTTAATAAAAGCTTTTATGTTTTTCTGTAAGCTTAGACCTTGTCTGTCTCTAAATTACAAGGGCGTGTGTGCATTGTTTTTTACATTTAATTCTTGAGGTAAATTGGATTCATGTTGGTTAATGATATAAGGTAGGCATTTTATAATTTCCCTTTACTTAACCAGTTATCCAAATCCCACTTTATTGAATCTAGAATCTAAAATACCATTTTATTATATATAAAATTCTTATACACACATCTTATATAGTACATGTTATATATATATTATATATATATATGTTTCTGGGCTTTTTATGCAATTTGGTTTTTTGTCTGTGCTTACTTACTACCTTATTGTAGCTTTATTTTTTAATAATTGGCAGTAGAAGTCTTGAATTCTTTTTTTGTTTGTTTGTTTCAGAAATTTCTAGGCTATTCCTGTTTGTTATTTACTTAAAATAAACTTGTCAAGTTTAAAAAATCCAGATGGGGTTTTGATTGAAATTGCTTTAAGTTGAAAAAATTAACATGTTTATAGTAATGAAACTTCCCATCCACAAATATAGAAGTGTCTCTATTTGGTAAAACCTTTTTTTTTTTAATGTATCACAGTTAAGTTTTGTGGATTGCTTCATTTAATCCTGCACATTTCTTGTTAAATATATTTCTAGGTATTTTCTATTTTCGTTGCCTTTATAAATAGACTTTTTTTCTACTATATTTTCTCACTGGTTGTTACTGATTGTTGATTAGATCTGTATTTGGGAACTACACATCTTTCTGAATTTTTAAATTCATTCTAAAGTATTTCAATTCATTCACTTGGGCTGTGAAGATATATGACTATGTATGCAAATAATATTTTAGAGATTCTTTTGTATAGATTACTTCTCATTTTTATTTCCTGCCTTATTGCATTGGCTAGAAGTTCTAAACTGAAATTAAAAATAATAGTTTTGAATGTCAGGCTTGAATTTTTAATGCTGAAATTTTGTGTACTACAGAACTTGGATGGGTGGGTGGTCATAGTTGTACTTTTGGATTAGGCCTTCTAAATGGTTCTCAAATACATATGTCTGTTCATATGTCTGGCTGTTTCTATACTCACTTCACAACCTCCTCCACCATAGAAGTGAAAATAAAGAATGAGAATATATCTCAGTAGGATCATGGGCTACATGATGGAAATTGTAGTGGGGAAAACAAGTGGCAAATTTCATCCACCCTGGTTTTTGGTGCATCTTCCTGGACGTGATCATTCCGCAGAGCAAGGTTAGCAAGGAACACTGAACTGACAAACTTGTCCATGTGGTTGTCAAGCCTGCCTGATTTAGTCAGCCTCTTTTTCTGAGTTAGAGACCTGTAAGTAGCTTTTCTGTCTTCTGTAATTTCTCTCTGTACCCGTCCCCTCCTGTGGCACCCACCACCCTCCACAGCCACATGGGGAATACCCTAGGAAAGACAATGACATTGCCCACAAGTCGTTTCATCCTGGGCATCAATGTACGTGACTCAGCTTTGTGCTCCACCGACTTGGGCTGCTTTGTTGGTATAGCCCAGATCAGCATTTCAGGTAATTGGGCTGTAATTGGCCTGCTGTGGACAGCAGGTCCCCAGTGTGAGGCTTCTGTTTTTGGGGAGTTTCCCTGATTGGCAGGGAGTAAGGCAGTGACCTCTCTGTCTGCCTGAGAGCAGCGCTTCTATGACTCATTCTGGCTCCCACCTCCCACACCCGAGCTCTGAGCTGGTGCGTCTTGTTCCATGGGCTGGTGTGGGTGGCAGTGTGGATGGCAGAGCAGGATGCCAGCACACTCCTGGGAGGCAGTGCTAGGGTCTCTCTGGTGTGCTAGGTGCTGTCCTGGGACTGCTGGTGCCCGGCTGCTGTGTGAATCTGCCCCGCTGGGGCTTACTTAGCTCCTGATCTTTTGTCCTATGACACCTCCAAATTTCTCCCTCCTTCCCACTGATGTTTCTTTCTTTAGCTCTTACATCTCCCCATTCTATTCTTTTTTAGTTTGTGATAAAATACATATAACATAAAATTTACCATCTTAACCATTTTTAAGTGTGCGTTTCTGAGGTATTAAGTACATTCACATTGATGTGCAGTAATCACCACTGTCCATCCACAGAACTCTTTTCATCTTGCAAAACTGAATCACTGTCCCCATTAAACACTAATCCCACATTCTCCCCTTCTCCCCCAGTCCTTGGTAACCACGATTCCACTTTCTGTCTCTATGAAATAAAATACTCTAGGGACCTCAGATAAGTGGAATCATACAGTCTTTTCATGACTGGCTTATTTCATTCAGCATGACGTCCTCAGCATTCATCCATATTGTAGTATATGTCAGAATTTACTTCCTTTTAAAGGCTGACTATACTCCATTGTGTGTGTATACCACGTTTTGTTTATCCATTCCTCCATTGATGGAAAATCGGGTTGCTTCCACCTTTTTCACCTTGTGAAATACTCCTCTGATCTTTTGCAGCTGAAGACAATAGTGGTCAAAGCACGTAGCACTTTTTTTTACAAAGTTGTTCCTATGAATTTTCACAAGAATTAGAAATTTGCCACTATCATCATCTCCATTTTATAGATGAGGAAACTGAAGCTTGGCGAAGTTAAATAATTTGCCCAAAGTTACCTTTAAAAAATAGCTTAACTGAGATATGTTCACATACCATATGACTCACCAATTTAAAGTGTACAAGTCAGTGATTTTTAGTGTATTTACAGAGTTGTACAACATCACCACAGTTAATTGCAGCATATTTTTATCACCTGAAAAAGAAACGCTATACCCTTTAGTTATCACCCGCCTATTCTTGTGTCCCCACCGTAGCCCTGGCAACTGCAAATCTACTTTCTATCCCTATGCATTTGCCTATTCTGGAATTTCATATGAATAGACTGGCACAATGTATAGTCTCTTGTGTCTGGCTTTTTTCACTTAGCATAATATTTTCTAATTCTCCTAGTTGTAGCATGTAGCATTAGTACTCATTTCTTTTTGTTTCCTAAAATTCCTTTTTTTAAAAAAAAATAGACATGGGATTACTGGGTATATACCCAAAGAATTATAAATCATTCTACCATAAAGACAGATGCACATGTATGTTTATGGCAGCACTATTCACAATAGTAAAGACTTGGAACTAACCCGAATGCCCACCAGTGATAGACTGGATAAAGAAAATGTGGCACATATACATCATGGAATACTATGCAGCCATAAAAAAGGATGAGTTCATGTCCTTTGCAGGGACATGGATGAAGCTGGAAACCATCATTCTCAGCAAACTAACACAGAAACAGAAAACCAAAAACTGCATGTTCTCACTCATAGTGGGAGTTGAACAGTGAGAACACATGGACACAGGGAGGGGAACATCACACACGGGTCCTGTTGGGGGGCTGGGGGCTAGGGGAGGGATAGCTTTAGGAGAAATACCTAATGTAGATGACAGGTTGATGGGTGCAGCAAACCACCATGGCACATGTATACCTATGTAACAAACCTGCACATTCTGCACATGTAACCCAGAACTTAAAGTATAAAACAACAACAACAACAACAACAGCAACAACAACCAGTCCCTAAATGCATTAGAAAAAAGAATCTCTCCCATGAGGCTGGGCATTCTTTAGAGAAATGGTTCTCAAAGTGTGGTTCCCAGACCTGGGGACTTAGAAATGCAGATTCTCAGCCTTACCCCAGACCTACTGAATCAGAAACTCTGGATGTGCAGCCCAGCCATCTGTGTCTTAACAAAGCCTTCAGCTGATCCTGATGCACACCAAAGTTTGAGAACCAGTGCTTTGGAGAAACTTGCCAAGAAAGAGACAAAGAGAAAACCACCACCACTAGCAGCAGCAGCAACAGCAGCAACAACAGTCCAGGCAACAGCTGGTATGAAGAGCGATGCTCACAGTACCTAGAGCAAGGTACAGTTTAATACAGTGGCTGAAGAGCTCACGCTCTGTAATTCTCACAGCCCTGGGATTGAACCCCAGCTTTGGTACTTGCTGGCTGCCACTTCCCTTAACCCCTGCATCTGCAAAATAGGGATAATGATTCCTCCCTTTTAAGGTTGTTCCAAGGACTCGGTGAGACCTTACCTGTAAGGCACTTAGCACAGAGCAGCACATTAAGTGAAAGCCACTATACCAGAAAGGAAACTCAAGCAAATCCATCCTCTGCAAAAGTGTTAACATCTCTGTGAGTTCAACATCCTGTGGAACAGCAGTCTAGATGGGGTACTTACACCTTGGTAGGTACAAGCAGACTTGGTCTGGGGGCATGGATAGATTTGTGAGGCTCAATTTCAAGATCCTCAGTTTTCCTACAGGCTCTCCTGAAACTGATCTGCCTGCAAAGGGGGCATGAAGCAAATTCTCTTTCCTTGTCTTCTCTTTCCACAGGAGCCCTTCTCCCACGTAACAAAAGAAAAGCAGAGTCTCAGCCATCCCAAATCTGAATACGATGCATCATGTAATATAAACTTCCAGGGCTCCAACAGAGGATAAATGGAAATACTGAGGTTGTGAACAATGATTAGATAATAAATCCATGTGCAAGTGAACAGTTTAAATGACTGGGTAACAAGTCCTTATCCAAGTCAAGTGGTTCGTACATAATTGAAGGAAGCCCTAATTGGGCTGTAAGTTGATAGATCATTAAAAATGATTTTTGATTATTAAAAAAATAGAGGTGAGGTCTCACTATGTTGGCCAGTCTCATCTTGAACTCCTAGACTCAAGTGATCCTCCCACTTTGGCCTCCTAAAGTGCTGGGGTGACAGGTGTGAGCCACTGTACTCAGCCTTATTTTCTGAGATTACTTTTTGAACTCAGACATCTGAGTCCACAGTCCCAGTGTTCAGCCACATTGCTGTCCTGTCTCCTCCTTCAAACATTGTGTACAAGTTCATGTTTACCTGTTGATATCTTCCCAGCTTCCCCTCATATTCAAGAGACTGGGGGTTCAGCTTTGTACCTCTCTTGCTCACTGTCATGTTGCACATAAGGGCTTTGTAAATTAAAAATAAGTAACTTGAAAATAAGTGCTTAGTCTGTTGAATGCTGTGTGTTGGACAGTGTTGCAAACTAAACTCGTGCAAGGAGTCACTTGTGTTAGTATTCTGTGCATGATGGTTACATATCGTGTTTTGCCATTAGAAATGAGAACAGACAAATGAGAAAATGTTTGTTAAAGGACTCTGAAACAGTGTGAATTATAAATGTATTGATGGTGGGGATGTGTCACCATTTGCAGTTAGATTCAGGAGCTGATGAACAACCCACGAGATGGAGGTTTGCACACAGTGGCCTTGGGCCTGTGGCCAGCTGTGATAGCTGGGGGTTCCACAGTCTCAAGGTCCCTGGCCTGTGTCATAAAAGGCTGGTTACTGAGGACAAGCTGGGAAGGTGACCCTTAGTCCAGTGCATGGAGCTACCTGGGGTGAGGAGTAAACCTGCTTGAGGCCCCTGAGCTACTAAGTGCAGACCCAAGTCTCTGCGATTCCGAAGTGCCTGCCTTGCCCTGCTCTCTCTAGCCTTGGATGTGGACAGGCTGTGTTGGAGGCTGGTTAGGGACCAAAACATTATCTGAAAGTAGGAGCTGTTTGCAGCTCCCTGACTGCAGGTTTCTTTTGAAGAGGCAATGCAAATGGAAGGGGTGGTCTGAAAGCACTGCCATGGCTTCAGAGTACTCTGTAGAGAGTCCAGTGATTATTGCTATGTGGTCCCTGAGAAAAAAAGGTCTATGCACAAAAATTCCCGGTGCTTTTCTAGAATAGACACCAGAGCTCTAGTTGGAGCCTGGGGGCCATTCCCTGGGGGTCTGGGCTGCCTCTGAGAATTCCCTCCCTTCCCTCTAGCAAGATCACTGGAGCCTTATAGTATCAAACATGGGGATGGTATTAATCACTCACATTCAATGAGCGCCCATTCGGTGCCAGGCACGTAACTAAGTGCTTTGCATCAATTAGCTCATTAATTTTTGACAATGTCGTGGTTATTATTAACTTCATTTTATAGATGAGGAAATTGATGCATAGAGAAGGGGAAAACTTGTAAAACTCTATAAGGATGTCACTCAGACTGTACTTTATTTTTCTCAGAAAAAAATTTAAATAATATATGTAAAGACTCATTGTAACATGGAGTAGAGACAATATGAATTTTCTTTGTGGCTTATTGGCAAATACAGTAGCTTGGGCATGATCTATTCTTGGTTGCCATGTTTCTCACTTTTGTGGTTCATCTCACTTTGTTTATCTAATTGGAATCTCTTTTTCTGCCATTATTTTGTGTTCTTCTGAGAAGTGCTCACCCTTGAGGGTGGACAGAGGTAAGCAAGAGGCATGGCTGGGAGAAACAACTAAGTATCAAGGAAGAAGTTAAGGTTGGGAGATAAATGTGGCTTTTGTGATGATTTGACGCAGGGCACCTTCATGGAATTGATGAAGGAAACAGAGGAGGAAGCTCAGTGCTCAGGGATCACTGGGAAGCCTTTGAATGGAGGGGCATCAACAGCATCATAGCCTGGGAGGACCAAGGATTGTCATTCATTGGACCATATCGTGGTGGCAGGTCCGTTATGACTTCTAGCTTTAAATTGAAGACACCGTAGCAGCAGGTTACAAAATTAGGAACCAGTTTTAGAGGGAATGTGTGATAGTATGTGGCAGTGATCCATTCACCACCTCCATTTCCTAGAATACATTCCTAAGCTTAAGCAGGTATATCTGTGCTCCCAGGGCCCCACACGGTGTCTTTCACATAGTGGGTGCTTCTGCAGTAAAGCCCCTTGAATGAGTAAGTTCAAGCCCCATGCCTTTAATTGTCAAGTAGGCTGACTCCCTAGGAGAAAGGCTTCTCCTTAGCTGCCTTCCCAAACCTGCTTCCCTGTTCTGAGTTTCTCTCCAGTTGCTTTCCACCTAGATGTCCTCTAATTACAGCTACTCTAGATCCACACCATGTCTGGTTTCCAAATCTTCCATCACCCTCAGTGCATTAGTCTTTAGTGTTGTTGTCCTCATGGCTCATGGATCTGTCTTAACTATCTCAACCTCGTGCCTATGGAAAGTGTTCCTCAAAAACTTCATGGTACAGACACAAAGATGATTATGACCCCGAAGTCCTACTCCATGTAGCGTGGCTACCATGGTTCTAACTTGAAATCTCCTTGCCTTTCCCCGGCTCCCAACCAGGAATATGCGACAAGATTTATATATTGGCCAAATAAAGTCTCTGGGTAACTCTATTGAAATACGGAGCTTTGCATGATGGGATTTCCTAATATAGTCCATCAGAAGATAACTGATATGAGATGCCCATCCAAGTATCTAAAGGAAGTATGGGGTCTTGGTATTACTAAATTCCTTGACTGTAACTTTTTATAGATTTTCTAATCTGTTACCTTAATTCCTGGCAATGATTAGTTAGCAAAGCCAGTTTCCCATTCAGAATAATTTCTGAAAGGCCTTGTGGGTCTTGCCATGAGGAGTAGACTTAATCGTGCTGGGGAGTCATTGCAGAGTTTTAAGAGGGGAAAAAGACAATACAATTTATATTTTAGAAAGCTCATCCTGGCTTCTGAGTGGAGATGAGATTGGAGGAAGGAGATTGAAGGCAGAAAGTGTGTTGGGAGCCATTGCAATAGTTCTGGTTAAAGGCAATCACTGGGTCTGTGATCTGTTAGAAGAGCTTCTTCTAACATCCTGACAGTTGCATCACTGCATTACTTTATCTTTAGAGCACCTATGGGCAGCTTCCTTTGTGGTGACAACTGCTTTACTTGAGTTTATTGAGAAAGCACTTGAGAAGAGGCACATCCAAGATACTTCATTTCCTCTTGCTCAGGCATTTCTCCATCTTGGCATAGTGATGATGTCCCCAGGGCAATGGGACTTAAAAACTGCAGCTTCCTACTGTGTATAAAGAGAGGACACAGATGTCTTCAAGGAAGCCTCCATAAACCTGTCCAGGGAACCTTGGAGAATGTCCAGAATTTTCAACATTTTTGGAATGTTAGTATAGGGCAAAGCCATTGCAAGCCCAAATGGCAAGATGAAACTATTCGCAGTGCTTCTACAAGATATATAAAATGATTTCCAACTCATTCCGTCCCTGACCGCTCCCCAGCCTGCTGCAGCTATGGCCCCTTTGAGATTCTTGGGGTTACTTGAAATGCACACAGTGGAGATTCTGCAGTAATATTTAAGAGCTTTTTTTGACCACTGATTTTGTGAATCCAACTTCTTTGTCTCCTCCTAACTCTATACTTCTCCCAGGGAACTGCCTCAACCTTGCCCACAAGAGACATCAGCTGTTCAGGGTTGTGGGGTAGAAATGGCTGTAGAAAGAACGTTATCAGTAGACACAGGCTACATTGGCTTGTTGCTATAACAGTCACCCTTTTCTGTGGATCTTTGAGTCTGTTTTGGTCAATGGCTTTATCACATCTTTTGGGACGCTAAATAGATAATGATACTTCACGACACAATTCAAAATAATTAAAAAGTAATAGATGTGTGTTTATGTGTGTGTGTATTTTCCATTCATCAACATTCCCAACTTGACCCTTGTTTAGAGAGGTTATAACCAATCCAAAGAAAATGTGCAGACCTTAAGAGAGGTTAGTGTTGTTTTTGGTAACAAGTGGAATAAAAGGAAATTCTTACACCACAGTCTGCCAATTCAAAGTCATCTTCAAATCTCATGTAATGCCTGGATTCTTAGGCTTCCTTCTAAATGTTTTCATACATTAATCTACTTAGTTATTTCAGGTATTTTAAAATTGTATTCATTCTTTGGTAGGTAAAACATGCTCATGGTACAAAATTCAAAAGGAGCAAAAGGGTAAATAGGGAAAGTAGTTTCCTTCAGACATCTCCCAGACATAACTAGAGTTAGTTACCAGTTTTGTGAACTTCCTTCCAAAGATATTCCGTGCATATTCAAGCTTATAAGTTTATAGAGAAACCTTTTTTTCTTGTTTGGGACACTGTGTTTTTTTCCGTATTGCAACATGTGGCGATCAGAAGGCTCTTTCCAACACGATGACTAAAAGGGCCTCTAAACTTGAGTGTAACTTTTTGTGCAAGGGACATACCATATGTCACCGAACCCAAGATAAGAGGTCCCACTAAGACAGAAAACTGTGCAGCCAATTAAACTATGATACTCTCTCAGTTGTAGAATGTATCCTGATTTCAGAGATGTTAAAATGTGGAAAAAGTGTTTTCAGCATCAGTGAAATGTGGTACTTCATGTTCTCATTATTCAGTGCCATCCACACACTGTCATCATTATGGATTTCGTCAATAAAAATGATGACTCTCATAATTTGCATTATGACTGTCTATTTAATTCTGGAGAGAAAAGTGGCTGTGAATACAGAGCCTTGCACTATCCTTGGCCAGAAAATTTCTATCCTGTTTCAATCTGTGCTGACTTTCCTTGAGGCCTAGTGCATCTCTGTCACCCTGGATCCCCTTCACCATCAGCTTGGGGATCTTTTGCCTTTTTTTTTTTTCTTTTTAACTGTGCTGCTTCTCTTATGTGTTGGGTTTCATGTATGCTCTTTGTTGATTTATATCCTTGTTATGGTGGAGCACATCCTCAGGTAGATTCTTCAGAGAGTTAGATGGAAAGTTAACCTTTAGAGATTTCGCATTTCTGAAAATGTCTTCATCCTGCTTTCCCATCTGATTGATGATTTGGCTAAGTATAGAATTCTAGGTTGAGAATCATTTTTGTTAAGATTTTGAAAGATTGCTTCCAGTGTTCAATGTTGCTGTTGAGAAATCTGAAGCCATTCTGATTCCTGGTTCTTCCACTGTAAAACTATTTTGCTCTCCAGAAGATTTCACAATCTTATCTTTGAAATCCCATTCTGAATTTTTATAGGGATATGTGCTGGGTGAGGCCTATTTTTGGTCATTGTGTGGGATTCCTGGTGAGCTCTTTGAATCTGGAAACACATATTCTTTGTTGTGGGAGTTTTTCAGAATTATGTTATTGATTTCCTCCTTTTTAGTTTTCTGTTCTCACTTTTTTGAACTTTTGTTATTCAGATGTTGGATTTCTTGGTCCTCTAAATTTCTTGCATTTCCTCTCCTGTATTCCTTCTGATTGTGTTACTGTCTTATATTTCAGAAGATTCCTCAATTTCATCTTCTAATCCTTCTGCTTTTGCGCTGATGTTTTTAGTTTTCAAGAGCTTCATTTTTTGGTTTTGTGAATATTCCTTTTTTATTTCATCTTGTTCTTATTTTGCATGTCAATTATTTTCTCTTGTCTCTGGAAGGATACTTATTTAATAGCTTTATGGAAGTATAATTTATGTACAGCAATTTGTACATATTTAAAGCATAACATTTGATAAGCTTTGACATATTTTACCTGGGAAGTTGTCACCTCTGTCAGTCTAATGGACTTATCTATCATTTCCAGATGTTTCCTCTTGCCTCCTTGTAATCTATCTACTCTTTCCACTCCTTCCCACCCTCATTAACCATACTGATCTGTTTTCTGCCAGTGCAGATTAGTTTACATTTTCACAATTTTATATAAATGTGATCATACAATGTGTACTCCCTTTTGCCTGGCTTCTTTAAGTATAATTACTCTGAGATTCATCCATGTTCTTGTGTGTATCAGTAATTCATTCTTTTTTATATCTAAGTAATAGCTCATTGCTTAGATACACCACAACATATTTATCCATCACTTATTGCTGGATATGTGCCTTGTTTCCACTTTTTGGCTTTTACAAATAAAGCTGCAATGAACATTCATGCACAAGTCTTTATAAGGACATATGCTTTTATTTCTTTTGGGTAAATGCGTAAGTGTGTGATGGGGGAGTCACATGGTAGATATATGTTTAAGTTTTTAAGAATCTGCCAAACTGTTTTCCGAAGTGGTTGTCCCATTTTACATTCCCACCAGCAATGGATGAGAGTTCCAGTTTCCCCACATTTATACTTAGTATGGTCAGTATTATTAATTTTGACCATTTTTATAGGTGTATAGTGGTAACTCATTGTGGTTTTAGTTTGCACTTCTTTAATGACTACTGATGTTGAGATCTTTTTGTGTGCTTATTTGCCATCTGTATACCTTCTTTGGTGGAGTATCTGCTCAAATATTTTGCTCATTTTAAAAAATTGAGTTGTTTTCTTATTATGGAGTTTTATGAGCTCTTTACTCTGGATACAAGTCTTTATCAGATACATATTTTTTCTCAGTCAGTGACTTCTCCTTGTTTAATGGTTTTTTTTTACAAGCAAAAGAACAGAAGTTTTAACTTTGATGAAGTCATGTTCATCAATTTTTTTTTCCTTTATGGATGGTGCTTTGGTGTCCTATCTAAGAAACCTCCTCCTAAGCCAAGGTCACAAGGATTTTCTTCTAGAAGTTTTAGAATTTTAGGTTTTTTGTTTAAATCTATGATCCATTTTGAGTTAATTTCTGTATATGGTGAGAGGAATGGACTAGAGTTTGTTATTTTTTTTTTTTTCCATATGGATAGCCAGTTGTTCTGGTACCATTTGTTGAGAGGACTGTACTTTCTCTGCTCAACTGCTTTTGCTTCTTTGTCAAAATCAGTTGTCAATATATGTGTGGGTCTAATTCTGGACTCTTTATTCCATTGGTCTATTTGTTTATTTCTACACAAGTATCACACTGTTTTGATTACTATACCTTATAATAGTCTTGAAATCAGGTAGGGTTAGCAATCCAACTTTGTTCTTCTTTTTCAGAGGTTTTTTTGTTGTTGTTGATTTAGGTTCCTTTCATTTCCATATGCGTTTTAGAATCAGCTTATCAATTTTTTACCAAAAAACTTGCTGGAATTTTGATTGGAATTGTGTTAATTCCATAGGCTAGTTTGGAGAATTGAAATCATAAAAATACTGAGCTTGTGACCTGGGAACGTGGTTGTCTTATTTGTGTAGGTCTTTAAAGTTTTTTTCTCAACAATGTTTTATAGTTTTCAATGTATAAGTCTTGCATATCTTTTAACAGATTGAACCTTAAGTATTTCATATATTTTGATGAATTGTGAATAGTATTTTTAAAAATTTCAATTTCTGATTATTGCTATATAGAAATAGGATTGATTTTTGTATGTTAACATTCTGTCATGCAGCCTTACTAAACTTACATATTAGTTCTAGTAGCTTTTTTAAAAGACTTGACCTGGTTATTTCCATAGACAAACATGTCTTCTGGGAATAAAATCAATTTTACTTCTTAGTTTCTAACCTGGATGCCATTTATTTATTTTTCTTGCCTGATTGCACTGGATAGAACCTCTAGTAAATACTGAATAGAAGTGCTAAGGAAGGGATCCTTGTGTCATTACTGATTTATCTTTCACCATTAAGTGTGATGCTGGTATAGGGTTTTTTGGAGTTGCGTTTCATCAAGTTGAGGAAATTCCCTTCAGTTACTAGTTTGCTGAAATTAAAAAAATCAAGAATGAATGTTGGACTTTGTCTTTTTTTTCTGTATCTGTTGAGTTCGTTATATAATTTTCATTCTTTATTTTGTTAATATGGCAGATCACATTGATTTTTTTGAATGTTAAACCAGCCTTGCATTCTGGGGCTAAATGCCACTTGGCCAGGATGTACATTCCTTTTTATATATTGTTGGATTTTATTTGTTAAACTTGTTTGTAGAACTTTTGCATTTATTTGTATAATAGATATTTGTTTGTAGTTGGTATTCTTATAATATCTTGAATTTTTGGTGGCAAGATAGTGTTGCTCTCATATAATGAACTGGGAAGTATTATGTTCTCTTCAGTTTTCTGGAAGAGTTTTTGTAGTTGTTTTTTTTTGCGTGTGTGTGAATGGTGTAATTCACCAGTGAAGTTTTTCTTGTGGAAAGACTTTTAAGTTACAAATTCAGTTTCTTTAATAAATTAGGGCTGTTGAGGTTATCTGTTTAGACTCTTGAGTGAGCCCTGTCTTTGTGTCACTCTAGAAATTTATTCATTTCATATAAGTTGTCAAATTTATTGGCCAAAAGCATAATATCCCCTGATTCTTCTTTTAGTATTTTGTTTTTTGTTTTTTTTAATTTATTTTTTATTATTATACTTTAAGTTTTAGGGTACATGTGCACAATGTGCAGGTTAGTTACATATGTATACATGTGACATGCTGGTGCGCTGCACCCACTAACTCGTCATCTAGCAGTAAGTATATCTCCTAATGCTATCCCTCCCCCCTCCCCCCACCCCACAACAGTCCCCAGAGTGTGATGTTCCCCTTCCTGTGTCCATGTGTTCTCATTGTTCAATTCCCACCTATGAGTGAGAATATGCAGTGTTTGGTTTTTTGTTCTTGCGATACTTTACTGAGAATGATGATTTCCAGTTTCATCCATGTCCCTACAAAGGACATGAATTCATCATTTTTATGGCTGCATAGTATTCCATGGTATATATGTGCCACATTTTCTTAATCCAGTCTATCATTGTTGGACATTTGGGTTGGTTCCAAGTCTTTGCTATTGTGAATAGTGCCGCAATAAACATACGTGTGCATGTGTCTTTATAGCAGCATGATTTATAGTCCTTTGGGTATATACCCAGTAATGGGATGGCTGGGTCAAATGGTATTTCTAGTTCTAGATCCCTGAGGAATCGCCACACTGACTTCCACAATGGTTGAACTAGTTTACAGTCCCACCAACAGTGTAAAAGTGTTCCTATTTCTCCACATCCTCTCCAGCACCTGTTGTTTCCTGACTTTTTAATGATTGCCATTCTAACTGGTGTGAGATGATATCTCATTGTGGTTTTGATTTGCATTTCTCTGACGGCCAGTGATGGTGAGCATTTTTTCATGTGTTTTTTGGCTGCATAAATGTCTTCTTTTGAGAAGTGTCTGTTCATGTCCTTCGCCCACTTTTTGATGGGGTTGTTTGTTTTTCTTTTGTAAATTTGTTTGAGTTCATCGTAGATTCTGGATATTAGCCCTTTGTCAGATGAGTAGGTTGTGAAAATTTTCTCCCATTTTGTGGGTTGCCTGTTGACTCTGATGGTAGTTTCTTTTGCTGTGCAGAAGCTCTTTAGTTTAATTAGATCCCATTTGTCAATTTTGGCTTTTGTTGCCATTGTTTTTGGTGTTTTCGACATGAAGTACTTGCCCATGCCTATGTCCTGAATGGTAATGCCTAGGTTTTCTTCTAGGGTTTTTATGGTTTTAGGTCTAAAGTTTAAGTCTTTAATCCATCTTGAACTGATTTTTGTATAAGGTGTAAGGAAGGGATCCAGTTTCAGCTTTCTACATATGGCTAGCCAGTTTTCCCAGCACCATTTATTAAATAGGGAATCCTTTCCCCATTGCTTGTTTTTCTCAGGTTTGTCAAAGATCAGATAGTTGTAGATATGCAGCGTTATTTCTGAGGGCTCTGTTCTGTTTCATTGATCTATATCTCTGTTTTGGTACCAGTACCATGCTGTTTTGGTTACTGTAGCCTTGTAGTATAGTTTGAAGTCAAGTAGCGTGATGCCTCCAGCTTTGTTCTGTTGGCTTAGGATTGACTTGGTGATGTGGGCTCTTTTTTGTTTCCATATGAACTTTAAAGTAGTTTTTTCCAATTCTGTGAAGAAAGTCATTGGTAGCTTGATGGGGATGGCATTGAATCTATAAATTACCTTGGGCAGTATGGCCATTTTCACGATATTGATTCTTCCTACCCATGAGCATGGAATGTTCTTCCATTTGTTTGTATCCTCTTTTATTTCATTGGGCAGTGGTTTGTAGTTCTCCTTGAAGAGGTCCTTCACATCCCTTGTAAGGTGGATTCCTAGGTATTTTATTCTCTTTGAAGCAATTGTGAATGGGGCTTCACTCATGATTTGGCTCTCTGTTTGTCTGTTATTGGTGTATAAGAATGCTTGTGATTTTTGCACATTGATTTTGTATCCTGAGACTTTGCTGAAGTTGCTTATCAGCTTAAGGAGATTTTGGGCTGAGACAATGGGGTTTCTGGATATACAATCATGTTGTCTGCAAACAGGGACAATTTGACTTCCTCTTTTCCTAATTGAATACCGTTTATTTCCTTCTCCTGCCTAATTGCCCTGGCCAGAACTTCCAACACTATGTTGAATAGGAGTGGTGAGAGAGGGCATCCCTGTCTTATGCCGGTTTTCAAAGGGAATGCTTCCAGTTTTTGCCCATTCAGTATGATATTGGCTGTGGGTTTGTCATAGATAGCTCTTATTATTTTGAGATACATCCCATCAATACCTAATTTATTGAGAGTTTTTAGCATGAAGCATTGTTGAATTTTGTCAAAGGCCTTTTCTGCATCTATTGAGATAATCATGTGGTTTTTGTCTTTGGTTCTGTTTATATGCTGGATTACATTTATTGATTTGCATATATTGAACCAGCCTTGCATCCCAGGGATGAAGCCCACTTGATCATGGTGGATAAGCTTTTTGATGTGCTGCTGGATTCAGTTTGCCAGTATTTTATTGAGGATTTTTGCATCAATGTTCATCAAGGATATTGGTCTAAAATTCTCTTTTTTGGTTGTGTCTCTGCCCAGCTTTGGTATCAGGATGATGCTGGCCTCATAAAATGAGTTAGGGAGGATTCCCTCTTTTTTTATTAATTGGAATAGTTTCAGAAGGCATGGTATCAGTTCCTCCTTGTACCTCTGGTAGAATTCGGCTGTGAATCCATCTGGTCCTGGACTCTTTTTGGTTGGTCAGCTATTGATTATTGCCAGAATTTCAGCTCCTGTTATTGGTCTATTCAGAGATTCAACTTCTTCCTGGTTTAGTCTTGGGAGAGTGTATGTGTCAAGGAATTTATCCATTTCTTCTAGATTTTCTAGTTTATTTCCGTAGAGGTGTTTGTAGCATTCTCTGATGGTAGTTTGTATTTCTGTGGGATCGGTGGTGATATCCCCTTTATCATTTTTTATTGCATCTATTTGATTCTTCTCTCTTTTTTTCTTTATTAGTCTTGCTAGCGATCTATCAATTTTGTTGATCCTTTCATAAAACCAGCTCCTGGATTCATTAATTTTTTGAAGGGTTTTTTGTGTCTCTATTTCCTTCAGTTCTGCTCTGATTTTAGTTATTTCTTGCCTTCTGCTAGCTTTTGAATATGTTTGCTCTTGATTTTCTAGCTCTTTTAATTGTGATGTTAGGGTGTCAATTTTGGATCTTTCCTGCTTTCTCTTGTGGGCATATAGTGCTATAAATTTCCCTCTACACACTGCTTTGAATGCGTCCCAGAGATTCTGGTATGTTGTGTCTTTGTTCTCGTTGGTTTCAAAGAACATCTTTATTTCTGCCTTCATTTCGTTATGCACCCAGTAGTCATTTAGGACCAGGTTGTTCAGTTTCCATGTAGTTGAGCGGTTTTGAGTGAGTTTCTTAATCCTGAGTTCTAGTTTGATTGCACTGTGGTCTGAGAGATAGTCTGTTATAATTTCTGTTCTTTTACATTTGCTGAGGAGAGCTTTACTTCCACCTATGTGGTCAATTTTGGAATAGGTGTGGTGTGGTGCTGAAAAAAATGTATATTCTGTTGATTTGGGCTGGAGATTTCTGTAGATGTCTATTAGGTCCGCTTGGTGCAGAGATGAGTTCAATTCCTGGGTATCCTTGTTTACTTTCTGTCTCGTTGATCTGTCTAATGTTGACAATGGGGTGTTAAAGTCTCCCATTATTACTGTGTGGGAGTCTGAGTCTCTTTGTAGGTCACTCAGGACTTGCTTTATGAATCTGGGTGCTCCTGTATTGGGTGCATATATATTTAGGATAGTTAGCTCTTCTTGTTGAATTGATCCCTTACCATTAAGTAATGGCCTTCTTTGTCTCTTTTGATTTTTGTTGGTTTAAAGTCTGTTTTATCAGAGACTAGGATTGCAACCCCTGCCTTATTTTGTTTTCCATTTGCTTGGTAGATCATCCTCCATCCTTTTATTTTGAGCCTATGTGTGTCTCTGCATGTGAAATGGGTTTCCTGAATACAACACACTGAAGGGTCTTAACTCTTTATCGAATTTGCCAGTCTGTGTCTTTTAATTGGAGCATTTAGTCCATTTACATTTAAAGTTAATATTGTTATGTGTGAATTTGAACCTGTCATTATGATGTTAGCTGGTTATTTTGCTCATTAGTTGATGCAGTTTCTTCCTAGCCTCGATGGTCTTTACATTTTGGCATGATTTTGCAATGGCTGATACCGGTTATTCCTCTCCATGTTTAGTGCTTCCTTCAGGAGCTCTTTTAGGGCAGGCCTGGTGGTGACAAAATCTCTCAGCATTTGCTTGTCTGTAAAGTATTTTATTTCTCCTTCACTTATGAAGCTTAGTTTGGCTGGATATGAAATTCTGGGTTGAAAATTCTTTTCTTTAAGAATGTTGAATATTGGCCCCCACTCTCTTCTGGCTTGTAGAGTTTCTGTCGAGAGATCCGCTCACTGTTAGTCTGATGGGCTTCCCTTTGTGGGTAACCCGACCTTTCTCTCTGGCTGCCCTTAACATTTTTTCCTTCGTTTCAACTTTGGTGAATCTGACAATTATGTGTCTTGGAGTTGCTCTTCTTGAGGAGTATCTTTGTGGCGTTCTCTGTATTTCCTGAATCTGAATGTTGGCCTGCCTTGTTAGATTGGGGAAGTTCTCCTGGATAATATCCTGCAGAGTGTTTTCCAACTTGGTTCCATTCTCCCCGTCACTTTCAGGTACACCAATCAGACGTAGATTTGATCTTTTCACATAGTCCCATATTTCTTGGAGGCTTTGTTCGTTTCTTTTTTTTGTTTTTTTCTCTAAACTTCCCTTCTCACTTCATTTCATTCATTTCATCTTCCATCGCTGATACCCTTTCTTCCAGTTGATCGCATCGGCTCCTGAGGCTTCTGCATTCTTCGTGTAGTTCTCGAGCTTTGGCTTTCAGCTCTATCAGCTCCTTTAAGCACTTCTCTGTATTGGTTATTCTAGTTATACATTCGTCTAAATTTTTTTCAAAGTTTTTAACTTCTTTGCCTTTGGTTTGAATTTCCTCCTGTAGCTTGTAATTTGATCGTCTGAAGCCTTCGTCTCTCAACTCATCAATGTCATTCTCCGTCCAGCTTTGTTCCATTGCTGGTGAGGAACTACCATCCTTTGGAGGAGGAGAGGTGCTCTGCTTTTTAGAGTTTCCAGTTTTTCCGCTCTGTTTTTTCCCCATCTTTGTGGTTTTTATCTACTTTTGGTCTTTGATGATGGTGATGTACAGATGGGTTTTTCGTGTGGATGTCCTTTCTGTTTGTTAGTTTTCCTTCTAACAGACAGGACCCTCAGCTGCAAGTCTGTTGGAGTACCTGGCCGTGTGAGGTGTTAGTCTGCCCCTGCTGGGGGGAGCCTCTCAGTTAGGCTGCTCGGGGGTCAGGGGTCAGGGACCCACTTGAGGAGGCAGTCTGCCCATTCTCAGATCTCCAGCTGCGTGCTGGGAGAACCACTGCTCTCTTCAAAGCTGTCAGACAGGGTCATTTAAGTCTGCAGAGGTTACTGCTGTCTTTTTGTTTGTCTGTGCCCTGCCCCCAGAGGTGGAGCCTACAGAGGCAGGCAGGCCTCCTTGAGCTGTGGTGGGCTCCACCCAGTTCGAGCTTTCCCGGCTGCTTTGTTTACCTAAGCAAGCCTGGGCAATGGCAGGCGCCCCTCCCCCAGCCTCGCTGCCGCCTTGCAGTTTGATCTCAGACTGCTGTGCTAGCAATCAGCGAGACTCCGTGGGCGTAGGACCTGCAGAGCCAGGTGCAGGATATAATCTCCTGGTGCACCGTTTTTTAAGCCCCTTGGAAAAGCGCAGTATTCGTGTGGGAGTGACCCGATTTTCCAGGTGCCGTCTGTCACCCCTTTCTTTGACTAGGAAAGGGAACTCCCTGACCCCTTGCGCTTCCCGAGTGAGGCAATGCCTCGCCCTGGTTCGGCTCGGGCACGGTGCTTGCACCCAGTGACCTGCGCCCACTGTCTGGCACTCCCTAGTGAGATGAACCCAGTACCTCAGATGGAAATGCAGAAATCACCCGTCTTCTGCATCGCTCACGCTGGGAGCTGTAGACCGGAGTTGTTCCTATTCGTCCATCTTGGCTCCCAGAACTTTTTTTTCTTTTTGAGATGGTCTTGCTCTGTTGCCCAGGCACAGTCATGGCTCACTGCAGCCTGTACCTCCTGGGCTCAAGCAATCCTCCCACGTCAGCCTCTTGGGTAGCTGGGACTATAGGCACATACCACCATGCCTAGCTAATTTTTAAATTTTTTGTAGGGACAGCATCTCATTATGTGCCCAGGCTGGTCTTGAACTCCTGGGCTCAAGTGATCCTCCTGCCTCAGCCTCCAAACTGTTGGGATTATAGGCATGAGCCACCATGCTTAGCTGTTTGTTTGTTTGTTTTGTGGTGGTGGTTGTTGTTGCTATTTATACTTCCTTACTTTCTGGCACTGCAGGATGCTCCAGGCTCATTTTGTATATTCCGTGTTTCAACCCTAGAGTCAAACATTTTTCTAAGAAGCCCTTGCTCCTTTTATTGTAGAATGATATTAGAACCGAGATCTGAATGCTAGATATTATTCATCTCTTTCTTTGTGTTTAGGCTAACAAATAGTTGCAGTTTAATGAGGAAAGATGCCTTGGCTGATCTTTCATTCAGTAAATATGTATTGAATGTCAAGCTTTGTACTTGGGATTAAATTTTTAATTGTTTAAAACTTGCTCTAAATAGAACTTCAGTTTTAAAATACATAGCAATTAGAAATTCCTTCATAATTCAATGTTATTTTAGTAAAATGTTATAGTAAATTAGAGTAGGATTTATACAGTTATTGTTTGTTGTGCCAAAATCAGTGTCTTTGTTTTATGAAGTCTTTCATTTCATTGTTGGTTTTAAAAACAAATGCTTCTTACTGGGAGAAAACCTATGGGTGAATATTGATTTGAGTTACAAAATGTTCCTCAAATCCCTTTGCAACATGTATGTGGAAAATTTTAAATGTACACAAAAATAGAATCTTATACGGAACTCCTATGAACCCATTATCCCGCCTCAACCGTTTGAACTCATGAGCAATCTTATTTCATCAAACCCGACATTATTTTCTGGATTAGCAAATTATTTTTGAACTTAAAATAGATGTCACTGTCTTTTTGTGACTCAGACATACATAGTGGAGGAAGCTTAAATAAATTCTAAGGAACACTTAACAGTTGGCCTTTTTAAGAGCAGGTGAGTGACTAAGTGTCATCCCACTTCAGAAGATGAAAACTTCATGCCCCAATGTCTTAGAAGCTGTGGGTTGAATGGCACCAAGAATATTTGTAACAAGTGAGAATTTGAAAAAAATGGGGATTCCCTCATCCGGGTCGTAGAATTCAGATTCCAGTCCTCTTGAATAGTGGGGAGCGTGCTTGTCGCTAAAGCGCGTTACTCACACTGTGGTTGGCTGGCTTTCAGGAGCAAAATATGCCAAGTGTTTTTTCAGTTCAGTCTGGGTTAGGGTTTCTCAGGTCAGTCAAACAGAATTTCTTGTGGACTGCTGGAACTTCTGCATGTAGCTTAGGCCACAGCAACTAAGCGCAGTTCTTGGACATGAAAGTAAGAATTTGAAATATGTGGACTGAGATTCGTAGACTGTAGGATGAGATTTGTAGACTCAGTTATCCAATGAATGTTTCCTGAGCACCTACTGTGGACCAGGAGCTATGCTGGGGACACAGCAGTGAACAGGACAGATATAGAGCCAGCTACATGGGGCTTGCAGTCTAGGGGTAGAAGTGGATCGTCACCATGAATCCCACAAATCGCTAATTACCGTTGTAATAAGTGTTGTAAAAGGATAGAAAAGAGTGCTCAAATATGCGGGTCTCCAATTTTATCTAAGATGTCAGGGATGTTAGGGAAGATGCTCCAAGGAAGTTACATTAAACTAGGACTGAAGGGATGAATAGATGTTGGTGAGGCAAAGTGTGTTTGTGTATGTGTGTGTGTGTGTATGTGTTGCACAGGTGTATGGGAGTTGAGAGTGTTCCAGTGAAAGGGAACAATGCCCACCAAGGCTCTGTGGTGGGAAAGAACAGAACATGTCCTTGGAACCGATAGAAGGTGACTCAGTTGAAGTGTGGTCCAGGAGTGGGGCAGGCAGGTGGCATCTAGACCATGCTTAACTCAGTAGACTGCTCAGAAGTCTGGATTTCATTCTTAGTTCAGTGGGAAACCACCAAAGGGTTTGAGGACACGATCTTACAGAGTTGGCTTTACAGTTTAAAAGATTCCCCTGGCCACCCTATGAAGAGCACATTGGCCGTGGGTCAAGACTGTAGACAAGAAGACCATGTGGGAAGCTGCCACAAAGGTCTGGGTGAGAGGTTTGGTGACTTGGTGATGCAGAGAAGTGGATGGATCTGAGATGTAATTCACAGTGTTGGTGTCATGACTTTCAAACTTTCTTGACTGTGAACTATGGAAAGAAATCTATGTTGTATCATGGGCCTAGTACACAAATGCATGTGTGTATATGTATGTGAAACAAAGCCTTCATAAAACAATATTACAGGCAAGACACACTGATATAGTTCATGCCAGGTCATGAAGTGCCACATGTGTGTCATGTGTGTGTTATGTGCTTGAGGTGGGTGGAGAGTGTTAGGGGTCTTCATGAACTATGACAAGGAGTCAGGATCTTCATGCTGCAGGGCGTAGAAGAGCTCCAGAGTTTTACAGATTTTTTCTTTGAGAGAGAGAACCTTAATGACATAGAAAAAAGAGCCACCGGATAGCAATGCTAAGACAGAAATAATTTCTCTAGGTCCTTCTACTCCATTTCTTCCGCCTCCTCCTCTTCCTCTTCCCATCTTCCTCTCTCTCTTCTCCTTTCTTTCCTCTTCCTCTTTCTCCCCCTCCTCTTCCTCTTTCTTCTCCTCTTCCTTCCCCTCCTCCTCTCCTCTTCCTCTTTCTCTCCTCCTCCTCTTCTTCTTTCTCTTCTTTTTTCATGTCCTCTTTCTTTCTTCTCCTTTCTGTTCCTCTTCTGCTTTTTCCTTCCTTTCCTCTTTTCCTCCTCTTCCTTCTCTCTTCCTCTTCATCGTCTTTCTCTTCCTTCTCCCCTCTTTTTCTCTTCTTGCTTCTTCCTCTTTCTGTCCTTGCTTCTTCCTCTTTCTCTCCCTCCTCTTTCTCCCCCTTTTCTCCTCTTCCTCTTCTTCTCCACTCCTCCTCCTCCTTCCCCCCATTTCTCCTCTTCTTCCTTCTCCCTTCCTCTTCCTCCTCTTTCTCCTCTTCCTCACTCTCCTCTGTTTCTTCTTCTTCAGCAGGAATTGGCAGACTTTTTCTGCGAAGGCCAGAGAGTAGATATTTTCATTTTTTAGATCATTTGGTCTCTGTCACCACTACTCATGTTCTGCAGTTTTGAAAGTAGCTATAGAAGTATGTAAACGAATGGCACAGCTGTGTTATCAATAAAACTTTATTTACTGTAACAGCTGGTCGGCTGGATGCAGCTTGTAGGCTATGGTTTGCTGACTTCATCCTAAGGAGCATGGGGGACTGTCCTGTGGAATCAGTATCTCATTGGGATAAGATCAGTGTGCTGGGGCATGGGGTCAGTCTCACCTGGGCTGTGGTGGCTGTTGGGTGAGGCTGACACTTGGAGAGTTTGCATTTGGGGAACCTGGAGTTTAGAAGCCGGAATTAGGGTTCTTACTTAGAAACATCCCAGCTTGCACCTCAGATTCAGCCACAGACAGAATGCAAACTGTAAATTGAATGTTCATCTCAGCTCCTCAGCGCTGCAAGGCCGAAGCTGGACTTGATGCCAAGCTAGGGTTTACTTAATACAACCCTTCTGGGCACAGCTCCCTGTGTAGGAGCCATACATAGGTGAATGCAGCCTTTGTGCCAGGAGGAAAAGCTCCTGAGAGGAGATGCCTTGAGATGGCTTCTGGGGGCGGCTTTTCCTCTCTCCAGGAATTCCTGGGCCTATAGACCACACATCTAAGTGCACTGGGAAGCAAATGGCTAGCCCAGGGAGGTGCCAGTGGTGGGTACATAGTGCACAGGGACTGTAGAAAGCACCCTGCTGAGTGTGGCAGTTCAGAGGCTTCACCCTGCAGCAGAAAAGGGTCATGGCCCCATGGCCCCTCTGTGTCTTCTCCTTCTGCTCTGCTTGTGGAAATCCTCCTTGCCCTCTAAGGGCCAAGTCCCGAGTCTTCTCCTCTATGGGGACTGAATCCTCCAGCCAAGAATAATTTTCCCTCCTGTGAACTCAACCCTTTGTATGTTGGAAGCTTAGGGCACCAAGTATGCTCATGAGTAGGGCCCTAGTCTGTCTCCTGGCATGGATTATAAAAGTGAAGAGTGCATGGACTGTGGTTCATCCATCCTTGAATTCCAGCTCCTAGCCCTGTACAAAGAAGGAACACAGTATCTTGGAGAGTCAGTGTGGTGTTTTGAAAAGGGCCTGGTTTTCGGATGTCTGTCAGTTTCTTCCTCTGTAACATTGGGCAACTTTGACTTTTTGGATCCTCAGTTTTCTAATCTGTAAAATAGGCCTAAGAAAACTAGGCTTAGGTATGTTCTGACAATTACAGATACAATATACATGCAGCTTGTGTGCCCATTCCGTTGCCAATGACTTTGCCGTTGTTGGCTCGATAAGGTGTCTCATCCACAGGAGCTGGGAAGTGTTTGAGAGATCAGGGTGAGTTTCTGGGTAAATCAGGACTCAGCAGTGTGTTTGCTTTCATTGACTCTAAGACACTACAGATTATAAGATGCTCTGTTATTTTATGTACCTCTGAATAATAGAATCACCTAGTGAGCTTTCACATGTCTTGGTGCCCAGCCCTGCTCCAGATCAATAACATCAGTAATTTGGGGGCGGACATTGGTTTTTTCATTCACTTATTTATTCATTTTATTCATTTTCTTCTTTTTTTTTAGTCAGTGTTTAAAAACCTCTTTGGGTGATTCTATTTTGCAGCCAAGATTAAGAATCATTGTACTTTTAAAAGAAACACCTCTATTATATGATGACTCAATGCTTCCTTATCACTGTGAATTTTTATTTTAGTTTGTTTATAGAGCCCTTTTAGACATTCTGTCAGCTCCTGAGGGGTCCATAACCACTTCTTCCTCAAAGAAGGGTCTCCTGAGAATTCTGTAACAGCTAACAGACACCAGAACTGGGTAGTGGCTAGGACCTCTTCCTCGCTGTGCCTGGAATACAGTCCCTGAATTTGCAGTCCAGCAGGTTCAGTGAGTTTGGGGATAGGTGGACAGGGCAAAGGAACTGTGAGGACAACATGGCACCAGGAGAAGGATGGGGATGGTCACCGGGGAGGGGACAGAGCAGCTGTATCTTCCGTCTTCCCTTTGGTCGCAGCTCAGCTTCAGTCCTGGAGAAGCTGAAGGGTGGTTGAGCTGGGCCATTGTTAGGCATGCTTGATTTCAATCCTGATTACAGAGATGATAAAATGGGAAACTGTGCATATTTTAGAATCAGTGGAATATGGTGGATCACGTGCTAGATATAAACCTGCTTAGAAGAAAGTGGTCACCAGCAGCTTGGCTTTGCAAAGGATGAGTGGGCTCCTGCAGACAAGGCAGAACCCAGAGCTCAAGAAGCAGTTTGGAGGGTCATGATCGCCACTCTCCCAAATAGTCACTGATGGAAGGACTTCCCCATGCGATACTATTTTGCTGCCCAAACCTGCTCATGCCTTGGAAAAGAAGCTTGTGAATCAGGGATGATTTTGAATCCAGGCCCCAGCGTGTGTTTGCTACATGACTTCAGGCAAACCCTTTAATTTTTCTGAGCCTTGGTTTTCTTAGCTATCAAATGGGAATGAGTCACCACCTCAGAGGACTTTTGTGAGGATTAAATAAATTACTGCAAGTAAAATATCTAACGTGTGCAGACAGCAAACAAGTAGCACATGACAGTGATTAGTTTCTTAGCACTCTTATTCTGTCATTGGTTGTTCTTAGTAGCACTGGGATTTTTGTACTTCTTGTTTTGGTCAAGAACTGGGGGCACTGAGAAGGAAGCCCCTAACTGCTGGGGAGGAGCTGACATTTTCCTGGGGTCTTGGCGGAAATGTGTTTACTGCACTTAGGGTCTCTCCAGGATGAGCTCATTATTTTCTCTCTGTAGCCACTTCCTTATAATGAAATGATATGGGTTCTTTCTGGTTATTTTAGTCTATTCCCTTATTTAAGATAAGTTACCCCACTTGTGACTCTAAAGAAAGCCTTTCAGCAACCACACATGCTCAATTTCTGAAGCGGACGGCTCTCAGGGTTTATTTTTAAACCAGAAACAACATTACAAGTGGTAGCAGGATTCCCAGGCCAGCCTACTGAAATCTTCACTCACTAATGCTGCTGAATGAAAGTAATAATAAGTGGCATTATCAGCTGCTGCCTACACTCATTTATACATTGGTCCAAGAGGAAAATGCACCCTGAATCCCAGGAAGAAATGCCAGGGACATGTTTTCCCAGCAGCAACATCTTGTTTCAGAAGCCACGTTGAAGGGATTAATGGGGGTGGATACTCCTGAGCAAAATACCCTCAACTTTTAAAGAGTTGTCAGCAGAGAACAGTGTCCTTGCTCTGTAGACGAGCATACCCTCCTTTCTAGAGTATTTCTTGTTGGAGTCAAATGACACTGATGACAAGGTTTGTCAGAGGCATTTGTGAGAATAGGTTGTTTTTGCTCCACCTGGTCGTTGGATACTACATGGTGACTGTTCACAGTCATGGCAGGGATTGACATCAAATCTGCGTGGCAAAACCCAGTGCCTAGTTTTTGTCTCTTTGCTTCCTTGATGTTCTGGCATTTAGAGTGCCGATGACTATCGGTGCTTTCCAGGATTCAGCATGGAATCCAGGCATGTCCACAGAGAGGGGAGTCATGAGGGGAACTGGAAGAAGGGCCCTCTGAGCAAGTGTTCCCCTCCTGGATCTGTGTGGATATTGTGTAGTTTCAGGGCCCGAGAGATGGCTCAAATTCTTATGTTCCCACTTTCATTCTCTACTTGCCCATTTCTGCCTAAATATTATTTGCTCGACCACTAAAGGCTGGTGGCTTTACAGTGTCAAGGCATGGGAGAGGGGACACTGTTGGGAAATGACCCAGCCACAGGGAATATCAATGATAGATTTGAATCCCTTCCCAGATGATCAGGGTTTGGGTACAGAGGAGGGCCTTTGGCCTCTCTATGCCAGGGGAGGGCCAGGGTTGGACAGCAGGTAACCAAGGCAGGTCCCAACAATGTCTTTGGTACCCCCTTGGGCTGATTCTGTTGTCATCATCCCTGTGTGGACAGACACGGGCTGTGAACAAGGCACTTCCTGTCTTCATGACTACATAGTGTGAAGCTTGGTGGCGACAGCCTCCTTGTTTCCTGCCACTGTCTGGGTTTACAGGAGAGAGGACAAGACATAGGGGTTCAGAATTGGGGTCCTGGGTGGCCTTGTTTTCTCCTGTGCAACCCAAGGTACAGATACTTGTTTGTCTCAATTCTAAGTTGTTGGCTAGGCCCCATGTCGTAGAAGCAGGAACTGCCTGCAGAGCTGAAAATTATCTAGTGATTCTCAAAATTTAGTGCACACAAATGACGAGGGGTCTTGTTAAAATGAATCCCTATTCCTCCATGATGATGCAGAAAATTAAAATGATGAAGATCATGATGATCCTGGCTTGTGTCAAGCCCCTACCCTGTGCTGAGTGCAATGACTTAATACAGCAACTGGTGGGTCATTCGTGTTCCTAGTCCCATTTACAAATGGGGAAACGGAGGCACTGAGCAGTTAGAAGACTGCTCAAGGCCCACACAGATTCCTGCTCCTAGCCTCTTCCGGGGCCTGGGAGTCTTCAGTTTTACAGGTACCTCTGGGGGTCCTCAGACTCCAGTTTGAGAAACATTGCCTTTGCATTCATGGGGGTCAGGGACTGTGTCTGTCTTGCTCAGCACTCTATCTCTAGGGCTTTGCATTGGCCAGTCACGTAACAGGTGTTCAATACTTGCTGAAGGAATGAATGAGTAATGTTCGCTTCCAAGGAGTCCCTGGGGAGTCTCAGGAGCTGCTGCCCAATTCTCTGGGAGCGTTAAGTCGTCAAGCCCAGTATTCATGCCCTAGTTCTGACAACTTTGGATTTACTGCCAAGAACAATTCTATCTGGTTTCCTGGTTCTGCTCTCTGGATCCCTACATTGTTCCCTGGCTCTAAGTCGTTACCTCCTTAGTGGCCTCCCTGTGTCTCTAGACCCCAGGCCCTCCCCTGCTCTTGTCAGTACCTCTTTTAGGGCCTGGGATTCTGTCTCCAACAGCGGTGTGGCTGCTGGGCAGAATTTCTGGATGCTGCCCTCTGGCCCATTGTTCTGGGTTCTCCATCCCACTATCCACGTGTCTGTTGGGACACCACCTACCATCTGCTGCTGTAGCCTTGAGTGTCAGGTTACACTTGCCAGACTGGACTTCCAGCGCCTTCAGCTGCGTTCTTTTTCCATAGTGGTCAATTCTAGCTCCTGAGCCTGGCTGCCATCCAGCTTGCCTTGTCATGGAGCAGTAAGTCAGCTCTGTTTTAATATAGCCAGGTGATGCAGATCTTAGGCATCAGAGTGGGCAGGCTTGGGTTCAACTTTTGGCTCTTAGGGTGAGCACTTTAATTCTCACAGCCTCAGTTTCCACACCTGTAAATTAGGTATGATAGTCCTAACCTCCCCTTGAGTGGGTTGATGTGAGGATTAAATGGGATTGTGCATGTAAGGTAATAGTTCAGTTTTAACTATTATGTGAGTTTGCCATCCATCTTTAAACAAGTAACGAATTTTATTTTAAGATGATTTTGACAATGAAGATTTTAGATTAATATTTTATTTCAAATTGGTCCTTCAATTTTGTGTGAAGACAAAACAAAATTCACTTCTCACTCCCTATGCAGCCTGGTATAGCAGAAAGAGCACGGGCTTGGGAGACAGTCTTGGGTTTTGTTCTTGGCTTGGTCATGTGGCCTTTGGACTCTGATTTAACCCTTCTGAACCTCAGTTGCTACATCTGTAAAGTAGAGATAATAGCCCCTCCTGGGTTTGTCAGGATGCTTGGTAACTGCTTGAGAAAGCACCCAGCGTGAGAGAGCAGATGCACATTGAATGTGCCTCACAGCATCCTTGACCTTGCAAGTGGAGAAACTTATTAGAAACAGACATGCCTGCTCAGTGTGCCCTACTTTTGCTTCCACAAACCGTGTGGGATAACTGTTCTAGGAACTTTGTCACATTTTGCATGCCAGGGAATTTCTAGCATATGATGGGGAGTCCTCCTGGCTTCAGTATTTGCTTTGCACACATGCAATTAGTTAATCATTTATTTTAATTATTTATTTACTGTCTGCCTTTTACATATCCTGGCCAACTTCCCAAGGACAGGGGCCTTGTCTGTCCACTTCACTGCTCCATGCCCCTAGCAGATCTCGTTAATACTTGTTGCCTCCCAGATCGTGGAGGAGACTGGAGAAGGTGTCTGGTTCAGTCTCCAGTTTGTCACAGGGGTTTTCTCTTCATGGTTGCTAAAGAGGTAAAACAGTCTTCACCCTAGTGGAATCTTGGGAAGAGGACTGGGGGCTGTCATTTGGCCCAGCTCAGGTTACCTCTGTCTCCATCCACCTTCCCTGGTGGCAGTGGCTGTGTTCAGTATGTTGTCTTTGAAGTTTCTTACTTTATTGCCACCAGGATATCCAGCCCCCTGTAGCTGTGTTGCTATCTTTTTGTAAGAATAATAATGATGTAGGAAAGAGAACTGGTGATAATTCAAGATCGTCATAGAGGACATACAAGGCAGTCTAGGACTCTGGGTAGCTCCTGAAGGTGAAGCTGCTGGGCCTAAAGTTGAATAGTAAGAATGGCTAGTCACCACACTGTGTGTCAGCAGGGCTGTCTCCATCCATCCATCCATCCATCCATCCATCCATCCATCCATCCATCGATCCAGTCCATCCATCCATTCATTCATCCATCCATCCATTTGTCAACCCAATCATTCATCCATCCATTTATCCATTTAATCATCCACCTATCCATCCATCCATCAGTTGAATCATCCATTCATCTAATCATCTATCCACTCATCCATCTTCCCATCCATCCATCATCTATCCATTCATCTGTCTATCCATCTGTCCATTCAATCATCCATCCATCCATCCATCCAGTCATCCATCCATCCATCCATACATTACATACATCATCTATCCATTCATCCGTCTGTTCATCCATTCATTCAATCACCCCTCCATTATCATCCATCCAGTCATCTGGTCATCCAGTCATCCATCTATCATCCATCCATCGATCCATCCATTATCCATCCATCAATATATCTATCCATTCATTCAGTTACCCCTCTGTTATCCATCCAATCATCTATTCATCCAGTCATCCATCTATCATCCATCCATCCATCCACCCATCTAGCCATTCATCATCTATCCATTGATCCATCTGTCTGTCCATTCATTCAGTCATCCATCCATTATCATCCATTTAGTCATCTATTCATCCAGTCATCCATTTATCATCCATCCATCCCTCCATCCACCCACCCATTGTTCATCCAGCTATCCGTCCATTCATCCATCCATCCATCCATCCATCGACCTACCCATCCACCCATCTATCCATCCACCCACCCACTCATTCATCTACCCAGTCATCCAGTATGTCAGGAGCTGTGGTAAGTCTTGGCATATAGTGTGAGCAAAACCAGACATATATCCTGCTCTTGTGATACACATTAATCAAGTAGTCCTATAAAGGATGTATAATTATGATGTAAGCACTTCGAAGGAAATAGCATTTAATGAGGAATCTTAGTGTGGGGAGCCACAGAGGAGGCTTCTCTTTGATGAAGTGATATTTGAGGTGAGATAAGAATAAGGAGTGAACAGTCACTGAATTCCTTTTATGTACCAGGCCTTGTTACAATTATTTTTACCTGATTTGCATGGGGTAACTTTTCATCCTTATAATGATCCCATGAAGGAGGAATGATTATCATCCCCATGAGGAACTGAGGCATAAAGAGATTTAGATCTCTGCCCAAGGGCGTAACCACAGGTCAGCGACAGAGCTGGGTTTTGGGCTTAGGAAGTCTGGCTTAGAATCTACTTCTTCCATGTAGGGGTGGATAGGAGTTAGAGGAAGAGGGATGGGGAATGAAAGGACTTTCCAGGGCACAAGGGCCAGGCACTGAGGTGAGGTTTGGGGCCATGGATGATTCCATAGAGTGGCTGCAGGGTAGAGAGTGAGGAGGAGATGGAAGCTGAAGGGGCAGGAAGTGCAGGTAGATGCCAAACTGTGCAGGGCTTATAGACCATTTTAAGGGTTTTACATGTTCTCATTTGAGCGATGGAGGGTTTTAAACAGGGAGAGGGAGTTGGGGACACAGTCAGATTTTCATTATGAAAAAAAATTCTTCTGGAGGCAATGTGAGAGTGGAGGAAAGGGAGGCCAGAGGGGTGCAGGGATTTTCCTTTGGAGGCTGCTATGAGAGCTGGTGTCCCACAGCAGGGCAGTGCCACTGGAGAACCATGAGTGTCTGTCTTGGAAAGAGATTCAGGAGGTAAAATTGCAAATCTTGGAAGTGGAGGTAGGGATGAGGGCCCTCTGGTTGTCAGAATGGTTCCTCGCCTTGGATAACTGGATTAGTTGGGGTATTGTTGGTGGTTATGGTCTTCCAGAGCCCTCAATCATTGTTGACTATGGTGGGATCGTGACTCCGGGTCCCACAAGGATTCCTGTATCCTCAGGCCAGTGCCAAGGACACAGAACTGTATCTTGTGCTATGGAGCCCACGTCAGCACCTGAGCCAGACACAACATTTCTTCCTATTTACTCATCTGACCCACGTGGCCATTGTTAGATCCATGGCTTGGGTCGAAGTTCTGCTTGTGTACCGTACTGCAGTTACACTTACTTTGATCTCATCTCCAGTTGCTCTTCCAGATGAGTAAGGCATGTCCGCTCACTTGCATGAGCTTAGTTACCCTGTCAGTGTCTGTTGATGTTTCTCTCTGGGGATTCTGTCTCTGATCCTTAGTGACTCCACAGCTCTGGTCATGGTCTGAGGCTTTGACTACATCCTACTTGGGGGGACAGATGGAAACACCTTTTGATCCTGCTCGAGAAATCTGCCTGGCCACTAAAGGAGCTTTGTAAATGCTCACCTTTCATTTGATCTCCAAAAATGGAGCTTTTGGTGAAACACGTTGGCAGCTTATTTTTGGGTAATTTATCCTGTCACTGAGCAACCCTCAGGAGCCTTGGAGCTAGTTGGATTGAATGTAGAATGCAGAGATATTTCTTGTCAGGGTTCCAGGATGGCATTGATGTAAGGTATGCTGGGATTTTTTGAGGTAGGAGCAGAGAAAGTTAGGGTCGGGGATAGGGTCATTGGCTTTATTGAGGTGACCAGAAATTGTGGCAAATTTAGGAAGTCTTATGTCTTGCAGGAGACACAACAACAGATATATAAATAGTGGGTAACCAGCCAGGTGGGCAGCAGCCTCTTGATTTATTTTAAATTTTTTTATTTTTCCCTTTTATTTTTAGTTGACATATAGTAATTGTACATATTTATGGGATACACAGTGATATTTCTATATGTGTATACAATGTATAGCAATCAAATCAGGGTAATTAGCATGTCCTTACCTCAAACATTTATCATTTCTTTGTGTGGGGAACATTCAAAATCTTCTCTTGCAGCTTTTTTTTTTTCTTGATTTATTGGTGTTAGGTAGTAAGACCCTAAAAAGTATCTGATGGTACAGGAGGAAAGGGCCCCCCAGCTTGCAGTTTAGGGGATACCAGGATGGAAGCTTAGTGTCAAGGGTCAAGCTAAGGGGTCTGGGTTGTGAGACTGGGACAGTGCTTAAATTCCAGTATTCCAGTTTATATTTGAATATATAAATATTCCAAACCACCTATAAATTAGTGGTGTTAAAAAATTTTTAATGCTCACAGGTTTTGAGGGTCAGGAATTTAGATAGAGAACGTGGGAATGGCTTGTTTTTCCTCCACAATGTTCGGCACCTCTGCTGGGAAGACCTGAAGGCTGGCAGCTGACTCGTCTGGAAGCACATTCATTCTGACATCTGCTGTTTGATCCTGGCTCTTGACTGGGGCCTGAGCTATGTTGTCGGTTGGCACACCTGCATGTAGTCTCTCCATGAGGGCTTGTTTGGGCTTCCTCACAGCGTGGCTTCTGAGTTCCAAGAATGGGCATCCCAGGAGAGCAGAGTGGAAATGAATGTCACTTTTATGATATAGCCATAGAAGTCACATAGGGTCACTTCCCTATGGCCACGACAGTCTCAAAGTTACACCCAGTTCAAGGGGAGGGGGCATAGACATAGAACCTACCAGTTGATGGGAAGCGGAGCAAGGTCACATTATTAGAAGACAGGAGATCTTAATGTGTTCATCTGTGCAAAATACCCACACCCAGCCATAGCATGGTAGAGAAGATTGTGTTGAGGCCGGCCATCCCCCACCGAGGAATCTTTGATTAGAGCTCATCAAAGGTTCAGAGGGACCTTTGGTGCTCTGGGCTAAGCTTTAATATCCCAATGGAACATCCTGAACAGTAACCTATGGCTGTGGTGACAGTGAATTTGAAAGGCCATTTGATTTAACTAAAAAATGCTACCAGTCTTCTGGAGGTGTGTCTACAAATGGCACGTGACAATCTGATTGAGTCTCTTGAATGATTGCAGACTTCTCCCCCAATGCACTGTTCTCAGAGCCTCTCATAGCTTGTTTTGTAACTTCATCCAGCTACACATTTATCTGTGCATTTATCTTTCCAGCCACCTAGCACTTATTAAATGCCTGCAGTGTAGCAGACATTGCACAGGGCATTCTGAGCAGGAGGAGAGGTAGAAAAAGCCATAGACTGCAGCAGATCATGGGCCATACCCTCAAGGAACGCAGTCTCTGAAGGGATATTCTTGTATAAGTAAGCAGGGCTGCTGAGGACCTTGGAACACCTCTTGTCTGCAGCTGAAAACAATGAGCGAAGCCACAACCTGGACCTGGAGTGCATTTGACTTTGGACATCTGTGTGGCTCTCCTCCTTCCTCTTGTCCCTTCTGTTGGGTACTAGCAGGAAGTCCACATTTGCTATCAAGGAAGCTGGTACCCCTTTGGGCTGGGCTTTACTAAGCTTGCAACACCCAGGGGATATAAAATTCAGAGCTGGTCATGCATCTTACATACATCAGATGAAAGGAAGCAGATATGTTATGTCTGATGGCATTGGACACAGTCCTTTTTGTTGACTGCATTGTCTTTAAGCCATGCATTTCCCATTCATCCCAGAGCTGTACAATGTAGCTTAGGGCTGTGTTACCCATAGGCACCTTTTGGGGGCTATTGTGGTTTGGTTTTCCTTTCCAAGCACCTCGCAGAGACCTATGGAGTCCTCCTTCCTTCTGCCTCCAGCCACCCACTTCTCCCACGCGATGGAAGGAGACGCCCCTGCCCCATCCTGCTGCTGGGGTTGGGCTCATTTTTGCCTCATTCACGTCTGAGAGGGTTCAGTTTCTTGCTGTGGTGGTGAGGAAACAGGGAGATGTGAGGCCCAGCCGACGTGGAAAGCAGCCAGGGACCAGCAATGTCGTGACACTGACGAATAGACCAAGAGAGACTTGTAAGGGTACACAAAGGACACCAGGCAGGGATAATTTGCACTGGGGGTCTCATGCATGGTCTCCAGGTGATCAAGTGGCTATGTTTCAGGGACTCTTTGGACATTATTTTAAAACATACACAAATTTAATTGCATTCAGTTAAATCACAGTGAGCAGTGGTTTGGAGATATATATATATATACACACACACATATATATACACATATATATACACACATATATATACACACATATATATACACATATATACACACATATATATACACATATATACACACATATATATACACACACATATATATATGTGTATACACACATATATATACACACATATATATATGGGTGTCCTTCTCCCCTGTCGGTTGGATAATGGATAATTCAGGGTCCCGTTGACGTCTCTATTCCGCAGTGCCATACTGAGTGTGGTCAGCCAGGGCATTATGCTCTTGCTGGGTACATCAGACAAGGGCCCAGGATTGGGAGTACAGGTGGCAGAAGTGTCCCTTGAAACACTATGCTTCAGATTTACTGAGTATTTATTAAGCACCTCTTAGGGCCAGGTGTGTTGCCTTTTCTAACATTTAGTACTTAGAACAACCATTGGAGACAGACTGTTATCCCTACATTTCTGAAGATGAAAGGAAGGCTCAGAGAGGTAGAGGAATTTGCTGTGGGTCACACAGCATGTAGCTCAAATTAAAAACCAGAGCTGTCAGGATCCAAACCTTGAGCTCTCTTCCACTTTGCATCCTGCGTGTTCAGAGGAGGAGAAAGCTTTTGCGCATGGGAAATGTCAACTCTTTTATTAACTTCAAGTGTTAATAAAAACAGGACTATCTGTTAAGCACTCAAAGTAGTCCCCACCTTTGCCCCCTCCCAGGTGTGCATGCAGCCCTCCACAAGCTGTCAACGTCTGGTTCCCTGCCTGGGAGATTGGGCTGACTTGGAGCTTCTGACACAAATGGTTCAAGATATGTACTTTATATTGTTCACAGAATCTGTTGGGTGGTTGATTTTGTTAACGTCAAAATGCCCCACTTCTTGTTGGCCATCTGCTTTGTCCGGAAAGTTGTCTTCCTGGTAACAGCGCCGCTTGAAACAAATCCACCTGGTTTTCACCCAATAACACAGCTTGCGTGCAAGCACTGTCCAGTTTGCCAGTCGCGTAGCACAACCTTTACTTTCCATTGGTATGTTTTGCCCTGCATGTTTGTGAGTTGCAAAGGGACTATTGTTTCCATATTTACAGCAAGCAGCAGGGCTGCAAATTAGTTTTAGTGACAAACTGAAGATTACCAGCTGTAGTTCAGGATTCAGATTTGTACTGTTACAAAAATATGTATTCATGAAACTAAAATTTCAAATTACTTCCTTCACATCTCGAAATAAATACTGTGCTGGGTATATGATATGCAGTGAAGAACTATTTCTGATTTTTAACAAAACCGAAAATTAGCATATTCAAAACACTTCTTGGTGACTTAGCTTTTAAAAAAATTTAAACACAGTTCTCTCTGTGTATGTGTGTGTGTGTGTGTGTAAGCAGTATTATAACATTAAGGGATTTTTTCAAGATGTACAATAAATCACCTTCAATCCTATCCTGACAATACAACTAAAATCATTATTGTCCTCTGTGTCCTTGTTTTCATACAGTTAACCTGTTTACACACATTTTTATTTTCTATTCACTGAACAATATACTATAGTTATTTACTACTTGGTTACATAGTCTTTTCAGTTAAAATGTTTGCTGGCTTTGCACACATGCACACAAACACACGCACATCCACGTCAGTGTCACAATCAACACTTTAGTGCACATCATCTTTCTGTTTTCTTATTCAATTATGTCCTTAGAGTAAATTCTCTCGAATTACTTGGTTCAAAGATATGGACATAACTTGGTAAATATTGTTATGTGACTGCTGGAAGGGTTGTACCAATTTGTAGTACTGTGGATTTCCTCTAAAAATTAAATAAGCCATGGAAGAACATTTAGCAGTAAGTTCTGCTATAATACGACTTGAGCATTCTTAAAAATCAGCCTGCCAGGCCAGGCATGGTGGCTCACGCCTGTAATCCCAGTGCTTTGGGAGGCCGAGGTGGGAGGATCACAAGGTCAGGAGTTCGAGACCAGCCTGGCCAACATGGCGAAACCCCCGTCTGTACTAAAAATACAAAAATTAGCCGGCCATGGTGGCACGTGCCTGTAATCCCAGCTACTCAGGAGGCTGAAGCAGGAGAATCACTTGAAACAGGAAGGCGGAGGTTGCAGTGAGCCGAGATAGCACCACTGCACTCCAGGCTGGGCGAAAGAGTGAAACTCCATGTTAAAAAAAAAAAAAAAAATCAGCCTGCTGTCCATAATCATGTAATTAAAAAATAGGGCTTATGGAAAAAGTAGGATTGGGGTACAAAATCAAAAATGTTGTCAGTGGCTCAGTGAAAAAAGGGATGGTAGTACAGTTTTGCACATGCAAGATGGTTAAGAAATCTATAATTCCTACAATAAATGTGGCACTTTACCTTAAGAAAGACTGAAAGTTGGCCTGTGGAAGTAGGTGTGAGAAGGGCTAGTAATTATTGTGGGGTTGTGAAATAGGTTTTTCTGAAAGTTGTGCACAAGTGTGGTCCAGAACACACTCGCTTGGTGAACTGGGGGAGCTCATGGGTGTTTGAGGAAGTGTGTGTGTGTGTGTGTGTGTGTGTGTGTGTGTGTGTGTGTGTGTGTCTGTTTATTCCTGCATGGCTCAGTTTAGTTAGGTGCAGCTTTAGCTTTCTGCATTCATCTAATGCTTCTTGTGGACGAAATTGTGCACAAGAAAATGCAAAACTTGCATTATGCTCAAATTATTCCCTGATATATAAATTGTGTTGGAACAAATTTGTATTCTCTTTTTTCTTTTTTTTGAAATGGAGTCTCGCTATGTTGCCTAGGCTGGAGTGCAATGGCGCGATCTCGGCTCACTGCAACCTCCACTTCCTGGGTTCAAGTGATTCTCTTGCCTCAGTCTCCTGAGTAGCTGGGGCTACAGGTGCACGCCACCACACCCAGCTAATTTTTGTATTTGTAGTGGAGACGGGGTTTTGCCATGTTGGCCAGGGTGGTCTTGATCTGTTGACTTCGTGATCTGCCCGCCTCGGCCTCCCAAAGTGCTGGGATTATAGGCGTGAGCTACCAGGCCTGGCCAAATTTGTATTTTCAAAACAGGAGAAGGCAGTCCTGCCTGTGCTTTTCTATTTGTATTTCTTCTTGTCTGACTGGCGCCTTACGCTTCTGTTCAATTTGCAAACAGGAGCTCTGCTGCCAGAAGAACATTTTTATTTTCAGAATGTAGATAGGTAATTGCCTCATGTTGCTGTATAATAAGCAATTTTTTATATCTTTAAATATTTTCTATGAGGATTGCAGCAACTTTATAATAAAGATTTCATCATTACCAGATTCCTGTCTGCTCTATCTCGATGCTTTGGAACTGAGAACAACTTGAACTACACAATAAGCTTCTAGTACTTTCTACATATAAGTACAAAAAAAAAAACAACCCTGTGTCTTTTATTTATTTGTTCATTTTTAAAAGGAAATTTGACTACCAGCTGATATTTATTGATTGCCTCTTGGGTACAGTGATGCCCTTTGCAGCCAGGTGGGACAGGTTGAGTTTTCTCCTTGACAGAAATCCTTTCTGAGCCTCATCCTCAAAATGGGATGGGGTTGGCTTCTTAATAGGGAGGGCTGTGGCTGTACCAAGATGTATTAGTTCATTCTCATAACTGCTAGTAAAGCATACCCGAGACTGGGTAATTTATAAAAGAAAGAGGTTTAATGGCCTCATGGTTCCACATGGCTGGGGAGGCCTTACAATCATGGCAGAAGGCAAGGAGGAGCAAAGTCACGTCTTACATGGGGGTAGGCAAGAGAGCTTGTGCAGAGGAACTGCCCTTTATAAGACCATCAGATCTCCTGAGACTTATTCACTGTCACAAGAAGAGTATGGGAAAAACCCACCCCTGTGATTCAGTTATCTCCACCTGGCCCTGACCTTGACACGTGGGGATTATTACAATTCAAGGTGAGATTTGGGTGGGGACACAGCCAAACCATATGACAAGATAATGGATTTGACGTCTCCACTTCCTGTTGAGTAAATGTGAGTTTCCTCCTATCCTTCCATCTCAGTCCTGGATTTTTCCTTAGACCTACCATCCTCTACAACCTCCTATGGGGCATGAAGGGGGAAAGGGCATCATCTTTGCCTCACCCCTAAAGAGTGTGATCCTCTGAGCCTTTCTTGTAGAAAAAGCATCCTGCCTTTCTTTCTGGATAAACTTAAGGTGATCTACCCTTAGTAACCCAACACCCTACTGGAGAGAAAAAAACTTGTGGTTTAAGAGGCATCAACGGTCTCTTACTGGAATTTTCCCAGTGTACAGTGATGAAACACTTATGCCCTTGTATTACAGGCCACTTGAAGCACCAACCCTTGACCTGAGCCAGGGTTCAGATAAACTCTATTCCCCTCACTTATGAGGCTGCCTCTCTGGATGCTGGACTTGACCACACTTTTACAAACAGACACAGATTCTGTTAAAAGCTAGGAAGGGATTATGACTTAAGCATTGGATCTGAACACTCAGAAAGACACCACCAAAGCATCTGGAGTTTGGTGATGCCAACCCAAAGAAGCTGCGTGTTCTGACCCATTTGATGCTCTGTTCCCACCTGGAGCATTTACAGTCACCGAACCAGAAGGAGCCCTCTGGAAGGATCTTGAACAAGGATGGTCTTGTTCAAGGTTTTTCACATTTATTCTTTCTTCTTTTCTTTTTTTTTTGAGACAACATCTCTCTCTGTTGCCTAGGCTGGAGTGCAGTGGTACGATCCTAGCTTACTGCAGCTTTGATTTCCCAGGTTCAAGTGATCCTCCTGCATTAGCCTCCCAAGTATAGGACAGACACACGCCAGCCCCAGGATGAGTTATGTTAATTTTTTTTGTAGAGATGGGGATCTCGCTGTGTTGACCAGGCTGGTCTTGAACTCCTGGCCTGAAGCAGTCCTGTCATCTTGGCCTCCCAAAGTGCTGAGATTACCAGTGTAAGCCACTGTGCCCAGCTCTCACTTATTTTTATTGTCTAAAAATTTTCTTTTTTTAGCATGAAATGCAATACCAGGTAGAACCATAATGGCTATACTGAATCCTAGGGGGCAGGATCTGGGTGCAGGGAGTTGGATGTGGGGTGTTCACTGCACCCCCATGCTCTGAGGCCACATCCTCTGATGCCTTCATCAATCTGTAGGGCTTCCCAGAACATGGGTGGAAAATGTCTGCTTGCATTCAAGACTTTTATTTTATGGGCAGGCAGACAAGTCTGTAGGTGTGATTGACCTGAGTCAGTTGGCCGTGTAACTGAAGAGCCATGTCTTCCAATATCTACCCCTGTTCTCATGAATGAGACCAGCCTATCTTGTGCCTTCCCGTGATGAAGATTTTCCACTGTGTACTCTTGCCTTGTAGACTGGGAGGCAGCAGTCCCAAACCTGCCTCTACTTCCTTTGTTTCTTCCTCTTTGTCTATGGTCCCTGGACTCAATCTCATTCTTCTTGGCATTTCTTGTACGCTTGTGGAGCATTTCTGGCACCCTTGATAATCACTTTTGTGCAGGAGGAGGGGATGATTTCCCCTGGGGCTGCCCCTAGCGGCTTGGTGGTAACTCAGTGATAATTGTTTACCAGAAGCCAGCCTCAGTCGTGAATTCCTTCCAAACATTAACTTATTTGATCCCTGCAACGTGCAACAATGTGATCATGATTCCCAGTGTTCAGATGGGAGAAGTGGGGCTCAGAGAGGCAAAAATAGTTTGATCATGGTTTTATAGGGTGGAGGCCTAGATTCAAGCTCAGGTTTGTCTTGTTTCCGAGAGCTTGAGCCCTTCACTGCCAGCATTGAGCAGATGGGTCCAGCATTGCCCTCCTGTTTTTGAGCTCACATTCTTGTGTGAGGGTGGAGGGCAACTCATTTTTCACAAACCTGTTGAAGTTCTCGAGAGGTTACTGGCCTGCAGCCAAGGGGCAGCTAATGGGTGTAATTGATTTATGCTTCTTAAAATGTTTTGCAGAATTTTTAGTAGCTTTTGATGTTGGCATGTAGTCACTTGGCTGGGGATTAGGTGTTATTTTGAGGGAAAGATGCGGAGTAGAGAAGAGTGAACACTTTTCCATCAGTCTTCCACACTGGATGTTCCGTGAGAACAGGGACTGTTCTGTGATGTTCAGATTACACCCCTCTACTGCCTTGGAGTGTCCAGCATACGGTAGATGTTCAATATATGCTTTTCTCCCCTAATAAATAAATGGGATAACTTGAAGAAAGATTTTATGATGTTTATGGATAAAAAGAAGAGATAAACTATGGAATGGAGAAATTATAATATGGGGGTTGGCAAACTATGGCCACAGGCCAAATCTGGCCCACCATTTGTTTTTATAAATAAAGTTTTATTGGAACACAGCCACATTTGTTTATGTATTGTCTGTGGCTGTGTTTGCATGACAAGGGCAGATTTGATTAGTTGCAACAGAGACCATGTGGCCTTCAAAGCCTAAAATATTTACCATCTGGGCCTTCACAAAAACGTTTGTTGACCATTGGTTTATAATAATGCCAGTTCTACTGAAAGAAATGTGGAAAATATTCATAATAGCACAAAGGCCTGCAACAGATCTTTGTTGGGATAGGAAGAACAGATTCTGCCAGGGGACCTGCCTGCGTTCCCTCAGTGTGCCTTCTACAGCTGGGCTAAAGCTTCTAGAACATTCCTGAAAGCAGATGGGCTCCCTAGAAGGAAGCAGTGGGTTCTTGTAGAGGCCTTGGCAGGTGGAAGAGTTCTTGGGGTCAGTAAGTTTGCATCTGGATGACATTAGGACTCTAGCATCGCTCATAGATCTTCGAAAGTGGCCTTTGGCCAGAATGAAGACAGGAATCTCCCTGCCCGCTTTCCCAGCCACCTGGCCCTGAGGGACGGTCTTACCTGTGGAAGACTGCAAAGGCAGAACCAGGCTGAAAGGAGGTGTTAGCAGCCATCCTGCTAGAGGAAACTGATGCCACCTCTGGTCCCAGATGTTTGGTGCTCCCTTCTGCCCTGGTGGGCATTCGGATCCAGACCCTGTGTCTCAGAGGGATGGCTGAGCAATAAAGGATTTCCTGAAGTCAGCGTAGACGAAGCACTGGTGAGCTGTTGGGATGAGTCAAACAGAGCATCTGCCCACGAGGAACTCACCTAGTGAGGTCTAGCTCCTAGCTGGACAATAAGCATGTCAAGCGTGGACCAGGGAGCCCCTACCTTGGCCAACTTCTCCACCTGCCATACCCTTGGGTGGCTTATTTTGCACTTAGGATCAGGATGAGATCAGGGTTCTTAACTTGCCATAGAGACCCAGTAGAGTCTGTTTTCTTACTCTCATCTCTCAACGTGCCCCAGTCCCTTTTGGCTTCAGCCACGTGGCCTTTCTCTGTTCCTCACGCTGACCACTGGCCACACTCCTCCTTGGTTCAGAGCATTTGCACATTCTCTTCCCTCTAACTGGAACTGCCTTCTCCCTGAGCTCCTCCCGCATGCCCTGTTCCAATCAGTGGCAGCTCTTCCTTCCATTCTGAATGTCACTTCCTCCAGGGAGTCTTCCCTGACTGCCAAGACCAGGTTGGCTACCTTGTACACACCGGTGGTGAACGTCTTTCCTTTTGTCTAGAGCACTTATCTCAGTTTGCCATTAATGTTGGTTGGTGACGTTATGTATTAGAAGCTGGCTGTCCCCATGGACTGTGTGCTTCATGAGCATGAGGGCCACATTTGTTTTTATTCACCGTTGCACCTCTGGTGTCTCCTGCAGTGCCTGGCATGTGATGAGCACTTGATAAGCATTTGTTGAATGAATGATCAAGTTCCATCTTTGATATTGGTTCTGAGAGAATAGCTGTGGCTGCCTGGAGTGTTATATTTAAAAGAAGAAGAAGAATATCTATTTGCCAAGTGCTTCTGTGTAAATTCTGTGCTATGCATTTTGGGTTGATCTGGGCTGATTAGGAGTGGGTGCTGTGGTTGATTAGCAGTGTCTGGCTGGGATCAGGGTGCGAAAGGAAAGAAGGGGGTTGGTTAATGAGGTTTCAGAAAGCACCGTCTAATGTACCTCACTGACCTCCTAGGACAAACAGACATTTTGCTCTACTCAGGTATTGGAGTTTTTACTGGTCACCTTCACCTCCCAATCTTCCAGCAACACGCACACTTCCACTATCCTGTAACTCAATTGTTACCCTGTGTGTACTTTGGAATTCAGTATGCAGTGTGGTGATGGGCGCACCCACCCTGCGCAGCTGGGCAAGAGAAGGGAGGGGGCTGCTCTGCTTACCTGGGTGCAAAGTTTGATGCTAACGTGGCTCTGCAGGTGAGGCTTGTCATCCAAGAGCAGGCAAGGCCAGGTGTGATCTGGAATCAGAGGTCAAGAGGGCAGGACCCTGCAGTAGGGGTCCTCCTAACCAGCAGGATTCAGGGGAGCCTGTACACAGGAATAGCCATGGAGAAGCCCCTGATCACCCGGTGCGGTTCTGGGAGGGGCTGGGTCACTTGTCCCTCTCCTTGAGCCAGAGTATGATGCATGGTAACCAGATCGGTTGCTAGAGCACCCCACAGGGAGGCCCTGTGGCCTGAGCCACCACAGGGTGATGGGGCTACCTGCTGTAAGGGCAGAGTGGCTGGGTGGTCATTGACTCATGGGCACCAGCTTTGGTCTAGTGCACATTAGAGAAAGTCCAGGGAGCAAGGACGAGGTTGGTAGCTCTAGTCCAATCCTGGATCTGGGGATAAGCCTGAGGCTTTCTGTGTTCATTCATTCATCTAGCATTGACTGTACCTCTACCATGTGACAAGCCGTGGGGTTCACAGTCGAAAAAAAGAGCCTCTACAATCAAGGAGGCCACAGTCTAGTTGGGGAGGTAAATCAACCTTTAAAATATAATGCTATTCACATATATTTATCTGTTCATAAAAGGAAACTTTGTAAATACAAAAGAGTATAAAGAAGATAATTAACACTAATCTTGCTCCCTGGAGATAACATTCTTGTTAACATCTCCACCTCTCTTTTTGCCCAGGTGTGTGTCTATGTGCATATTCTACATGGTTGAGATAATTCTGTTAATGGGGTTTCCTATTTTTGTTAAAATTTCCTTCTTATCTTTTTTTCCTAGGTTCATGTGTGTATATATATTCCACATGATTGAGCTAATACTCTAATAAACTTTTATGTCAAGGTATATCAGTTATGGACTTAGTGGCTTAAAGCAATAACAACTGATTATTTCTTAGGCTGCTGTGGGTGAGCTCTGTTGATTTCATCTGGGCTCACTCATGCAGCTGGGATGGAAAGTCCAAGATGGCCTCACCCACATTTCTGGCGTGCAGTGCTGGCTGTTGGCTGCGGCATTTTGTGTCTACTCATCCTCCAGTAGGCCAGGCTAGCCTCCTAATATTGTGGCCTTACCTGTCCACAGGGTCTTACTCTGTCACCCAGGCTGGAATGCAGTGGTACTATCATAGCCCACTGCAGCCTTGCCTTCCTGGGCTCAAGCGATCTTCCAGCCTCAGCCTCCCGAGTAGCTGGGAGTACAGACATGAGCCACCACACCCAGCTAATTTTTAAATTTTTTGTAGAGATGGGTTGTCACTCTGTTGCCCAGGATGGTCTGAAACTCCTGGCCTCAAACAATCCTCCTGCTTTGGTCTCCCAGAGTGCTGAATTATAGACGTGAGCCCCCGTGTCCAGACCTGTCTGCTTTTCCTAATGATATTCCTGAGATCTTTATATATTTCTTGATTATTTTTACTATTTTACTTCATGCCACTTAATTTTTTTCTATTTTATACACTTTTTTTTCTTGATTTCTTCTAAAAAATGGGATACATGTGCAGAACGTGCTTTTCTGAGCAAAATATTATTTTGAGCATGGGATGTCTTTCAATGAAAAATGAGATGGCTGTCTACCTCTGTCTTGTTTTCTTCTAAGTTTTTATAGTTGTGTGTGTGTGTGTGTGTGTGTGTATGTGTGTGTGTGTGTGTGTGTGTTTTAGGCCTTCTGACTCTTGGAACCTCTTGGAATTAATTTTCAGAAAACCCCCAAACTCTGATTCCTCTACTGTGAAGTGGGGGTTTGTTTCTCACTCCACATTCCTGTATAATTGCCCCAATCCCACTTATGCAATAATTCTGCTATTTGGCACTGATATTTGATGCTACTTTGTTTCTGATTTTATCTCCTAATATACAAAGGGATGTTTTCAGGCTTGCTTTCTTGCTCAGTTGATTTATTTTTCCTGTCCTAATGCTACACTCACAAGTATAGTGGCTTTATATTCTATTTTAGTATGTTATTGTGGAAGTGCCTTGTCATTATTCTTCTTTTTCAAAAATCTCTTGGCTATTTTTATTTAATTCTCCCAAAGGTACTTGAGAACCATTTTGTAAAGCTCTGAAAACGAACTCATTGGGACTTTGATTGTAAACTGCATTACGTTTATCGATCAGTTTGTTGCAAACCAACTTTTAATATATGAAGACTTCCCATCCAGAAACATGGTGCATACAGCTCCATTCATTTCAGCCCTTTAAAACATCTCAGTAGAATTTTGTTGTTTATCTTCTTGTAGTTTTCCAATATTTCTCGTGAAAGTTAACGTTTGCAATTTGGTGTTTTTTTGGTTGTTTTTTGGAATGTGCTCATTTTTCCCCATGATATGTTACGGTTGGTCATTTTTAAATATAGAAATTGAATTAATTTAAAAAATATTTTTATTGATTTAAAAATGGAATAAATACTATGTAAATAATGTTCATTGAAAAAAAGCTTTACAGAAGAATTTGGATAGAAATGAAAGACCTTCTTTGTGGCCTCTTCCCCTGCATCCACTCCCTGCCTTAGAGAAAACCATTGTTAATAATTAGGCAATAACCATAGAAGATTAACAGTGAATTATTCCAGACCTTTATATATTTGCGTATGCATATTTTGACATAAATGGGATCATACTGTACATTAAGACATATAGTTCTGTCTTGATCTGTGTAACGGTTCTACTTTGATAGAGTCCCTGTTTATTGCTTTTTTCCCTTTAGAATTGGTTGTATGCAGATGGATACTCAAAAGTCAAATGGCTGGTTCAAGGGTTTGTGCAGATTTTTTCCCAGTGGCTTAAGACTGCAGGGGTTTATTTCTCACTCATGCTACCTGTCCAACAGTGTTTGGTGGGATGTTCTGCCCACCGAGTCCCTCAGAGACCCAGGCTGCTGCTAAAGGCTTAACTGTTTCTTGGCTGCACGGCGTTACAACTCATGGCCTGCTCTGTTGCTGTGGCAGGGAAGAGAACAAATAGGAAATTAAACCTTTCTGTTCAGAGGTGATACATTTCTTCTGTTTCCTGCCTACTGGCGAGAGAAAGCTAGCATGATATGAACCTATGTACTATGTGTGGGAGGAGGAGGAGAGAAGGTTGTACATTTTAATTTGCATAGATATCTGTTAAATTACCTTCCCTAAAGGGTATATCCATTTACATATGCTAAGAACATATGTAGCTATTCGTATGCCCACATCCTTGCCAACACAGGATATTAGCAACCTTTTAAAATTTCGCTGATGTTTCTCACTGTTTTAATTTTCATTTCCCTGATTAGTGATGAGCTTAACCCTCTTTCTAATATGTTGATAGCCATTTTTATTTATTTGAATTTGTATTTCTTATTCCGCTTCTTGGCCCATTTTTAACTTCTTTTTCTTAATCGACTTGAAATTCCTTACATATTCTGGATGTTACTCTTTTGTTGCAAATGTGAATATTTTCTCAGTCCATTGTCATTTAATTTTATTTTTGATGTCTTTTATGAAATGAAAAATTTTAATTATAATTTAGTGAAATTTAGCACTCTTCATGGCCATTAGATTTTTGTTTCAGTGACCTTCTCTACTGTAAGTCTTAAAACGCATTTTTTGTATTTGATATGTTCTTAGATTTTTGTTTAACTTTCTAATTTATCTGGAATTTTGCAGAGGCACTGTAATTTCTCCAACTTTGCTCTTTTTAAAAATTGTTTTGGCTGGCCGCAGTGGCTCACGCCTGTAATCCCAGCACTTTGGGAGGCCGAGGCGGGCGGATCATGAGGTCAGGAGATCGAGACCATCCTGGCTAACATGGTGAAACCCCGTCTCTACTAAAAATACAAAAAAATTAGCCAGGCGTGGTGGCAGGCGCCTGTAGTCCCAGCTACTCGGGAGGCTGAGGCAGGAGAGTGGTGTGAATCCGGGAGGCGGGGCTTATGGTGAGTGGAGATCGCGCCACTGCACTCCAGCCTGGGCGACAGAGCAAGACTCCGTTTCAAAAAAAAAAAAAAAAAAAATTGTTTTGGTCATTCTAGTTCTTTTCCTTTTCCGCATACCTTTCAACCTTTTAAGAAAAGTTTTTGACACATAATAATTATACATATTTATGGAGTATAGTATATTTCAATACATATAGATAATGTGTAATGATCAAATCAGGGTAATTAACATATCCATCCCTTCAAACATTTGTCATTTCTTTGTGTTGAGAATAGTAAAAATCCTCTTTTCTAGTTATTTGAAAATACACAATAAAATTATGTTAACTATATTCACCTTACAGTGCTGTAGAACATTAGAACTTAATCCTTCTGTTTAGCTGTGATTTTGTATTTATTAATTAACCTCTCCCTATCCTCTGTTCGTGCTATTCTTCACAGCCTCTAGTAACTACTATTCTACTCTCTACTTCTATGAGATCAACTTTTTTAGCTTCCACATATTAGTGAGTACTAGTGGTATTTGTATTTCTATGCCTGGCTTATTTCACTTAACACAATGTCCAGCAGGCTCGTGCATGTTGCCACAAATGATAGAATCTCATACTTTTTTATGGCTAAATAGTATTGCTTTGTATATAAATATGTATATCATATTTTCTTTATCCATTCATCTGTTGATGGACACTTAGGTTGGTTCTATATCTCGACTATTATGAATAGTGCTGCAGTAAACATGAGAGTACAGGTATATCTTAGACATACTGATTTTCCTTCCTTTGGATATATACCCAGTAGTGGGTTATTGAATCATATGATAATAAATTTTTTAGTTTTTTTGAGGAACCTCCTTACTATTTTCCATGTCTTTACTAATTTACATTCCCAGCAACAGTTTATAAAGTTCTCTTTTCTCCACATCCTTGCCAGCATTTGTTAGTTTTTGTTTTTTTGATAATAGCCATTCTGCCTGGGGTGAGATGTTATCTCATTGTGGTTTTGATTTGCATTTTCCTGATGATTAGTGATGCTGAGCATTTTTTCATATTGTATTAGTTCATTCTCACACTGCTATAAAGAAGTACCTGAGACTGCGTAACTTGAAAAGAGTTTTAATTGGTTGATGGTTCTGCAGGCTCTACAGGAAGCAAAGTGGCTTCTGCTTGGGAGGAGGCCTCAGGAAACTTACAATCATGGCAGAAGGTGAAGGGGAAGAAGACACATCTTATATGGCAGGAGCAGAAGTAAGAGAGAGGAGGAGAGATGCTATACACTTTGAAACAACCAGATCTTGTGAGAACTTACTATACAGTACCAAGGGAGGATGGCAGTTTATTCATGAGAACTGTGCCCCCATAATCCAATCACATCCTACCAAGCCCCACCTCTAACACTGGGGATTATAATTCAACATGAGATTTGGGCAGGGACACAGATCCAAACCGTATCACATATGCTTATTGGCCATTTGTATATTGTCTTTTGAGAAATGTCTTTTCAGATCATTGGCCCATTTTTTAATTCAGCTATTTGGTTTTTTGCTCTTGTGTTGAGTTCCTTGTATATTCTGGATATTAATCCCTTGTCAAATGCATAATTTGCAAATATTTTGTCCTATTCTGCAGGTTATTTGTTCATTCTATTGATTGTTTTCTTTGCAGTACGTACAGAAGCTTTTTAGTTTGACATAATCCTGTCTGTTTTTGCTTTTGTTGCCTGTGCTTTCGAGGTCTTAGCCGTGAAATCTTGTGTCTATTTTTATGCTAGTACTATATGTTTTGGTTACTATAGATTTTTAGTATATTTTGAAGTCAGGTAGTATGATGCCTCCAGCTTTGTTTCTTTTGCTCAGGATAACTTTGACTATTTGGGATCTTTTGTGTTTCTATATGAATTTTAGGATTTTTTTTTTCTATTTCTGTGCAGAATGTCATTGGTATTTTGATAGGGATTGCATTGACTTTGCAGATCATTTCGGCTAGTATGGCCATTTTAACAATATTCTTCCAATCCATGAACATGGGATGTATTTCCATTTTTTTAATCTTATCTTTAATTTTTTCCACCAATGTTTTATTCTTTCCATTGTAGAGATCTTTCATCTCCTTGGTTAAATTTATTCCTAGGTATTTTATGTTTTTGTAGCTACTGTAAATGGGATTTCTTTTTCAGCTAGTTTGTTATGATTGTATAGTAATGTGACTTTTTTGTTGATTTTGTATCCTGCAACTTTACTGAATCATCAGTTCTAAGAGGTTTTTGGTGGAGTCTTTAGATTTATATATATATAAGATCATGTTGTGTGCAAACAAGGATAATTTGACTTCCTTGTTTCCAGTTTGCATGCCCCTTATTTCTTTATCTTGTGAAATTTCTCTGGCTAGGACTTCCAATACTGTGTTGAGTAAGAGTGGTGAAAGTGTGCCTCCTTGTCTTGTTCCAGTTCTTAGAGGAAAAGCTTCCAACTTTTCCTGATTCAGTGTGATGTTGGCTGTGGGTTTGTCAGATATGGCCTTTATAATGTTGAGGAACGTTCCTTGTCTACCTGATTTGTTGAGAGTTTTTATCATGATGAGATGCTGAATTTTATTAAATGCTTTCTCTGTATCCATTGGGATGATTTTATGGTTTTTGTCTTTCATCCTTAATGTGATGTATTACATTTATTTTCTAATGTGTGTTGAGCTATATGTGAATCACTGGGATAAATCCCACTTGATTATGGTGTACTATCTTTTTGATGTGTTGTTGGATTAGTTTGCTTGTATTCTTTGTTGAGGATTTTTGCATCTACGTTCATCACGGATGTTGGCCGGTAGTTTTCTTTTTCTTGTGTCCTTGTTTGCTTTTGGTGTCAAGATGACACTGGCCTCATAGAATGAGTTTGGAATAATTCCCTCCCCTTCAGTTTGTCATTTTATTTTACTTATTAATTTTTTTAGAAACAAAATATCACTATGTTGTTCATACCAGAGTGTAATGACTATTCACAGATGCAATCATAGGGCACTGCAGCCTTGAACTCCTGACCTCAGGTGATTCTCTCACTTCCACCTCCAGAGGAGCTGGGTCTCTAAGTGCATGACACCATGCCTGGGCCCTCCTCTTCAGATTTTTGGAAGACTTGGAGAAGAATTAGTTTTAGAGTCCTTCTTTAAAAGTTTGGTAGAACTCAGCAGTAAAGCCATCCTGTTTTGGGCTTTTCTTTGTTCGGAGGCTTTTTTTTTTTTATTGCTCTTCCATCTTATTACTTGTTAATGTGTCTATTCAGGTTTCCTATTTCTATTTTGTATTTCCTGTTTAATCTTGGTAGGTTGTATGTGTCCAGGAATGTATTCATTTTGTCTAGGCTTTCCAATTTGTTGGCATATAGTTGTTTGTAATAGTCTCTAAGAATTTTTTGTATTTCGATAATATCAGTTGTAATGTCTTCTTTTTTGTTTGTGATTTTATTTGTGTCTTCTCTATTTTTTACTTAGTCTAGCTAATGGTTTGTTGATTTTATATTTAAAAAAAACTGTATTGTTGACCTTTTGTATTTTTTAGTCCCTATTTCTGCCCTCATCTTTATTATTTCTTTTTGTCTATTGATTTCAGTTTTTTCTTGCTTTTCTAGTTCCTTGAGATGTATTATTAGGTCATTTGAAATCTTTCTGCTTTTTTGATGTAGTTGTTTATTGCTATTACCTTCTCTCTTAGTACTGCTTTTCTATATCCCATATGTTTTGGTATGTTGTGTTTCTGTTTTCATTTGTTTCAAGAAATTTTTAAATTCCCTTCTTAATTTCTTCACTGACTCATTGGTTGTTAAGGAACGCATTGCTTAATTTCGATTATTTGTATAGTTTCAAGGTTTTTCTTGTTATTGATTTCTAGTTTTATTTCATTGTGGTCAGGAAAGATAATTGATATGATTTCAATTTTTAAAACATTTGTAGAGACTTTTGTGGGATAATGTATGGTCTATCCTGGAGAATGCTTCATGTGCTAATGAGAAGAATATGCGTTCTGCAGCAGTTGATTGAAACCTTCTATAAATGTCTGGTAGGTTCATTTGGTCTGTAGTGGAGGCTAAAGCTGATGTTTGTTGATTTTCTGCCTGCTTGATCTATCTAGTGCTGAGAGTGGTGTGTTGAAGGTCTCAACTATTATTGTATTGTGGTCTGTCCCTCCTTTTAGATCTAATAATATTTGCTTTATATATGTGGGTGCTCCTGTGTTGGGTACATACATATTTACAATTATAATTTCCTTTTGCTGAATTGATCCCTTCATCATTATATAATGACCTCCTTTATTGCTTTTTACAGTTTTTAAACTTAAGGTCTATTTTATCTGCTATAAATATAACCACTTCTGCTCATTTTTGGTTTCTGTTTGTGTAGTGTATCTTTTTCCATCCCTTCATGTTCAATCTGTGTGTGTCTTTACAGTTGAAGTGAATTTCTTATAGGCAGCATGTAGTTGGGTATTGCTTTTTTAGTTCATTCAGTCATTCTATATCTTTTAACTGGGAAATTTAATCCATTTACATTCAATGTTATTATTGATAGGTTAGGACTTACTCTTGTCATTTGCTTTGTCGTTGTTTTGTATAGCCTTTGTTTCTTTCTTCTGCTTTTATTATTTATCTTTGGTTTTGTGGTTTTGTATAGTGATAAGTGTTGGCAAACTTTTTCTTGGGCCAGAGTAAATATTTGTGAGCTGAACACTCTGTGTGGCAACAACTCATTTCTACTGTTGTATTGTGAAAGCAGCCACAGATATTACATAGATGCATGGACATGGGTGTGTACCAATAAAACTTTACTTCCAAAAACAAACATCTGGCCAGATTTGGCCTGCAGGCCATAATTGGCTAACTGCTGATTAATTCACCTGTTTATATCAGATGGACTCTTGAATATTTATTCTTCGGGTTATAATTCTTTGGGATATATATTCTTTGAGTTACTCTTATTATCAGGAGCATGTTGCTTAATTTTGTTCTGTTACTCAGATTGTTCCAGTTTTGGCCATCGGGAGCTCTTTCATTTGGCCCTTTTGATATATTCCCATCATTGTGGGTTTATTTATTTATTTGGAGCACTTTCATACCTTTTAGCACTCTCAGATCTTCTAGGGTCATCTTGTATGTTTTCTGTCCCAGCCCTAGAGTTAGGCATTTTCCTAGGGAGCCCTAGTTTTTTTCATTGGAGAGTGATTTTAAGAAACCATGATCTGTGTTGCTGGATGTGCTCATTGATAGTAGGGTGTGACTGCTTCTTGGTCTTCTCAGAGGAAAGATGTAGGAAATATGTGTGTGCTCTAATTCATGTATACATATATTTATATTTCCATGTTTATATGTGTAAATGTATTAAAGTAAACATGAGTTTATACTGATATCTCTTACTCTGATTCAGTGTTCCAGGGTTTATTCTAATCTTCTCCTTTAGCTTATTTATAGCATTTTTTTAAGCCAGTGAGAAACCTGGCTTTCATTTCCTATCAATTATTTACATATTTGCTCAAACCTAGTGTAGGCTTAAGGTCATTTTTTAAATTCTTTGTACCTCTGTGAAAAATAATTTTACCAACTAGAGCAGGGGTTCCTAATCCCCTGGTTATGGACTGGTACCAGACCGTGGCCTGTTAGGAACCGGGCCACACAGCAGGAGGTGAGTGGTGGGTAAGGGAGCATTACCACCTGAGCTCCGCCTCCTGTCAGATCAGCAGTGGCATTAGATTCTCATAGGAGTACGAACCCTCTTGTGAACTGCGCATGCAAGGGATTTGGGTTGCGTGTTTCTTATGAGAATCTAACTAATGCCTGATGATCTGAGGTGGAACAGTTTCATCCTAAAACCATTCCGCCCATTGTGGAAAAATTGTCTTCCATGAGACTGGTCCTTGGTGCCAAAAAGGTTGGGGACTGCTGAACTAGAATACAGTATTTGTATACTTTGTCTTTATTTTGTCCAATTAAAACACGGTTTTCTAAACTTACTTGGGTCAGCTCCTTTTCCCTGTCTCTTGTATTTAGGTTGTATCATACATCTGTAATACAGTGAGATTCATTTGTCACTGGATGCATTCCATCCTGGGAGCCCCTGACACCTTGGTTGATTTTTTTTTAAAAGTGCGTACAGAAAAGGTCACTCTTTTTTTGTGGTCTACAGCTCTGTGGTTTTTGACAAATGTACAGTCATGAATCCACCCCCACAGGACCACGCAGAACAGTTTAATCACGTAAAAATTCCCTTGTGTAGCCGATTTGTAATCATCCCCTCTTCTCTGGTCCTTGGCACCTGAATGTAAGATTCATTTATGTTGCTGTACCAAGTAATAGTTTGTTCCTTTTAATTTCTGAGTGGTATTCTGTTATACGGATGAACTTCAGTTTGTTTATCTGTTTTCTTGTTGAGGAATATAGTTGTTTCTAGTTTTTGGAAATGACAAATTAAGCCGCTGTTAATATTCACATACAGAACTTTTTTTTGTAAATAATATCTTTGGTCTCATTTCTGCTGTCTTATTTAATGCTTTTTGTCTTTTGTGCTTTAATACAATTTCTTTTGCACTATAGACCTTATTTCCATCTTCTCATTTGATTTGAAATGCATATTTCCTCTTTTTATTTCTGTGTGTTTTGTGTGTGTCTTCCAAACAACTTTATTGAGGTGTAACTTATATATGATTACACACGTTTTCAGTGTAAAAGTGACTTTTGACAGATGTATACCTCACCACGTAAATCCAATTATAGAACGTTTCCATTTCCCCAGAAAGTCTCCTTATGGCCTTTGCAATCACTCTCACCCCCACCCCGCCGTCCACCCCCACACCCAGCAGCCACTGATCTGGCTTCGATCACTATAGATGAGTTTGCCTGGTATGTAGTCTTCTGAGTCTGGCCCCTTCATTCAGCATAATGCCTGTGAGTTTCTTCCAAATTGTTGTGTGTGTCATTCCTTTTTATTATTGAGTGGTACTTCTCTGCACAGATATGCTATGGTCTATTTATTCTGTTAAAATACTTAGATTTCTCCAGGTTTTGTCTGTTATGAGTAAAAATGCTCTGATCATTGATCGTGTCATTTTGTGGGCGTGTGTTCTTTCTTGAAAGTAATTGTTTTGCCAATATACACAAACATGTTACTCTAGTGATAAAGGCAGACATCATTCAGTTAAGTTTTCACTCTTCTTCATGTTTGACCATTTCCTATACTCATTATCTTAACTTGGCATTTGAAAATCACATTATTATAGTTTTGCTTTCTATTTTCACATTATATATGCAAGTAATCCTTTGAAAATCATTTAATATTTGCTTTCAATTTGTCATAATTACAATGATTACTTAAGCCTCAACTCCAGGTATTTATTTGGTATCGTTGTATAGCATTAATCCTAATATGTATTCTTACTACACCTTCTCCAGTTTTACGTTAAAAATTTAGGTTTAAAATTGTTCTCTGAAGTACCTGTTTGAGTCATGTTTTAAATGGGCAATTGCTATTTTGTCCCCTAAGAGATGAGATATCTTCCTCCCCCGTTCTCATCTGAAGGACCACTTGGGCTATAGAATAGAATTCTTGAGTTCAGAATATTTATTGCTTCAACAGGTGTTCTGGAACATAATGTTCTGAAGTTGGCCTGATTTTCGGATGGGGGAGGGCTGGGGGATGAGGCAGATAATTCAGTTTTTTGAAATGAAGAAGCTTTGCGTGGATAGAAATAAAGTTGATCTATTCTCAAACTCTCCTTCCCCCGTCAGTGAAATCTTCTTTTGACGTACAGACTTAGGACGTAGATTTCTTCTATTATGACTTGATTAGCGTTTCTGCCCTGTTTAGATTTTTTTCTCTTTGTTGGACTTAGACTGGGTGGATCTCTATTAACTCTTCTAGGTATCTATTCTCATTTTCCTTAGTGCTTTTTTTAAAATTTCTGTGTCCTTTTCTCCTGCTCTCTTGGACAGCTTTTCGAGTATGTTGTCTATGTTGCTGGTGTGATTTCCCGCATGTTGGTTCTGTCCTTTCCTGGTTCCAGCGGGAATTTTATTCCCTTGCTTGCATTTTCTCTTTGATTCCTTTACATCCTTTCTTATGTAAATGAATCGTTTTTTCATTTCAGCTTCCTTCTCAACCTGTTGGTTTCATTTCATCATGTATCTCTTCTTCTCTCTCTTTTAAAAACATGGGTCATATTTTCTGTAGTATTGGAAGACACACCACAAATACTATTCAAAAATATACAGTAGTACTCTTCACTGGTGTGATTGTACTGAGAACGTTTTAGTTATGATCATGTTCTTATGTTTTAAAAATTTTTATGACCATGTTGTGTGATGATGCTGCTATTACTAATTTTGTGTGAGGTCTCTCTAGGCGTAGTGTTTTCCAGCAGAATGGATGTGGAAATTCTGTTGGTCTCTCTTACCACATGGATGCCACAGAGTCCCCCAGTCAGACCCTTGCTCACAATCTAGCTTGGTTTACATGGCTCTGAGCCAAACTTCTTGGTCTGACAGCCATTTCCCTTGTGTAGTTTTGCTGCACTGGACGGGAAAAACCTACTGCCTTCTCTGGCTAGATTAGCTGAAGCAATTTAAGTCTTCTGGATTTTAAATATCCCATGCCAAGTTGTTCCCAGAACTTGCCCTCTTTATCCTTCCTGAAGACTTCATACCCCAAGTTGTAACCATGGGGTGCCTTCGCCCTTCCGCCCCCAAGGGAGTTGTCTCAGGATGTTGAAAGAATGCAGAAAGAAAGGTCTTCAGGGATGTGGGTTTTGAGGTACAGAGTTAGGGAATGAGCTGTTTCTGGCCAAGGATGGCTGCTCTGGTATATGGATGGGCAGAGGCTGTAGGCGTGGATGTCTTCTTTCTCTGTTCTTTTTTGTGGCCTTTCCTTTTGCTCCCAGAGACCAAGACATGTACTAGTAAACCCAAAATTTCTCAATCCAGTGCCATGTGTTGGGAAGATATCCCTTCAGCAGTCTGCAAAATCTTTGATTGTAATCCTGGGTTCCTGAGCAATTGTAATTTTATACGTTGTGCTGGTTTGGTGGGAATCTGGGGTGGGGATTATGACTGGTGATGAGTCTGTTTCCATTTGGACCAGTGAAGAATTGAATCAGAGGAAGAAGAGGCCCTGTGGCTGGCATGGTAGGGGCTCTAGGAGAGGCCAGTGCAGGAGGGTAATCCGAAGTGATGGAAAGATGCTTCAGGACTTCAAGGAAATTGGTAGGAGTTGAGGGGAAGAGCCTGAAGCTGCAGATATGCTGCCAGCCTTGGTCAGGTTGGACCCACTGCACGATGAGAGGTGTATATAATGTGGTCGCCAAGAGCGTGGGATTTGGAGCCAAGATGCATTAGACCAAGTCTTAGCTCTTCTGTGCTTACCAAAGTCCATAACTTCTGGGTGCCTCAGTTTTATCCTCTATATAAAAAATAAGAAAATAAAATTACTTACCTTGCTGGGTTATTTTGGAGAGTTAAGGTATAGGGATCAAGTACAGCAGCAGCTGGCCCTTAGTCATGCTGAATCAATGTTAGGTGGTGATGGTGGTATGTTATCAGCCTGCTAGTGGAAAGGCTGAGGAGGAGGGGGTGGTCTCCCTTGCTTGGAAGGCCCCTCACTACTCCAGTCCTTCTCATCTCTACAGGCTGAGTTTGCTGTCAGTTTAAATTGTCCTTTCTTGGAGGAGCCTTTGTGACTGTTCTGTTTGAAGTAAATCCATTCCCGCTGCCATTGTTTCTCACAGCACCTTCCTCTTTGCCATCAGAGTACGAGTCCTTTTTTATTTCTATTTTATTTTTATTTTTTTTTATTTTGGGGACAGAGTCTCGCTCTGTCTCCTAGGCTAGAGTGCAGTGGTGCAATCTCGCCTCACTGTAACCTCCGCCTCCTGGGTTCAAGTGATTTTCCTGTCTCATCTTCTGGAGTAGCTGGGATTACAGACATATGCCACCCTGCCCAGCTAATTTTTGTGTCATTAGTAGAGATGGGGTTTCACCATTTTGGCCAGGCTGGTTTTGAACTCCTGACCTCAGGTGATCCGGCCACCTCAGCCTCCCAAAGTGCTGGGATTACAGGCCTGAGTCACCGTGCCCGGCCCAGAGTGCTTTTTGTAATTTGTTACTGCGTATTATGTTGTGCTCCTTCTTTTAAGGACTGTGTTTCCCACTAGCCTGTGAGCCATGATGGTGGTCTGCGAGGTTTCTTGTTGCACACTGCTGCCTCGCGTATCAGTGATCCTTGAAGAGTTATTGTATGCGTCACTTCCGTGAAGCCGTTTCCTTCCTCAGTATCCGTTCCTCTTGTTGCTGTTCCAATGGTTCATGCTTTGCTTGGCCCTGCCCTGTTCTAATAGCTTCTCACTGGCAAGATGTGGCTAGGAGCTCAGGCTGTTGCAGTCAGATGAACTTGGATTCAAATCTTGGTTAACCAGCTACTGACTGTGTGATCAAGGGAAAGTTACCTACCTTCTCTGAGCCTCAGTTTCCTCCCCTGTCAAATGAGAATGATGTTCAGCTGGAAAGCTGGGCATAAGATGAAATCTAACACCCGAAAGTGATTTACACAGTTCCTGGAACTATGCATGTACCAGTCAAGATGATTGTCATCAGTATTAATCCTACTGAGACAGCCATCCAGGTGGCATCCTGGCACCGGTAATAATAGCATCAGCATTTCCCTGCCTGCCACCTGCAATAGAGCAGAGTCTCACATTAGCTTGGATCATGGAGAGTAAATGTTAATGAATGATTTGATTGAACTCTGAGGAATAGTTCAGCATCTCAGATTGCTTATTTTTGAGAAAAGAAGCTGGTAGGGGTGTGTACACAGGATTTTCTAATATCATTCATTCATTCATTAATTCATATGTGCAAATAAAGGGAAGAGAATTAATTATTGTTTCCATTTGGAAGGACTGAGCTTCAGGTAAAGCAAGTGGCCTGCCCAGGTAGAGTGGGGGCAGAGCATCAAGAGACAGAGCTGCCAGGACCAGGGGTACCAGCTCTCTGTTTTTTGTTTGTTTTTGTTTGTTTGTTTTTGGTGTGAGGAGTTATGAGACAGTGCAGGAAGTTTGGAGGAGCTTAAAAAGGATTTCCCAGAGAGAGAATGTTGCAGTCATATGCAAGGTCAAGTCCTAAACGACTTGGGCTTTTTCTATCAACAAAACAAATTAGAATTCAGGTTCTGTTTGAGGTGCTCCTGAGAAGAGGAAAAGAGTCAGAAACCTACACAAAGAAGTATAGAAGATTAGGTCCCGAGAGATGCCGGAGATGAAAGTATGCTGGGGTATTTGGGAGCCCGCTTTCCCCTGAGTTTTTTGTGGTTATTCCAGTGTTTCAGGAAAAACAGTGTTTTCTGAACCTGCAAAAACCTTGTGTTTGTTTGCTTTTTTAAATTGGGGGTGAAACAATGTATATAAAAGCAGTTTTGTCAACTGAAGTTCATATGTATCAGAGTCATCCATTCATCTTGTAGTGATGCTTTTCCTGTATCTTAATTCTTTCAGTTTTTCTTTATTATTATATATTTTACAGATGGGGACACCAAGGCCAGAGAGGTGGGGTGACATGCCCAAGGTCATACAGATAGAAAATGACAGAGCCAAGGTGTCTTTCTCCACATACCAGGCTATTAGAGATGGTCCCGTTAATACTGCTCATCATTGGTATTGGGTTAAGTAGAAATTGTTGACAAGCCACCCAGTGGCTTTGTGAATGGGACCAGAGGTAGAAGAACTAACCTTGATGTCCCCCATAAAGCTACCTATGACTCTGTGATTGCAACCTCCAGTAATTTGGAGGGAACAAAACTAAGCTCCGCCTCCAATGTGGCCCCAAATAGCCATCTAGACCCTGCACCCTTGCTAACCCTCAGCTTTTCATGCAGCCCAACTATGCATAGCCACCTTCCATACATGGAAGCACTTATCTAAGTAGGTCTACTCTCTCTTCTTCCCATGGAGGAGTTGACTGTTTTAAGGGGTCATATTCTGAAAGGTGGAGGAACATTCTGTCTAATTTAGACACCACTAAGGTTTGTGGTCACAGGAGTCTATGCAAGATTACTGTGGAATGCAAACGTACATAGTTGTGTATTTCCCACAACAACCCCAAGAGATATGCGCTATTACTTCTGCCTTGCTCTATGAGTCATCTGAGGCCCAAAGAGGTTTAGTAACTTGCTCAAGAACACATGATAAGAGGCATAGCAGGGGATTTAAAACAGATCGTTTTGTTACAAAGCCCTGTTCTTAAATATTTTACTAATGCCATTTTGATAAGTGTCATCTATTAATCTATCCATCCATTTATGAACCCACTTCTGTCCCCACCTTTTCATCCATCCCACATCTGTCCATCCATCCATCCATCCATCCATCCATCCATCCATCCATCTATTCATTTCTTTATCCATCTAGTCACCCATACATCCTACCATCCATCTATCCATCTATCCAGCTATCTGTTCATTTATTTATACATCTAGTCACCCATACATCCCACCATCCATCTATCCATTCATCCATTCATCCCCCCACTCACCCACCCACCCATCCATCCATCCACCCACCCACACACTCATCCATTGTGTTGGCTATTTGTCTAACATGGTCCTCCACTTCATCCTGGGGAAGAAATTTCTCCGTCCCGGGAAGTGAGCATATATTTTCTAAAGCTGGAGGCTTCCATGAGAATACACCACATCCGTTAGCTCCCAGGAAATATCTGGGCACTGCTGCTGTTCCTAGGTTGGTGTCCTCACAAATGCTGCTGTTTCAGGCAATGTCAGGTTGCTTACTGTCTTTCCTCCCTTAGTAAACCTGTAGAGAGTTTCTCCCTACAATGTTCACAAGAAGAGCAAAGCTGCAGGCTCTTCCAGAAATCCTTGGCGTTCTGAAGCATTATTACAAAGGAATACTCAGTAACTCCATTCCTTAACCCAAAGGTTGGATATTGGATTAGTTAGGCATGATTTTACTTTTTAAAAAATGTTACAGAGTTTGTGTATTATATCTAAAAATTATCTAGTAAATCTAAAAGACCTGTTCCCAGGACGTTTAATAAGGAAACAAATTTTGATAGCCAGTTTGGATGGAGATAAATGAATTAAGGAAACAATTTAAATTGTCTATGAAGAGGCAGTATTATAAAGAGGCAGTATGGTCTAGTTATTTGCATATTTATTAAGTGCAAGGCAAAGAAAGTGGTTTAATTATTTTGCATGGCCTCTGTTGTGCAAAAGCCATTGATGAGACAATCCCACTTTTCAAAGTTTTTTCACTTTTTAGGATTAAAATTCTAAACATACTAAAATTCAAACATGTAAACATAAACATCCATATAAATTACCCCATGTATTCATTACCCATTTTCAACAATTATCAACTATGACTGTACTCACCTTTGCTCACCTGTTTTATTTTTGTTTTTGTAAGTTTCAGAGGCTTATTCCTCACTCAATTTTATTGGGTCAAAATTCCATTCTAGAAAAGCATATTATATTCACATTGAAGTAGAATAAACTTTTGAATATAACTGCTTACTTTTTCATTGAAATTTAGCATTTGGAGGTACAACATTGGGAATTTTCCACCTTCTTATAATTGAAAAAGTTTCAAGTCTACAGCAAAGTTGAAAGAATACTAAATGAACCCTCACATACCCTTCAGTTAAATACAACAGTTATTAGCATCGAGACTGGCATTTTCCGAGTGTATTTTTCCACGGGATTACATAAAGACAAGGGACGTTTTCTTGCCTTTGAAGACATGTAGACAGTAGCTCATGGCTTTAGGGCCTGACACATAAAGGTTCAAATCCCACCAGTATCGCCTCCGAGCTGTGCATGGTAGGCGAGTTGCCTTATACGCAATATCTTCATCTATCAAATGGAAAAATAATAGTGGTGTACACCCACGGGGACATGTGAGGTGCATAGTAGGTACTCAGCAAATGTTACCTATCTCTTTGCCTCCTAGCTGTGCCTCTGTGTTGCAGCTGGGGGAGCTGTGTGGGGAGAACTGGACATTTTCAATTCAAGTCCTTTTTGGTCACTGTGGAAGATTTTTGCAGTTAAGAGAGTTAGTGTGGCCTAGTGAGTAAGAGAATAAGTCTGAGGTGAGAGTGGTTCAAACCCCAGTTCTGCCCTTACCATTCTGGAACTTGGTTAAGTTACTTGGTCTCTCTGAGCCCTCGTTCTCTGACTGTAAATTGGGGATAGAAAAATATTTACTTCATTGAGTTTTTGTCCACGAGAAAATGAGATGGGAGAGTCTATGCCCAGCATTTAGTATAGTGTCTGCCTCATAAGCACCCAGTGAATGTTACTGATCATTGGTATTGTTATAAGTAAGGATAAGTTGGCATAGTACCTCCCATATAATTGCTCAATAAATGTTACTTATTATAAATAAGGATGAAGAACTCAACACCAAATTGGTCTTTAATAGCCTGCATCTACTTTGGTGCAATGAAAAGAATAAAGATCTCTTGTGAAACCTTGCAAGGCAATTTCAAATAAAAGTAAGCCTGGATGGACATGTGGCTACCACCAGCTGGGCGTGTCATCTAGCGTCATCACGGGAAATGACTGCATGTGCCTTGGGTTCCATCCAGTCGTGTCGTAAAATAAACCAGCCTTCTTGAACCCTCCTGCCAGTGTTGGCTTCTGGCATTGAACAGCTCGTGGCTCACCCCCTGGCTAGGGTAGATGCCTCTATCCCAAAGGCTTTATGGTGTTCTTGTTGCCTGGAACTGAGTTTTTTCCTCCCTCTCTCTCTGTTTTCTGACCCTCTCATCTTGTATTGCAGGTTGAAAGGATTGTAGACAAGAGGAAGAACAAGAAAGGAAAATGGGAGTATCTTATCCGATGGAAAGGCTACGGGAGCACCGAGGACACGTGGGAGCCGGAGCACCACCTCTTGCACTGTGAGGAGTTTATTGATGAATTCAATGGGCTGCACATGTCCAAGGACAAGAGGATCAAGTCAGGGAAGCAGTCCAGTACCTCCAAGCTGCTGCGTGACAGTCGAGGCCCGTCGGTTGAGAAACTGTCCCACAGACCTTCAGATCCTGGAAAGAGCAAGGGGACCTCCCATAAACGGAAGCGAATTAACCCTCCCCTGGCCAAGCCAAAAAAAGGGTATTCAGGCAAGCCCTCTTCAGGAGGCGACAGGGCCGCCAAGACGGTGTCTTACAGGACTACCCCCAGTGGTTTGCAAATAATGCCCCTGAAAAAGTCTCAGAACGGGATGGAAAATGGGGACGCCGGCTCTGAGAAGGATGAGAGGCACTTTGGAAACGGGTCCCATCAGCCTGGCTTGGATTTGAATGATCATGTTGGAGAGCAAGATGTGGGTGAATGTGACGTGAACCACGCCACACTGGCGGAGAACGGGCTCGGTTTGTAGCTTTTCTTTCTCTTGGGTTTGGCTCTGGCCATGGCGAAAGGGGAGCTCTGCCTGTAGCCTAGGGACATACATAAGACCCCCACCTCCATCCCCGTCTCTTAGCTAGCCAGTAATTCCCCCTTCATCTCTCTCACCTAGAGCTTTGTGGACTCGGTCATAGGCCCATGTTGGTTACAGACCCTCATGCATGTGGGGAGGCTAAGCCTCTGATGCTCCAGCCAAGGTCTGGAATGGGTCCAAAGTTCCAGACTCTATTTCAAGACACCCAAGGCCATGGTAACCCCTCTAGACCCACTTCTCTGAGGGCAGCTCAAGTCCTCACCCCCAGGACCCAAGACATGTGTCCTCAGTGGGCCAGTGCCTCCCAGGGCACAGTGCAGAGCCCTTGCTTGCAGCCTCATCATGCCCCCAGCAGTGTAGCCCAGAGAGGTGGGGTCTGGGTTGGGGTCCGTGCCGTCTTCTCAGACACAGTGTGGACTTGGAGTTCACCACGCCAGCGCCTGTGCTGGAGCCTCTTGTCCTTCTGCTGTCTCTAGGTTGGATGATTGACCTATATTAGGTCCTGTCTTAGTCTGTTCAGGCTGCTGTCACAAAACACCTTAGAATGGGTAATTTATGAAAAATGGAAGTCTAATTTCTCACAATTCTGGAGGCTAGAAGTCCATGATGAAGGCACCAGCAGATGCCGCATCGGGTGAGGGCCTGTTCCTGTTAGCTGGTGCCTTCTGTGTCCTCACATGATAGAAGGGGCAAGGCAGTGCCCATCAGCCTCTTTTATAAGGGCCACTAATCCCATCCACAAGGATGGAGCTCTTATGACTTAATAACCTCCTAAAGGCACCACCTCTTAATGCTGTGATTGTGCTGTGGCTTAGGTTTCTTCATATGAAATTTGGCAGAACATAAACGTTCAGACTATAGTGGGTCCTAAATGCTGTGTTGACCTCATCCTGCACTAATTCTTTCGATTGGCACCCTCTTACTTTAACACAGCCTGCGTATGTTGTGTTAGGTTATGGAATTCCTCCTTTTTCCAAAGTCTCTATAGGCAAAATTAAGGAAACAGGAGGTGATGACCCATGTAGTTCATACTCCGAAACCTGAGATTTCCTGTGTGGTCACATTGCCCCTTACCTGAGTCCTTCATGGCATCAGTCTTTCAGGCTAGCTACTTGTACCAGTTATGTGCAGTCCCTCACTTCTCAGACACCTGTGTGTCTACCTGGTGGCATTTGTCTCTTTGGCTGCCAGAGACCCGAGCCTTGGAATGTCCAGAAATCTTACAGGAGTGTGGACAACCATTGCCCAACAGGGCAGGGCCATCAGATTCCCTGATGAAACCAGGGTGCGTGTGGGGACAGGGATGCTTGGATGCAGGGGGAATGGTTAGAAGGGCTCACAGAAGGTTGGGGTGATGAGGCCAACACACTTCAGTGTGACGATGGTAGATTTGGAGTCCAGAACGTGCAGAGCTGACTCCCCTGCAAGAGCTTGCTGTCTTTAGGGACTCTTGCTGAGAAATCTGAGCAATCCGTGTTGCGGCTCCTCTTTCTCCAGAGAGAGGAATTTCACCCAAACAGGATTTACTTAGCATCTTTGCCCCAGACTGACTCATGTTTCCGTCTGGGGATCCCTGACGCTGACGTGACTGTGCCTGTGAACATATGTAAAAGCTGTTTGTTTTAGAAATTCATCTCTCGGGGAGAAGTGGGCTCGTGTAAATGGGGCTTGGCATAAACACCCGTGTTTGATGTTGCTGTGACGGCTGCTGGCGGTGGCGGAGTTCCCTGTCTCAGGAAGGGTGGCGAGGGGAGATTTTATGGCCCTTTGGGTGCAGGGGCAAGGCTCTGGCGGGGTTCCCTGCATTCCAGCTGTTAGCAGCCCCCTGCCCTGCTCATATGGGGCAATCCCAAGAGTAAAGCATGAGGGAGGAAGATTTGCTGACTGTAGCTGACAGTCTGCAGTGTGGAGGAGAGAAGCCGGACTCGTAGAGAGGTCTACATGAGGGTGTGCCTCTTGTGCTGTGCAACCTTCTGCGGTGAGGCAGAGCTGCGAGCTCTGTGCTCTTCACCCTTCGGCTTTGCTGATGCCCCCTGGTCCATGACCTGGTGATAAGGCATGGTACCCCACAAGCAGGGAAAACAGGTGAGGGCCAACCTGTTGAGATCCATTGATAGTCCTGTTAGCTCCAAAATGCTATTCTAGACCTTTTTTGTCTCTCTGATCTCTTATCTTCCTCATATTTGCCTGACGTTGTGTGTTCTCTACTCCCACTTGAGCCAATGCTGGCCTCTATTTTGTTCTGTTTTGTCTGTTTCAAAAGGGCCCTTTTGCTTAATCACATCCCATAGCACTGGTGCCCGTAAGGTTAAGGCACTGGTTCTCAGATTCTGCATGTATTAGATTATCTGGCAACTGATGAGAGATGCAGATCCCATGGAGTCTGATTTCCTAAGTCTGGGGTGGAGCCCAGGAGATGGACGTGTTAACAATCTTCCTGGGTGACTCTACTGCATTTTGAGGTGAGCTTTGTGGCCAAATGTGTGGGGGGTGGGACCTTGAAGTTTCACATCAGGTGTCAATTTAATTCAATTCAATATTGATTTTTTTATCACTTCCTAAGAGTTATTCACCATGCTGGGTGCTTGAAGTAGAGTAATGAAGAGATAGGTATGGACTTTTCCCTCTGAAACTTATAGCTTCCCTCTGAAACTTGCCAGGAAGTTGGAATGCCGGCCTCTGGCCCCATGTTGAGAAGGCGCCCAAGGCTGGCTCCATGGAAGGAGTAACACATATTACATACATGTGCATGGCTTCACCATACTCACAATGACGTCTTCTGTGGTCACTCGTGTGATAATTGTCCCAGCCACCATCAGCATTTCACCTTCTAGTCAGAACTAGCTTGTTAGCCAGGTCTGGGGGAACTGGGAAGAGGAAAAGACTGAGAATCCTTGCCTGAGAGAGAAGGAGAGTGTTGAAGAGAGTGGTTTGAGGTTCCTGGACAAGACCCAAGACAGGGGATGCTGTGGTTCCAGAATTTTTCAGCAACAGGCCAGAGGTGTAGTCCAGCAAAACGTGTTTCCATTTGTGTTTTCAGCCAGAGGGAAGCTTTGCTGAAGCCAGTGTTCAGGCCCACGTAGCCCTGAATGTCCTCCTTCTACCCTCTTCCCTAACCTCACCTTCCCTGATCTGGACTAAAGGATCCAGTCTCCAGGGGCCCAAGGGTGAGCGCTGGGGGTTTGCAGCACAAAGGAGGGCTCATCTTAGCCCAGCAGAAGGGGATGGGGGATCCTGGCTGCAGTTGCACAGCATTTGTTTTGGGGGTGGGCTGTTGCTTTTTATATGGTTTTAACTTCTCTTTGGTGAGTTAAGATTCTGCATACAGAACAGCAACTTATGTAACATGTTACTCATTTACTGCTGACTTCCCTGATCTACTGTGGAACAAATGCTAAATTGGGGCTCCGGCGGGTGGTGTTTTGGTTTCAGACTGCGTTTTTTCCCCAGCAGTGTTTGTGGGGCGTGTGCAGCAGTTCTACACTGCTCTTGATTCTGAGTCTTTTCTGATAATGAGTACTGGCTTTGTGGTCCGGGGCCCATCTGCCTCAGTATCTCTTGGGGAGCTTGTTAAAACGGGCTGTATCCCAACTGAATGAATCAGGATCTCAGGGGGCTGGAGGGGGTGGGTTCTGCACGTTCATGCTGAATTGTAACAGCCACAGGTGTGTACAGGAGCTCCAGCAGATGTGTTTGGTCGTAAGAGATGGTTCATAGATCCATCTGTTGGTAGATCCATCTTTACTCCCTGGATTTGAAGCTTGTGAGAAGGAATGTGATCTGGTCCTTCAAAGTTTTAAAACCTGTCATAGTTTCTCTGCCTTGCTTGCAGTTTCTACTAGGCATCTCTCTCTTTTTTCTAAAACTACACGAGTTTCATCAGTACAAAAAAGCTGGTGGGTTTGCTAACCCTTGCTGTGGTTCTGCCTTGGTGAACTGCTTAGCACTCGTCTAAACAGGCCAAAGCATCAGTGTTCTATGGATTCACACGAGCCTTTACCCTGTGAAACGTCCCTAACTAGGAGCCATCGTTTCTCTTTGAGCCCTGGAATAGCATAAAGACTTGCAGCGTTCTCCAAATTACCAGGAAGGTGATGAGCATCACTGTTGATGCCAGTCTTGTGGCCCCATGTCCACATTTCTGAAAGGACGTTTAAGATCCTTTCCTTGCATCTTGATGACTGTTGTCTGCTGCACAGAAGTTGCATCTCACACATTGCATGGTTCAGTGTTTGCAGAATTATCTCTACCATTGAACGAGTCATCCCACACAACACACACACGCAACATTTGCCATTTTCTCTCCATTGATCTTTTAAAATCGTCTCAGCTTTCACTTCTAGAACATTTATCTCTTCCTACTCACTCTTTCAACATGATTATCATTTTTCCCTTTATTGATTATAATGGAGAACCGTGTTTTAAAGGCAGTTGGAAACTAAGCGCAAGCAATGGGAAGTGGCCTATGGCTTTTGAGAATCTAGGGGCTCCCAAACATGGATCCGGCATCAGAATCCCTTGGAGGGCATGTTGAAACACAGACTGTTGGGTGTACCTTCAGCATTCTGATTTAGTAGGTGTAGCGTGGAGCCTGAGAATCTGCACCTCCAGCAGAAGTTCCTAGACGCTGCTATTGGTCCAGTGAGCCCAGTTTCAGAACTACTGCTCTAGACTAATGAGCTCCAAGATGGCGGAGATGAAAATGCAGATGGTGTTGTGCCTGCCAGGTGGTGGTATTGAGGAAACTTGAAGTGCTTGTGCTCTGCACCTGGAGTTGGCATTCATAAAATTTTGTAAAGGGAAAGTTTGTGAAATGAAAAGCTGTAAGGTTGAAAGTTTTAGAGTATAAGTACTTCCCTGAGATGAGGCCTTGGAGTTTCCAAAGTACCTTGTGTGATCCTCATGGCAGTCCTGAGAGGTAGTTTTTCTACCCATTTTACAGAGGTGGAGACCGAGGTTACAAGTGTCCAGGTTGGAATTAGGAGAGAAACTCAGGCAATTTGACTGCAAATTTAACTATAGAGCTGGCCTCTATACCACGGCCCAGCTGGATTCCAGGCAGTAGAATTTCCCCAAGCCCTGATTACTGACAGAGACATGTTGTGACTGGGGGAGGGTCAGGAGTGCTTGGTGGTACAGGATGTACTTCTGTGACACCCTCCTTGTTTGTTTATTTATTTATTTTATTATTATACTTTTAAGTTTTAGGGTACATGTGCACAATGTGCAGGTTAGTTACATATGTATACATGTGACATGCTGGCACGCTGCACCCACTAACTCGTCATCTAGCATTAGGTATATCTCCCAGTGCTATCCCTCCCCCCTCCCCCAACCCCACAACAGTCCCCAGAGTGTGATGTTCCCCTTCCTGTGTCCATGTGTTCTCATTGTTCAGTTCCCACTTATGAGTGAGAATATGCGGTGTTTGGTTTTTTGTTCTTGCGATAGTTTACTGAGAATGATGATTTCCAATTTCATCCATGTCCCTACAAAGGACATGAACTCATCCTTTTTTATGGCTGCATAGTAGTCCATGGTGTATATGTGCCACTTGTTCTTAATCCAGTCTATCATTGTTGGACATTTGGGTTGGTTCCAAGTCTTTGCTATTGTGAATAGTGCCGCAATAAACATACGTGTGCATGTGTCTTTATAGCAGCATGATTTATAGTCCTTTGGGTATATACCCGTAATGGGGTGGCTGGGTCAAATGGTATTTCTAGTTCTAGATCCCTGAGGAATCGCCACACTGACTTCCACAATGGTTGAACTAGTTTACAGTACCAACAGTGTAAAAGTGTTCCTATTTCTCCACATCCTCTCTAGCACCTGTTGTTTCCTGACTTTTTAATGATTGCCATTCTAACTGGTGTGAGACAGTATCTCATTGTGGTTTTGATTTGCATTTCTCTGATGGCCAGTGATGGTGAGCATTCTTTCATGTGTTTTTTGGCTGCATAAATATCTTCTTTTGAGAAGTGTCTGTTCATGTCCTTCGGCTACTTTTTGATGGGGTCGTTTGTTTTTCTCTTGTAAATTTGTTTGAGTTCATCGTAGATTCTGGATATTAGCCCTTTGTCAGATGAGTAGGTTGCGAAAATTTTCTCCCATTTTGTGGGTTGCCTGTTCACTCTGATGGTAGTTTCTTTTGCTGTACAGAAGCTCTTTAATTAGATCCCATTTGTCAATTTTGGCTTTTGTTGCCATTGCTTTTGGTGTTTGAGACATGAAGGCCTTGCCTGTGCCTATGTCCTGAATAGTAATGCCTAGGTTTTCTTCTGGGGTTTTTATGGTTTTAGGTCTAACGTTTAAGTCTTTAATCCATCTTGAATTGATTTTTGTGTAAGGTATAAGGAAGGGATCCAGTTTCAGCTTTCTTCATATGGCTAGCCAGTTTTCCCAGCACCATTTATTAAATAAGGAATCCTTTCCCCATTGCTTGTTTTTCTCAGGTTTGTCAAAGATCAGATAGTTGTAGATATGCAAAGTTATTTCTGAGGGCTCTGTTCTGTTTCATTGATCTATATCTCTGTTTTGGTACCAGTACCATGTTGTTTTGGTTACTGTAGCCTTGTAGTATAGTTTGAAGTCAGGTAGCGTGATGCCTCCAGCTTTGTTCTTTTGGCTTAGGATTGACTTGGTGATGTGGGCTCTTTTTTGGTTATTTATTTATTTATTTTTATTTTTATTTTTTTTTTTTGAGATGGAGTCTCGCTTTGTCGCCCAGGCTGGAGTGCAGTGGTGCAGTCTTGGCTCACTGCAAGCTCCGCCTGCTGGGTTCACGCCATTCTCCTGCCTCAGCCTCCCGAGTAGCTGGGACTACGGGCGCCTGCCACCATGCCCGTCTGATTTTTTTGTATTTTTATTAGAGACGGGGTTTCACCGTGTTGGGCGGCATGGTCTCATCTCCTGACCTCGTGGTCCGCCCGCCTCGGCCTCCCAAAGTGCTGGGATTCCAGGCGTGAGCCACTGCGCCCGGCCGACACCTCCTTGTTTATTGATAAATGGGTATGGTGCTTCTGAGCCTGAAACGCTGTGACTAACTCCATGCCACTCAATCTGAAAACCTAGATAACATCATCACTTCCATAGAGAAATACAACTCAACAAAACAGCCTAAAGGAGGGCTAGAAAGCCTGAAGAGAGAAATAACTATTAAAGAAATTGGGCCAGGAGTGGTGGCTCACGCCTGTAATCACAGCACTTTGGGAGGCTGAGGCGGGTGGATAGCTTGAGCCCAGGAGTTCAAGACCAGCCTGGGCAACATGGCGAAACCCTGTCTCTCCAAAAAAATACAAAAATTAGCCAGGTGTGGTGGCACATGCCTGTAGTCCCAGCTTCCCAGGGAGCTGAGGTGGGAGGATCACTTGAGCCCAGGAGGTCGAGGCTGCAGTGAGCTGTGATTGTGCCACTGTACTCCAGCCTGGGCGACAGAGCGAGACTCTATCTCAAAAAAAAAAAAAAAAAAAAAAAAAAAAAAGACATTGAATTGGTTGTTAAAAAGTCCTTAGAAGAAGTAAGAAAGGAGGAACACAAGGCCCAGAGAGTTTTGTAGGCAAATCTAAACATTCTAGAATAGATCATCTGACCACACATTCTAGAGCAGATAACCCCTCCCTTATCCAAATGGTTATGGAGAACAGGAAAATGGGAAAATACTCCCAGCTCCTGTGACGAGGTCAGTATGACCTGGATTTCCAAACCAGACAAAGAGAGGAGGAGAAATGCAAATTACGAGTCAGTCTCACTTCAGAATGCAGTAGTGAAAGTCCTGAATAACCTTCTGGGCTTATTATAGTTCCCTTGATACTTCCTCAAAAGTACGACTGTTTCAGAAACATCTCATTCCTTGCCCTGAACTTGACCCCAGTTCATTGCCTTTAGAATCACCACTGCTTCTCTGGGTGAGGAGCTTGTCCCAGAAGAGGCCCAGGGAAACTGGTTTAGGAAGGCTCTGACTGTCATCGGCAGTGGCCCCACACTATCCGGTGAACCACTGAGAGGTCAGGAAGGGTGTCCCCGGGGCAGCCTCTTGTCAGCACAGGTATCCATGTATCCACTTCCCTGAGCCCAGCTGTTCTTCCTGACACACTTCAAGTACCCACCCCCAGGCCAACACACTTTCACTAACCTTTTCAATTTTTAAAAGCAGATGATTTTTCCAAATCAGTAACAACAAAAACTTGAGGGTTTTTTAATCTTTTGTCTTTCACGGGGTGGCAAGTAAGGAAGGTGTGCTAATGAACTAACTTAAAACCCTTTGATGTGGTGGTGTTAAGACCCTGTCCAACTTGGCCACGGCCCTATGCACATGGAAAGTGCCAGGCTGTGATGGGAAATCCGACTCTTTAACCAGGAGCAACTTGACCCATGGCAGATCCAAGGGGAGAATCGATTCTCCCCGCTTGGCTCCTGAATTCTGGATTTGATTTTGGTGCCCACAAGAGGATGATGGAGTCTTGACCACTGTCAAGGTTTAGAAACCAACTAATTGCTTTTCCTACCTGCTCAGCTGTCGTTTTCCTCCCTCAATATCCTTAGGAAAGTCTTAGGCACTGTTTGCTCATGGCTATCCATCAGGGGACTTCCAAAAAGGGTATAGTGGGGGAGTGGAAGCGATCCTCCCCAGGAGCAAGCAGTAAGCCGGTACAGTGTCTGTAGAGGGTTCCAAAACAATAATAAAACTTCACCTCCTAATGTCGGTGAAAAGCCACTCTCCCCATTGAGGTGGATCCCAGGACCTTCCTCCACCCTGACTCCTCACACAAAGCAGCCAGTCTTCATGAACGATGATGATAATGGTGGCAGCGGTGGTGGTGGTGGTGATGGTAGCAATAGTAGCTAACATTTCTTGAGGTCTTACTGCAGGCAACGCCTAGCTCTTTGTATTTGATCTACTAAATGTGATTTCATTTCCTTAGTGGTTCTCTGATGGAGTAGTTTAACAACATAGCAACATAACAAGGTTACCCAGGATCAACCTTGTTTATAGATGGGGAAACTGAGGCTCAGCAAGGGTAAGACACAGCACTGAGAGAAGGAATTAGGGTGTGGTGCCGGGTCTGGGGATGCTGAAGCTGTTGGGGGGTCTGTGACCAGTTTTGTAAATGAAGAAAGGTACTTCGGGGATTCAAGTTGAAGCCAACAGACCTTTCCCAGATGCCAAGGGCATTGTTCTGGCCAACACCCCTGGGCCCACCTTTGAAGCATCTTCAGTAGTATCAGAGATGCTGACTTGGCATTCCAGGGAGGTGGAACCTCTGGTCCTGGTGATTTTCCTTAGGGCCTTAGATTAAAACACACACACATGTATGCATGTACATACACATGCACATATTCACATCACAGTTGTACACATCACACACTCATGCACACATCATATATGCACACACACCTGCACATCTATGCATTGTAAAGGGAACTCCCTCAATTGTCAAAGTTTATTTCAATGCTAGAAGAAATGGCAAAAAAAGGACAAAGATCTTCACCAGCTGATGAATGGATAAACAAAATGTAGTCTTTCCAGACGACGGATGTTATTCAGTCATAAAGAGCAATGAATAGTGGACATATGCGGCAACGTGGATGAACCTCAAAACCACATATGATATGATTCCATTTATGTCAAATGTCCAGAATAGGTGAATCTGTAGAGACAGAAAGTAGATCAGCGGTTGCCAGGGGCTAAGGGGAGGAGGGAGTGGGGAATGACTGTTAATGGGTACGGCATTTCGTGTTGAGCAATGGAAATGTTCTGGAATTAGATTATGGGGACAGTTGCACAACTCTGCAAGTCACACTAAAAATCACTGAATTGTGCACTTTATATGGGTGAATTTTATAGTATGTAAAATAAATCTCAGTAAAGCTGTTTTTGTTAAAAAAAAAAAAGGAGAAGAAAAAGAAGCTAGCAAGTAGGATGAAAAATAACAGCTACCGTTTCCCTACTGCTTGCCATATGCAAGGGAGCCTTCTAAATGCTCTCCGAGAAGCTGTGCATTGAATTTCCTCGACAGCCCCCATTTCTACACTGGAAAATTCATGCTTAAAGAAGACATGTGCATTGCTTGAGTTAGTCCAAGTGTCACAGAAGGTGGAGCTGGAATGGAACCACAGTGCCCACTCGTGAACCCAGGCTCCCATGTGGGAAATCGAGGTGCTCTTAGTGAACCAAGGGACGCTGTATTAGTTCCCTATGGCTGCTGTAACAAATTCCTCCCAACTTGGTGGCTTAAAGCAACACCACCTTCTTCCCTTATAGTTCTGGAGTCAGAAATCTAAAATGCATTGGCAGGGCTGTGCTCCTTCTGGAGGCCCTGTGGGAGAATCCATTTCCTTGCCTTTTCCAGCTTCCAGAGGCTGCACGTACTCCTCGGCTTGTGGTCCCTCATCTCTCTAACCTTTGCATCCATCCTCACATCTCCTTCTCTTGACTCCAAGCCCCCTGCCTCCCTCTTACAAGGACTTATGTGATGACACTGAACCAACCAAGATAATACAGGATAATCTCCCATCTCAAAATCCTTAACTTAATCCCATTCACAGAGTCCTTTTTGCCATGTCAGGTACCACATTCATAGGTGCCAGGGATTAGGATATGAGATCTTTAAGGATTTGCTATTCATCCCACCACAGGCATTTAGGAGAGTTTGAGGGGAAGAAAGGGTATGCATATGGGTTTGTATTCTTGAATGGGCAAGAAACCTGCTGGTAACAAGGAAATATTAATTTTGTCATCTAGATTATTAAAATTATTTCATTTAAGTGCACTTGCACATCTGTGCATTGTAAAGGAAACTACCTTAATTGTCAAAGCTTATTTCAATGCTAGAAGAAATAGCAAAAGCCACATCAAGTAGATTATTTCATTTAAGTGAAATAATTATTTTGTTTAAACAAAATAATCTGCTTGGTGTGGACTTTGATATAACTGGAAAGTGTTGAAGTTGACTTAAATTCCCTTGTTGATTTTTTAAAAATTATTTATTTATTTATTTTTGAGACAGAATCTTGCTCTGTCGCCCAGGCTGGAGTGCAATGGCATGATCTTGGCTCACTGCAACCTCCGCCTCCCGGGTCCAAACGATTCTCCTGCCTCTGCCTCCTGAGTAGCTGGGATTACAGGTGCACGCCACCATGCCCGGCTGATTTTTTTGTACTTTTAGTAGAAACAGGGTTTCACCATGTTGGCCAGGCTGGTCTTGAACTCCTGACCTCAAGTGATCCACCCACCTCGGCCTCCCAAAGTGCTGGGATTACAGGCATGAGCCACCACGCCCGGCCTCCCTTGTTGATTTTAGAGATGGGAGCAAGCAGCTGCTCCTACAAGACACAAAACACTTATCTAATCCTAGGATGCATTTCTATATGACAGTTACTGCATGACAGTGTTTTATACAAGCCAGCGTGAGCCTTCCTAGTGCCCAATGAGCTGCTGTTAATAATGACAATAACAGCAATTGCACCAATAACAGATATTTATTAAGCCCTTGCTATGAGTCAGGTGTTGGTGGGCTAAGGATGTTACATTTAGCAGCTCTGTTAATCCTGACAATTCTGTGAAGTAGGTTGTCTTTTTATCCCTGGTTTGCACATAAAGAAATGGAGGCTTTACAAAGTTAGTTAGGCAACTGGCCTGCAGCCTCCAGATGGTAACAAGGTAGAGCCAGAATTGCGGTCCTCTTTCTTCCTTTCCTTTCCTTTCTTTTCCTTTCCTTTCCTTTCCTTTCCTTTTCCTTTTCCTTTTCCTTTTCCTTTCCTTTCCTTTCCTTTCCTTTCTTTTCCTTTCCTTTCCTTTCCTTTCCTTTCCTTTCCTTTCCTTTCCTTTTCCTTTTCCTTTTCCTTTCCTTTCCTTTCCTTTCCTTTCTTTTCCTTTCCTTTCCTTTCCTTTCCTTTCCTTTCCTTTCCTTTCCTTTCCTTTCCTTTCCTTTCCTTTCCTTTTCCTTTTCCTTTTCCTTTCCTTTGCTTCTTTCCTTCTCTCCTTTCCTTCTTTCTTTCCTTTCTTTCTTTTCCTGGGCATTTTAAAATGGCTTTCTTACATCACCTTATCCTGTGATATCTGACTTTATCATTAGATCTTAATCACACACAAGGGAAAGCCTGCTCTACTCATCTCTCTCTCTCTCTCTCTCTCTCTCTGTGTGTGTGTGTGTGTGTGTGTAACATTTTGTATGAAAACACTTGCATTTTGATTTTTCTGCTCAATATAGCGTATGTCTGTTTCCATCTATTTGCATATTGGGCAACTCTTCATATTGGAATTTTAGTAGTGCCATTTATATGTTTTCAGAAGGATATACAGGTTGAATGTCCCCAAGTCCAAAATCTGAAATGCTCCAAAATCCAGAACTTTCTGAGCATGAAAATGATGCTTAAAGGAAATGCCCATTGGAGCATTCAATTATCAGATTAGGGATGCTTACCTGGTAAGTATAATACAAATATTCCAAAATCAGAAAAAATCAGAAATCCAAAACATTGTGATCCCACACATTTTGGATAAGGTATACCCAACCTGTGCAATATTTGATTTATATAGCCAGTCTCTTGTTGTTGGACATTTAGGTTAGGTCTAAACGTCTTTGGTTTTCTTTCATTTTTTTCTGGACTATTTTTCTAGACTAGATTCCCAGAGGCAGGATTATACTGCTAATTTTGCCATATCTTCCTAACCCCATCCAAAAAAGAATAATAATAACCAGTGAGGCATAATTTTCTAGTTTTGTCATTGCCTTGCCAGACGGGTGTGTTTAAGGGGAACAAGAGGAGCCTCAGTATCGTTTATTTGCATTTCTTTAGTCTCCACTGAAGCTGAGCTTTTTTTCTGCATGCTCAAGTACTCTTTGTAACTTCCTCTTTGTGGTTGGTTCACTCCTGTCTTTTGAGATTGGGGAGAATTCAGATACACAGGGAAGAGGTATGGTATGGCAAAGGAGGAGAGCCCAGAGCATGTTTGCTGGTTGGTGAGAAGATGCATTTAGGGCAGGGGCTGGTGTGCTTAGGGAAAGACTTGGGCGACAGCTAAAAGGCAGGCTGGGGCCAGGTGCAGGAGGGGCCTGGGTGGCAGGGAACCCCCTGTTGTACTTGTGGCAGCCACTCTAATGCAGGTCATCCATGGAAGGACTGGTCCTAAATTTTTGATGAACTGGTAGAAATACCAAAATCTGGTTCTGGCCCCTGTGTCAGCCACTCTGGCCTTCCTCTGGCTTGTCCCTAACTCTGTACCACCCTCTTTAAACCCACTGGGCAGCTCGGCTGATAGACATTCTCCATTAAGGGCTGCCCCAGACACCTCTACTACCTATACCCACCTGTCTGCTCCCTGGAGAGCTATTAATAAGGAGCCCAGGGTGTGGGTGACTCCAGGGAAACATCAAAGAAAAGAGATTTGGTAGGGGCTGCGGCAGGAGAGAGAAGCCTCCACTGGGGTCAGGGATGCCGTAGAGAAAAGTCATAACCCTAGACTGGTTAGAAGAGGAGAACCCAGGAGACAAAGTCCTGAGGCAGCCTTCTTTAGATATTCATGTTATTCCAGGTGGTGGAAGAACAGCTGGTGAGGCAAGCCCCTGTGTATAGAGCCCCTTTTATCTTCCTCGTGTGCAACCTGACTATGCTGTGTATAGAGCCCCTTTTATCTTACTCATGTGCAACCCGACTGTGGTGTGGTGTTCCTAGGAGCGCCAGCCTCGAGGCCTCGATTCACACTTTTTATGTTGCAACATGGCTTCTCTTTCTTTCATCCTGTCCCAGAAAGAAAATCGAGACCCTGGGGCAAAATGAGCCTGGAAATAGGTTTGCGCACCTCATGTCATTAAGACGTTGCCGTCCACGGAGCCCCGGGATTCTCTGAGGGCCTCCTGGTGAGAAGCTGGGTGGGTGGACTCCAGCGCTCCCTTCTCCCTGTCAGCCACAGTAGCTGCTTGTATTAGTCCACTCTCAAGTTGCTAATAAAGACATACCCGAGACTGGGCAGTTTATAAAGGAAAGAGGTTTAATTGACTCACGGTTCCACAAGGCTGTGGAGGCCTCAGGAAACTTACAATCATGGCAGAAGGGGAAGCAAACACATCCTTCACGTGGTGGCAGCAAGGAGAAGTGCTGAGCAACCGGGGGAAAGCCCCTTATAAAACTATCAGATCTCATGAGAACTTGCTTCAGTATCACAAGAACAGCATGAGGGTAACCGCCCCCGTGATCCAGTCAACTCCCACTGGGTCCCTCCCACCACGCGTGGGGATTATAAGAACTACAATTCAAGGTGAGATTTGGGTGGGGACACAGGCAAACCATATCACTCCTGTTTTATTTGTTTCATGTGAGGGTTTGTCATGTGCTTTCGTTGAGGGAAAAGAAGACAGGAAATGAGATGACTAAAAGCATATTTCTGAATACTCCAGTTTAATAAATCTGCCCACCAGTGGCATGAGCTACTTGATGAGGTTGTTGTGCCCCATGTCATGGGTTGTTTGGGTGGACTTAGGCAGACTTAGGCAGAGGGATTCCTGCATGGAGACGGGTGAGTTTAGGTGGCCTCGCAGGGCCGAGTCAGCTCCTCAGAGCATGTGTCTGGCTGGGCAGGGTCGTGGCCGCTCTGCAGTCAAGACCCTCATGGTGTGCACTCACCCTCCTCATGGCTGAGCCATGTGTCACCACAGCCCATGTGTGCAGAAATACTCAGCTCATTTCTGGAGGCTCCTTGTCCAAGTTCCGACAGGTGCACAGGGAGCTTTTGCAGCGACCATGCAGGGAGGGAGAACACAGGCTCTGCTTTCAGCGGAGGCACCTGCCTGAGGCCACAAAGCCAGCCAGAGGATAAGACTTAGCTGTCTTGCCCACCGACCCTCCTGCTTGGCCTCTCTCGACGTCCTAGCTCCCAATTCTGGCATCCCCCGGCTGAGGGAGATCCAGGTACTGACCTCTGATTGGCTTTGATGGCTCCACTCATGCACCTGTCTGTTCCCTGCTGCCCCAGATCTGTGCCACCATCTCCCACCATCTGCTTGACCCGGCTCCTTGTCCCCACAAGACGGCAGTGAGGTGGAGGGGGGACATCTAAAGGGCCACTTCCGACTTGGTTCTGAGGACCATTGTCCTGAGTCTTACAGTGAGGGCAGAGCCACTTTCCGTGGTCTGTGGGGCCTCTGAGTCCTGGGCTGTGGGGCCTTGGGGGTCAATATATCGTTGTATCTGCTTCCCCTTCTTGGCACTTTGCTGGATGCTTCCTCTGCTCTGCCAGGCCGGTCACCTTGGCCTGTCGTCTTCCCATTACCTTCCAGTGTGCAGAAATGTGGCACCCGCTATTGACTCTTCTCCTTTACTTTTGCTTGTGTTAATACTTAAAAAAAAATCTTTTACTGCCATTTTAGAGTGGTTTCAAGAAAGAGGAGACAAATTTGTCAGTGTGGTATATCTAGGTCCCTAAAATGTTCTTCTTTTTTTCTTTACTTTTTCCTCTCCTCTCCTCTCTTCTCTTTTTATTTTCTAAAGTTACAAATACATGAGTTGTAAAAAATTCAAACAGTATGGAAAATATAAGCATTTAATTTTTATTTTATTTTTAAATTATTATTATTATTTGAGATGGTGTCTCACTCTGTCGCCCAGGTTGGAGTGCAGTGGGGTGATCTCGGCTCACTGCAGCCTCTGCTTCATGGGTTCAAGTGGTTGTCCTGCCTCAGCCTCCTGAGTAGCTGAGATTACAGGTGCCCACCCCCGTGCCTGGCTAATTTTTGTATTTTTAGTAGAGACGGGGTTTTGCCATGTTGGCCAGGCTGGTCTCAAACTCCTGACCTCAAGTGAAATGCCTGCTTTGGCCTCCCGAAATGCTGGGGAAAATATAAGCATTTTAAAAATTAAAGTCTCCATATTCTCCCTTCCCAAATCCTATTTAGAGGTGACTTCTGTTAATGTTTCATTATGGATCTGTTGGGACTATTCTCTAAGTTTATATATATGTATATGTATTTATATATATTAAATCTATGTACTTTATTACATACCATATATTATATATGTGATATATATTACATATTTACTTAAATATTTGTTTGTTGAGTGATGAACAGGAATTATCCCATTTCTTTCTCTCTCCATGTATGTAGGTATAGATATCTATATATCTGTCTATCATCTGTCTGTCTATTCATTTATCGATTATTTATCTGTTAGCCAAGGCTTCACCAAGTTGACATCTGAGTAAAGATTGAAGGTGGTGAGAACACCTTGTCCTGCAATTTCTTTTTTGACTTAAAGCCTGTCTTGGAACTCTTTCTGAGTCAGGACGTGTGGAACGGCCTCCCTGTTTTTGGCTGCTTGGGATTTACGGTGTACAGGGAATTAACTGTTCCTCTGTGATGGCCATCTGGGCTGCCTACAAAGGGACCTGCTCCTGCCAAACCTGGCTAGGGCCAGTCTTTGTAATGCTTTTCCAGGCCCTGTTGTTTTAATTTTAGTTTCTAAATGTGGGTGAGCATCTTCTCATGTTCCTTCCACTTGTGTCTCTCCCTGGGCATTGCCCGGGTGTCGTCCTGCTGTGGAAACAGTGGTGGTGAGTCAGGGGCATTCAGACATGTTACCTGGAACAAATGATCCAGCCTCTGTGGGCCAGATTCTCAATTTATAAGATGCAGATATTCATACCTCATGGGTTGGGGGTAAAGAATAAATGAATTCCTTTATAGGAAGCCCTTAACATATTCGCTGGCTTGTGGTAGACATTTGATAAATATTAGCCGTTATTTCAATTTTTTCCCCCTTTTTCCAACTGGGTCTTTATATTTCCCCATTTGTTTTTAAAATCACTTTACATACAGTACACATATAGGAATCCTTTCCTATGTATGCTAACCAGTACTCATAAAATGACTGCCATATACCAGGAACTGTTTAGACAAATAACTGCAATACCTCATGCTGTGATGGAGACATGCAGAAGATATTGTGGGGCCATAGGTAAGGGCACCGAAGCCAGCTTAGGGGAAGGAATTATTGAGGGCTTCTTGGAGGAGGTGATGCGTAAGTAGAATCTGATAAAATGAGCCGAAATGACTGAGGAAAAAGGCAGGGATGTCAGGAGGTGATGACAGCATGTACAAGGGCATAGACCTGAGGGACAGCCTCTGGGTGCCTGTTGACACATCACAAAGAATACAGCAGTCCAGCCAATTCTAGAGCAGCCTGCACGGGAGGCTGAGCTCCAGGGAATTCCTCGGGTAGTCAGGCTTGTTTTAAGAACCAGATAGATGGAAGCCCACCCCATCTCTCTGTGTTCTGCATGTGTGACTCCCTCTGCCTGAATGCCTCCCGCTGTGAGCCCTCACGTGAGTAGTAACCTCTGCTCATCCTGCAGGTCTGGCTCAAGCAGCAATTCCCCCATGGAAACCTTTGCTGACTGCCAGCATAGCTCAGTTTCCGTTTTTATTTGCACACATGGAATGGTGTTTCTTGGTTGACAGCACTGACCTCGGTTTGTAGTGGTCACACTGATTATTCGGGTAATCTCTGCCTCTTTCACTCGATCAGAAGCTCCACTGGGGAGGGATGGTCTCCATTTTTGTTCACAGCTGTATCACCAACACCTAACAATGCTGGGCACTTAGCAGGTGCTTAAGAAATGAATGAGTGAGTGAATGAATAGATGAAAGAGAGGACTTAAGGAGCCGGTTCTGCTTTAAGATGGGGGTCCTGAGGCCAGGTCCACCCACTGCAAACCCTTCTGACATCTGTCAAAGCTGCCCATCCCCTGGCCCAGTCTTTCCTTCTCTCCTTGAGTTGTCCTGGGTGTTGGCTTCACAGCCCCTGCTCATGGTAACATGTCCTGGAGAGCCCGTATTTTGTCAGGGCTCTTCACAGCAACGACAGGATTCCCTTCCCATTGGCTCATCTGGTGATTGTTGTCGCCATCTGCCATGATGGCCCTACTTGCTATGCTCCTCTTCCCTTTATATTTATGAATCCACAGTGGACTCTTAATAAAGCGCCAGGCTCCCTCCCCCATGAAGGGCATTGTGAGTTCTTTTCAGCAGGGTGCATCTCATTTGGGCTGCAGCCTCCGTATTTTGCGCAGTTCTTTGCTATGAGAGAGCGAATGCCCAACTCATGTAATTTATGACCTGCCTTGATGGTAACATAGGACATGAAATTGGTGGACTTCTTAATAGAAGTCCCAGTTACAGGAAGGATTGTAAGATTTCACCTTTAAAATTGCTCTCATTTTGCAGGTAGCATAGAGGCGAAGAAACTGGTAAGAGCAGGCGGGTAGAAAGAGGCTCTGTGTGTTCAAATACAAACATTGCCTCTTAGCATCTCCAAGCAGGTCTTACCAGCTTTTGAGCCTCACTTTTCACCTCTGTAGTCCGGGAATAGCAAGCCTGCCAGAAAGGATGAAGCGGTGGGTCCTGGCGCCTCATGAGTCTTCATTTCTCTTCTCCTTTGTCAGACTCCGCTTCAGGTGGAGCTTCCTGCTTTGCTCAAGAATGTGCTTTTCTACCCCACCCTCAGCCTGCCCTGTCGTTTTTTCATTGATCCTAGGATATTAGGTTTTATTCTGTTGCATAAGCCAGCAAGGCGAAATCAAGAGGGACAGCCCCTGGGTGCCTGTTGCCACATCACAAAGAATGGGTTGCAGGACGGTGGACTCTGATACTTTTGTGACTTTTCCATGGAAGTTAGAGTCTTGAGTTTTTCACCTGCCATCTTGGTGACAGTGCCACTGAGTAGGAGGTTCTGTCTCCCAGTTTGTTCTTTCTTCTTCTGTTCCACTGTGGACCTCTGGAAGCTTCTCCCACCTTCATCTCCTTTCCCAATTCCCTCCCACTTCACCACCCTTGCAGAAAGAGGGTCTGTCCTGAGTTCCTGGAGGTTTAGCAAGACATCTCCATCTCTGGCCTGGCTTCCACCAGTAACTCCTCGTATTATTAGGTTGGTGCAAAAGTAATTGCGGTTTTTGCTTTTTTTTTTTTTTTTAATGGCAAAAACCTCGATTACTTTTTCACCAACCTGATACTTGGTGGCAGTGAATGAGAAACAACTGGTCACAAGATCTGTGGAGCCCTCCTGTGTGCCAGGCATGGCATTGAGTGCTGAGGATACAGCCCAACTCATATTCCTGTGAGAAGAACTGAGGAAAGAGCCAAATATTCCAGTGAACTGTGAGCAGATACGGGAGTGCCCTACATGAATGTGGATACCACCGAAGCAAGATTATAGACGCAGCTTCCACCTGAAGGATGCATGGAGCTTGGTCAGGCAAAGAGGAGAGGGGAGAGTGTTCTAGACAGTAGGAACTATATTTTAATTAAGAAGATTTGTAGAAAATATGTAGCATCTATTTCAAGCATCATTAATAAATGCCATTTATGATTTCTTCATGAAATATTTATTAAATGACTGCTGTGAGCTAGTATTGTATACCTAGAAGCAGGTCTCAGCAGGCCTCGTTCTGGGGGTATGGTGAGTAAGACAAGACACAGTTGAGGGAAGAAAACAAACAAATGGGGAAATGACAAATACATTGACAATCTCCATACCATGTCAAAATAGCCAGCATTTACTGAGCCCTTGCTAAGCCAAGCCCTCTTGCTAGCACTGGCAGTTCCTCAGTTAATCCTAGCAGGGAGGGTCATTACCCTTTCCATTTCACAGATATGGAAACTGAGGTATATGCAGGTGAAATAGCTTGCCTACCTACGGTCTATTAGTCAGTAGGTGGCTGTTCCAGGATTCAGATCTAGTTGTCCTGGCTTGAGACCTAGATTCCTAAATTCTGCTTTTCTGCTTCTTGAGGGACAGGGCTATCTGGGAGGTCAGAAGAGAGCTACATCGTATTTGGAAAACTTTAACAAATTTTTTAGCATTTTGAGATCATTTTCTCCCCTACAGTTCACTTAAAGAAGCATTTGCTTTCCCCTCACTATGTGGTGGGGACTAAGGCTGTAGAGATGACCAGCCGTGTCTTCCAAAGAACTCAAAGCTTATTAAGCTGATTAAGGGATCAGCTGGTCCCCAGTGACCTGCTGCAAAGCTGAGCATGCGAACTCAGGAAGGCCCAGGACACTGGAGCCCTGGGGATGGGCTGTTCCCGGCGCTTGGGGAGGAAGAGACAACTGTCTGGAAGAGAAGCATTTCAAGTGGCCCTGGAGGATTAGGTGTGTGAAGGTGGACGGAAATGACATTCCTGGCCAAGGGAACAGAGGAAGTAATGGCTCAGAGGGTGGAAAACTCAGTTTCGGAGAACCTCAGACAGTCCTGGAAGTTAAGGTGTTTATGGGGCAAGAGTGGGAGTTAAGGCCAGAAAACAGGATGAGGCCAGACGGTGGAGGCATGTGAACTTTTGAGCAGAGGAGTTGCAAGAAAAGGTGATAAAAATGAATTTTAAAGGAAATCACTTTATACTTTGATACCCTACAGAATATTTTGCCACATACCAGGATCCTGGCATAATAGAGCTTTTGGAGTTAGCATGGCCTTGGAGGGTTTTAATGCAGGAGACATGATTTGATCTGTAGAAAAAGTTCCTTTTAATCAGGTTAGTTTTATGTTTTGAATTCATGCTTTACACTGCTGTTTAAAACATTTAGGCGGGGCATAGTGGCTCACACCTGTAATCCCAGCACTTTGGGAGGCCAAGGTGGTGGATTGCCTGAGCTCAGGAATTCGAGACCAGTCTGGGCAACATGGCGAAACCCTGTCTGTACTAGAAGTACAAAAATTAGCTGGGCGTGGTGGTGGGTGCCTGTAATTCTAGCTACTTGGGAAGCTGAGGCAGGAGAATCACTTGAACCCAGGATGCGGAGGTTGTAGTGAGCCAAGATCATGCCACTGCACTCCAGCCTGGGCAACAAGAATGAAACTCTGTCTCAAAAGAAAAAAAAATGTAGACATCTGACAGTGAACATCATAAGATTACTTAGAGGTGTTGGATGTAGTGATTAGATAATCTGAGAACCTAAACTTTCTTAAAATTCAAAGTGTATAGATTTTATCCGGCATAATTTTAACATGCCAGATGACAGCTAACTGTGGCTAAGATTTTTTTTTCTTGAATGCACCTGTGAATTTGAGCCCTGCTATTGCATTCAGGTCCTGAGAGCAAGCCTTCTGTACGTGGGACTAGGGGCTTTTGGTTCCACTCAGCTGTAGAACTGATGAGTCTTCTCTTTTATTTAACTCTCCCCTCCATCTCACCTCCTGACATGATTGATGACCGGAAATGCTCAAGCTGAACTCCCCCTGGGTTGGTCTGTTCTCTCTGTTAATTGTATCTGCTGCCCAAGATGATAAGAGTGATTGGAACACTGGGGAGAATGGACTGGAAGGAAAGTGCTTTGCACCTGTGTCTTTTAGGGAGCTAGAAGGAGACCCCCAACACCACAATTTTTTTTATCCTATCTTCCAGCCTCTTGCTTTTTTCCCTATGTCTTTTGATCAAGAGGTGAGAACTTCTGTAGGCCCTCCAGTGTAAGTCTAGTGTTTATTCATTTATTCACTCATTCATTTATTCAACAAAGAATGACTTGTGTCATTCTTTGTGCTGGGCCTCCGCTGGTTCTGAAGGTGTATGAATAACTAAAACAGCCCTTGCCTTTAAGAATCCATCTGGTGGTGAGGAGGGAGCCAGACATTTGAGAAAAGCCTTATCAAGATGTGGAAGGTATCCATGATGATTTTCGTACAGTGTGATTCCCTTTACTGTCCAGTACGGTAGCCATCAGCCACAGGTGGCTAGAGTTATATTTCAATTAGTTAAAATTAAAAAATTAAAATTTCAATAGCCATTTATGGATTCCACCTGCTGTATTAGACAATGCAGATATTGAACATTTTCATCATTGCAGGAAGTTCTGAATCAGACTGTAAGCTCTTTGAAGGCAGATCCATGTCTGGTTCTGCCCATCAGTATACCCCAGGTGCTAAGCAGCTGGTGAACACTCACTAAGTATGTACTGAATGAACATGGGAGAGGATAATAAGGAGAGTAAAAGAAGGGTGTACAAACAACCAGAAGAGAGATGCACTGCTCTGGAAGAACGTGCAGAAGAGATATCCCTGGAGCTCCATCAAAAAGTAGGGGACTTTTAGCAAGTGGGGAAGGGAGGAAGGGTGCTTTCTCCGGGAGGGAGAATGACTCTGGTCTCACTAACTTCCTTCTGTGTTCTGATGTCTCAAGCCACACAAGGTGTTACTATTTTGTTTGCAATGGAAGGAAAATTCATAGCACTGACGCTGTGTTCTCTCCTTGGGTGTCTTTGAGAGGTGAGATCTCACTCAGAGCGCCAGATGTGATATAAATACGAGTTAGTCATCTAGGTGTGAGATCAACTGGATTGCAGAAAACAAGTGTTTTCATGTATGAGGCCAATACAAAGCTTTGCAAGCATGTTTGATACACAGAGACTTCATGATCTGTGAGTGAGGTGAATATGGAATGCACCATTAGGAACATACTAGGAACATAATTAAGAATTTGGCGTGGGGTATGTTGTGATTGCTGGAGTGAGTTCCCCCACCTGATTGTTTGCTCATCCAGTCATTGGATGAACACTGGGTTAAGCATGCGCCGTCCTCTAGGCACTGTGCTCTGTGCTGCAGACACAAAGGTGAATACATCTCAGGCTTATCCCTCAAGAGGCCACAGTCTGGTAGGGTCTTCAAGCAGGTGTATGGATGATGATAACATAGTGAAATGAGCTCTGCTTGGTAAAGCATCACATGACACAGGAATCAGGTGTGGCATCCACATTTTCTTTCCTCCTTTGTTCAGCAAAGACTAGGCTCTGGAAAAGAAAAGCAGAACATCCATCAGAGCCAACACCATGAGGAGGACCTGAGACCAGGGCTAGTTTCAGTGTCTTGATGCTCGAATCCAGCATCAAGCTTGGTCAAGATGCTGGAGTTTGACCCTCATGCTGGCACTTCCCAGTGGCATGGCCTTGGGTTTTGGTTTTCTCATCCATAAAATGGGGATGTAAACAGTGTCCTACAGGGTTGTGATGAGCATGGAATGAGACAACCTGTGTGAATCTCATAGTAGGCACTCAGCAACTTGTGTGTATTGCATGGTTGAGAGAAAGGACTCTGGGGAATATGCCAAAGTGACACTTGGAGTCTCCATTTCACACTGTTGTGGGGGCAGGTGTAGATCACTTCTACTCCAGCTGCCCATAATAATCAAGGAGCCACCCTGGTTTCTGAGGATGGCTGTGTTAAGTGAGGAACCAGAATGGATAATGCATCCCTCAATTGGGGATAGCATCCTTCGGCGATCTGTCTAAACTTTTCCTCCCTTCCTCCAGGCCTGAAGGGAAAGTGGTGATGTTCTGTACCTGGGGTTTGAAATGTTCTTGGTGGAGAACTTGGACATGGTTCCTGTGCCCTGCCAGGAGTGGCTGTGTTTTCTGAAAACTTATTTGCATGGTAGAAGTGCCCTATGGTCTGTCCTTGTCTGTCTCATGCTCTGTGGCCTCACCCCAACCCCAGCCCTCCACTTCCTGCCCTCTCAGACAGCTTACCCCTAGCTCAGGGGCAGCTGCCCCTGTATCTGTTAATGACAAGTTTCTATCTTTCCTTCTGTGTCTTGCACACTGCAGTGAATTCCCTGACACCTTTTGTTGCTGCATGTAGACCACTGTGCACCATTTCTTGATTCCCCTGGGATCCTTCTGGCATTTCTGTATTGATTGGGCAGTTTTTCTTCCCCTCTTAGCTGAGATGAGATCCCTCTTTCTGTCTCACAGTTTCTTCTCAGGAAATCTTATACACACCTTTATTATTTTATCCAGTGTGATTATCTCTGTCTTTTAATATGAGTTTAATATGTTCACAGAATAATGTAATTATTGAGATATTTGGATTATTTCTCCTATTTTAGGTAGCATTTTATTTGTACCCATTCTTCTTCTCTGTTCCCTCTCATTCCTATTTTCTGACCTTTTAATGCTTTTCACTGGATTGATACATTGTATACATTCCTTCTCCTTGGGCTGACTCAGAAGCTACCTGTAGACTGTATTTTTAAACTTTAGCACACATACTAAAGTATGATCTTTTTCTAACAAATATGATGTCCTCTTACTGAATTTGGCAAGATGCTTCCTTCTGCTTGGCTTTCAGTTGTCATTGAACATGTCTCTTCCACTTCTTACTATTATTTTATACACCCAACATTATTAAACACCATTGATTATTATTTTCACAGCCAGTAATTACATTTACTAAAATTTTAAAAATCTATTTTTTTACCCGTGTCTTCCTCTGAATTAAATTTTTGATTTGCTAAGTTTCTCTTAATTTTTTTTAGAGTCTGTGGTAGATAAATTTTCTTAGTGTTAGAACACCTGAAAATGCCCATTTATGTGGTCCTTTAAATGCTGCTTTAGCTGGGTATAAATTGGTTGACAGTTATTTTCTCTCAGCATTTTGATGAATAGTAGCTCATTTTTTCAGGCCTCTGTTATTGCTGTTTTCAGTCTGCCATTCCTTTTTGACAATATGATTTTTCTGTCTATGCTTTTTTTTAAGAACTCTTTACCCATGGAATTCTACAGTTTATCATTAATATTATTTGTCTGTGTATCCTGCTTGGTACTTAGAGTGCTCTTTCAAACTGAGAACTTTTTCTTTTTGAGTTCTACAAAATGTTCAGCTATTCTTTTCTTAGAGTTATCCCTTATATAGAACTTTGATTCTTATCTGCAGGATATTTGTGTTTAAAATATATTTAACTTTTTATTTTGAAATAATTTCAAACTTACAGAAAACTATGAAGGACCCATTTTCTGATTAACCAGTTTTTTAACTTTTTTCTCTCTTTCTGTGTGTGTCTGTATATGTATATGTGTATGTATATAGACACACATATTTATAATATATACACATTATATAAACTACATACAAATTGTTCTTTTCCTGTACCATCTGAGTGTAGACTATACATTATGCCTCCTTACCCCTTAATATCTAGTGTGGATATTTTATAAAAGGATATTCTTTTAAGTAAACACAATGTAGTTAAGAAATTCAAGAAATTTTGCATTGATGCAATACTTTTATTTTAGCCCATATTCAGTTTTTTTGCTATTACCGCACTAATGTCTTTTAGATATTTATTTCTTCCAATATAGAATACAGTCTAGAATTCCATGATGCCTTTAGTTGCCATGTCTGTGTAGTCTCCTTTAATCTGGAACAGTTCTTCAGTCTGCCATTGTTTTTAATGACGCTGATATTTTTGAAGAATACAAGCCAGTTATTTTACTGAGTTTGTCTAATGTTTCTTCAAAGTTAGATTTAGCTTATGCACTGAACTAGCTGATATGATGCTCTTCCTTCTTATCCATCTCATCTGTCTGTTCATCCATCCATCCGTCTGTCCATCCATCCATCCATCCATCCATCCATCCATCCATCCATCACCTCTATCGTGAGTACAAATTCAAGGATTCTTACTTTATGTGACAGTTTATAATCTATTACTGCCATTATTTATTTTACTATTGAAAACATCCAAGATTTGGCCAGTGGGAGCCCCTTCAAGCTGCCTTATATGCCCTTTTGCAATGCCTGGCTATTCTTTTGATCACTTCCTACTTTTAGGTACAATAAGATTTTCTAGCCCAACGTATACCTTACCTGCCCAAGCCCTGGAAGCAGCCATTTCTCTAGGAGCCCTTGTTTATTTTAGTGGGATTGTTATTTAGAAACCAACATGTGGGATCTACATAGGTCATTACTATTTGGGTTTCATTTCTTCTAAGCCTTTTCAGCTGACAGAGCTAGGAAATATGTATAATTTTTAAAATCATGAATTCTTACCAATACCTATGATCCATTTTAACCTCACTGGATTCTTCCTTGCCTCTCTGCATCCCATATTTGTATGTATTCTTCCACAGAGAGAATCCTATTTCTCCACAATATCATATATTTACTCATTTTCTCAATCCTGAACTACTCATAAAATAATGTTAGAATTGCTCCATTCTTACCACAGTGAAAAGCAAACCCACTAAGAAGAGTTCAAGATTTATCTGTTATATATTCATAATATTATATCCAAAAGTTATTTGTATTTGTTCTTCCCCTCTCCCCTTTTGATGTGGTTATGTTATTCCTTTGAAAGACGATTAGGTTTATTTCTTTCTCTTTTCATTTAGTTTATTTCCACCCCCCATCTTTATTGCTTTTATTTTATATCTTAACATGTTTTAACATACTTCCAAAAATTAAAACAAAAAGATATCCTCAAAGAAGGGTCACCTCTTCCCCATCCCTTTTACTCAATTTTCCCTGCCAACCACTTGTGATAATCAATTTCATTGTTTTCTGGTTTATTCTTCTTGTGATTTTTTTTTTTTGGAAAAAAAAGCAAATTTATGTTATTTTCCCATCTTTTTTTTTTTTTACATTTAAAGGTAAAGTACTTTTCCACCTTTCTTCTCTTTACTGGAATGTATACTGTGTAAACCACTCCATATTCATAGAGATAGCTCTTTCTTTTTTAGAGCGACATAGTATTCTATTGCGTGGGTGCATCGTAGTTTATTTCACCAGTCTATGCTTGCACATTTAGGTAGTTTCCAGTATTTTGCAGTTATAGATAAAGCTACAATAACCTTATGCATATATATATTTGTACCATTGGAAGTACAGTTTTCCTGTTAAATTTCTAGAAGTGGGATTGCTGGGTTTCGTGAGAGTAAGTGCATAAACAGTGTTGTCAGATACTGCCAAATTTCTTTCCATCAGACTTGTACCTTTCTGTATCTCACCCACAATGAAGATAATGCCTGAGTCCCCACATTCTCTGTTGCAGAGTATATTGTCAAGGTCTTGAATTTTTGCCAAGCATAATATGCATGAGAAATGGTATTTCAGTGTAGTTTTAATTTTCTTTGTTATGAGTTTTAATGTGCACTATTCTTTTGGGTGGATTTGGAGCCATTTCTTCTATTTAAGGGCCATTTTTATGTAATGCTGTGGATTATTTGTTCTGTCTTTTGTTCATTTTTTCCTGAAGGAATTTTTGGTCTTCTTCAGTGTTTAAAAGTTCTTTACAATTGGGGATATTAGCCTTTTATCTGTGATACACAACTGTTTTTCCCAATTTGTCATTTGCTGTTTAATTAGTTCTTTATGCTGTTCACTGTCCTTGTTTCCTTTCTGTCTGCTTTTGTTTGAACATTTCTTGTTTATTTTAAATGAATGTTTTTCTTGCATCTGAGCATTTGAAATGTTCCTATTTTAAAGTCCTTGTCAGATTGTTTCATGATGTTAATTTAATTTTATTTGGAGTAATTCATGTTTTGAGTATTGATTTTGCTGGCTTGTTTTCGAAGCGTGAGCTGTCTACAAGTTTTGGAATTTTGGTGTGCAGGCTCATTTCAAGAGCAAAGTTTCTGTTTTGTTTTCGTTTCTCGCTCCTTCTCTCTCTTTCTGATAGTTTTGTGTTCGCCTCTACCTGGTCCTGAGATCCTAATAAAGCCTTAGCCGTGGATATCACATCCCTTGGTTACTGTTTTACTGCCTTCAGGGTGGACAGCTCACTTCATCCCCTGGCTTCCAGCTCTAAGCCTGGGCTCCCCCTCCCATCTTGCAGGGAAGACTTAGTCCTTGTTGCCTTTGAAGAACCCACATCTTCCCTCCCCTCTCCCACCCCACTGACTGCTTTGTGTCAGTGTTCTGCCTCTCATACGCAGAGATGATTATCTCATTTGTGAGCCCAGCTACATCTTATTGACTCTCTCCTTTTGTATTTTATCTGTCGCTTCTGTGTGTTTGGAACAGGGGCACGGTGTCAGCACGTGAGTTTATGGAGCCTTCTTAATGGGAAATACTCCTTTGTACTCTAAAGGAGGGAATGTTGGAAGTCTTGAGGGGAACAGAAGGAAGGAAGCTAGCATGATGGGGGCTTTCCTATTTTCCAGAAATGTAGCATGCACCATTTCCTTTACTTCTGAGCTGCCCTCCCATTTCACACGCAGGACAGTGGGGGCACAGAACAGGCGAGCAAGTTGTCCAGCCCTGCAGCCCATGAGGGGGATGTGGGATCTGAATGCAGGCAGTGCCCCCGAGTGGGCGTCACCCTGGCTTTTGGGCTTAGCAGAGCAGTTAGTCCCCTCTGTGCCTGGAATGCCTAATCTTTGGCCTAGGCCTGGGTGTGGGGTTGGGAGTAGGAGAGGCATGATTAGGGACACTCACCAATTAGTTCCTCCTTTTTGAATGCCTTGGTGTCCTCCAGCTGACATTGGAGAAGTGCCTGGAGTGTGCTGGGCACTTTATTTACCCCAGGTCAGTTCTTTAATTGATTGAGTTCAAAACAGCCCGAAAAGTAGGTACTTTTAGCCCCTACCTTTAAAATACTAAGTAAGATTGAATCTCATTTCTCATATTTTGTGGGAACAAGGAGACCGATGCTCAAGAGCTCGTGTGGCTTCCTTGCTTCTCCCATTAGCAAATGTAGGGCTGGGATTATTTCCATGTCCTCTGACTGCAGAGCCCTAAGCTTCCACAGTTCCAGCATGTTCCGTTTCTCACAGCGTCTTCCCTGCCAGCTTGTTGCTGTCACTCGGGAAGCATGATGCCCCTGAAGGAGAGGGACCTCGAGGACTGCTCGGTGAGAGGGCAGAGTTTGAGGGGCTCTGGAGGCACCATTCCCCTGCATCTCCTGGAGAGAAGGCCCGTTTCAGCCACCCGCATCCAGAATTGCACACATTTTGAATCCAGTACTCAAGGAGGCTCTGATCCCTGCTTGGCTCAGAGGTGTTGCATCTTTCTAAGTTTATCGGAGAGGCGAGCCCAGTGTCCTGGCAGAGGGTAGGAGGGTCTCTTTGCCTCTGCTAGTTTCATGGCTTATTTGGTAAGATGGCCTCAGGGCCCTCGTCTCTTCGGGTGCTTCTCCACCCTGTTGCGCTAATGGAAAGACCATGAGATTTGGGTTCACGAACACCTCCCCTCCCTGCATCACTCTTTATCACATCACCCTATTGTTTTCCAATCTGTAATTTTTTTAGGTATTAGTTACTTGTTAGCTTTTCATCTCCCCAACCCAAAGCAAGCTCCATGAGGGCACAGACCCTATTTCTCTACTTTCTTTTGGATCCCCATCACCTGGTAGATACCTAGCCCATAGGAGGTGGCACGTAACTAGATTTTGAATGAATGAATGAATAAAATGAGGAGATGGCTGGCTCCAATCCTGGCTCTTCCATTTAAAATCTCTGTGACTTCCAGCAAGGTACTCACTTTTCCTTATCTGTAAAATGGACTAACTAGAATGGCAAATGTATAAGACTGTTCAATAATTGACACCCAGCCTTAGAGCTGCTCAGAAAAGGCCTGGCCTGGCCCCAGCAGGGATGGATGTCCCCAGGCTCTGGGCATCTGGTGACACCCTGCGCCCACCAAGAGCAGCTCCCATGAGGGGAAGCCTCCACGAACGGGACCGTGCCCTGGATCTGCCTGGGCCACTGCAGAAACCGCAGCCAGCTCTGTCTGATTAGGAAGGCCTTCTGAGTTGCTGAGGGTTTGAGATTAACCCTGAAGAAACAACTCCCTCTACACAAGCCTTGTAATTAGACACTCGTGTTTACTCTCCGAAGTTCACTGAATCATTTTACCTGGTGTCAGGAGCTGCATCTTGATGTTTGACAAAGCCTGATTGCTTTTGGTAAGGGAACAGTACAAAATTGGGGCTTCACAGAAGCTGTGGGTGGCACAGGCCCACCTCCATGCCGGGCAGCTCTGATGTCTGAAGCATTGCCTTGCAGGTAGCAGGGTTTGGTGGAGCGTTTTCTGGTCCCTGCCTTAGGCCTGGTCCTTGAGATTCCAAGATTCCCAATGCCAATTATGAGCCTGAGCCCACCCGGAGGTGGACCCAGGGCCTTGTATGCAGAGGGGCAATTCCTGTAGGCTTCTAGGTGCCACGGGTGTTATGCATCGCTGGGCTACGAGTGTGCCAGTGGCCTTGCCTTCAGACATTATGTTATTAGAGAGACAGCAAATATTACCAGAATGGTGTTGTGCTAAGCTGGGCATGATGATTGTAAAGCAAATAAGAGCCACCATTTATTCCTAGTTTACTGTGTGCTGCTTCTTTAAATGTTATCTTACTTGATCCTCATATCCTGCTCACCAAGGATCAGAACACGGAGCCTGTCCAGGCTGTGTACACACAGTAATCTTCCTTAGGAGGGGCATGGGGCAGGTTGGCTTCCCGGACTGGGCTTCTGGTTGGGTTCCGGAGTCTCAGTCTCTGCAGTGACTTTTTCCCAACCCAGCCCGGCAGAGCGCTGAGCACATAGTCAGTGCCTGTCTGTGTCTCCTTGCACCCTTCTTCCCCAAATCACCACGGCTGAGCAGAGTCATCGTGAGATGTGGCTCCATCCTGCACGGGGCGGTCACTCACTTCATTGGCAGAAATGGTGACAGTCCAGGAGATTTTCCAACTTCCATTGGCACGCAAGCATGGGCAGCCCCGTGCATGAGGAAGACGGCTCACACTCGACACCACAGTGGCTCCTGGGGTTTGAGGAATTCTTGGGTTGTCTGGATCCTTTCTCTCAAAGCCTGGACCCTGGAGCAGCCTGACTTTTCACAATCCTCCCATGATCCCTATGTACACGCAAGTGTAAGAACCATGGGTTGAAGTTCTCAAGCTTGCCTGCATGTCTGAATCACCTGGGAAGCATTGTCATCATTTTTAATGAACTTAATTTCTAAAACATATTCTTTAAAATAATAGCTTAAAGAGTGTAACTAGACTGTTTGTAACTCAAAGAGTACGTGCTTGAGGAATTGGAGACCCCATTCTCCATGATGTGCTTATCTCACATTACATGCCTGTATCAGGACGTCTCATGTACCCTATAAATATGTACACCTACTATGTACTCACAAAAGTTAAAACAATAAAAAGAAGAAAAATAAGAAATTAAAATACTCTTTAAAATAAATTTCACTTTTTTGTTTTTTCGTTTGTTTGCTTTTTTGTTTTTTGAGACGGAGTTTCACTCTTGTTGCCCAGGCTGGAGTGCAATGGTGCGATCTCGGCTTACTGCAACCTCTGCCTCCTGGGTTCAAGCGATTCTCCTGCCTCAGACTTCCAAGTAGCTGGGATTACAGGCATGCACCACCATGCCCAGCTAATTTTGTGTTTTTAGTAGAGATAGAATATCTCCATGTTGATCAGGTTGGTCTCAAAGTCCTGACCTCAGGTGATCCGCCTGCCTTGGCCTCCCAAAGTGCCAGGATTACAGGCGTGAGCCATTGCGCCCAGCCAAATTTCACTTTTTAAACAGTTATAGGTTCACAGAAAAATTGGAACACGAAATACAGCAAGTTTCTATATAGCCCACACCTAGTTTCTCCTATTAACATCTTACATTAGTATGTTTTTTTTTGTTGTTAAAACTGGTGAACCGGTGTTCAAGTATTATTATGAACTGAAGTTCATACTTTATTTAGGTTTCACCTAGTGTCTGTTCCAGAGTCCCATTCAGGGAATATTCAGAGAATACTATGTTTAATCATCATGTCTCCTTAGCCCCTCTGGGCTGACAGTTTCTCAGGCTTTCCTTTTTTTTATGGTCATAAGAAGTTTTGAGGAGAGCTGCGCGGTATTTTGTAGAATGTCCCTCAGTTGGGATTTGTTTGATGTTTTTCTCATGATTAGAGTGGGGTTGTGAGTTTTTGGAAGGAGGGACCCCAGAAGGTAAGCGCCATTCTCATCACATCCTATCAGGTCTATAGTTCATAAAGACTAAGAACGTGACCTGTCACTGTTGATGTTGACTGTGATCACCTGGCTGAGGTACGCGTGTCAGGTTTCTCCACTGTATGGTTACTTCGCCTCCCCCTCTACACACTGTGCTCTTGGGATGGAAGTCACTGTGCATGGCGCTCACTCAGGAATGGGAAGTTATACTCCATTGCTTTGAGGTTGCGATATTTACACAAACTATCGGGAATTCTTCTGCATGGAAGATTTGTCTCTTCTGCATTTATTTATTCAATCATTTATTTAAAGCAGTATGGACTCATGGATGGTAATTTTATATTTTCAGATATAATCCAGTACTACTATATTTTGTTGCTCAAATTGTTCCATCTTTGGCCATTAACAGCTCTTTTAGGTGGCTCATGTGTCCTTTTGACATACTCCCATCATTGCGGCGGATTTTTTTGTTGTTGCTTTGCTTTGTTTGAGCACTTCCTTCTGTTCTGGCACTTATAAACTTACAGAGTCAGCCATTGCTCCAGAGTTTCCTAGGTCCTTTTATTGAGAATTGTGTTAGAAGCTAGTATCTGTGCCCCAGGTATGTTCTTTGCTATTGGGATGTCATTGATTCTGGGCCCTCTCAGCTGAGAGAGCATGGCAATACACATGGGTATACTAACCTGTGTATATACCCTTATCTATAGATATTTCTGTATGTAGCCATCTTTATCTGCATCAAACTACAAATGAGTTCATACTGGTGTTTGCAACTCTAACCCGTGGTCACATTCTAGCCTTCTCCTTTTGCTTATCTGTAAACTCCAACTCCCACAGTGAAAACCTAAGTCCCACCATCTGCAATCCATTTACTTAATCATTCAATTCCAGTATACAAGTATAACAGTATCAGAATTGTTAGCCCCTACCGCCATGGGAATCAACTTTTTCAAATGGAGTACAGTGCTGTGTAGAGTTTATTTTGCCTTTAGTTTCACAAACTCTGCTCATTTCTAAAGTTATTTATGTCGGCACCATATTCCCGTAACCCCTTCAGTAAGGTTGCTTTATACATATATAATTCAGATGGATTCTTTTGTCACATTCTGCATTCTACCCTGAGATCCTGTGCCCTCCTAAATGACATTTTTAAATTGGCATGCTTTTAAATTCGCTCTCTGTGCTGTAAATTTCTTTGGTATTTGACAAGTGCTTAATGTCTAGTATTCTCCATTGTAGTATCGTGCAGAGTAGTTTTAACTGCCCTAAAAAGTCCCCTATGCTTCACCTATTTGACCTTCCCCTTATTCCACTGGAACCTCTAGCAACCACTGATCTTTTTACCTTTTTATACTTTTGCTTTTACTAGACTGTTTTATAGTTGGTATCATATATAGATTTTTCAGACTGGCTTCCGTAACTTAGTAATACGCATTTACTATTCATTCTTTTTTTGGTGGCTTGATAGCTAACTTTTTAAAAAAAATTATTTTTAATTTTTGTGGTTACATAGTAGGTATATAAATGTATGGGTACATGGGATGTTTTGATACAGGGATGCAATGCATAATAATCACATCATAGAAAATGGGGTATCCACCCTCTCAAGCATTTATTCCTTGTGTTACAAACAATCCAGTTACACTCTTCTAGTTATTTTAAAGTGTAAATTAGTTATTGACCAGAGTCACCCTGTTGTGCTATCATATACTAGGTTTTATTCATTGTTTCTATTTTTTTGTACTCCTTAACCACTTCATCTCCCCCACCCCCCGCCCTTCCCAGCGCCTGGTAACTGTCCTCTTCTGTATTTCTATGAGCTCAATTGTTTTGGTTTTTAGATCCCACAAATAAGTGAAATCAGGTAATGTCTGTCTTTTTGTGCCTGGCTTCTTTCACTTAGCAGAATGACCTCCAGTTCCATCCATGTTGTTGCAGATGACAGGATTTCATTTTTTTATGGCTGAGTAGTACTCCATTGTGTATAAGTACCACATTTTCTTTATCCATTTGTCTGTTGTTGGATGCTTAGGTTGCTTCCAAATCTTGGCCATTATGAACAGTGCTACAACAAACATGAGAGTGCAGATATCTCTTCAGTGTACTGATTTCCTTTCTTTTGGGTGTATACCCAGCAGTGGGATTGCTGGATCACATGGTATTTCTATTTTTAGTTTTTTGAGGAACCATCCAACTGTTCTGCATAGTGGTTGTACTAATTTACATTCCCACCAACAGTGTATGAGAGTTCCCTTTTCTCCACATCCTCTCCTGCATTTGTTACTGCCTGTCTTGTGGGTACAAACCATTTTACATAAAATGCGGTGAGATGATATCTCATTGTAGTTTTGATTTGCATTTCTTTGATGATCAGTGATGTTGAGCATCTTTTCATATCCCTGTTTGCCATTTGTATGTCCTCTTTTGAGAAATGTCTAAATCTTTTGCCAGTTTTTTAATTGGATTAGATTTTTTTCCAATAGAGTTGTTTGAGCTCCTTATATATGCTGGTTATTAATCCCTTGTCAGATGGATAGTTTGTACATGTTTTCTCCCATTCTGTGGCTTGTCTCTTCACTTTGTTGATTGTTTCCTTTGCTGTGTGGAAGCTTTTTAACTAACTGTGATCCCATTTGTCCATTTTTGCTTTGGTTGCCTGTGCTTGTAGGGTATTGCTCAGGAAATTTTTGCACAGACCAATGTCCTGGAGATTTTCCCCAATGTTTGCTTGTAGTAGGTTCATAGTTTGAGGTCTCAGATTTAAGTCTTTTCAATTTTGATTTGATTTTTATATATGGCAGGAGATAGGATAGGGGCCTAGTTTCATTCTTCTGAATATGGATATTCAGTTTTTCTAGCACCATTTATTGAAGAAACTGTCTTTCCCCAGTGTATGTTCTTGACACCTTTGTCTAAAATGGGTTCACTGTAGGTGTGTGGATTTTTTTCTGGGTTCTCTATTCTGTTCCATTCATCTCTGTATCTGTTTTTATGCCAGTACCGTGCTGTTTTGATTACTGTAGCTCTTTAGTGTAATTTGAAGTCAGGTAATGTGATTCCTGCAATTTTGTTCTTTTTGCTTAGGATAGCATTGGCTATTCTGGGTCTTTCACAGTTCCATATAAATTTTGTATTTTTCTATTTCTGTGAAGAATATTGTTGGTATTTTGAGAGGGATTACATTGAATCTGTAGATTACTTTGGGTAGTATGGCCATTTTAACAATATTGATTCTTTAAATCCATGAATAGTTTTTGGCGTCCTCTTCAATTTCTTTCGTCAGTGTTTTATAGTTTTTATTGTAGAGATCTTTCACATCTTTGATTAACTTAATTCCTAGGTATTTAATTTTATTTGTGGCTATTGTAAATGGGATAACTTTTTAATTTCTTTTTCAGATTGTTTACTGTTGGCATATAGAAATGCTACTGATTTTTGTGTGTTGTCTTGTATCTTGCAACTTTACTGAATTTATTGGTTCTAATAGTTGTTTGGTGTGGAGTCCTTAGTTTTCCCAATATAACATCATATCATCTGCAAACAAGAATAATTTGCTTTCTTTCTTTCCACTTTGGAAGCCCTTTATTTCTTTCATTTGTCTAATTACTCTAGCTAGAACTTTCAGTACTATGTTGAATTATGGTAGTGAAAGTGGATATCCTTGTTGTGCTCTGGATCTTAGATGAAAGGCTTTCAGTTTTTCCCCATTCAGCAGGATACTAGCTGTTCTGTTATATGTAGCTTTTGTTATGTTGAGGCATATTCCTTCTATACCAGTTTTTTAGGGTTTTATCATGAAGGGATGTTGAATTATATCAAATGCGTTCTCAGCACCAATTGATATAATCATATGGTTTTTGTCCATCATTCTGTTGATATGATGTATTGCATTGACTTATTTGTGTATGTTGAACCATGCTTGTATCCCAGGGATAAATCCCACTTGGTCATGATTTTTTTGACATATTGTTGAATTCAGTTTGCTAGTATTTTGTTGAGGATTTTTGCATCAGTGTTCGTGAGAGATACTGGCCAGTAGTTTTCTTTTTTTTGATTTTTTTTTCTTTCTGATTTTTGGTATCAGAGTAATACTGGCCTTGTAGAATGAGTTTGGAAGTATTTCCTTCTTCTCTATTTTTTAGAATAGTTTGAGTAGGATTGGTATTAGTTCTTTAAATGTTTGGTAGAATTCAACAGTGAAGACATTGGGTCCTGGACTTTTCTTTACTGGGAGACTTTTTATTATGGCCGTGATATCACTACTTGTTATTGATCTGTTCAGGTTTTGGATTTCTTCGTGGTTCAGTTTTAGTAGGTTGTATGTGTCTAGGAATTTGTCTGTGTCCTCTAGCTTTTCCACTTCATTGCATATAATTGCTCATAGTAGCCACTGATGATCCTTTGAATTTCTGCAGTATCAGTTAAAAGGTCTCCATTTTCATCTCTGTTATTAATTTGGGTCTTCTCTCTTTTTTTCTTAGTCTGGCTAAATGTTTGTCAATTTTGTTTAGCTTTTCAAAAAGACAACTTTTTGATTCATTCATCTTTTGTATTTTCTTCTTTTCAATTTTATTTATTTCCGCTCTGATCTTTATTATTTTTTTCATCTACTAATTTTGGGTTTGGTTTGCTCTTGCTTTCTTGTTCTTTAAGATGCATTGTTAGGTTGTTTATTTGAAGTTTTTCTTCTTTTTTGGTATAGGCACTTAAAGCTATAAAATTCTCTCTTAATACTGCTTTAGCTGTATCCCATAGGTTTTGGTATATTTTGTTTCCACTATCATTTGTTTCAAGAATTTTTTCAATTTCCATCTTAATTCCTTCATTCAGTAGCATATTGTTTAATTTCCATGTATTTGTATAGTTTCTAAACTTCCTGTTATTGATTTCTACATTTATTCTATTGTGGTTAGAGAAGAAGATGCTTGATATTTCCATTCATTAATGTTTTAAGACATGTTTTGTGAATTAAAATGTAGCCTGTCCTAGAGAATGATCCATGTGCTACAGAAGAGATTGCTGCAGCCATTGGATTAAATGTTTTGTAAATATTAAGTCCATTTGGCCTATAGTGCAGATGAAGTCCAATATTTCTTTGTTGATTTTCTGTCTGGAAGATCTGTCCAATACTGAAAGTGGAGTCTTCAAGTCTACAGCTCTTATTTTACTGGGGTCTGTTTCTTTAGCTCTAATAATATTTGCTTTATATATCTGGGTGATGCAGTATTGGGTGCATATATATATTTAAAATTTTTTATCTTCTTGCTGAAGATATAAAGATAGCTCTGTAATGTAATTTGAAGTCAGGTAATGTGATTCCTGCAGTTTTGTTCTTTTAGCTTAGGATAGCTTTGGCTATTCTGGGTCTTTCACAGTTCCATATAAATTTTGTTTTTTTTCTATTTCTGTGAAGAATATTGTTGGTATTTTGAGAGGGATTACATTGAATCTGTAGATTACTTTGGGTAGTTTGGCCATTTTAACAATATTGATTCCTTAAATCCATGAACATGGAATATCTTTCCAGTTTTTGGCATCCTCTTCAATTTCTTTCATCAGTATTTTATAGTTTTTATTGTGGAGATATTTCACTTCTTTGGTTAACTTAATTCCTAGGTATTTAATTTTATTTGTGGCTATTGTAAATGGGATAACTTTTTAATTTCTTTTTCAGATTGTTTACTGTTGGCATATAGAAATGCTATTGATTTTTGTGTATTTATCATTATATAATGACCCTCTTTATCTTTTCTTATAGTTTTTGTCATGAAGTATATTTTATCTGACATCAGTATAGCTACTGGTGCTATTTTTTGGTATTCCTTGGCAAGGAATATCTTTTTCCATCCTTTTTTTTTTTTTCAGTCTATTTGTCTTTAAAGGCGAAGTGTGTTTCTTATAGGCAGCAGATCATTGGGTCTTGTTTTTTTGTTTGTTTTGTTTTGTTTTGTTTTGTTTGTTTGTTTTGAGACAGAGTCTCGCTCTGTCTCCAGGCTGTAGTGCAGTGGCACAATCTTGGCTCACTGCAACCTCTGACTCCCTGGTTCAAGCAATTCTCCTGCCTCAGCCTCCTGAGTAGCTGGGATTACTGGCACATGCCACTCTGCCCAGCTGATTTTTGTATTTGTAGTAGAGATGGAGTATCACCATGTTAGCCAAGATGGTCTTGATCACCTGACCTCGTGATCTGCCTGCCTTGGCCTCCCAAAGTGCTGGGATTACAGGTGTGAGCCACCACGCCCGGCCTGGGTCTTGTTTTTTAATTCAGCCACTCTGTCTTTTGATTGAAGAGTTTAGTACATTCATGTTCAATGTTATTATTTATAAGTAAAGACTTTCTCCTGCCATTTTGTTATTTGTTTTCTGGGAATTCTGTACACTTCTTTTCCTTCTTTCTTTCGTTCCTGTCTTCCTTTTAGTGAAGGTGATTTTTGTCTGGTTATGATTTAGTATATTGTTTGTTTTTTTTTTGTATTTATTATATATTTTTTGGCTTGAGTGATATAGTTTGGCTCTCTATCCCCACCCAAATCTCATCTTGAATTGTATTCCCATAATTCCCACATATTGTGGGAGGGACCCAGTGGAAGATAATTTTTTTTTTTAATTATACTTTAAGTTCTAGGGTACATGTGCACAATGTGCAGGTTTGTTACATATGTATACATGTGCCATGTTGGTGTGCTGCACCTATTAACTCATCATTTACATTAGGTATATCTCCTAATGCCATCCCTCCCCCGTCCCTCCTCCCCCAACCCCAGGACAGGCCCTGGTGTGTGATGTTCCCCTTCCTGTGTCCAAGTGTTCTCATTGTTCAGTTCCCACCTATGAGTGAGAACATGCGGTGTTTGGTTTTCTGTCCTTGTGATAGTTTGCGGAGGATGATGGTTTCCAGCTTCATCCATGTCCCTACAAAGGACATGAACTCATCCTTTTTTATGGCTGCATAGTAGTCCATTGTGTATATGTGCCACATTTTCTTAATCCAGTCTATCATTGATGGACATTTGGGTTGGTTCCAAGTCTTTGCTATTGTGAATGGTGCCGCAATAAACATACGTGTGCATGTGTCTTTATAGCAGCACGATTTATAATCCTTTGGGTATATACCCAGTAATTGGATTGCTGGGTCAAATGGTATTTTTAGTTCTAGATCCTTGACGAATCGCCACACTGACTTCCACAATGGTTGAACTAGTTTACAGTCCCACCAACAGTGTAAAAGTTTTCCTATTTCTTCACATCCTCACCAGCACCTGTTGTTTCCTGACTTTTTAATGATTGCCATTCTAACTGGCCTGAGATGATATCTCATTGTGGTTTTGATTTGCATTTCTCTGATGGCCAGTGATGATGAGCATTTTTTCATATGTCTTTTGGCTGCATAAATGTCTTCTTTTGAGAAGTGTGTGTTCATATCCTTCGCCCAATTGTTGATGGGGTTGTTTTTCTCTTGTAAATTTGTTTGAGTTCTTTGTAGATTCTGGATATTAGCCCTTTGTCAGATGAGTAGATTGCAAAAATGTTCTCCCATTCTGTAGGTGGCCTGTTCACTCTGATGGTAGTTTCTTTTGCTGTGCAGAAGCTTCTTAGTTTAATTAGATCCCATTTGTCAATTTTGGCTTTTGTTGCCATTGCTTTTGGTGTTTTAGACATGAAGTCCCTGTCCATGCCTATGTCCTGAATGATATTGCCTAGGTTTTCTTCTAGGGTTTTTGTGGTTTTAGGTCTAACATTTAAGTCTTTAATCTATCTTGAATTAATTTTTGTATAAGGTGTAAGGAAGGGATCCAGTTTCAGCTTTCTACATATGGCTAGCCAGTTTTCCCAGCACCATTTATTAAATAGGGAATCCTTTCCCTATTTCTTGTTTTTGTCAGGTTTGTCAAAGATCAGATAGTTGTGGATATGCAGCGTTATTTCTGAGGGCTCTGTTCTGTTCCATTGATCTATATCTCTGTTTTGGTACCAGTACCATGCTGTTTTGGTTACTATAGACTTGTAGTATAGTTTGAAGTCATAATTTGAATCATGGGGGCAGTTTCCCCCATACTGTTCTCATGGTAGTGAATAAGTATCACTAGATCTGAGGGTTTTATCAGGGGCTTCCACCTTTGCATCTTCCTCATTTTCTCTTGCCACTGCCATGTGAGATGTGCCTTTTGCATGCCGCCATGATTCTGAGGCCTCCACAGCTATGTGGAACTGTTAAGTCCAATTAAACCTCTTTTGTTCCCCAGTCTACCCAGTGTCTTTATCAGCAGCATGAAATTGGTACAAGTAGAGTGGGATGTTGCTGAAAAGGTACTTGAAAATGTGGAAGCGACTTTGGAACTGGATAACAGGCAGAGATTGGAACAGTTTGGAAGGCTCAGAAGAAGACAGGAAAATGTGGGAAAGTTTGGAACTTCCTAGAGAGTTGTTGAATGTCTTTGACCAAAAGCCTGATAAGTGATATGGACAATAAGGTCCAGGCTTAGATGTTCTCAGATGGAGATGAGGAACTTGTTGGGAACTGGAACAAAGGTGGCACTTGTTATGTTTTAGCAAAGCAACTGGTGGCATTTTGCCCCTGCCTTAGAGATTTGTGGAACCTTGAACTTGAGAGAGATAATTTAGTGTGTCTCGTGGAAGAAATTTCTAAGCAGCAAAGCATTCAAGAGGTGACTTGGGTGCTGTTAAAAGCATTCAGTTTTAAAAGGGAAACAGAGCATAAAAGTTTGGAAAATTTGTGGCCTGACAATGTGATAGACAAGAAAACCCATTTTTTTGTTTTAGGAGAAATTCAAGCCAACTGCAGAAATTTGCATAAGTAATGAGGAGCTGAATGTTACTCCCCAAGACAGTGGGGAAGATGTCTGCAGGGTTTGCCAGAGGTCTTCACGGCAGACCCTCCCATCACAGGCCTGGAGGCCTAGGGGAAAATGGTTTTGTAGGCTAGGCCCAGGGTCCTGTTGCTGTGTGCAGCCTAGGGACTTGGTGCCCTGTGTCCCAGCTGCTCCAGCCATGGCTGAAAGGGGCCAACATACAGCTTGGGCCATGGCTTCAGAGGGTGCAAGCCCCAAGCTTTGGCATCTTCCATGTGATGTTGAGCCTATGAGAGCACAGAAGTCAAGAACTGGAGTTTAGAACCTCCACCTAGATTTCAGAAGATGTATGGAAATGTGTAGATACCCACGCAGGTTTGCTGCAGGTGCAGGGCTCTCTTGGAGAACCTCTGCTAAGGTGTGCAGAAGGGAAATATGGGCTCACCGCCCCCACACAGAGTCCCTATGGGGGCACCGCCTAGTGGAGCTGTGAGAAAAGGGCCACCGTCCTCCAGACCCCAGAATGGTAAATCCACTGACAGCTTATGCTGGACACCTGGAAAAGTTGCAGACACTCAATGCCAACCCATGAAAGCAGCCAGGAGAGAGGCTGAACCCTGCAAAGCCACAGGGGTGGAGCTGCCCAAGACCACGGGAACCCACCTTTTGAATCAGCATGACCTGGATGTGAGACCTGGAGTCAAAGGAGATCATTTTGGAGCTTTAAAATTTGACTGCCCTGCTGGATTTTGGAATTGCATGGGTCCTGTAACCCCTTTGTTTTGGCCAATTTCTCCCATTTGGTATAGCTGTATTTACCCAATACCTGTACCCACCTTGTGTCTAGGAAGTAACTAGCTTGCTTTTGATTTTACAGCCTTATAGGCAGAAGGGACTTACTTTGTCTCAGATGAGACTTTGCACTGTGGACTTTTGGGTTGATGCTGAAATGAGTTAAAACTTTGGGGGCCTGTTCAGAAGCCATGATTGGTTTTGAAATATGAGGACTTGAGATTTGGAGGGGCTGGGGGTGGAATAATGTGGTTTGACTGTGTGTCCCCACTCAAATCTCATCTTGAATTGTACTCCCATAATTCCCATAATTGTGGGAGGGACCCAGTGGGAGATAATTTGAATCATGGGGGCAATTTTACCTATACTGTTCTCATAGTAGTGAATAAGTCTCATGAGATCTGATGGTTTTATCAGGGGTTTCCACTTTTGCATTGTCCTTATTTTCTCTTGCCACTGCTATGTAAGAAGTGCCTTTCACCTCTCGCCATGATTCTGAGGCCTCCCCAGCCACGTGGAACTGTAAGTCCAATTAAACCTCTTTTTCTTCCCAGTCTACCCAATGTCTTTGTCAGCAGCGTGAAAACGGACTAATTCAATGAGGTTTGCAAATAATATCTTATATCTCATCATTTTAAGCTTATAACAACACTATTTGCATAAAGAAACAAACAATAACAAACTAATAAATGTATAATTTTTTTTAGATGGAGTCTCGCTCTGTTAACCCAGGCTAGACTGCAGTGGCGAGATCTTGGCTCACTGCAACTTCCGCCTCCTGGTTCAAGCCATTCTCCCAACTCAGCCTCCCAAGTAGCTGGGATTACAGGGGCATGCCACCATGCCCAGCTAATTTTTGCATATTTAGTAGAGACGGGGTTTCACCAATTTGGCCAGTCTGGTCACGAACTCCTGACCTCAAGTGAAGCACCCACCTCAGCCTCCCGAAGTGCTGGGATTACAGGCGTGAGCCACCACACCCGGCCACTAATAAATATTTTATACCTTAACTTCATCCACCTGCTTTTTAACTTCTGTTTCTATTTATATCTTATTGTACTATGTTTTGAAAAGTTGTTGTAGTTATTATTTTTGATCTGTTCACTGTTTAGTCTTTCTATTTGATAAGAGTAGTTTACATCCCACAGTTACAATGTTATAGTATTCTGTTTTTTCTGTGAACTTACTATTGCCAGTGGGTTTTATGCCTTCAGATGATTTCTTTCTTTTTTTATTTTATTTTATTATTATTATACTTCAAGTTTTAGGATACATGTGCACAATGTGCAAGTTTGTTACATATGTATACATGTGCCATGTTGGTGTGCTGCACCCATTAACTTGTCATTTAGCGTTAGGTATATCTCCTAATGCTATCCCTCCCACCTCCCCCCACCCCACAACAGTCCCCAGAGTATGATGTTCCCCTTCCTGTGTCCATGTGTTCTCATTGTTCAATTACCTCCTATGAGTGAGAACATGCAGTGTTTGGTTTTTTGTCCTTGCGATAGTTTGCTGAGGATGATGGTTTCCAGTTTCATCCATGTCCCTACGAAGGACATGAACTCTTCATTTTTTATGGCTGCTTAGTATTCCATGGTGTGTATGTGCCACATTTTCTTAACATCCTTTTCTTTCTGATTGAAGTGCTTCCTTTAGGCATTTCTTGTAGGAGAGATCTGGTGTTGATAAAATTTCTCAGCTTTTGTTTGTATGGGAAAGTCTTTATTCCCCCTTCATGTTTGAAGGAGATTTTCACCAGATATACTATACTAGGGTAAAAGTTATTTTGTTTTGTTTTGTTTTGTTTTTTGTTTTTTTCCTTTAGCACTTTAAATATGTCATGCCATTCTCTCCTGGCCTGTAAGATTTCCACTGAAAAGTTTGCTGCCATATGTATTAAAGCTCCTACATTGTGTGCTATTTGTTTCTTTTTTCTTGCTGCTTTTGGAATCTTTTCTTTGTCCTTGAGCTTTGGGAGTTTGACTATTGAATGCCTTCAGATAGCCTTATTTGGGTTAAATCTGCTTTGTCTTCTGTAACCTTCTTGTACTTGGATATTGATATCTTTCTCTAGGCTTGGAAAGTTCTCTGTTATTATCCCTTTGAATAAACTTTCCACTCCCATCTTTTTCCCTACCTCCTCTTTAAGGCCAGTAGCTCTTAGATTTGCCCTTTTGGGGCTATTTTCTAGATCCTGTAGGCATGCTTCACTATTTTTAATTCTTTTTTCTTTTATCTCCTCTGACTATATATTTTCAAATCGCCTGTCTTCAAGCTAATTCTTTCTTACGCTTGTTCAATTCTGCTATTCAGAGTCTGCTGCATTCTTCAGTATGCCAGTTATGCTTTTTAGCTACACAATTTCTGCTTGATTCTTTTTAATTATTTCAATCTCTATGTTAAATTTATCTAATCGAAGTCTGAATTCCTTCTCTGTGTTACTTTTAATTTCTCTGAGTTTCCTCAGAACAGCTACTTTGAATTCTCTGCCTGAAAGGTCACATATCTCCCTTGCTCCAGGGTTAGTACCTGGTGCCTTTTTGGTGAGGTCATGTTTTCCTGGATGATCTTGATTCTTGTAGATGTTTGTGTCTGGGAACTGAAGAGTTAGGTATTTATCTCTCCCTGTAGCCACCACAGATGGGAATGTGCTAAGTCTCACCTGAAGCCACGAAGTCTCGGAGTCTTACCCAAGGCCCTCAGCGTGGTACCTGTGTATGGCTGCTGGTTATTCAGGGCTCTTCAGTTAGCAGGTGATGAATCCTTCCAAGATGGGATCCTTCCCTTGAAGGCAGCAGGTTCCCTTCTGGCCCAGACGGCCTCATGACTCTGACCAGTGCCCCATCCTGCTGTGACTGAGCTGTTATCCAAAATGCAAGACAAAGTCCTCCCCACTCTTCTCTCTCCTCTCCTCAAGTGGAAAGGAGGGATCTCTTTTGGAGACTTGAGGTGTGCAGTCTGGTGTTAGGAGAGCGGTGATACCAGCACTCCCTTAGCCACCCCAGCTGGTGTCTCAGTGGGTTGTGTGCCCCCTGAGTCTACCGGCTCTGGGCCCAGTGCGGGACTAGGATTGGCCTTGGAGGTCTAGCCTTTGTGGCCTAGACCACCTTTCAAGTTTATTTAGGGCCCCAGAGCACTTTATCCCATTGTGGCAAGACTTGCAGGAACTCAAGTTCTGACCACTGGGATATCAGTGATTCCCCTCTGGCTAGGGCTGGTCTAAATGCTCCCTCATTGGGTAGACGTCAGCTGAGTTTGGTATGCTTTTGCTTTCTGCTATAACAGGACAACAGTGAGTTCAGTGCCTCACAATTGCTACACTCCCCCTTTCCACAGTGCACAAACATGCTTTCCATACCACACTACTGCTTCAGGGGGAGGGGAGAGAGGTGGCGTTTGTGATTCAAGACTGTTTTTCTTACCTCTTCGGTGCTTCTTTCAGCAATATAAAGTTAAAACCGGGTCCTGTGAGTGCTCACCTGATTTTTTGTTCTTATGAAGGTATTTTTTGTGTGTGTAGACAGTTGTTAATTTGATGTCCTTGCAGGGGGGAGGGGACGATCCATGGAGCCTTCTATTCTGCCATCTTGCTCCATTCCCTCATAACTCATTTTTTATTGCTGAATAATGTTGCATATTATGAATGTACCACAGTTTGTTTATCCCTTCACTTATTAAAGGACACAATGGTTGCTTCCAATTTTTGGTGCTTTGAATAAAGCTGCAGTTTTTTGTGTTTTGGTTTTGTTTTGTGACTGTAAGATTTCACATCATTAGGGTGAATGCCTAGAAATGGTGGTTGCTGGTTGATGTGGTAAGACTAGTTTAGCTTTTTAAGAAAAGACAAAACTGTCTTACAAAGTAGCTGTGCCATTTTATATGCCCACCAGCAGTGAATGAGCATTCCTGTCACTCGGCATCCTCTCCAGCTACTGGTGGTGTTGGGTTTTTGGATGTTAGCTAGTCTAATGTGTGTGTAGTGGTACCTCCTGGCTTTAATTTCCTTGCTTTAGTTCCCTAATGAAAAATGATGGTGAATGTCATTTCAATATGCTTGTCATCTGTATAACTTCTTTGATGAGGTGTCTCTTCAGATCTTTTGCCCATTTTTAAATTATTGAAATTATTTTGTTTAAATTATGTTCTTTGTAATGTCCAATTTAAAAATTTTTTATTTCACGGATCGTGTTTTTAGTGTCTTATCTAAAAACTCATTGCAAACCCAAGTTCCCTAGGGTTTCTCCTGTACTGTCCTCTAGAGGCTTTTTAATTTGCATTTTACATTTAGGTCTATGATTCATATTGAGTTAATTTTTGTTTGAAAAGTACAAAGTTTGTGTCTAGGTTCTTTTTTTCCCTTTTTCAAATGGATATCCATTTGTTCCAGTACAATTTGTTGAGAAAAACTATCCTGTCTCCATTGAATTGTCTTTATTTCTTTGCCAAAGATCACCTTAGTATATTGCTGTGGATCTATTTCTGGGTCGTCTATCATATACCATTGATGCATGTATCTGTTCTTTCAGCAACACCACGCTGTCTTCATTACTTTAGCTTTATAGTAAGTTTTGGAATTGGGTAGTGTGAGTCCTCCAAGTGGATTCTTACTCATCAGTATTACCTAGGTCTTTTGCCTTCCCAAATAGAGTTTAGAATCAGTTTGCCAATATCTACAAAATAGTTTGCTGGGATTTGAATTGGGATTACATTGAGTCTATAGATCAAGTTGGGAAGAAATGACATATTAAAAATATTGAGCCTTGGTGAAGTGTGGTGGCACACGCCTATAATCCCAGCACTTTGGGAGCCTGAGGTGGGAGGATTGCTTGGGGTTGGGAATTTGAGACCAGCCTAGGCAACATAGTGAGACCCTGTTCTCTGCAAAAAATAATAAAATAGCCAGGTGTGTTACCGCATGCCTGTAGTCCCAGCTACTTGGGAGGCTAAGGAGGGAATATAGTTTGAGCCTGGGCGGTTGAGGCTGCAGTGAGCTGTGATAGCAGCACTGTACTCCAGCCTGGGTGACACAGCAAGACCTTGTCTCAAGAAAAAAAAAATGGAGTCTTTCAATTCATTAACACAGACTATTTCTCCATTTACTTAGATTTTCTTTGTTTCATCAGAATTTTACAATTTTTCACATATGGATCTTGTACATATTTTGTTAGATTTATATCTAAGTATTTCCTGTTTTGGATGCTGTCATAAACAATACTTTTTAAAGTTTTAACATTTACGTATAATAGTTGTACATATTTTTGGAATACGTGTGATGCTTAGATACCTGCATAAGATGTGTAATGATCAAATCAGGGTAATCAGGGTAATTGAGATATCCGTCACCTCAAACATTTGTCTTGTGTTTGTTCTGGGAACATTCCAATTCTTCTGTTCTAGCTACTTTGAAGTATACAATAAATTATTGTTAAGTATAATCTCTCCATTGTACTATTGAATATTAAAACTTAGTATTTTTTTAAAAAACATCAAGTTCCAGTTGCTCACTGCTGGTATGTGCAAAAGTAACTGACTTTTGTCTGTTAACCTTGTATTCTGTGACCTTGCAGTATTTGCTTATTAGTTCAGGAGTTTTTCTTTTTTTCTTTTTTCGTTAATCCAGTTCTTTCGTACTTTCTATGTAGACAGTCTTGTCATCTGTGGACAAAAATCGTTTTATTTATTTCTTCCCAAACTTTATATACTTTTATTTCCCTTAAAAATGTTTTCACAATCGCTAGGACTCTCAGTGTGATATTGAAAAAGAAAGAGAACATCTTTTTCTTATTTCAGATCTTAAGGGCAAAGCATCCATTTCTCACCGCTAAGTAAGACATTATCTGTAGGTATTTTGTAGATGTTCTTTGCCAAATTGAAGAAGTCCCTTTCGTTTCCACCTTTTTTTTTTTTTAAGTTTGTGCTTTTTAGGAACTAAAGGATTTTTTTTTAAATGTATACACGTACAGAACGTGCAGGTTTGTTACATAAGTATACACGTGCCATGGTGGTTTGCTGCACCTATCAACCTGTCATCTACATTAGGTGTTTCTTCTAATGCTATTCCTCCCCTAACACTCCACCTCCAGACGAGCCCCGGTGTGTGATGTTCCTCTCCCTGTGTCCATGTGTTCTCATTGTTCAACTCTCACTTATGAGTGAGAATATGCGGTGTTTGGCATTCTGCTCATGTGTTCATTTGCTGAGAATGATGGTTTCCAGCTTCATCCATGTCTCTGCAAAGGACATGAACTCATCCTTTTTTATGGCTGCATAGTATTCCATGGTATATATGTGCCACATTTTCTTAATCCAGTCTATTGTTGATGGGCATTGGGGTTGGTTCCAAGTCTTTGCTATTGTGAACAGTGCGGCAGTAAACATACGTGTACATGTGTCTTCATAGTAGAATGATTTATAATCCTTTGGGTATATACCCAGTATGGGATTGCTGGGTCAAATGGTATTTCTGGTTCTAGATCCTTGAGGAATCGCCACACTGTCTTCCATAATGGTTGAAGTAATTTTCACTCCCACCAAAAGTGTAAAAGCTTCCTATTTCTCCACATCCTCTCCAGCACCTGTTGTTTCCTGACTTCTTAATGATCGCCATTCTAACTGGCCTGAGATGGTATCTCATTGTGATTTTGATTTGCATTTCTGTAATGACCAGTGATGATGAGCTTTTTTTCATGTATTTGTTGGCTGCATACATTTCTTGAGAAATGTCTTTTCATATCCTTTGCCCACTTTTTGATGGGGTTGTTTGGGTTTTTTCTTGTAAATTTGTTTAAGTTCCTTGTAGATTCTGGATATTAGCCCTTTGTCAGATGAATAGATAGCAAAAATTTTCTCCCATTCTGTAGGTTGCCTGTTCACTCTCGTGATAGTTTCTTTTGCTGTACAGAAGCTCTTTAGTTTAATTAGATCTCATTTGTCAATTTTGGCTTTTCTTACCATTGCTTTTGGTGTTTTAATCATGAAGTCTTTGCCCATGCCCATGTCCTGAATGGTATTGCCTAGGTTTTCTTCTAGAGTTAGGCTTTAGGTCTTACTTTTAAGTCTAATCCATCTTGAGTTAATTTTTCTATAAGGCATAAGAAAGGGGTCCAATTTCAGTTTTCTGCATATGGCTAGTTGGTTTTCCCAACACCGTTTATTAAATAGGGAATCCTTTCCCCATTGCTTGTTTTTGTCAGATTTGTCAAAGATCAGATTGTTGTAGATGAGTGGTGTTATTTCTGAGGCCTCTGTTCTGTTCCATTGGTCTATATGTCTGTTTTGGTACCAGTACCATGCTGTTTTGGTTACTGTAGCTTTGTAGTATAGTTTGAAGTCAGGTAGCATGATGCCTCCAGCTTTGTTCTTTTTGCTTAGGATTGTCTTGGCTATACAGACTCTTTTTTGGCTCCATATGAAATTTAAAGTAATTTTTTCTAATTCTGTAAAGAGATTCAGTGGTAACTTGATAGAGATAGCATTGAATCTTTAAATTACTTTGGGCAGTAGGGCCATTTTTACGATATTGATTCTTCCTATCCATGAGTATGGAATGTTTTTCCATTTGTTTGTGTCCTCTCTTATTTCCTTGAGCAGTGGTGTGTGGTTCTTCTTGAAGAGGTCCTTCACATCCCTTGTAAGTTGTATTCCTAAGTATTTTATTCTCTTTGTAGCAATTGTGAATGGTAGTTCACTCATGATTTGGCTGTCTGTCTGTTATTGTTGTGTAGGGAATGCTTGTGATTTTTGCACGTTGATTTTGTATCCTGAGACTTTGCTGAAGTTGTTTATGAGCTTAAGGAGATTTTGGGCTGAGATGATGGGGTTTTCTAAATATACAATCACATCATCTGCAAACAGAGACAGTTGGATGAGGAAGTCCCTTTCTATTGGATTTTGTGAGATGCTTTTTCTACATCAATTGATATGATCGTTTGGTTTTTCTTCTTTTAGCCTATTGATGTGGTGGATCACATTGATTGGTTTCCAAATATTGAACCAGCTTCTTATACCTGATTGTGGCATATAATTCCCTTTATACATTGATGTGCTAATATTTTGCTGAAGATTATTTTTCCATCTGTGTTCATGAGAGATATCAGTCTACTATTCTGTGTTCTTGTAATGTCTTTATCTGGCTTTGGTATTAGGGCAACTCAAGCCTCATGGAATGAATTAGGAAGTGTTCCTCTGAACCTGTTTTCTGGAATAGCTTTTGGAGAATTGGTACTATTTCTTCCAAAAATGTTTGGTATAATTCTTTGGGCTTGATGCTTTCTTTGTTAGCTTATTAATTATTGATTCAATTTCTTTGGTAGAAATTCCTTCAATTTCTTTTTTTATAGCCCTATTCAGATGAGATGATGTATTTCTCCTTGTGTATATTTTGGAAGTTTGTGTCTTGATTAAAGAAATTTCATCTAAGTTATCAAATACATGGGCAGAGCAGTTTTTCTTAGTATTTCTTTATTATCCTTTTATTTTTATTTATTTTTTAAATTATACTTTAAGTTCTAGGGTACATGTGCACAATGTGCAGGTTACATATGTATACATGTGCCGTGTTGGTTTGCTGTACCCATTAATTCCTCATTTACATTAGATATTTCTCCGAATACTATCCCTCCCCCATGCCCCCACCCCACGACAGGCCCTGGTGTGTGATGTTCCCCGCCCTGTGTCCAAGTGTTCTCATTGTTCAATTCCCACGTATGTGTGAGAACTTGCGGTGTTTGGTTTTCTGTCCTTGTGATAGTTTGCTCAGAATGATAGTTTCCACCTTCATCCGTGTTGCTGCAAAGGACATGAACTCATCCTTTTTTATGGTTGCATAGTATTCCATGGTGTATATGTGCCACATTTTCTTAATCCAGTCTATCACTGATGGACATTTGGGTTCTTTCCAAGTGTGAATAGTGCTATTTCCAAGTGTGAATAGGAGCTATTGTGAATAGTGCCGCAGTAAACATATGTGTGCATGTGTCTTTATAGTAGCGTGATTTATAAGATCAATAGTGATGCCCCCTCTTTCATTTCTGATATTGGTAGTTTGTGTCTTCCTTCCCTCTCTCCCTTTTTTATTTTTTGGACGGAGGTATTTGGGAAGTGTTTTCAAAATACACATTTGAGCCTTTTCCTATATCTGCTTCCGATGGTGGTTTGGGGGTGTTGGCTTGGCCTTGCTTTCTTTAGAACATTCCAGAACTCCTGATGTATCCTGTGTGAGGCTGGAGACTGGGAACTGTTATACATCTGGATCATTCTGTTTTTAGTTTTCAAACCTTTTCAGCAGGGCACTTTCAGGCCATTTGTGAATGTTAATATGTGAAACAGAAAAATGCAAAGCCATTGTAATTGATTTGCGAGAGGAAGAGAGAGACCTAAGGATACTGCCTGCTTGGTATTCACCCCTCTCATCTCAAGGCAGCACCTGAGGAAGCACTAGGGGGGTCCCAGAGCCCTATCTCTGGTTCTCATATTAAATAAGGTCATGCCCGTGAATGTATTTGAGGATGGTGCTTAGTACATAATACGGGTTGGATAAAGGTTAGCTGCTGGTCTTGCTCTTATTGATAATTTCCTATCATTCATAGGCATCCACCAGTGGAGAGGGCTGCCTCTCAGGGTGGTCAGTGGATTCCCTGTGGCCAAGGAATCTGAGCAGAAGCTGATGTATGGGAGAAGAGAGTAGAGGACCGCGCAGGGCCTTCACAAAGAGCCCTCTAGGTCCCCTTCTGAATTTGGAGATGCAGGAATTCAGCCTGTCTCTTCACCTTCCCTCTTCCTAGAACAGAGGGTGGCACAGGGGAGAAGGTGGTGTGTCCCAGCACATCCAAACCTTTCCATTGGAAATCCCAACTTCCTCTGATCACATCCTTCTAGGATCGTGGTCCATTTCAGTTTCTTACATTGTTTATCTGGTTTTGGAAGGCTCTGCTCTGACCAACGGGGGATTGAACCTGCACAGTCCAGTGAAGAGGAAGCTGGAAGCGGAGAAGGACTACGTCTTTGACAAAAGGCTCAGATACAGTGTCCGCCAGAATGAAAGCAACTGTCGGTTTCGAGACATCGTCGTGCGGAAGGAAGAAGGGTTCACGCACATCCTGCTGTCCAGTCAGACCTCGGATAACAATGCCCTGACACCTGAGGTAAGGGGTGGTGGCCAGAGGGAAGGGCAGGCTGGGCTGTGGCTCCTTCTCACTCAGAATGGAACATTGGCTTTCTCCTTCCTTCCGTCAGGGAGCTGAGGACGGTAACTAGCGTACATAAAAACTTGACTGCAGCGCGCAATTTGCTCATCATTTTATGTACATTATCCCATTTGATCTTTATGACCATGTAATGCTACCCTCTCATCTTATGGATGAAGACCATGGGGAGAGGGACTCACTGAACTGATCGTGGACAGAGACTTAGCCAAGGGGCAGACCCAGAATCGAAACATCACATCTTGGGCTTTTCCAGCTAAACTTTGTTGTCATCAGCATGTCATATTTGTTGGCCGCAGATATAATTCACTCAGTTAATGTATCTCACTCAGTTTATAATACATATATATGTTACTACATATTGTATATATAATTGAGACAGATTGATTTCACATACCATAAATGTCACCCTTTTAAAATGTACAATTCAGTGATTTTTAATATATTCACAAGGTTGTGCAAGCATCATCACTATTGAATTCCAGAACATCTTCATCACCCCAAGGAGAAACCTCACCCACATGAAATAGTAACTTCCATTCTCCTTTCCCCCATGCCCTGGAAACCACTCATCTACTTTCTGTCTCTATAGATTTGCCTATTCCGGACAGTTTGTATCAATGGAAACGTGTAGTATGTAGCCTTTTGTGTCTGGCTTCTTTCACTTAGCATGTTTTCGTGTTTCATCCATGTTTTAGTGTGTATCCATACTTCATTCCTTTTTATGGCTAAATAATATTCCATTGTATGAATAGACTATATTTTGTCTGTCACCTTTTCTATTTGTTGGACGTTTGGCTTGTTTCTACTTTTGATTTTTATGGATAATATTTCTACAAATGTTATATCCAAGTTTTTGTGTGAACATATATTTTCAGGTTTCTTGGATATATTTCTAATTTCTAATATGATTTTCTTGAATCTATTCCAGTTCTTAGAATTGCTGGGTCATATTGCTTACCGTATTTTTCGAGGAACTGCAAAAAGTGTTTTCCACAGTGGGTCGCCCATTTTACGTTCTGACCAGTAGTATGTGAGGGTTCTAGGTTCTCTGTATCCTCGATAACACTTGTTACGTCTGTCTTTTTTATTATAGCAATACTAGTGCATGTGAGGTGGTATCTCATTGTGGCTTTGGTTTGCATTTCCCTGATGACTAGTCATGTTGAGCATCTTTTCATGAGTGCATTGGTCATTTATCTCTTCTTTCTATTCACATCCTTTGCCTATTTTTAAAATTAGGTCACTTTTCTTTCTATGGTTGACTTTTAAGCATTCTTTATGTACTCTAGATAGTAAAGCCTTATCAGATACATGACTTGAAAATATGTTCTCCTATTCTGAGAGTTGATGTTTTACTTTTTTGATAGTGCCCTATGACAAACAAATTTTTAAATTTTGATGAAGTCTGTTTTACTGCTTTTTCTACATTACTTTTAAAATATTAATCATGCTTATGTCTTAGGTGAATAAAATAGGGAAACAATGAATCCTTAATGCAGTGAGATTGACAACATCATTCAAAATACAGGGTACATGGCAGGAGAAGGGAACAGATTCTTGACGGCACAAAGGTGGGAAGATGCTCCACGAAGCAGCCTTTTCCTACAAGATGCCTGGGGTAGGGCAGTAGAGTGGTAAATGGCGATAACAGTGATGACAGCCACTGAACAGGGGCTCTTTGTTCCTTGTATTTGCTGTTTATCTAATGTCATTTCATCACCTCCCTTCTGATGTAGGATTGTTATGATCCACGTTGTATAGATGAGAAAATTTAGGCTTAAACAACCCAACTGGGCTAGGGTCTCACAGCTTAACCAAGTAGGTGCCAGGAGGGCAGGGGTTCTGTTCTTGCTCGCCCTTTTGTCTCTTCTGTTCATCCCAGTGCCAGGCCCACTGAAGACATTTAACTCCGAGACCCCTTTTTCTGTCCTTGCAATATCCTGTATTCTCTTTTTCATAATAGCAATGGGAGGTTAATGAGAAGGGTATGTTTTGGGGGATGAAGTCAAGGGATGGCCACTCACTCACATCGGGATAATAGAATGACCTAGCATTGTCCAGTGTACCCCGTACCATCAGGGAGGCATAGGAAGTGGGGTGGGGAGGGAGGTGCTGTGCTCTTGAATTTGTGATTGCATTATTATTATGGTTGAAATAGACCCTGGTTCTTTTATGGGGTTGTGGGTGCGGCCATCTGGAATGATTGACAAATGGTGAGGGAAGCACTGTGGCTAAAGCCTTGGGGTTGTGGGGTAGTGGTTGTGCTGCCCCTTCTGTGAGCATGGTGTTTTGGGGGCCTCTCCATCCTCCGCCTGTAACAGAAGCATCCCTGGGGTTCTCTGCTGTGTAGACCTCTGTGTAGGATTCATAGAAGCCCAGAGCTTGCAGTCCACCCCGAAAGCAGCTCTTCATATGTTTATACACCTGGAAACCTCATTATTTTAAGCTCATCATGACATCTGCACAGACCAGTTTTTCCTAGATTCTTTCTACTTCACTACTTTCTAAAAGCATGCTCTAAAAAGGCACAGCATTTTGTTTCACTAAATTGAACACATGTGAAGTCTCCAGTTCATTCCCTCTGTGGAGCAGCCCTGGGTGGTAACTGTTGCCCACTCATCATGGAAAACATGTTGTGCTCGACTGATTTAAGGTGCACAGCTTCTCACCTCCTGAGCTGCACGCTTGGTTAATTGGGGTTCCTTTCCTAATCAGTGGCAGTCGGTTACAGAACAGGAGGAACACAGTCAAAGTTATTGATCTGGTATTTTCAGCTCTCTCAACAACTGAAGGGGAGTGAGTATGTGGGTGAGCCAGCTGACTGGGTAAAGCAGCCCCTAATGAAGGTCCTACTGAAATGGAGAGGCTGTGTGAGAGGAGGAATACAGGTTTTAGTCTAGCAGACCTGGCTTCCAGTCCTCCCTTCAACTTACCATGCTGTTACCTTGGGAAGTTACTTTGCTGCTCTGAGCTTCCTCCTTTATAGAAATTTTACAGTATTTTGCTGGCAAGATTAGAGATAATGTATGCACAGGAGCCCACAAAGTACCTGGCATACAGGAGGTATGTAATAAATGTTCCCATCATTGTTAACGTGAAGCAGAGGCCATTTAATATCCACCAGCAGACATTGCCTTGCTTGTGAATGGAGGAACCAGAAGGCGACCACTTTCATGGTTATAATTAAATTGCTTTTTCTAGTTGTATATGTAACATTGGTTGGATTGGCCTCATGGGCAGAAATTCATACATTACTGTGTGCATTATGTAGATTCTGAAGCTAGTGGGTTTGCTGTAATATTTCTCCTGTCTGGGATACAGCAGAGAACCAGGAGATGAACAGAAATGCCCTTTAAGGAAAGAGTCAGTGAAACAGATGACACAGTCTCCTTGATTGAAAGCTTATCCACTTCCCCACTGGTAGAAGTCTCCAGGTCTTCCTTCAGTGCCCTTGGCCTCAGCCCACAATCCTACCACTACTCTCAGGAACACAGCAGACATGCAGGAGTCCCCTTTCACACCCCTCTTGTCGTGGCCCCATGTGCAAACCTGTCTCAAGGCCGGTTCACCTTTATTCTTGAATAGCTCTTTCATATGTTTACTTCTATTTCCACCATAACCATTACAGTCCACTACTAGGCTATTTTGTCTGGACTACTGTAATTAGCCGTCTCATAAGTCTGCCTCCTTTCATGCTTCCTGCCCTGTAATCCATTCTGCATAAGGCAGGCAGAATGATCTTCCAGAAATGCAGCTGTGGCCAAGTCAACCCTTTATACACACACCACTCCCCAACCAAATGTGTTGATGGCTCCTGATTACCCTGGCTGACAGTCAGAACCCTCAGTGTGGTGCAGTCCTGCCTCATCGTGCAGCCCACCTCACATACCTGTCCTCCTGTACCTCAGTCACCTGGTTTGCTTTCATGCTTACACCTGCCCCGGGGCCTTTATATGTGCTCTGACTGGAACAGGCCTTTCTTCCTCCTTGCTTCACTCACTCTTGCTCTTCCTTCAGGTCTCAGTTCAGCCATCACTTGCACGAGTCTTATCACAGTTGTTAGTCTACATGTATTTGTGGGGTGACTTGTTAAATGTCTGATATCCTCCACCTCCTCCATTAGACTCTAAACTTCTTGGGGGTAAAGACTGGCATTCTCTTAATTCAGTAAACATTTGTTAAATTCTTTTATGTGAAAGGGTCTGGACTAGGTGCTGCAAGGGATATAAAGATGGTAAGTATACTATTTTAGCTCTTATGGGATTGTATTATTATCTATAACTGTGTAGCAGATTGTTCTAAACTTAGCATTTTAAAACAGCACACGTTTATTGTCTCATAATTGCTGTGGGTCAGGAATCTGGGCATGGCTCAGCCAGATGCTTCCAGCTCAAGGTTGCTTACAAGGCTGCTGTCAAGTGGAGGCTGGGGCTGCAGTCTCACACGAAGGCTCAACTGGAGGAGAATTCACTTCTAAGCTCACCCAAGTGGTTGTTGGATGCATCTGTCCCCTGCCATGTGGGCCTCTTCTGAGGGCTACTCATGACAAAGCAGCTTTATTCCCTCAGAGCAAGAACTCCAAGAAAGATAGCAAGAGAGGATGATCCTTTTGTCACCTATTCTCCTCCTGAAGATGACCTGCCATCATTTTGGCATCTTCTGTTGAAGCCAATTGCTAGGTCCAGTCTTCTCTTAAGGGTGGGATTTACAGAAGAGTGTGAATACAAGGGGTTTAAATCACACAGAAGGCAAGATACAGTAAGGAGGTGCACATTCTACAAGGGAGTTTGTCAGAAGAATCACAACAAGGATTTAAAGTATTCAGGGTTTTGGGAGTAGGGAGAGTATGCATCTAGTCTAGGGCATGGGGAAATCTCCCTTGAAGGTGGTTGCATTTGAGATAGGCCTGGTGTGACTGGATTTGAGCAGGTACAGTTGAAGTATACAGAGAGGGACCGTGATTGATTCCTCTTTTATATCACATTCTAATTAATTTGGTTATCTGGGTGTAAACCCATGCCAAATCCAAAGCTAGAGGTCATAGAGGGGGAGTCTGTTCTCTGCAGCAGACAACTAATAGCAGGTGCAAGTGACAGCTAGGAAGTGCATAATGAGGGCAGTGAATGTACAGGACATATTTAGGACTTCCAAATGCATAGCAGTGTGGAACTATTTGTTATAGAATCACATCCCAGAAGCCTCTAAGAAGAATTTTCTGTTATAGGCCAGCAGGTGACCATTGAGAGGTAGTTATATGCATACAGTATATTCTGTTTAAGAAGGAAAGAGAATGTGGACTAATTTCGGAACATTTTACTTTAAATGAACCAGTTACATTATTAAATTTGGGGTCTTTCAAGAAGATAGAATCTTAGCCATCTGTCCAAATGGAATTACCAACACCAAAAGGAAAGAAAAGAGATATAAAGTAGATATAACTTTTTTAAAAATGAAAAACAGTATAGTTTGTACTTTTGTATCAATAAAATGCAAATTTATTTTCAGTTTAATTCATAAATGAGATGGCTGTTTTGTTTGGTCTTTTATTTATTTTTTCTTAACGAATTGAGAAGTAGGTAAGTATGGCCTTAGCCAGAGAGGCTACTCTCTGAGTCATCTATAGAATTTCAGTTCACATCTTTACAGCAGGGTTTCTTTTTTTTTTTATTTGTCTCTCAGAGAAATAGCGTTCATGTATAGGTGAGAGTATATCTATTTCTGGAGGCAGATGGATTAAAGGACCCACAAGATAGTGGCCTGTGAGCTTTTTTGATGTTCAAAATAAATATCTGTTGCTTATACCCAGATAGGCTGGAATGTGCTTATTCCATCCTTCCAGCAGGGCACAGGCCTGGAGATTCTCAATTCAGATTGACATCTAGCCCTGTTTTTTCCACTAAAATCCTATCCATTTAAAAAAATCGTCCAACAGTATAAAGTAGGAGAAAGTAAAGGATGGTTAGCAAGAGATTTAAATCATGGGTGTGCCTCTTACTGTTGGTGTGACCCTGGACATCTTACTGCACCTCTCTGAGTCTTCATGGTGTTACTTGCAAGGTTGAGATACCATCTCCTACCTTACCAGATTTTTGTTTGGAATAAAATATTACATGGAAATTACCTGGTGCAATTCCTGGCACTACTAGGTGCTTAAGAAATGGGAGTTCTTTTAAAACTTTAACCTTAAAAAACAGTATTTTCCCAGTATCCCCCTAACTTCCATACACCGTGATGATGCCTGTGGAGTCTTTAATAGTGATCCTTTGGAAGTTTGCTCACTTATCATCTCCTCTGTTAGCCTCTAAGCTTCACCCAGGCACACGCCATGCCTTGTTTTCTATCACTATGTACTTTCTGCTCTTGTTTTAGCAATCCAGTGATTGGGTGTTCTTTATTTTATCCTCCTCCCCATTCATTGTAATTCGTGTATTTTTAAGAAGTTATCCCTAACTTATATACACATAGCAAAGGCTAAGAGTAATTACCTCCACCACTTCTGAATATAACCTTGACATGCTCTAACCCTAGTCATTCCTCCTCTCATCCTCTGCAATATTATTGCCTGCTACTACAGTTCTACGCTGTACCAACCCCTGCCCTCAAATTAATGAATATCAGTATTATGATTTTTATAGTCAGTTTTTTTTTATTAACAACACATTCACCAAGTTTTTCCTTTTTTTTTTTTTTTTTTTAGACGGGATTTCATTCTGTCACCGAGGTTGGAGTACAGTGGCACGATCTCGGTTCACTGCAACCTCTGCCTCCCATCCTCCTGCTGAAGAGCTGGGACCACTGGAATGCACCACCATGCCTGGCTAATTTTTTTTTTTTTTTGTATTTTTAGGAGAGTTGGGGTTTCATCATGTTGCCCAGGCTGGCCTCGAACTCCTGAGCTCAGGCAATCTGCCTGCCTCAGCCTCCTAAAGTGCCAGAATTACAGGTGTGATCCACCAATTTCTTTGCTGGTTATTATTCCTTGCACGTTAGTTTTTGTTTCTGAATATAGTTTCTGTTTCTTGAAGTACATTCCTTTTTAGTTCTTTTAGTGAGGGTCTAAAAATCGTAAACATTCTTTGACTGAAAATGCCTAATTTTTACCCTTCCTTTTAAGTGAATTTAGCTGAGTGAAGAATTTGTTGACAGTTGTTTTCCTCAGCACCTTGACAATTGTGTTCTGCTACCTTCTGGAATTTATTTCTGCTATGTAGAATTTGCCTCCAGTTAAATATTTGCCCTCTGTAGGTAAGCTTTCTTTTTCCTCTGGATGTATTTAAGGTTTTGCTTTGTCTTTGATGTTCTGAAGTTTAAATATGATATGTCTGTGCATGCATGTATTGTTATTTTTATTGCTTAGCTTTTTGTTGTAGTTCTTAAATTTTAGTATTCAAGTCTGTGGTAGATAGAAGCCCTCTCCCCAAGATGTTCATGTCCAAATCTCCAGAATCTATGACTATGCTAGGTTCCATGGCTAGGGGGAATTAACGTTTCAGATATACAATTAAGGCTGCCAGTTAGCTGACCTTAAAATTAAGAGTATTCTAGACTACCTGGATGGGCTCAGTGTAATCACAAGGGTCTTTAAATGTAGATGAGAGAAGCAGAAGAATCTGTCAGAGTGACACAAACTGAGAAAGTGAGGAAGACCCAGCTCGGCATTATTGCCTTTGATGATGGAGGAAGGGGCCATGAACCAAGGAATGTGGGTGGCCTCTATAAGCTGGAAAAGGCAAGAAAATGATTCTCCGTTAGCGCCTCCACAAAGGAATGCAGTCTTGCTGACAACTTGATTTTAGTCCAGTAAACCTGCATCAGACATCTGACCTACGGGACTATAAGATAGTAAATTTATGTTATTTTATGCTGCCAAATTTATAGTAATTTTTTACAGCAGCTGTAGGAAACTAGTGGATCTTTCATCAATTCTGTTAAATTCTCATCCTTTATCTCCTTCGATATTGACTTTCTCCTCTTCTCTTTGATCTCCTGATAGAATCCCTACAGCACAAATTTTAAATCTTAGCATTCTTGTCTTTAATCTCTCCGTTATATTTTCCATCTCTGTTTTTCTGTGCTACGTTTTGGTCAATTACTTCAGGTCTTTCAGTTAATTTATGCTCCCTTTAGCACCACCTAATCTGCTGTTGATCTCAGCAGATGTCCATGACTTTGTTTTTTATTTCCAGAAGTTTCTTTTTCTCCTCAAATCTATTTTTTCCCCATATTCTCCTGTTCTTTACTTATTGTTTATGTCTCTTTTCCTCTCTGTGATTATTTGAAACATCCCTATTTTACAGTCTCTTTTGGATCCTTCTATTACTTGAAGTCATGTTATGTAATCCGCTCATTTGCTGAGTATGCCAACTTGTATTTCCCAAGTATTTTGTGATTTTTGATTGTGAGCTCATCTCCTGCTAGGATTTTTTTTCCTGTGTAATTCCCATGCGGTCTGGGTTGCAGTTTCTCCCCAGAGTACTTTTACATTCATTTCCATCGGACACCTCAGGGCTATTACTAGCCTGTGTCCAATTTCTGTGTTAATTTTTTTATCTTGTGGATTCTTCCCCATGTGGGTGTGGTAACTCAGAACTTCAAATCCACATACAGGGCAGGCTTGGAGTTTTAGCTTCTCATGGGAGAGTTTTCCTACAGCAAAAATAAATTATTTGCTGGAGTGGCTTGTCCTGACTGTGGTATGGCAAATAGGTAGCAGAAGGACTAGAAGGGCTGAGCCTGTTCATGGTAAAGCCGATTCCATCATAGGCTTCCTGTCTCCAAAGCCTGTATGTTTTCAGCCTGGCCACACTGCCTTGAGTCCTTGTGAATACCAGGCACCCAAGACACATTGTGTAGTCTAGATACGCAGTGTTGCTGCAAGGTTGTGATTGGAAGGAGTCGGGGAGTATGCAGGGGTGTGAGGGGGATTGCTTCAGTCAATACACAGACTTGGAGGGTCTGGATGATGCTTGGGCCTCAGAACGTAGCATGTGGCAGGAGCTCAGCTTCAGATCCTGGCTCCATCCTAAAATCCACAGTCTGGGAGGGGAGAAGGATCTGCTTTCCCCTGGGCATCACAGAGCTCATTTCCTGCTGCTCCCATAGCCACACTGCTATCATGCGGAGGTCTTCAGATGAAAAGCCCTGATGCTTTGAGAGGCAGCCTAGCCTGCGGTGAAGGACATGGGCCCCAAAGTCTGACTTCCTGAGTCCTAGTCTAGCTCCACCCCATACTTGTAAACTTCTCACAGTCACTGTACTTTGATTTTGTCATTCATAAAATGGAGCTTCAACACGTGACTCCCCCAAAGGCTAAGTGAGTTCATATCGTAAAGCAGCACTTCTCAAACAATAACGTGCATATGAATTTCCTGCAGGTCCCATGAACATGAAGAAATTCATCCTGTTGGTCTGGGCTGGGGTGCAAGACTCTGCATTTCTAGCCAGCTCCTAGGAATGTGAAGCTGCTGGTCTAAGGACCATACTTTGAGTAGTGAGGTTTGAAAGTGCTTGGGGCAGAAGCTGACCTGTTCTGTAGGGTCAGTATATAAACGGAGACATCTTGCAGGGTATGTGCCATGCACTGCACTAAGCAGTCTACTTGCATCTTGTTTGTTGGTTCATCTGAGGTAGCTCTGAATTTTACAAATAGGGAGACCAGGAGAGGCTATTGATTTCACCCCAGAACACCCAAGATACTGTGGGGTAGAAGTGGAGCTTGTGCCCAACCGTAGCCCCAGAGGCGCATGTGGACCTTCTGGAACCCCCTGTAATACGTCGGGGCTGGGGCTTTAGACTCTGCATTTCTGGCCACCTCCTGAGGGGTGTGTTGCTGCTGTTCCAAGGACTACACTTTGAGCAGCGAAGTTTGAAAGTGCTTGGGGCAGACAGAGCCTGTACCGTCTCAGCAGGAAGCTTTGAGCTGGCCAGTCTGTTAGCGCAGGCTCTGCGACTTCCTGACATGTTGCCTTGAGAAAGTCACCTTTCTCTCTGAGCCTCAGTTTCTCTTTCTATAAAATGGAGCTAATAATAATGCCCACCTCACAAGGGGTTGGGGGTGCAAGTACTCATGGGCAAGTGCTCTGTAACCTTCAGGCTCATCCAAAAATAGTTGCTCATGTGATGAGGAGCTGAACAGCCGGGCTGCATGCCTTTGAAAAGCGCAAACACAGTTAGCTTTCATGGGGTGCAAACTTTTTGGTGGCAAACTCTTTACAGTCTTTTAAATGGTTTTCACAGGTGCCTTTTGAGTTGGCCTTGTAAAAGCTTCTAGGTGGGTGAGCAAGCAGCCTGCCTAATTTCCTCTGAAGTTGAGGAAAAGGGCTATGAGGGAGTTTCTGTGTGACTAAACAAGCAGATACTGAGTGTCCACCATACCCCAGGCACTGTGCTAGGCTCTGAGTATACACTGGAGCATAAGAGAGATGCAATTCCTGTCTTTATTAAAATAACAGTTGAGCAAGTGTGGACAAATAAAAGGCAGGAAACAAACAAGTAGTAGGTAAGACAGGTAAATGTATGATAAATGAAGAAAACAAATGGGGGTGCTGGGCAAGGGAGAATAGGGGGAGGAGAATAGGGTGGGTCATAGAAGGACTTTCAGAATCAAGGAGCCTGGGCAACCCCACAAGGGGTGGGGAGATTGGCACGTGCAAAGGTGATTAGGTGAATATAGGCTTGGCCCAGGGAAGACGTTCAAAGAAGGCTGCAGGGTCGTAAATGGGAGCTCTGGGCTCTCCTAGCTGCCCCACCCCTGCCTGTCCACCCCTGGGCTGGTTGCGTGCTCTGGGGCTGAGTCCTCTCCTTCTCCATAAATGGAAGGCCATGGCCAGACAGTGGGAATTTGCAGTGTCAAAGTGCATAGACTAGGCATTGTGTGAGCCAGGCCAGGGCTCAAATCCATCTCTAACACTTACCAACTGTGTGGCCTTGGACTAGTGTTACGACCCCTCTAGGCATCTGTTCCCTGGTCTGGAAGTAAGAATAGTGCCCACTCACTGGTGCTGGGGAGGCTGGAACCCATTTGCAGGGTACCTGGCCTGCAGTACGTGTTCACTGCTAAGGTAGCACTTGTTGGTCTTACCACTTACCGAGGGCACCTGTGTCTATCTCCCAAATTCTGTCCTGCCCTCCACCTGCCTAAGACAAGGTCATAGAGGCCTAAAAATCCTAGGGCATACATGCAGGAGGCCCAAGCAGGAGATTAGGGGAACTTGTCCCATGATGGCAGGGTGGCCAGCACGGTTCTTCCATGTCAGATGGCACCTATACTGGCATGAAGAGGTGGAACAAAATGCCTTTTATCCAGAATTCATCACTACCTCCCAGGAATGTGAACCTGCAGGTGGCCATAGCATAACCTTTCCTTTCATTTATTCTTCACTGGAGGCCTTGAGAGTGGGCCCACCCACTTATAGATGGGGACATTGAGGATGAATAACCAGCATGGCTCAGGTCCCATGGCTAGTAGGGTGCAGAGCCAGAATTTGGACCAGGGGCTTGGAACTCCAGTGGGACATTGAACCCAGGTCTGGATCTGATGCCAAAGCCCACTTGCCATGTGGCACCTGCAGGCCCTGCGGGGTATGAGCTGGAGGAAAGATGAGCAAGGATGTATAATAATTAAATTGAGTCATCTAGAGATGGCTTACATCCCTCACTTGGGCTGTGCATGGATTTTTTCCACATCTTGTAAAGGGCTAAATAAGCAAATGCCAGAACAAGATTTGCAGAGATTTACCAAGGATTGAGTGACTCCAGGCCAGGCTTCCAGATCTGCAGCCAGTGACCACACTGCCTCCTTATTAGCACTCTCCTGCCTTCTCCGGGGATGGTGCTGGTGGGCTTTGGCTATGATAAGTGTTTTTCTCCTTGCTCTGGACTCTTGCTTGTACTCAGGGGAGGCTCCCTGCGCAGGCAGAAGCAGATTCCCTGGCCTCTACCCTCAGGGGGTCAGGCCTCTGGCTGTCTTGCAGTCTGAAAGCCCCAGGCTTACAGGATAGACATTTAACATCCCTGCAAATTCATCTCTGCCGGCAGATCATGAAAGAAGTCCGGCGAGCGCTCTGCAACGCAGCCACAGATGACAGCAAACTGCTGCTCCTCAGCGCAGTGGGGAGCGTGTTCTGCAGCGGCCTGGATTATTCCTATCTAATTGGCCGGTTGTCCAGCGACCGGCGAAAGGAGAGCACTCGGATTGCAGAAGCCATCAGGTGAGCTGTGCTCCTTTTCCCACACCTTGGGGTCCTGCTTAGGATTACCAAGTAAAAATACAGGCTGCTCAGTTACATTCGAATTCCAAACAACCAGGAATTTTATTTTTAGCATAAGTATATCCTGTGCAATATTTGAGGTCTGCTTACATTTTTAAAATGTTGGTTATTTATCTGAAATTCAGATTTTAATTGGGCATCCGATATTTTCATCTCTAACCATGGTCCTGCCAAAATTAGGGATGCTTTGCCCTCTAGGTTAGATCCCACTTTCATTCTTTTGATCGGAAAGATTTTTTATTTGCTATCAAGGCCTGAGTCTGGTAGTGGCCATGTGTTATCCACACTACTACCGCCCCTTGCCTGATGGGGAGAGTCTCTGGTTGTCTGGTTGTTTGTATGTCCCAGCACTGCCGTAGCTCAGCAGTGGGGAGGTTGATGGAGGGGTTCCCTGGGCAGCTGTGTGTTTGCAGACCCAACGGGATACAGAGTATTTCCCCCTTTCTAATTGCCCCTGGGCAAAAGTTGGGATCCTGGCGGTGACATCCAGTCCCAACAATGAGTACCCTTTTGGGACACTGAAGGGTAGTTATTTCCCCATTCTTTATCAGTATATCAAAAGCAAGTGAGTGTCATTTCTAGACACTATGGCTGTTTAGCTGGTTTACAGCTGTCACCCAGTGTTCACCTGGCGGGGGCTGCTGTATCTTGCTTAGGAATCAGACAAGTCACAATTCAGGAATGCCCCTGGTCACATGAGAAGGAACATTTACTCCACATGGTGTCACGGAGCCTCAGGCCACAAGTCAGGGATTTTCTGGGGCCTCCAGTCTCTATGGTTCTGTGGAAGGGCCACACAGAGGGAGGCCGATTCCCATGTGGCTATAGGGGGCTTTGAGGGGTTGCTTTGTCTCCAAGAGGTGATGCTAGGATGCTCTGGTGTGTGGAATTCTGAGTCCCTCTTCAGGGTGAAGCAGCCATTGGAGCCCCTGCTCCGAAATACCCGTGTGTTTCCTGTTGCAGAATCCTTGCCAGAAGAGACATGACGAGCCTGGGCACTGTTAGGTGATAGGTGTTGTGGTTATGCAGGCACAGGCTTCCTGGCTGTGCCCACACGGGTTGCGCTTTGCCTGGTCGCAGCTATGCCCTCTCACTACTGCCTTTCCATGTATCAAAGGGGGACCGCAGGATTTCCAGCGTGCTTCTCTCCTCATGCATGAGGCCACCAGAGCCCATCCAGAGAAACAAGTGCCCATTTTTGTGACCCGTGGAGCGTCAATCATGGTCTTTATCTGGTTTACACATTTCAGTGGAGGTGTTAGCTGGATTTCCAGAAGTCCAGGGAAACCTGGCTGACACAGCCCCTCGTTTTCACTCCATGCACAAGCAGCTCATTAGCATGCAGACCCCTTGTAGTGAGTTGAAGTGTGGCCCCCAAAAGATACGTCCACGTGCCAATCCCTGGAACCTGTGGAGGTGACCGTATTTGGAAAAAGGCTCTTTGCAGATGTGATTAAGTTCAGAGTCCTGAGATGAGATCATCCTGGATTGGAGTGTGGGCTGCAGGCGCGGAGAGAACTTACTTCATAAGAGGGGACACAGACACAGGAGAAGGTAATGTGACAGAAAGGGAGAGCATAGAGTCACGCAGCCTCAAGCCAAGGAACTCCAAGAATGGCCAGCAGCCACCAGAAACTGGGAGCGAGGCCTGACACAGCTTCTCCGTCAGAACTTCCAGAAGGAACCAGCCCTGCCAACACCTTGAGTTTGGAGTTCTGGTCTCCAGAACTATGAGAGAATACCTTTTGATTGTTTTAAACCGCCGAGTTTGTGGTGACTGTTCCCTGGGAAACTAATACAGCCTGGAAGGAAATCATTAGCAGCTCAAAGAGCCCTATCTTTTCAGGCTCTCCTCTTAGGCAAAGGCCCATCCTGACCTCTGCCCAGCATCCTCAATGGCTGCTCCTTCTGGTGGAGCAGAAGGAGCCTTTGCTGTTGGGGTCTATTAACAGATTATCCTGGACAGCTGCAGGCAAGGTGGGACTCCCAGGCCATCCCTGGGTTGACGGTGATGAGGTTTGTCCCAGCGTGGGGAGGGCATGGGGGTCCTTCTTGCATGCAGGAATAAGGTATTGTAGCTGGGTCACTGAAGGGATGGAAGCTGAACAGAAACAGGGTACCCAGGGGGTCAGGTCTCATGATGGATTTCCCCAGAGCCCCCACCGAATGGTTCCTTCCTGTGGCTTTGCACGCCCAGTCTCTCTGGTGAGGGAAGTGTCTCCTTGACCTATCCCTGCATTTGTGTCTTAGATGTATCAAAGCTGAGGGGCAAAACCTTTTCTCCTGTCCCCGTAGCCTCTACCCATTGGGGTCTGCTGCGTGATATCTATGCATCTCTGGACTCTTGAGAACCAAATTCATGGAGAAAGAGGTGTCAGAGGCAGATGGGATTGAAAACATCAGGTGTAGGAGAACGTGGCTGGGGCCTGGGGCTCAAACTGGCTCCTGACTTTCCCAGCTGAGTAGTTCTGGGGAAACATGGCCAGTGGAATTCAGACATTTGCCATCTCAGCAGGCAAGTGAGCTCCCCTTAGCCAGAGCACAGGGCAAGATGGCGGAGGCAGGATAAATTCTTCTCGACGCTTCAAAGGGAGCAGAAGTTGCTAGTTCATGAACTAGCAAGGATGGGGGTGTGGGAAAGGAGATGTCCCCTGGACCACTGGTTCCCAGCCCTGACAGCACAGAGAGGCCCAAGGGAGCATTCCCAAGAGCCTGATGCTTGGCAACACCCCCAGGGGACTCTGAGTTATTTAGGCTGAGGTGGGGCCAGCGCATCTTTTGATGTCAGCCGTCCTTGGTGGTTCTCAGGTGCAGCCAGGGTTGAGAACACCCGCCCTATGCTAACCAGATTTCTGCACCACTGATTGAGAGCACTAAGAGAAACACAAGATTCTTATTTTTATGCAAGAGAGAAAAGGTGGTTATTAAGGGGATGAGTGTGAGGAAGGAGGTGATACAGGCATGAGAAAGGTGAGAACGATGAGCGAAGATGGATGGAAGTGCAGAAGATGCGGCCGTGTAGAGACAGATGCTCCTGGGGTTAGAAAGAGACTGTGGCTCGCCCATCAGCACCAAACTCTTTTAAGGCATCTCCAGCTCTCCCAACTCGGAAGTGCTGCCTTGGAGGCCACACTCTGGAGTTGGGGACACAAGGTGGCAGCGAAGCATTCTGCAGAGAACGTTTTGTGGATTTCCAGAGGGGTGTCCTGAGAGAAGCGCACTGTCATTGAAAGGAGCTTGATTCATGCTGCAAGTTCTGTGCCTGCTCCTGTGGACTTTCTAGGTGTATTAGCGTACTTACAAGAAGTCTCTTGTGAAAGAACTTCCTTCAAAATCTAGCAGGGCTAAAACGTTGTTTGGACATAGAACTGCCACCATCTTTTCTCTTGGGACATTCTCCTGGTAGGGCTGACCAGGCATGCCGCATGGCCTTGGCACCCCGTGAGTGGTACTCTCACCCCCTCCTCATCCTTGCCTAAAGAAAACTTGCATACACGTGACTGGGACTGGTGACTGGGACTCATCAGTCTGCAAATGTTTGATGAATGAACTAGCAGATTTGGGGAGCACTCAGGTGATTTGTTCAGAAGCCTCTCTCCAGGATCCATCCTGAAAAGAGTCTGCCTCCTCTGAACTTGTCATAGGTGACAAGGTGGCTTGTTCAAACATGGTATTCAGGAAAGCAGTGTTGGCTAGCAGCTGCCCACATGGCCCTTGGAAGCAGACTGCCTGAGCTCAAAGCTGCCTCTGCACTTGCTGGTGGTGGAGCTTTGGGTATGTCATGGATCTCTCTGCGCCTATTAGCTCATCCAGAAAATGGGAACAATCAAAATGGTGGTACTGGCCTCACTGGTGTGTTGCTAGGATAAAGAATAAAAAGATACTCTATGTGAAACACTCGGGCTATTCCTGGCACTAATATGTTCTTGGACTTCTTATTGTGGTTGTTGTCACTACTGCTGGTACTTCCAGCCATGACTTCTAGCTAAGCTGAGTCTAAGACCAGGGAGTGGGCGCCTAGACTAAGGGGTGGGTTGGAGACTAAGGAGTGGCCTGCCAGGGACCTCTCTGGGGGCCCCAGGGTGGTGGTCACTGTTTGGTCCTGTACTGGCTGACTTGGCTCTGAGCTTTGGCTGGGGGAGGGTTCTCCTCCATGCCTCTGGTTAAAGGGAGTGGGTAACTGGGTCACAGGAGAAATGCCGATTGCTCCAGGAGAAATTGAGACATTCCTGTGAGCAGAATTTTGCTGCTGGGTCACCTGTAGCCTAGGAGAATGGATCACAGACCAATTTGAGAATGGAATGAGGACTCTGTCCACCCTCCCCAGCAAATGCACTACCCATAATAATAGCAGCAGGGATCGCGTGCTCCCTGCATGTCAGCACTGGGCTAGCACCCTGCATGGACCATCTCCTTGGATTCTTATTCAACTCCCTATCTGGGGCAACATCATTGATTTTCCCATTTTACAGAGGGAGAAAGTGAGGCTCCAGAGACCAGGCACCCTGTCCAAGGTCTCACCATTAGTTTGGGGCAGAACTGAGACTTCACTCTGAGTCTTTCAGATTCTGAAGTTGTTGCTCCTTCTGCCACATAAGTGCAGCCCAGCAGCTTTATCAGGCAGAAGCCACAGGGGTCGGGTAGAGCAGAGGAAGCTGTGTGGGTCAGGTCAGCCTGATGGCTTTGGATGTGGGGGAAGGTGGCGTACAATTTTCCCCACGCAGCCCCACCATCGCAGAAGGATCAGATATCGGAGCTGCAGGGCCCGTAATGCAATATCCTGTTTGCTGCTTGGCTCCCAGTGATAGAGATCTACTGCCCGAGGTGAGAGAAAGAGGATGGGGGGTGGCCTTCATTAAACATCGGGTGACATTTTCATATCAAGGAAATGAAGTGCGAGGCAGATTGGATGACACAGGAGGGGCTGGGGTGGAGGGTCAGAGCTCTGCATGCCTGGTCCCCTTTCCCTTGCGTCCCTGTTTCCCTTTCATGGATCTCAGGTTGGAAAACACAGAATGAAAGGCTCTGGGGTCCTGCAGAGGAAAGCTCTGGAAAGTCACAAGGGCTGCAGTCCATTCCTGAAGGATGTCATGTGGTTGATGGAGCTGAGGTGGCAACAGTATCAGAGAGGCTTACAGGAGACCCACAGCAGGGAGGCTGTCTTGACAGGCACGGACCCTCTTTTATTAAAAACATCCAGCAGAGGCGGAATGATGCACCGTTGGAATGTTATGGAGGGAATTCTGCACCGAGTGGAAGATACGGCCCCATGAGTCCTAAAGTCCTTCCCACCTCTGAGATCTAAGACTCTGGAATTGTATGAGGTCACTCAGGAATGGGATGTTTGACAAAAATCATCCAAACCCCCAAGGATTCTACAAAAAAGTCCATATCCCCCGCAGACCCCAAATTGCTTTCAGTGAAAAGCACTTGCAAAAACCAGTGACCTAACCGAAAACCTCACCATTAGGTTAGGAAGTGAGTGATGTCAGGAGATGGGCCACTGGAATACCAAGCTTCAGAAGTCATGGAGCCAGAACTCCCTCTCTGATGTAGTACCTTTTGGGGGCCAGCAGGGACTGAGAGCTAACTCCACCATCTCAGGGAGTGTGATGCCTCAAGCATGAGTCAGAGGCACGTACTTTCATGATGACTTACGTAGATCGTAAGATACCTTCTACCCCTGCAGAACATTAAGTAGACTTCTGACAGTTGAATCTGATCCCAGTATATCATTATGATATCCACAACTTTTGATAAGACTTGGGGGAAGGAACAGTATTGATTGAGAAGAGATAAATCAGCTCAACTTTTTTTTTTTTTCCCTGAGACAGAGTCTCGCTCTGTCTCCCAGGCTGGAATGCAGTGGCCCGATCTCGGCTCACTACAACCTCCACCTTCTGGGTTCAAGCGATCCTCCTGCCTCAGCCTCCCAAGTAGCTGGGACTACAGGCATCTGCCACCACACCGAGCTAATTTTTGTATTTTTAGTAGAGATGGGGTTTCACCATATTGGCCAGGCTGGTCTAGAACTCCTGACCTTGTGATCCATCCACCTCGGCCTCCCACAGTGCTGGGATTACAGGCGTGAATGACCGTGCCCGGCCTCGACTTTTGTATTAGTTAAGTATTAGCTGTTGTAACAAGTAAAACTCATATATAGTAATGTACTTCTCACATACATGAACCTAAAATAGATGTCACCATCAGCCTGTGGCTGTCTTCCCATTGGTGACTCAGGAACCTAGACTTCTTCCATCCTGTGGCTCGGCAAATGTCTTCCAAGACTGCTGTGCTCATCAAGATGAATGGGCTTGGAGGACGCCATGGTGGGAGGTTTGGTGTGCACCTGGAAGTGGTACTGGTGGGTTTTTGCTCACATCCTGTTTGGCCAGCACTCGGTGACTTGGCCACAGCCACATGCAGTCAGAGACGGGAAATGTGGCCGGCCAGCAGACCTGGGAAGAAGAGGGAAAACAGGTTTGGTGAAGAGCTGGTTCACCATTGCCACACCTCTGCAGTCTTTGTTCTTGTTCTGGGAGACTCATGTATTTGCTCAACAGCTGTTTACTGAGTGCTAATTCCAATATTGATGGAAGCCAAGCGGTGCCCCAGGCAGACCTCTGGGTGTCCTTAAGGAGCTAAAGGGGAAGAAGAATCCAAAAACAAGCAAATAGTTAGGGTGATTGCAAATTTTGATAATGGTGTTTTCTAAGAACTCTCAGAGGCCCATGTGGCTCATGCACAGTGAGCAGGGGCAAGAGTGATGTGAGGGAAACCTGGAGAGGTAAGCTGAGGCAGGCCAAGTTCAGACCAAGGTCATGGGCATTTGGATTTTATTCTTGTGAGTTCTTATAGTTTCTAATCTTTCCTCTGAAAGTAACGAAGGATGCAGACTTTACTAGACATCGTGTGTCTTTCCTCCATGTCCAGATGAATATTAAAATTTTATAGATCATACATAGCAACTAGGAAAAGGCAAAAAGCCTTCTGAGGCAAAGGAAATAGAGGTCATTGCTGATGGCTCTGTGTAATTGGTAAAGGTACATGCCTTGCTCAGTGCAGAAGGGCAGGGAGAGAAAATATTGCCCAGTCTTGTAGCCAGGATTCTAGCTCCTGCCTACAGGGAGCCCAATTTTAGTCAAAGCCATCCTAACATATTCAGCATTTTAGAACCACCCTTGATGAGTCTGGCATCCCTGCAGGTAATTCAGAATCAGACCATCCTAGGTGTGATTTTTGAAATAAAAATGTCATCAATCCCAACATGTACCCACCATCTGAAGCTTGAAGTCCCTCTACAGCATCACCCAGCATAATCATTGAGCTAAAATGCAAATACCTCCAGGAATGAGGAATTCATACCCCACAAAGCCACTCCGTTCACCTTTGGCCAGAGATGTTAGAACATTCTTTCTCTCTTTGAGTTGAAATGTGCCTCCCTGTTACACCTTGCCTGTGGTTCTGCTTCTGCACCTTAACATTCAGGTTGACTTCCTTACGATATATACAAATTCTGTCAATATCTAGGGTGCCCATATAACTTACTGTGTAAGCTATGGCTTTTGAGAGTGGAAGGAGATGGTAACTGGGTGTAGTGCTAGGACATGGGGCATGAACTGGGCAATCTGAGCAAACCAGGACATGCAGTGACCCCATCAGTATACCTCAGAAAATCTGACAGGTGGTGGTTCCATGTCCAGGCAATGAGGCCCTTGCCTGGCACCTCTCACCTCTGACGACCTGAGGGTGCTCCTCACAGCACCTGGGAGAGTCAAGGGTTCCAGTGGGGCTTAGCAAGCTGTAGTCACCTGTTCAAGAGGATCTTCTTTCTCTCCCAGGGACTTTGTGAAGGCCTTTATCCAGTTTAAGAAGCCTATCGTGGTGGCCATCAATGGGCCGGCCCTGGGCCTGGGTGCCTCCATCCTGCCCCTCTGTGACATCGTGTGGGCCAGTGAGAAGGCCTGGTTCCAGACGCCCTACGCCACCATCCGCCTCACGCCTGCTGGCTGCTCCTCCTACACCTTCCCCCAGATCCTGGGCGTCGCACTGGTAAGCCTCCTGTGATACCTGGATTCGGGTCCCAGCAGGATCCTTCCTCTGCCTTGGGTTTAGGGGCTCTTCATGGGGCTAGAAACCTGAGGGTGTTGTCAGCCTGCAGATTGGCTTGGCTGCCTCATATCCTTCACACCTTCAGTGCCAGATAGAGTAGCCTGGCCTGAGAAGATGGCGATGATGTCAGTGTATGGACCATGCGCTCTGCATGGTGTCTCAGTTATTCCTCACTCGAACCCCCTGAAGGCATGTCTTAGGATTGGCTGGGTGCTGTAACAAGCAGCCCACAGTCTCAGTGGCTTTAACCACAAAACTTGCCTTCATACTCTTGAGTGGTCCAGCATAGGTGTAGGAGCCACCCATACTCTCTGGGGACCCAGGTGTCTCCCGTCCAGTAAATGTGCCCTCACTTCCAGCCAATGGGAGAGAAGAGAGAGCCAGAAGCATCACCCTGGAGGGCTTCCTGGGCCAGGCCGGCAGGGGCGTCTTCACCTCCACTCATGTGGTATTGGCCATGACTCAGCTTCTGGCCGCATGTGCCTGCAAGGGAGGCCGGGAGACGTAGCCCAGCGCATGTCCAGCAAGAAGAGGGAAAGGATTCAGTGAACCCAAAGCAGTCTCCACCCCATGTGGAAACGGTTGCGATTTCCATCTTACAGACGGAATGTTAAGCTCAGAGAAGTCGTGTCACCAGGTGGGGCAGACAGAGCCACTGTCCAACAGAGGCGGCAGAGTCCACCGTAAGCTGTGGTCAGATTCTGCACCAACATCCAGAAGCAAGTCTGGACAGGGGAGAGCAGTGATGACAGCTGGCACGTAGGAAGCACTTGCTGTGTGCTGGGCTGGGCTGTCAACGCAGTCCACGCCCCTGTGAGGCAGGACAGCCGTGATCCCCATTTTGCGGATGTGGAGACTGAGGCTAGAGAGGTTTAGTGAGTTGTCTAAAGGCATGCAGTGGTAATGCCAGTTGTGGGATTTGAGCATGAACTGGCTGGTTCCACTGTCTGTGCTCCGAACCCAGCCTGTTATTAAATAGGTCCCACATCTGAGGGGTTAATCTGAGATTAGCTGTCAGGACCAGGGAGGGGTTCAGAATGTGTAGCTGGTCCGAGTAGGCGTTGGAGGCACCATGCTGCTGGGTCTGGGCTTCCTTTGATGGCTCCTCCCCTGTGGACTCTCAGGCAGCCTCTGCTGTTCAGAGCAGCCACAAACTCTGAACTCAGCTCTGATGGGCTAATCCTTATTTCATAAGCACGGGTCCCACCTGGATCTCAGAAGGTTCTCAGGGAGTCCCCTCCTTCCAGCCCCCTCTAGCCAGTCAGCTCCGTTTTTCCTCTCCCTTTCTTCAAATACTGCAAATCCACTAAGTGCCTGGCTCGCCACACCCACCAGGAATCCAGGGGTGAACAAAAACCCTGCTCTTCAGACCTTCTATTCCTCAGCTCTCTGTCTTGGAAGGAGGTCCCACCTTGTTCAGAGAGGACCCCTTTGAGCAGGTGACATTTGAACATACGCAAGAATTCCAGGCAGAGGATGCATGAAGGGAAGAACAGGGTAGGGAGTGGGCCTGGCAGGCCCTGGGTTGAGAGTGGTCAGGTCAGTGTGGCTGGGGCCTGGTGAGGATGGTGGGGAGAGGGCGAGGGATGAGGCCATGGCAGTGGTGTGGGGTTGCCCCTGCGAGCCTGGCATGCTGGGGAGGGTGCTGGGCCTTCTGTGTTGTGCCTGCCTCAGCAAGGTCTGCCCGGGGTCCACTGGGGGCATCTGCCAGCAGATGCCATAGGTCACAGGAGACCCACAAAACTGCCAGAGAAGCACCCCTTAGGTGACAGGGCCAAACTCTGCAACCCCAGAGAAAAGGCCGAGTGCTGCCTCCCGGCCCTGCAAAGTGTGCTGGGAGCTTGGTGCTGTCATCATGCCTCTTGGACAGCAGAGAAGATTGTGGCTTGGTGACGTTAAGTGACTTGCCCAGAGTCACATGCCAGTGACTAAACTCTGTTTATGTTTTTGTTTTCTTAGCTCTAGCATGGGTTGTTTGTTAATTTTATGGGTCTTCACCAGGGACACCCTACCTCTGCCCAAGAATCCCCTTTCTCTCTGAGTCCTTAGGCTTCTGGATAATACCCTTAAGTTCCCTCTTCAAAAGAGAACAGTCCATTGTGGCCCCACGGCTATTGTGAATTGTTCCTTTTTAGGAACAGACTCCAGGATGTTTCTTTTGATGTCTTGATTTTATCGGAAGGTCAACACCCACCTTTGACATTACTCTCATGCTCTTGAGGCAGCTCCGCACATTCTCAGGACTGTGGCTGTTGCACCTAGGCGAGCACCTGTGGAAGGGCAGGTGCTTTTACACTGGATTTCTTCCTCGTCTTCCTTTTCAGTTCCATCCCCCATTGTTTCCATCTGAGGGCCTGCAAGCCCATTCTTCTCATCTCTCAAGTCCTGCTTTTGTTGCAATAGTGAGGCTGATAAGCATTGTCCCTTTTCCTTCCTTGATATTCCCCCTTCTTCTGTTTTGAAAATAACATCGCCATCCATAACAAAAATAGCAAATTTCTGCTACCCCTTCTGCACTACCAGGCCCTGTTCTAAGCAGCTCTCAGTTAACCTTGCCTCTGTACTTGGAGCTTGGTGCTGTCATGATGCCTCTTGGACAGCAGAGAAGATTGAGGCTTTGTGACGTTAAGTGATTTGCCCAGAGTCACACATCAGTGACTAAACTCTGTTTATGTTCGTTTTCTTAGCTCTAGAGTGGGTTGTTTGTTAATTTTATGGGTCTTTACCAGGGACACCCTACCTCCACCCAAGAATCCCCTTTCTCTCTGAATCCTTAGGCTTCTGGATAATACCCCTAAGTTCTCTCTTCAAAGAGGGCACTGCAGGGTGTGGTGTCTGAGGGGTGGCCAGGAGCCTTTCCGTATGAATGGGGGCCTCGCCTTGTAACTCACACCTGCCAGGGAGTAGCTTCCAGTGCATCTGAATCCAGGTTCATTGGAGCAGATATGGCCATTTGCCCCTTCTCCCAGCGAACTTCTGCTGAGTTCATTTGGCTGAGGTGTTCTTCAGAAAGTATCAAGTCCTCCATTTGTGTTCAAATCTTGAACCAAGCAAGCATATGCTAAGACTTATTATCGACATAAAAGATTGCCCTCCACTCTGGCGTGAAAGATTGTCCTCTGGGTCATCACGAACCATCAGTGACACAACCAGAACTCAGTGGGGGAACTTACGCATAGCTCTGGAGGCCTGAGAGTGCCTGGCATTTCAACGTCAACCCGAGAGGAGCTAGCACGTAGAGGCAGGAGAGAAGAGCAGGTGGGGAAGGCGTTGCCGGCCGTGCGGACTCTATCACATGGATTTGACCATTACGCCCTAATTATCAGTCACTGTCTGTCAGTTGCAGCTTATTACTATCATGTTCTCTGTCTGTGCCTAGGACTTTATCTATATAGCTCCTCCCAGACCTCGTATGACAGCTGAAAATTTCAAAGCAAAAGGAAATTCTCTGGGGAGTGTGGTACAGAGATATCCCAGGTCACCAGACCCCAGGGAAGGTTGCTCTCTGCCCTTCAAGACTGGGCAGTGCCCTTGCCCAGCCCTGAGCTGCTGGGAGAGATACACGTCTCTGCCTTGGTATTGTGGTGTTATTCATGACCTTTTTGGCTGCCAGTGATGGAAGCGCTTTAACCAGTTTAATTTTTTAAAAAGGAGCTTAATGGTTCTCCCAGCTGGAAAGCAGAAGTGGCAGTTCCCTTGGGGAGACAGGGCTGGGGAATTCAAGTACCATCAGGTCTCTCTCTCTTTCTCTTAATCTTTCTCTCTCTCTCTCTCTCTTCCCCTATTTCTCCTTTCCTTGTGGCCCCACCTCTCCACAGGCCGGGACACAGCCATGGATGGTCCTTGGGCTCACCGATGTTAGCCTGCAGTCACAGGGGAAGAAAGACTTTTCCACCACACCTGCAGCTGGAAACCCCACTTGAGCTTTATTATCTGGAAGGGAGCATCTCTTTCTCCCTGGGCTGTTGTGGGCTGGGTGCATTTCAGTGCCAATGATGTCATCACGGCTGGGTCATCGGCTCTGAAATCTACCCAACCCACAACCCATGCCCATGGGTCTGCCACCAGAAATGGGGAGGGGTGTGGGGCATACAGAGTCACAGTAAATAGACAGCTCCTTTGGGGAATTTAATGAAAGCTGTGGACCTTCTGCTCATGGACACAAACAGTTCCATACAATTCCCAAAGCTTATCTGACCCCAAAATAAGATAAGGATCTGGAAGGCAAGATGCCTTCCAGAACTGGGATGGTTGCAGGTGGCAAGCCCTGGACCAGCTGAGGGACATGGGTGGACCTCCAGGCCCTCAGTCTTTGCCTGCTTTTGCTTTTTCAGGCCAATGAGATGCTGTTCTGTGGGCGGAAGCTCACCGCCCAGGAGGCCTGCAGCAGGGGGCTGGTGTCGCAGGTCTTCTGGCCCACCACGTTCAGCCAGGAGGTCATGCTGCGGGTCAAGGAGATGGCATCCTGCAGTGCCGTGGTGAGTTCCTGTGCCTCCTGTGTGCTTGTCCTTTTGATAGACCCATTTTACAGATGAGGACAGCAAGGCTCAGAGGGCTTCATTGACTTGCTAGAGGTCGCACAGGGAATAAGCAAAAGACCCTTTGCAATTTAACAAATGCCTTTTCTCAGTATTGACAGCTTCAATCAGAGGGAGACAGTCAGCATTATTACAAATTCTCCATCATCTCCAGGCAGAGAAACCTCACAGGAGAGATGGATACTCTAGGGTAGCGTCACTGCTTTCAAAGAAAGTCCTAAACACCGCAAAAGCGCAAAACATCTATAGCTTTCAAAGAAACGAGAAGCAATGGCCAATAAGGATAAAAAGTATTGAACCCATCCGGAAGATGACTAGAGAAAGCTGTACACACCATGCCTCTATTTCATTTCTTTTCTCCACCGACTGCTCGGCACATTTAAATGTCACTGTTTGAAGATGCACTGAAAAATACATAAACAACACCTCCGCAGAGGCAGTGGTTTTTAATTAAGTGTTGATTTTATCTCATAACAGTCACTCAGAGCACGGCAGGGGAATATCCTGTGGGAAGGTGGAGACAAGGCCACTCCTGCGGCCCCAGGGCTGGTTCCAGAGCTGAGAGAGGCATTTTGGGAGATTGAGGCTCTAGGACTCGCTCTGTGCTTGAGAAACAGGGAGCTGCTGCATGCATTTTTGGGGCCAGACCCTTGCCCCTCCCTTCTTTGTCTCCCTCTGCCTGTGTTCACACCCGGCTGTCATGCTTCTCCTGCTGGGCCTCATCCCTGACTGTTGGCACCTACTGTGTTTAAGTCTTGCCCCCTGCAAGCTGAACAGACAGTGCCCACGGGGTGAGGGTGACGGTGGGGGGTGGCAGTCTCCAGGTTGTTAGTCAACACTCACGTGGGCCACGGGCATTGCTGATCTCTTCACGTGGATTCTCTTTTAATCTTACTAATGACTAGGGTCACCAATTTGCCCCACCTTGTCTGGGACTCTCCTGGTGTGAGGACTGAAAATCCTGCATCCCAGGAAACCCCATTGTTCTCATGCTGCTGATAAAGACATACCCGAGACTGGGTAATTTATAAAGAAAAGGAGGTTTAATAGATTCACTGTTCCATGTGGCTGGGGAGGCCTCACAGTCATGGCGGAAGGCCAAAGGCATGTCTTACATGGCGGCAGACAAGACAGAAGTGACAACCAAGTGAAAGGGGAAACCCCTTATAAAATCATCAGATCTCTTGAGACTTATTCACTACCAGGAGAACAGTGTGGGGGAAACTGCCCCTGTCATTCAATTATCTCCCACAGGGTCCCTCCCACAACATGTGGGAATTATGGGAGCTACAATTCAAGATGAGATTTGGGTTGGGACACAGGCAAACCATATGCCCCTTAGTCGTGGGCAAACAGGGGTGGTTGATCACCCTGGGGTTAGCTTCATGGAGAGACAGGTAGAAATTCTAAGCAGAGGAAGTGGCAAGAGTGAGGGCACTCAAGACAGGAAATCCACAGGGAGTGTAGGCAGTGGTGTGCAGTCAGGTGGCACGGGGATGCTAGGAAACACGTGACTGAAAAGGAGGGTGGGAGACTGGCCTGCAAGCTGCAGGGAGGGGTTTGGCCTGTTCTGTGGCAGGGAAGAGAAGCTCAGGTGAAACCAACTGTTGAAGGACACCTGAGGGGACAGGCTCTTAGGACAAGGAATACTGCAAGGAGGTCTCTGCTGCCAAAAGCTGTGAATTCAGGAATGCTGGGGGGGTTTCCCAAGAAAGGAACTACTCCAGCAGAGTAAGGCCCATGGCCTCTGGGAGACGGTGCTCTTCGAGGCCATTCCAGGGGGAAAGAGCCAGCTGGGTCTGGCAGCTCATCCCACCACCTGCAGCCTCCAGCCCAGGCAGGGGAGTGAGGGTGCAGCCCCTCCCAGTCTGCTGGAGCCAGGGAGCTGCCATCTTGCTTCTTTCTGTTTGAGTGCATTTCAGGAGAGGCTGGTGGAGGCCAGCGAAGAATGCACGAAGGCCTCACTTCTGGCCGTAACTGGCCGTCTGCCAGAGGGCGGCAGCAGCAGTGTGGCTGTTGGAATCAGCCAGACCAGGTTTTCCTGCTCCTTCTACCCCTGAGTAGTCAGGCAGCCCTGGGCCACTTTACATCATGGAGCTTTGGGTTCTGCATCTGTAACATGGGGATCAAAAGACTACTTACTTGCAGGGTTATCATGAGAAGTAAATGAAAGAATTCAGGAAAAGTATTTCTCTTAGATCCTGTTGGATAATGGTGATCATAGTGGCATTATTATAGTTATTACAAATATTACTACAATCATTACTCATTACTATGATTAGTATTACTATTACTGCTATGAATTTTTACTCACTACTATGATTATTACTATTGTTACTGTGATTATTGCTCATTACTAAGACTATTACTATGATTATTGTTCATTAATATGATTACTGTTACTATGATTATTACTCATCACTATGATTATTACTATTGTTACTATGATTATTGCTCATTGCTGTGATTATTACTATTGTTACTATGATTATTGCTCATTGCTGTGATTATTATTGCTATTGTTACTATGATTATTGCTCTTTGTTGTGACTGTTATTACTATGATTATTGCTCATTACTATGATGATGGTAGTAATCATTATAGTAATAACACTGTGGGATTAATACTATATTTACATAATATGTATATATTATATATAATACATATACATAATTATATATTATACATATACATAATATAATATGTATATATTATAGTGTATATACATATATACATGTGTGTACCTATATACATATGTGTTTATACGTATATATAATGTATATAATACATAATATGTGTATATACATAATACTTTAGTAATAATGAATAATCGTAGATCATTTATGATCATTTATCATAGCTGTGGACAGCAGCTACTACATTTATAACCATGATTACTATGATCATTATTACTCATTACTACAATTATTACTATGGGTGTGATTGTTATTCATTCCTATGATTTTTACTCTTTACTATAATGATTATGAAGGTGATAGCTTTGAGTGTTGTTAGTTGTTACTACCATGATTACTAACACTGTAGCCTGAACACGGGGCATTGCTCTCAGGGTGGGTTGTATGTGACAACCATTCGTTCATTTCATGGTCTTATTCTGTGTTCTCAGTGATCCTTGAGTTGTTGCCAACAGATCATGAAAATGAATCACGGGAGGTTAAAACAGTGTCTCCCACACTTTTTCATGACACCTATAGAAAAGGACTCTGTGTTTGTATCACCGTTGGGCAACAGGCAAGCCTCTAGTGGTCTGTGGTGACATGGGCCCCACTGAGCCATCCCAGGGCCTCACAGTGTTCACGTCTTGACACATCTGGGATCCATTCATGGCCGTGCTGGAAACATGGGACTGGGAAGGCCCAGGCTGGAGGAGGCAGCCTTCTCTGGCTGTGAGTATGGGAGGTTGGCCAGTGCCCCATGGGCCAGGTACCTAGTTCCGGAGCAGAGTCACTGGTGCCCGGCTAATCAGGCCTGTCTATTTCCCTCTAGGTGTTAGAGGAGTCCAAATGCCTCGTGCGGAGCTTCCTGAAATCAGTGCTGGAAGACGTAAACGAGAAGGAATGCCTCATGCTCAAGCAGCTCTGGAGCTCCTCCAAAGGCCTTGACTCCCTTTTCAGCTACCTGCAGGACAAAATTTATGAAGTCTGAGGGGCCTCAGCTCACGGGCCCCCAACTTCCAGCTCTGCCCTGTGTTTCAGAAACCAGAGCACAGTGTCTGCCCCGGCCAAGGAGTTTGTCAAGGTGTCTCTTTATGCGTAGGGTTGTGTCCATTTCCTCGTGTCCTTTGGTTGCTCCTCCTTGGTTTGATTTTGTGTAATGGATGGAAAACGCAGCATACTTGGCCTCCCCCACCTCCCTGCCCTTCCTGGCCAGAGAGCTGTCCGGGGCTGTATCTTCCCAGGGCTCCGCCAAGCGCCGCTGTCCTTTCCCCACTTGCTGAAATGCACCATCACGGTCCAGGAAGGGGAAGACCACTTTCCCGTTCTTCTGACTCAGGCTGTGTCTACACAGTGCCTCTGACTTGGAGACTTGGCCATCATGGCCCTCTCTGGTTGTATTTAGATCGGGTGTCAGAGGACGACCAATCTTAGGGAATTTCCAGACCAATGAGCAAAATGATTGTGCACACCTGGCCTCAGTCTCCTTTCTGACGCAAATCTGTGTGACTATTAGGGCTTGGTCTTAAAACCCAATTGAGTGATTTACAAACCCAGATATTGTACATTTAGAAATGTTTTGTTAAATATATATTTTTAAAACAATGTAAGTGGAAATTCTGATAATTTATGTGTATTATATGTAAAGCTAGTTTTGCAAAAACAAACTACTAGGGAAATGTTTTTTCTTTCCTTGGACTTATTTTATTTATTTATTTTTGTTTATATATTGTGATGTCTGTTGTTCACACAGATACTATTTTCATACTACCCTGGACCAAATCCCACACAAGGTTCATGCCGTTTGGTGCATTCTAGCAATGAACCATGTAGAAATAAAGTTTAGAGAGATGAAAACAGAAGGATTTCTGTGGACAAAAGGAATAGCGCTGCACCTCTGTGTAAAACGGTTCTCAGCTGTAATAATAGAATACTAGTTCCTTAGGTTTGTCTTTAGGAGACATCTTGGGAGAGTTGTTTATTCCCTCTGCTGTCTTTAAGGAGTTAAATGGCCCTCTTAGCCTGAATGATCCTGAAACAGACCCATTCCCAAATTGCGTGATGTTGGGCAGGAGTGGGGATAGGCCCTACCTGAGAATAGCATATTGTCTAGAGTAAGACTTCTTTCTTTGGGGCAAATGACTGAACTTGGATCCTGCAGTCTGTTGCTTCCATATGATCAGTGATTTCTGGTATTGGCCAGGGGGTTGGGGAAGAGTTCCCACTCTGCTGAGCTGTCTGGAGGTCTGAATCTTTTCCCCCCAGAAGCTGAAATGACTCATCTGTTTTCTAGTTTTTTTATGTACATAGGGAGCAATGACCAGGGATGAGATCTCCTTGCCCCTGTGCCCCTGGGCTGCAAGGGGACTCCAGCAGCTGTGTTACACCATCAGATTCAAGTCCCTGGATTAACTACAGAGAAGGAGGGATTGGGGGTTGTGGTTTTGAGTGGTGAGGAGAAAGGTATAAACCTGAAGTTGAGAGCAGACAAATGGAAGGGGTGTGTTCTGCGTGAGGTTTAAACCATGGGTCAAGCACCCAGATAAAGCTAGATTCTCAGATTCTTAGGATGGACGGATTTTTTTCCGTTTCTATCACAGCCCCTGCTTATTCCTGGAGGCCCTTGGCCCTCCCCTTCTTCCCCTTTCCTGTTGGGCACCAGCCTTTCTTGGCCCTTCTTTGAAGAGAGTGGAATAAGGCAGCAAGAAGTGGGCACAGCTTATGGAGGTGAGCAGCAGGCTTAGAAGAGAGAGTCCTGGTGACAGTTCTCTAACTCTCTGTGGTCCTTTGTCTTTTCCTGGCAATCAGGTGCACTGGGCAGGGCAGGTGGAATGTATTCGTGGCCCTGAGCTTTCAGTTTCAAAGAACACGTTGATAGTCTACACCAGGTCTAGAGACATGGTCCTTTAAGCAGTGACCCTCAAGTTAATCTGGACTGCTGGTCCTTCTGATGACCTTGGTTCCCTCCCTGGAAAGCCTGTCTCCTTTTAGAGTTCATGAGGGTCAGGAAGGAGGGGAAACCTCTCCTTCAGCCAGAGGAGGATGGAATTGAAGTCCAGTGCACCCTCCCCTTTGTCCATGTAGGATCCTGTAAGGACTTCAGACCTGTCCTACAGGGAGTTACTATAGGGAGACACCTGCTTTTGCCCAAATGCCTGTTGTCACAGCTCTATCTGGATCTTATCTTCTCCTTTGAGAAAGCAAATGTGAGCTTTCCGAAACCCTTAGATGACCCTGGTTCTTACATATTGTGGCAGACAGTGTCTTCACTACTGCTAAATTTTCATTAGAAAGAGCCCCCTCTTTTCTGTTCAACTTCTGATTGGGCGCAGTTATATTCAGCATCGGTTGAAGTGGGGTCAGGATTCTCCCTGGACATGGAAGGGGATGTTTAGAAATTCCTTTAGATCAGTGTCCACCTTCATTCCCTGCTTGAAAGAACTAGAAATGCTTCAGCTTTGGATGTACTATCAAATCCAAACTTCTAAACGTTTCAAGGATCTCTGAAGATTAAGGTAGGAATGTGAAACCATTTCTAAGGTGGAATTCTTGCTGTTAAGTCACAGGTCCTGGGTGTAACGGGGGTGGTGAAAGTCTGTATTTTGGTTGTTTCCATACAGTCAGTTCCACCAATTGGGTGAAAGCAGGTGAAATCTTTTTGCTGCAGGGTGGACTGAATTTTTCACTTTCTGGGTAGTTGTTTTGATCATGTGTAGGCGAATTCCAGGTAACTTACAGCAAATAGATTTGGGATGGAAAATACCAGACCTCTGGTTGTGTCAGGGTTTATCCTAATAGCTTTCCTGAGACAGAGCTCAGACTTTCATTTTTGATCTTCCACCCCAGGGCCCCCTCTCTGTCTATGGGATCCTTTCTCCCCTCTCTCTACCATTTTCCCCTACCTTCCCCCATGAGTCACTCCCAAGAGCCTGGGCAGGTCTTTGAGGAATTGCAGCTCATTTTGGCAGCCCCGTCCTGCAATTACCTTTGGGTTTGAAAGAATAGCTGTGGGTGGGCAATTGAGGACACCTCTTTAGTCAGGGACCTTTCTAGCAATCCACTCCCTCCCATCCTGTTAGCCATGCAGTGGAACTCTCCTTCCCTCTCTGCCACAACCCCGGTGATGGCTCACTCTCAGCATCTTATGGGACCATCTGAGTTAACAACCCTGTTCCAAGAAGACTTTGTGCAGAACTTTTGTTAGGGTGGTCATACCTTCTCACCACCATTTGGAAGACACAGCCTAATGCTGATGTACTTAATGTGCCCCTTCCAGCGTAGAAATAATGTCTGGGTAACAGCCATCAAAATCACTAAGAATGACATTGGATAGCTATGAGAAAGTAGTAGAGAATTGATTTAAAATATCATTCTTGTTTGGTATAGATTAAACTAGGAAATGTTCTCTCCGAAGCATGAAAATGTTTTTCCCATGTGAAGTTTAGTATAAGGATGGAAAAATAATAATCACAATAGACTTTGAACAATGCAACTGTATTTCTGAATATCCATATTTAAAAATAGCCTTCACTGAATGCTGAATTGCATTTCCCATTAATTGTTGGTTTTAAAAATTTTGTAAACTTTTTTTTTTATTTGGAATTTAGTCACATCCATTAAATTTTCCAATCTAGTTTCTGTGGAAATTTTTTAACAGAGAGAAACAAATAGAAACATCTTCAAATCTTCCTAAGTGAATATTTAAAATGCAGAATTGCTTATCTTCTGTTTTTCTGTATTCAGACACTTATATCTGTTGTATATATTAGTTTAGACACTCTCACTGATATACACAGTATTTAAGACTCTAAATGAGATTTCTTAAGTATTTTATTTTATTCTCTGTAAATGGTTTTGTATAATCTTTAAACATCTACACTTTGCCTTTGTAGATATTTAAGGGAAACCATTTGGGGTTGTCTTGCATGTATATTTTTGTTGTAGATAAGTGTTGCTTAGTTATTTCTGCAAATTTTGGTTGAAATGCTTACAGACTTTAATACAGTATATATTTTCAAAATATAAACTTTTATATTTCTGTGATAAGTTAGGATATGCGTTTTAGGCAATATTTTTCATTAATATCACTTGTTCTTTCGAAAAATAGCATACTGGTTTGGTGCCAATTTTTTTCATTAGAATATAATGCTCTTATATTATTGGAGAGCAGGTTAATCTTTTTTCGAAGTAATTGTGTTTGAAGTATAATTTCAAAATGTATTGAATTTGTGAATAAGCCTTACCATTAGGATCAGTAAATTTTTCAACTTTGCAACTACATAAGTAGTTTAAGATCTCCCCGTAAATTCTCACTGTGTGGCAGTTGATGGAGTTTGTGAACAGAGCCTTAAGCTTGTTGCAAAAAAATTTAAAAAGGGTAATACGGGTTGTTTCCTCCATGCAATGTAAGCCATGCTGATAGACTGAATGCAGTCTGTAATTCATGGCTAATCCGAAGAGTTTGATTGAGTTGATGGCGGCAGGGACCAGATAGACACCTTGGTGATTGTCTTTGGCCATAAGAATAGACCAAGGATAGGTTTTCCAGAGCCACCTTCATACTGTAAACGTGGTTTAGACATGGTCATAGGGAAGGCTGCCGGTCCCTCATTTGTTCTGAACAAATGGCATTTCCTGCTCCTGACCCTGGCAGTTGGCCCCAGATTCCTTGTCGATGACTTGGAAACGTCCATTCTGGGTAAGGTCAGCACTCCCTGAGAGATGTTAACAAAGTTTACCTATGAGTCTTACTGTGTAGACAATCTGAAGTCAATTTTAGTTACACAATCAGCATTCCCATGTGTCCTCAGTGTCTTATCAATGAACTATGTGTATCAAGCCATACTAAACTGGAATTTAGCAGGACAAAGGCAAACTAGATGTAGAACATAACATATCAGCTGAATATGTCTATCCAGGACTGTTTTTCTAGAACATTAATCATGGAGCTCCTTGACAGTGTATCCACTGTTTTGGGGGTTTAATAAAACCAACTAGAATTTAGACTTAAAAAGAAATTATTATTCCTTTTGGTTGTCCACATAAAGTAGTCCAGGGCTATCATATGGCTAAAATCAAGTTATTTGGTTCATCTCTGGTATGTATTTATAAAGTCAACTTATCAGCCATTAAGATGGAGATTTGCTTTAAATTTTTGCAGTGTGTGTGGCAGTCAGAAAAACCCATATCTAGTTTTCAACTTCACCTCTGGCGTTTTTATGGCTTAACCTTATATCATTGATCCAACATCTAGCCTGATGCTGGAGCTCTTATATCTAGCCTGATGCTGGAGCTCTTGAAGCTGACTCTTGGAAGTTTGGAGGGTGTAGAGTTTCCCATCTAGTATTTAATTTGTCCCTGTGCCAGTAGTCCCAGCTTGAAGTCATTTGCCAGTGTCGATGTTGACAGGATTGTGACAATATTGCCTTTCATAAAACCGAGGACCAAAGAATTCCATTATTCTAACAAAGCCTGAGTTTCATAGATTGTGGGCACATCTAGACAGATATGTGCATGCTTGATGGTGCAGAGAAACTTCTGACTTCCACCAACCTAATGCTCCCCCTGGCTGGCCATACAGAGGGATTCGTTGTCATATTGAAAAGGCTCTGAAAGATGAGTTTCTAATTGAAGCTCACTATCTCAGGTTGGTGTTTCTACTGTGTAGTCCCAAGCCTGTATCCATATCATAAAAGTGGAGGCCTGGTACTCCTCCAGGTTATCTGGCCAGTGTAGACTCCTCCATCTGAATATGAATCTCCAGGGTAAGAATTTTTCAGACATGTCTATACTGAACAGTAGGATCCTGCACTTGCCAAATGTCTGCCTCCTTTTGTTCTTCATTGACCCATTCTAATTCCTGTTAGGTGTGAGAAGAATTGTCTTCAGTTCTGTCTCCATTCTCATTCATGATGAAATCATTGATCCATTGACCAGTTGAGAAATGATTGATGCTGAAGAAGTGGTATTCTATTGGTAAGGCTTATTACCAAACTTCTGATAATGAAGCAGGCTACCAAAAACTTATCCAGCCCACCCTAGGAGTGTTTGGATTTGATCATGGATGTAGCATACACCAAAATCCACCGAGACCTTTGCAAAATTAGGCTACTTGTTTTATTTTGCCAGATTATCATGGGAGAGTCTTTAACTAGTTCTGAATATTTGTAAGTCTGAGTACTTCATAGAATTATAAAGCAGGTACAGCTGACCCCTTCTCACCATGTTGTAAATATTTACTGAGACTGGGTGCAGTACTGAGGGATAATTTCTGATTTATCAAATCCTGACTGTCTAGAGCAAATTGTACACTCTCTTTGTGAATGGTCCTGTAACGTGTATGAACACATTTCTGGGTGCCTTAGAAGTTGTATTTTTCATGTGTGCTAATATGCAGTATTTATACGTTGTGAGAAGCTGCTTTGAATAAAAAGGTTGAAACTTCGTCTGCATTTGCTTGTGTTCCCCATTTTGCAGGCTGCACATAAAGTTCATGAGTAGATTCTGTGGTTTCTGAGCAGAGAAGTTTTTGGGGGACTTCTAGGGGTTGAGACATCTGATATTTCTAGGTTGTGCCTGTGTTTCTAGGGAGCAGAGGCATCTGAATTTGGTGCCTCTGCTCCCTAGAAACTACCCAGATTTGGCCAGGAGGCTTCAGTTATTCAGGAAGACAGTCACTAGGTGGGAGCAACAGCTTGATGCCAGAGGATCCCAGAACTGGGGGGCACAGGAGTGATTTTTTGGGGGGTTGATATCAGCATTTACCCCTTCCCTGATATTTCCAGAATGTTTCCTTGTACCAGGGGCTCCCTCGTCAACTAGAGATAAACCTCTCTGGAGCTCGAGCTTGGACAATCCCAGCTGCCACACCTTTGTCACTATGGACTTACACAAAGTTCTTTCACATACATGCTCTCATTGCTTTGATCATCACAATATGGCTCTTAGGAGTGGCACCCTGGTGAGGACCCTTGGTTTCTAGGGCCTGGCCTCAGAAACATTGTGAGGGCTGCTGAAAAGACTGATAGGAAGTCTTTCAGGGATTTGTGGTAATACGGGCTTCTTGGAAAAGGATTTACACAAGGTCATCTACCCTTCCTGCCATCCATCCTATCAGTCTGTCAATCCAGCATCCAACCATTCATTGATCCATCCATCCACCCATCCATTAATCCATCTGTCCTGTTTGTCCATCATCCAACCATCCATGCATCTGCTATTCTTCCATCCATCCTATCCATCTATCTGTCCATCATCCATCCATCTATCCACCATCCTTCTGTTTATCTCTCCACCCATTCTTCTATTCATCCTGTTTATTCACCTGCCTGTCCATCCAACCATCTGCCTGTCTGCCATCCTTCCATCCACCCATCCTATCCATGTCTATCATCCAACCATCCATCCGTCTGTCATTCTTCTGTTCATTCGTTTGTCCACCCATTCATTCATCCATCCATCCATTCATCCATCTATCCTATCTATTCATCTGGCCGTCCATTATCCAACCATCCATCCTATCTGTTCATCTGTCTATCATCCAACCATCTGTCTGCCACCCTTTTATTCATTTTACAACCCATATCCATCCGTCCATCTACCCATCCATCCATCCACCCATCCATTCATCCATCTATCCTGTCCATTTGTCCATCATCCAACCATTCATGTGTCTGCCATTCTTCCATCTATCCATCCATCCATTTCTATCTATCCATCTATCCGTTATTCATCCATCATCCTTCTGTTCCTCCATCTGTCCACCCATTCTTCCCTCCATCCTGTCGATTCACCTATCATCCAACCATCTGTCCATCTGCCATCCTTCCATCCATCCATCCTATCCATCCATCTGTCAATCATCCAACCATCCATTCATCTGTAATTCTTTTATTCATCTATTTATCCACCCATTTATCCATCCTATCTGTTCATCTGTCTGTCCATAATCCAAATATTCACCTGTCATTCTGTCATTCTTCCATCTATCCTATCTATTTGTCCATCTGCCCATCGTCCATCCATCATCCTTTTATCCATCCATCCATCCTTCCATCCATCCATCCATATATCATCCTTCCATTCGTCCATACATTATCCTTCCATCCGTCATCCATCCATCCATCTGTTTGTTCATCCGTTCTTCCATCCATTCAGTAATGGCTAATGGGCCCCCTGCTGTGTCTCAGGAGCTGCACAGGAGCTGGGGAATCATGAGATTACTCAGACAGCCCCAGTCATACAGGAGCTTGGAGTCTAGTAATGTGAGAAGAGTGGGTGATCTGCCATGATTCTTGACATGTCTACAGTACAGTGCTGGAGAGAACATCTTACACAATTATGAACACTTAGAGTCTAGAAGACAGTGCCACGTTAATTTTTCGTATTCTCCATACTTTCCAGTCTGTGGGGAAGCCATAATTGGATGGAGCTCAGGATTTTACCTCTGCTGGCCTTCCTTTCCTTTTTGCTTTCTGTTGTTCTTGGTGTTATCATTGTTGTTTTGTGTGACTATTTTCCCTTTCTCTAAAGACCTGATTCCATCTTAAGTAGTGAAGGTCAAAGCTGAGGGGTCCTTTGCTCCTACATTCTTATGGCCCCTCCAGTAGATTGGATGAGGTCTTTTTGATGTTTCAGAGTATGATATCTATAAGACAAACCCTCCTTATTTCAATTATCTCTCACTTCCTAGCTTTGATGTGACATTATGCTGAAAGGACCCCTCCCCCAATAGGGGAGATAAAAGTTAAGAACAAAGAGAGTGAAGGGGGCTGAGACCCCACATCCATCAGATATATCAGTAATCAAATGATCAAGCCGTATACTGAATAAGCAGTAATGGAGTGCAATCACAAAAGCAACTTGATTTGCCTCTCACTGTCCCTTTAAGTCTGTTTAATGGGAGTAGTCCTTCCCTAACTCTGAATGAAATCTTGATGGGTTTCAGGACCTTTCTCTCATTCATACATAAGAGTTACTAGTCACAAACACAGTCTCAATTCAATAATCAAAAATGACCATTTTCCACATAAGAATAATTGCTCCCAACTTCATTTAAAGTGTCTCTGATCCTTGCTGCCTTTTCTGCACTGGGAAAAGCAGGAAAGATCTTCTGTGACTGGTGCTGTTGACAGGTAGGGCTTTTCATTCTCTGAGCCTCATAGGTGTTTATACCTGACTCTCTCACATAGTGAAATTGTATGAGGTTTTAGTGACCTCCCTCAGTTGATGGTGGGCAGTCCTCTATAATTGCCAGATGAACCCTATGTCACCAGCTATTCCTTCAGCTCCTAGGGGTCTGGTTGTCCACTGTCAGCTTTTCCAGTTCATCTCTGTTGACCCCTTTAGGGCAAGACAGTCCCCAGGCCAATTCTTTGCCATGCCACACCACATGTGGTTCATGGGAAACACTCATGCATCCTCTGTCCAAACTGATGCAAGGGATTTCTCAGGCATGAGTCAGACACCAATCTACTATGTCCTCCAAATTTTGGGAGGTATATGTAAGGCCCCATTCTTCAACCTGAGATGAAGGGGGAGACCTCTTTCCTTGCTTTATGGGTGTGTGTGTGTGTAATAGTGGGTAGCACAGTTCTCTGTAATGGAGTCCTCTTAACAAACCCTTCTTAATAAATGTGAGATACACAAATTACATGTAGAAATTATGCAGGCATTAGAAAGTGGTGATTTCAATGTGGTGGCATTCTCCATATGAGAGACAAGCTGTAGGGCTTTGTGGGCTGTGACAATGACTTGAGCTTTCTCTCCAACTGAGATGGCAGACCCTGGAGGGTGCAGAGAGGAGTGCCTGGGCTGACTTGTGCTTTAACAAATTTCCTCCATGTAAATAGACAAAAGCCAGTGATGGCAGGAGCAAGGTCAATAACATGAGACTCTTGGGATTGTCCATCTGCACCTCAAACAGAGGCTTGAATTTAATCAGAGGTGGGGTGGTTGAGGTGGTGAAAAGGAGCAAAACCCTGAGTCTTTTGAAGGCAAAGATTTGCAGGTGGGTGGGCTGTGGAGTCACACAGAGAGAGGGGTCAAGGGTGAGCCTGGGACTTTGAGTCTGAGCAGCTGCAAAACTAGAATTGCTCATAACTGAGGCAGGAGTGGCTCTAGGATTTGTGGGAGCAGGTCTAAGTGTGATTTCCAGGAGCCCAGCTGAGACCTGGTGATATGATTTGACTGTGTGTCCCCACGCAAATCCATGTTGAATTGTAATTCCCAATGTTGGGGGAGGGACCTGGTAGGAAGTGATTGGAGTGTGGAGGCGGTTTTTCCTATGCTGTTCTCGTGATAGTGAGTTCTCATGAGAGCTGATGGTTTAAAAGTGTGTGGCACAACCCCAGTTGCTCTCTCTGTCTCCTGCCGCCATGTGAAGAAGGTGCTTGCTTCCCTTTCACCTTCCACCATGATAGTAAATTTCCTGAGGCTTCTCAGTCATGCTTCCTGTTAAGTCTGCTGAACTGTGACTCAATTAAACCTCTTTTCTTCATGAATTACCCAGTGTCAGGTAGTTCTTTATAGCAGTGTGAGGGTGGGCTAATATACCTGATTATCACAGGTGCCAGGTGTCTGGCTTTGCTCAGCCTTTGAGGATAACAGCTGTGCCTGCCTCTAGGGACTTTTTGAAGGGTTAACAGAGTTACACACACCTGTGTATATGTCTGTGCGTCTGTATATTTGTGAAATTATATATATATATAAAGTTTATTTAAGTATATAAATGACACTGAAATCTAAAATTATAATGTATAATATAGAAAACAGTTATTGGCCTATAGTCATTTTTAATGATTAAATTTGCATATGAGATTTATATATAAATGAGTATATATAGTATTTAGAACAGTTGCTAACATATAGTCGCTGTTTAATGATTAAATGAGATTTTCACGTGTATATATATATATATTTGCAAGATCTTTTATATGAGTCATGTAAATTAGATGACATGTCATTATTATATGCAATTATTAGTACAGTTGTTGGCATAAAGTCACTATTTAAAGACAATGTGATTTTTGTATATGTGTGTGTTAGGTATATTAGATTTATAGAAATACATGAAATATATATTTAAATAAGATTACATACATATATACATGAGATTTTTATCTATATATAGAATGCTTAGAAGAGTTTTGGGCACATTGTCACTCTTTAGTGATTAAATGGACTTTACACCTGTGCATGAGATTATATGTGTATTAGATTTATTTTAAAATATGAGATTATATAGATAGATACATACATGCATACATATACAAATACACATGTGTGCATATCTTTGGGACAATTGCTGGCATGGTATTACCACTTAACCAATAGTGACCACGTTAATACTTATGCTGGTGAATGCCATGGGCAGAGCTTAGGGCACTCCAGTCAGTGAACTCAGCACAGGCGTCTTGCTCTGAACACACACAGGCCTGGGCACAGCCGAAGTGGGGCCCAGGAGAAAGCTGGTCGTGATGTGCTAAAGCCCCTTTGCTTTCCCAGAGAAGGATCTGCAAGCAGGGTCTTTGCTGGTAACCAAGCGGAGCATTGTCCCCCTAGAGAAGCTCCCTGATTGAGGGGCCATGGCACACCCCGCCTCTTCTGTGGCCTTCTGTGTCCTCATCTGTATTTGGGGCTCCCACTACATCTCTCAGGATTGGTGACAAGATTAAATGAGAGTATATGAGACTTGGTGTACTTTCCCCCAGGGGTTCCATAAAGCAGCCCCATTGCAAGCTCTTGCGTTTGGAGATTTCCAGTGATGTTTGTACTTCATCATTCACATCCCTTCCTGGAAACATGGATGTGGTGGCACTGGACCAGGAGTGTGCCTAAGCTGGGCATGAAGCCAAGTCCAGAAGTTGGCATCCAAGATCAGAAGACATGACCAGTGCACTGATCTGGAATGCCTGGCCAAGAGCCTGAACCCAGAACCCAGCAGCAGAATGGACAGTAGTCTCAAGAGCCAACATGGGGAGGTTCAAGATGAGGGCAGGAGGGGTTATCCTGGGCACTTGTATAGGGCAGCCACTGTCTTGCCCAAGGAAGAGAAGGAGGCTGTCTTTGGTACCAGGTGAGTGGGAAACGCCAGTGTGTGCATGACCCATGATAATTCCTCCGCCAAGATTGTCGACTGGTAACAAATCTGGGGAGATTTTGCTGAGAAAAGTGGCCAGAGAGAGCAAAGGCAAGAATGTTAGAGATTCTTAGGTTTTAGTAGAAAGAGCATAGTTTGAAGCCAGATGACCTTGCATTTAAATCTCTGATTTGACTTTGATGAATGACACAGTCTTGATTATGGTCACTTTAAGTAATCTGTTCGACAGGCACGATAACACCTACTACAAGTTTTTGTAAAACTTATGTGAGCCAAGTGTAGAAAATGCCCAGAAGAGGGGCTGGCTCGTACTAGGTGGCCCATAAGTGTTCATTCCCTGACATTCACCTTCTCCCTTTCCCCTTAAAAGCAATGGAAGCCTGGCTGAAGACTGGGGCAGGAGGGTTGGGAGTGAATTTGGAGGCAGAGAGAGTCTCTGAGACTCTGTCACTGGGGACTGACATCCAAGCTGGTGTAATTCAAGAAGTGCCAGGAGACCCCACCCACTCAGGAAATCCCCACCAGCCAGATGGTGACTTGTGGGGTGTAACTTAATAACCTCCTGGATTAAGGGCCTTAACAATGATTGGTGGCTGTAGGATGGTTGAGGGGTCCGCAGATTTAGCCACTGTGTGCAGAGAAGCACACACAGATAGAGCTCTCAGGGCAAGCTCGGCGGGCCAGGTCGAGAAGGCTGATCCTTGGAGTTTTCCTGCTGTTGTGGAGCGTGGAGCCCTGGGCTTTGCCAGGACAGATGGCAGGTGCATGCAGTCTCAAGGTGACAGAGGACCTAATGGGTTCCATCCTCATGGCACATACTGTGTCCCAGTGTGCCACCTGTGCAGCCACCCTTATTTACACTTTCACTTGCAAAAAGAGACATATAAGCTGCTCTCACTACAATTTGGATGGTAACAAGCAGTTATTGGCAAAGAGGAGAATATTCAGATGTTGTGGGCCAATCTTTGGTGGAATAGATCTGTGGTTGATAATGTTTTTTCTCAGCTTGCGGTTGTGTCTTGAAGATTATATCTACTCTTGGCCACATTTCCTGTTTGATTGTGGAGTCTTTGGGTCTCTCTTCTCGTCTGCCCTGTGTCTTGTGTCATTCATCAAGTTGTCCTCATGGTGACAGCCCTGGTGGAGCTGGGAGAGCTTGGCATTTGGAATCAAATAGACCTGGGTTCGAATTCTGCCTCCCCTACTCTGTGGCGTATTGTGATGCCATAGCCTCTTGGCTTCAGATTTCTTGTCTAGGTTTCTGTTGTTGTTGTTTTCAGGATTGTATATGATCCTAAATGTGTTTAATAGCATGCAGACGTACTATTAAATAACGTGCAGTTATTTCAGGTTAGTTCCTTATTTATAAGGTATTTTTTATGCCCAATCTCTCTTTTATTATTATTATTATTATTATATTTTTCAGACAGAGTCTCGCTCTGTCACCCAGGCTGGAGTGCGGTGGTGTAATCTCGGCTCACTGCAAGGGGCGCCTCTTGAGTTCGCGCCATTCTCCTGCCTCAGCCTCCCGAGCAGCTGGGACTACAGGTGCCCGCCATCATGCCTGGCTAATTTTTTGTATTTTTAGTAGAGACGGGATTTCACCATGTTAGCCAGGATGCTCTTGATCTCCTGACCTCATGATCCTCCCGCCTCAGCCTCCCAAACTGCTAGGATTACAGGAGTGAGCCACTGAGCCCAGCTTTATTATTATTATTATCATTTTTGTATACTTTGAGTTCTGGGATACATGTGCAGAACGTGCAGGTTTGTTACTTAGGTACACACGTGCCATGGTGGTTTGCTGCACTCATCAACCCGTCATCTACATTAGGTATTTCTCCTAATGTTATCCCTCCCCTAGCCCCCCACCCCCTGACAGGCCCTGGTGTGTGATATTCGCCTCCCTGTGTCCATGTGTTCTCATTGTTCATCTCCCACTTATGGGTGAGAACATGCAGTGTGTGGTTTTCTGTTCCTGTGTTAGTTTGCTGAGAATGATGGTTTCCAGCTTCATCCATGTCTCTGCAAAGGACGTGAACTCATCTTCTTTTATGGCTGTGGAGTATTCCATGGTGTATACGTGCCCCATTTTCTTTTTCTGAGACAGGGTCTTGCTCTGTTGCCCAGGTTGGAGTGCAGTGGTGTAATCTCAGCTCACTGCAACCTCTGCTTCCAAGGCTCAAGCGATCCTGCCACTTCTGCCTCCTGAGTAGCTGTGACTACAGGTGCGTGCCACCATGCTTGGCTAATTTTTTAAATTTTTTGTAGAGACGAGGTCTCACTGTTTTGCCCAGGCTCTCAGTCTCTTTTAGTGCCTCCATTTGATAGGAGAGAAAACTGGGGCTCAAAGAGATGAAGTGACTCGCCCAAGGATACAGTGGTAAACAGCGGAGCAGCAACTCTATTATTTATATTTCCGTTTGTTTTAAAACTTTTAATTCTGAAATAATTTCAGATTTACAAAAAAGTTGCAAAAGTAGTAGCAAAAATAATTCCACATACCCTTCACCCAAATCCCCAAAATGCCAACTTCTTGTGTGTGACATAATCGTAAGAATTAGAAAGTTAACATTCATAACAATATTACAATTTAATTATTCAAATGTTTCCAATTGTCCCCTGAATATCCTTTTTCTGGTCCAGAATCCAATCTAGGATTATGGATCACGTTTAGTTGTCACATCTTTTTAGTTGCCTTTAACGTGGAACAGTTCCTTCACCTTTCTGAGATGTCCTTGACCTTGACATTTTAAGGAGACTTTAACAGGCCAGTGATATTTTGTAGAATGTCCCTCAATTTGGGTTTGTCTGAACTTTCCCCATTATAAAATTCAGGCTATGCACTTTTGGCAAGGACATCATGAACGAGAAAGAACTGTTATGTCTTTCTCAGCGCATCATATCTGGAGGCACTTGGTGTCCATTTGTTCTTTTACTGGTGATGTTAACTTTAGCTTATGGGTTTAGATTCCATACTTTTTCAACTGCACTGTGTTACCCAGACATTGATCTCTGTGTACTGGACTCAAGCTGTTGGACTTGATAGTGTCGTTAAAGCAATTGAAAATAACATTAAATGATATTGCAACTCAGGATGCTGCTTTTACCTGTGAGTTTAATTGATGGCAAAACCCAACTCTGATGGTCTGAGTCAAGCCAGAGAAGGGAAGAGAGCTCAGCACACTGACATTCTCCCAGGATAATGTTGCCCCAGTCTTCTTCTCCTTCCTCTTGCCCCCCATCACAGCCTGGGAAAGGTGCTGGTGAGCTCACAGTACATGTGATGGCAGCTCAAGCTATTTACTTGGGGCCATTTTCCTTGAATACCTATTCAACCTTGGTGTTGCAGGGAAGGGGATTTAGGTGGCAGATGCTTGGGTTAGTGACAAGGTGGACCCTGAGGGAATCTGAGTCCTTTAGGGTTGGTTTTCTTTGGGGGGCACTAGTGATTCTCTTCTGAGAGAGCATGGCATCCTCTTCACCAGCTGGGAGATCAGGGATGGCAATGGTGGTCAGAGTGGATGAGTTCAGCAGAGTTTCACTGGGGCTTGGGGAAGGGATTAGCTTCTTCCTTGGGCCTGTGGGTCAAGAACTTAGACATGAGGGGTTTCTGGTCCCTTTGTGATGCCTCTGTTGTAATTTATCAGTGACTGTTGTCTTTCTCTCTGCCTGGATTCTGGGGCTGGGCATCAATTGTCAGAATTATTTGTCATAATTAACTGTCAGAATTATTTTTTCAGGTCTGAAGATGTGTTAGCTGGCTCAGAAAGCAATTAATCCTATGTTTGCTTGTTTTCTAATTAATGTATGTTACTTTTTAGGGCAGTTTAAAGTTTACAGAAAAATTGGGCAGATAGCACAGAGTTCTCATATACCCTCTTCCCCAAACCCCATACACTTTTCTCTATTATTGCCATCTTGCATTAGTGTGGTATATTTGCAACAACTGATGAAACAATATTGATTCATTAATGTTACTAATGAAAGGCCATAGTTTACATGACGGTTCACTCTGTGTTGTACAGTCTGTGGTTTTGACAAATATGTAATGTCATGTATCCATCATTATAGTATCATACAGAATAGTTTCACTGCCCTAAAAATGTCTCCGACGCTCTAGCCATTCATCCTTACCTCTCTCCTCTGAAACCCCTGGCAACTTTTCTTTTTTTTTTTTTTTTTTTTACTATTTCTATAGTTTTGCCTTTTCCAGAATTTCATGTAGTTGAAATCAAGCAGTATGTAGCTTTTTCAGATTGGCCTATTTTGCTGAGCAATATGCATTTAACTTTTTCCATGTTTTCTTTGCGACTTTATTAAAAATTTCTTTTTATTGTTGAATAATATTCTATTGTATGGGAGGCCAGTTGTTGTGGTGCATGCCTGCAGTCCCAGCCATTCAGCAGGCTGAGGCAGGAGGATTGCTTGAGTCCAGGAGTTCAAGTATGCAGGGAGTTATGATCGCACCACTACGCTCCACCCTGGGTGACAGAGTGAGGCCCTGTTGTAGAAAATAAAAAAACAAAGAAACTCTGTTGTATTGATGTCCCATAATTTTTTATCCATTCATTTACTGGAGGATGTGTTGGTTGCTTCCAAGTTTCGGTAATCATGAACAAAGCTGCACGTAAACATTCATGTGCAACTTTTTGCATGAACGTAAGTTTTCAAATCATTTGCGTAAATACCTGGGAGTACAAATACTGGGTAGTATGGCAGGACTATGTTTAGCTTTAGCTTTGTAAGACTGTTAAATTATCTTCCAAAGTAGCTGCACCATTTTACATTCCCCCCAGCAATGAATGAGAATTCTTGTTGCTCCACATCCACATCAGCGTTTGCTCTTGTCAGTTTTTTGGATTATCATCATGGAGGCCGTTTTTAAATTTTTATTACTACAGGGGAAGCTCTCTCTTCCCCTTCCCATGTTCCTACTTCTGCTCTTAGTGTAGGAACCCCCACCAATGACTCAGAAGTGCTGGCAAGACAATTTGCATTTCTCTCTACTCCTTGTTCAAATTTCCTAGCTCAAGGTGGGGATGGGGTGGCCCCTGTACCTCGGAAGAAGTGAGGGAGAATTTGTCTCCCTCTTCAGCCCACTGTCCACTTTTACTCAGGACTCACTCAGAATAGTTTTCCCTGTCAGCTTCCGAATTTGATTATTATCAAGGGAGAGAGAGATAATCAATTGAATACCTTCCATACCCTGGGTGCCACACACTGACTTTTGTATCTGTTGTTTTGTTTAGTTTTTACAATCAAGCAGTTGGTTGGAGAATATTATGATCCTCCTTTTACAGACGAGGAAACTGAATTTCAAAGAGGTTAAGTAACTTTTCCAAATCCATTCCTAGTCTCAGCTAATAAATGGCAACTGCCGGGAGTGGAGTACGGAGTCGTCTCATTTGAAAAACTGTGATCTTTACACTTGGTTTTCTCATACACTTTGGTCACAGGATCCTTTCATGCTCTTAAAAGTGATTGAGCTATAACCACTAATGAGTTATCAGATATATGATCACCATTCCTGTCAACTTCCCCAGTCAGACATCTTGTGCCTTCTCATGCTAGGACACACCACCACCGAGAAAGCACCCTTGCAAGTATTATCCCACCTGGGTATAATCGTGCCTCTAAATGAAACTTCTAATGTCCAGGAAATACAGAGGACAGAGAAATATGTTAAACAAAACTCCATCAATGCAATTAGTCAAACCTAGAATGTAGAAAACCACACAAAATATTTCAGCATTAGGTTTTATTACCAAATGAATTTCAAAGAAAAAAATATCAGTGGGATGAGATTACCTAGGAGGCATACCTACCAATTGCCATATAAGGACTACTTCGGATCCCAATTTAAATAAAAAACTGTGTATGTGTGTGTGTGCCAATCTGAAATATTGGAACAATGAATATTTCATGATATTAAGGAATTATTATTAATTTTTAGGTGGTTAATCCTACTGTGGTTATACTTTTAAAAATATTCTTATATTTAAAAAATAAATATAATTAAGGATTCATGAAAAAATGATTGAAGAACTCAAAGAGCTTTTATGTATATGAGTGGTATCTACTGATATTTAAGATATTAGAAATATAATGAAGAAATTTTAAAAAGTATTAACTCACATAAATATAACAATAATAGACCCGTTACATATTGACATGAATAACATTTTTATGAAAAACAACTGCATTTTCCAAAATAAAAAAGTAGTGAGAAGAGTGGCATTCTTTTGTATTTTTAAAAATCTTTTAAATATCTGATGTAATAGATGACAGGTGGATTTTATATCTGCTTCTGTATTCAATCTGTTGTGATATCACATATTATGTAGCTTCCGGAATATTCAACCAGACGCTCATGACAGTAAGAATGAAAAAAGTAAGCAATGCCTTAGTATTATTAATATGAAAATAGCCTTGACTTCACAGGCTCCCTGGAGGGGTCTTAGGGACCCCTAGAATTTCCCAGAAAATACTTTGAGAACTGCTGCTCCACACCATGCGTCATCCAAGAGAGTGGTGTTGGACACACCACTTTTGGGGTTGCAGTGGTTAGTGCCATGATCCTAGACTGGTAGACTGGCAGTTAGGTAGTAATGGTGTGTCGACCAGACTTTTGACTCAAAACAAACTCACAGATACAGCTATTCCTGGTCCAAAATTCATTCGCAAGGAGTAAGAGAATCTGTGAGCTGGAGGAGTGCTGATGATAAAAGACAAAGTATAAGACATCTCAAAATCATCATCATGACTACAAGACATTGAGCAATTGCAAAGTACTTTACTGATCATATTTCCTCCATTTTTTAGATGAAGTAGGAGAACCCCAGATAACTGATTTGCCACTGTCACACCTGTGTTGATGAAAAGAGTCAAGCTCTGTGAAATATTTGAAGAGATTTATTCTGAGCCAAATATGAGTGACCCATGGCCCATGACGGAGCCCTCAGGAGATCCTGAGAACATGTGCCCAAGGTGGTCGGGCTACAACGTGGTTTTATAGATTTTAGGAAGACATAAGACATCAATTAATACATGTAAGCTGTATATTGGTTTGGTCCAGAATGGTGGAACAACTAGAAGTGAAAATGAGGGAGTGAGGGGGTGGGGTGAGGTGGTGGTGGTTGGGGTGGAGGGGTAGTTCCAGGTCACAGGTATATCAAAGATCTTCTGATTGACAGTTGATGGAAAGAGTTAAGTTATTGTCTAAAGACTTGGAATCAATAGAAAGGAATGTCTGAGTTAAATAAGGGGTTGTGGAGACCAGGCTTTTATCATGCAGTTGAAGCCTCCAGGTAGTAGGCTTCAGAGAGAATAGATGTACATATTTCTTATCAGACTTAAAGAGTCTTTTCTATCAGTCTTAAGGTTTGTGTTGATGTTAATACTGGTCAGCTGGGCCTGAATTCCAAAGGGAGGAGCATGTCCAACTCCTGCTTCCCATGATGGCCTGCATTAGTTTTTCAGGCTAACTTTAGAATGCCCTTGGCCAAGGGGAGGGGTCCGCTCAGATGGTTGAGGGGCGTAGAATTTTCTTTTTAGTTTACACGTGGTACACAGCAGAGATGGGCGTGAGGCAGCAGGTGGGGAAACTTTTCTGCCTAGGTACAGCTTGGCTCCATCCCTTTACAGTCTCTGCTCTGGTCTTTGTTGGTGTGGCTACTCAGCAAATCATGAGATAAATGTGCAAAAGTCATGGAATTGCAAGGTGTGGCTCTAGCAAGATTCAGTTTAGGGGTTTTTCTATGGCATTCCCTATAGACAATTTTGAAAAATACCCAGAAACAGCTCCATGCCTGGAAAGGAAATGCCAAAACCAGCCTGATTAAGACTGAAACTCCAGATGTCATCAAATTTCCAAACGTGCATTTCTTCGTGGGTGACAAGCAGTAGCCTGGGTGCTGACTCACCAGGCTGGGATCCAAGCGGCTGGGGTTGTTTCCCACAAGAATGGTTCATTAGCTGGTTGCCATTGTGCCACTGCTGTGTTGGCTCTTCTCCGGCCCAGACAGTCCTCACCATTTCCGAAGGTCCACATTGAGGTCCACACTTCTTCATTTGAAGCACACGTAGGGCATGCACATCTGGCTTTTGAGCTCTTGGTTGGCAAATCAGCAGCTCATCCTCTGTCTAATGAACCCATGGGGTTGGGACACAGAGTTGAAGGGGTGAAGTTCTGCATCTGACCTTCCATGAATCCTTTACCTTCTTATTGCTAAAGTGTCGTTGAATTTTAATCTTTCTCTCAGGCTCCTATATCCAGTTAACGACCAAGTCCTTTGAAACCTGACTCCTCAACATTGTTCTTATCTATCCCTTCCTCTCATTCCTATCATGGTAGGTTCTTTCATTTTATCTCCTGATTCTCTCTCCTAGCTGGTCACCTACCCTCCAGTCTAATCCAGCATTTCCTAAACTTTACCTTTTTGATTTTGTCCACATCTCTCTCCCATCTGTAGTATTCAACCTTGCACATATGTTTGTTTACATTGACTGCATTTATTATATAAAATCTAACATTGTGCTGTCTACATAAACACCTGTAAAACATATACACATAAATTTTCTAAAAACTTAGCTAGTAAAATAAAGCTGCGCACAACATAAAGACATAAAATACTGTGAAATATCTCCATTGGTGCATGGAGCACTCTTTGGGAAACTGGAAACCTGTTCTTTACTCTGCAGCTGGGGTGGTCTTTTTATTTATTTAAAATTTTTTATTATTAAATGTTTTTATTTTAATAGCTTTAGGGGTACAAGTGGTTTTTTGTTACATGGATGAATTATACAGTAGTAAAGTCTGGGCTTTTAGTGTACTCATCTCCTGAGTAGTGTGATGAGTACTTGGGTAAGCATCACACTACTACATTGTGCCCAAAAGGTGATTTTTTTTTCATCCTTCACCCCCCTCCCACCCTTCCTCCTTCTGAGTCTCTAATGTGATTATACCACTCTGCATGCTTTTGTGTACCCATAACTTAGCTCCCACTTATAAGTGAGAACATGCGGTATTTGGTTTCCCATTGCTGAGTTACTTCACTTAGGATCATGGCCTCCAGTCCCATCCAAGTTGCTGCAAAAGACATTATTTCACTCTTTTTTTAAATGGCTGAGTAGTTTTCCTTGGTGTGTGTGTGTGTGTACACCACTTTCATATGGTATATACATACATATGTATATCCATGCCATATTTTCTTTATCCACTCATTGGTTGATGGACATTTAGGTTGATTCCCTATCTTTGCTACTGTGCATAGTGCTGTGATAAACATATGAGCAGATATCATTTTTATATAATGATTTCTTTTCCTTTGAGTAGATACCCAGTAGTGGGATTGCTGGATCAAATAGCAGATCTACTTTCAGTTCTTTGAGAAATCCAGGAGTGGTCTTTTAAAAACGCAAATTCGAATACATTACTCTACAGATTAAAATCCACTGAAGGCTTTGTACTAGATTCAGTTTAAACACCATCCTGTATCTGAGCACTTGCCTTTCTTTCTAGCTGGGGCAGCCCTAGCAGCGTCTTATATTGTTCCCCAGTTTTATAGCCAGGTTGTTGAGGCAGCAGGTGGGGAAGCCAGGTAGTAGGCTTCAGAGAGAATAGATATACATGTTTCTTATCAGACTTAAAGAGTCTTTTCTGTCAGTCTTAAGGTCTGTGTTGATGTTAATGCTCGTCAGCTGGGCCTGAATTCCAAAGGGAGGAGCATGCCTCTACTGTTGCTCCAAATCCCTGTTACTGTTAGGGTCTCTCCGGCCATGAGCCTGCATGGCCCACTTTTCTCCCGCCCAGGGGCTTCCTCCGGGTGCAAGACACTGCATGATCCACCTGGTGTTCCCACATGCCCAGTGCTTACACATCAGAAGTGCAGGAGTTAATCACCTATGGGGCAAATGTTGACCAATGCCTTATGGAAGCCTTGTGTAAAGTCCCCTGTCTTCCCTCGCTTAGATGGATGTTTCAGAGATGCAATCTTTCTCACTTTCTCTGCAAAGATGCCTGGTAAAGCCGAAGAGATCATCTTGTCACCAAGTCATGACCAGTTGGGTAATGACGTCCTTCTATTTGCTCCCAATGCCTCCCTTACTTACTCCCCCTTTCCCTCACTTCTACTTCCCAGGGATTGCACTCCCTGGAAAGCTTTACCCTCGGGCTCAGTTTCCTAGGGAACCACGGACTAGAAGTTCTCATTTTGAGGTCTTCATAGACCTCAGCTCTTCTCATGATGCCACTCCTTCTTCTCCCTGTACTCAATGTTCCAACTTCTACAATCTACTCTTGGTTTCCCCTACCAGCCAGCAGTCCCATTCCTTTGTTTACACTGTGTCCTTGTCTTCAAAACCTATTAATACCTATTATTCTATCAAGACTTCACTCAGGGATCACCCCTTTCCCCCACCGCCAGGAGCCTTCCTTGATCCTCCTCCCCTCTCCACATAGAATTAATCATTCCTCTTCTTCACCCTGTTGTATTCTTCCAGAGTTCTCTGACAGCAGCTCCACTTGGTGCTTCGTTGCATGTACTTATTCATGCTCAAATGCAAGTTCCACAAGGGAAGATATTTTTTGCATTTTGTACATTTTTGTGCCCATTTTTTGAATAAATGAATATCTGACCCTTTCAGCTATGCGACTATGTTTTGCACATCAGAGTGTCTCCAAATGCCATCCTAGGGCCATTGTAGGGTGTACAGAGCAGAAGCTCAATACATATTTGATGAATGCATGAGTGAAATTTAGTCTAAATCATTGAGCATGTATTGAACAATCATCATGAGCAGAGATGCACCCCTCATGCTAACCATTTGCCTCAACAACGCACAAAGTTTCTCACAAAAAGCAGCCAGACGCTGCGGATGAGTCATTTCAAAACCAACCCAGTACTAAGAAGACAACCGCAAGCTTTGAGTCGCTACATGGCTGGCCAGAAGCTTGATCTTCTGAGTGTGAGTCCCATTTGGGAAGCACAAACTATTGTGTTCACCCCAGGAGTCAGAAATGTCTGGGCCTGTCTAGAAGATGATGGGATGGCCTCATGGAGATTCTTTGCTCAGGGTCTCCTGGGAAAGAAACATTCTGAAGGAAGATTGAATCCAGGCCAAAAGCTTGCTCCAAGAACAGAGGTCCATATCTGAGGAAGGCGCATCCCCACTGAACTCCCCCTAGAGCAAGGCAGCTATGGTAAAACCTGAGCACAGAACCAAAGAGCTGCTTCATATCAAAACTTGGTGAGGCGCTGCAAGCACAGAGCCGTGGTGTTTTTTAACCAGGGAAACAGGATGTAGCCCGAGTGGGGATAGGTACTTTCCCACCTGGGGTGGTTGTTGGAGCCCATGATGGCGTCAAGCTAGAGGACATAGTGCAGTGCAGTGGGGCTTTGGGAACAGCGATGGACGCTCCCACAGAGAGATGGCGCTGGAGCTGGTGAGCAGGATTATATGGCAGGCTCCATGGAATACCTAAAAGGGGCTTGTTCTTGAGCTGATGTATGATGCCCCTGGTAGCATATAGTGGGGATAATGGGAAGATTAAGTCAGAGAAGGAAAGTTTTGGTATTGCTATTGCTATTTTATATTTTTATTGTTGTGTCAAATGACCCTAGGTTCTGACATATATATAAACCATTGATAATTGATTTAATTATATAATTTATGTAAAGTCTGAACCCAATGTCTGTACATAGTAAGTGCTCAATTGCTTTCAGCTATTATTATTATTATTATTAATGAAGGAGATAGTACTAATTCATCCAGGCTGCTATAACAAAATACCATAAACTGGGTAGCCTATAAGCCACTGAAATCCATTGCTCACAGTTCTAGAGGCTGGGAAGTCCAAGATCAAGACACCAGTAGATTTTATGTCTGGTGAGAGCCTACTTTCTCAGATGGCACCTTCTCACTGTGTCCTCACATGGTGGAAGGAGCAGGGAGCTCTCTCAGGCCTATTTTATAAGGGCACTGATTCCATTCATGGCAGATTTGCCCTCATAACCTAATCAACTCCTAAAGGCCCTGCCTCCTAATACCATCACCTTGGCAGTTACGTTTCAACCTAGGAATTTTAGGGGAACACAAAAATTCAGACCATAGCACCAGGGTCGGGGATAGAGAAATGGCTTTTGATTACAATTGCTCTGACCCCTGTTTTTATCTCTGGACTAATAATAGGGCTGGGGATCACATAGGCAATGTTTAAATACGTGTGTTGAAGTTGTTAAAAAAAGAAGAAGAGAGAGAGAGACTCAGAATAGAGACTTGCAGATTCTAGTTTCCATCTTGGTTCTACCCACATGGATTGAGTGTCACCATATGTCCCTGGGCTAGGCACTCTTGGCTTGCCGTTGTACTTAACCCTCATGGAATTTTTCTGAGTCGTAATTTTTCCCTGTGAAAGATGGGGAAACTGAGGCTTGGGGACTGGAAGATATCTAGTAAGTCTTGCTCTCCTGTGAAATATAGGGAAATTGGCCAGGCAAGGTAGCTCAAGCCTGTAATCCCAGCACTTTGGGAAGCTGGGGTGGGCGAATCACCTCAGATCGGGAGCTCGAGACCACCCTGACCACATGGAGAAACCCCATCTCTACTAAAAATACAAAATTAGCCAGGCATGGTGGTGCATGCCTGTAATCCCTGCTACTCGGGAGGCTGAGGCAGGAGAATCACTTGAACCGGGGAGGTGGAGGTTGCAGTGAGCCGAGATCATGCTATTGTACTACTCCCGTCTGGGCAACAAGAGTGAAATGCCTTCAAAAAAAAAGAAAAGGAAGGAAGGAAGGAAGAAGGAAAGAAGGAAAGAAAGAAAGAAAGAAAGAAAGAAAGAAAGAAAGAAAGAAAGAAAGAAAGAAAGAATGAAAGAGAAGGAAAAAGAAAGGAAGAGAAAGAAAGAAAGAAAGAGAGAGAAAGAAATATAGGGAAACTGAGGGTTGGGGACTAGAAGATACCTGGGAAGCCTTCCTTTCCTGTTGTAAGAGGTGATGAAATGAAGACTCACCTGGGTAAAAGTCCCCTGCCCAAGGTTTTGCTTACCTTATAGATGAAGGAACTGACATACAGGAAGCTTAAGATGCTAGTCTGAGATCTTAGGCTGGTTAGAATCAGCAGCCAGTGCCAACATTTGAACATCCTCTCTGACTCCAAATTGCTTTATACCCCACTCTCCTGTCTCAGGGCATGAGAAAGGCCTGGAGTGTCTTGGCCCCAGTGCAATGGAAACAAAAATGGAGGCAAAGCGGGTTTGGATCTGACCTCCCATCTGTGTCCCTGGCTTTCAGAAGCCCCCTGGCTTTCCCCAGCCAAGGGAAAAGACGCTTGGTGAGCTGGAGAAATGGTTTGGCTGAATGTTCTAAATTTAGAAGGGGACTTGGATGCACCCTCAGTGGCTTTTGACTGGAGCCCAAAGTTGAAGCCTGTTGGTGTTTTTCCTCTTTGGTTTCCCTGCGGGGCAGGAAAGCTGCTCTCTCTCAGGTTCCTAAGGACTCAGTCACCAGCGCCAGGTTTATAAATACCCTCTCCCTTCCCTGGCAGCTCTCACCTCAGCAGATCATTGGTGATTTCGGGATTCCTTGTGGAGTCTTTACACTCTGATGCACCAGGGTGATAACCCGGGGAGGGTCTGTGGCAGGGGTGTACCAAGACCCTGAAGAGCTCATACCCCCCTCGCTGTGGCCTTGCCGAGCAGTGCAAAACTGTGTGGGGAAGTAACACACTCCTTTGTCCCACTCAGGAAAAGGGCTTTGGAGGTTGGCACTGTGTGTCATTAAAGGGGAGAGAGAAAAGGTCATCGAGGGAGTACTTGTGGGGTGCTGTATGTAGGGCCTGTGAAAAATGGTTCAATACTCGCTGATAACGTGAGCTAATATTGACTGTGGCTGGGTGCCAGCTCCACATGAGGCTTTTCCATGTACTACTGTATTGATGAACTCTTATGCTTCCATGGATTCCCTACACTGATCCAGGGACAGAAATGGTTCTATTTTATGGGTGAGGCACTAAAGCCGTAAGAAATGGAGTTGTCCCAACCACTTAGCTGGTGCACGCAGGCATCAACATTTTCTCTCTTTCTACCATGCCATGTTGAGTCTGCTTATTGTGCCTAACTTGCAGCACACTGGGCAACTAGGCAACTTGAAAAGTTTTGAAGTTGTGTAGACTGGCATTCAAATCACAGCACTCCCACTTGTTCCTAAGAACCTGGGCAAATTCTCTAAACTTATCTGAGCCTCAGTTTTCTTGTTTGTCAAATGGAAATGAGGTAGAGTCAATGTGAAGACTAACTGAGATTAAGACATTAACTTGAGAATAGTATGCCCTGAATAAATAGTAGTGAATAATAATAATAAAGCTAATATTTATTCATTCCTTCATGTGTCAGGCTATGCTTTACATGTTTTATTTAATGATCTTAGCCATCTTAGGCAGACATGCTTTTATTAATTTTATTTTTCAAAAGAGAAATCTGAGGGTCAAAGAGGGTAAATGACTTGCCCATGGCTTCATAGCTAGTAAGTGGTGGAATGTGGATTTGAATCCAGAGAATGATTCCAAGTCCCTGTTCTTATTTCATCAATAGTGCCTTTATCATCAACACTATCATTGTTCATCATCAGCTGCATCATTGTCTGTCATCATCACCATCACCATCATCATCATCATCACCATTGTCATTATCACCATCGTCATCACCACTGTTACCATCATCAACATCACCATTGTCATTATCACCATCGTCATCACCAGTGTTACCATCATCAACATCATCACCATCACTATAGTCATTACCATCTTCATCACTATCATCATCACCACTGTAGTCATCACCATTATCACCATCACTATAGTCATCACCATCTTCATCACCATTATCATCACCATCATCATCATCACCATCTCTATAGTCATCACTGTCTTCATCACCATCATCACCATCACTATAGTCATCACCATCTTCATCACCATCATCATCACCACTACAGTCATCACCATCTTCATCACCATTATCATCACCATCATCAACAACATCACCATCATCATCACCATCACTATAGACATCATGATCTTCATCACCATCATCACCATCACTATAGTCATCACCATCTTCATCACCATCATCATCACTATAGTCATCACCATCTTCATCACCATCATCACCATCACTATAGTCATCACCATCTTCATCACCATCATCACCACCACTATAGTCATCACCATCTTCATCACCATCATCATCATCACCATCATCAACATCATCACCATCATCACCATCTTCATCATTACTACCACCATGTTTATCACTATCATCACCACCACCATCACTACTGTCATTATTGCCATTTTCACTATCTTCGTCATCACTGGCACCACCACCATAACGATCATCATCATCATTGCTATCATTATATGATTATTGCTATTCTTTAACCTGCCCTATTAGCCCAGGACCTCCTCCAGGGTAGGGATGGTGCCCACACCTGGCTTGGGCTTGGCTCACAATAGGGTCTCAGCATATGTCTGTGGGTGGGCTGACTGACCTGTGACTGACTGGAAACATGAAAAGGGGATCCTCTGTGAACTGAGCTCATCCAAGAGGCTTCCTCACCCCTTAGCCCAGAGAAATGGAGGGCTGGTTGAACTGAAGGAATCATTGCAAAGGACATGGTTAGCAAAAAGCCCACAGACTGAGTCCTACATTTTCCCTGCACTGTCCAATGTGGAAGCCACCAGCCACATGTGACTTTAAATACATAAATTCAATTGATTAAAATTAAATAAAATTGAACATCCTGTTCTGAAATTGTACTAGCTCACACCCTGTGGCTAGCAGCCACTACATTGAATAGTGTGAATATAGAACATTTGCATTGTCCAAAAGTTCTATGGGACAGTGCTGTTCTAGGAGGTCCTGATTTTAGTCCCATTGTGCCTGCTAAGTACACTCAATCTTTTCAGACCAAGAGGCTGGTCTGGGGCTTGGGACATATGCTTACTGTGGCCAACAGTCCCTAGTGGGATACAGAAAGGAAGCAGAGAGAAGCCCCCAGTGGGCCCACCAGTCTTAGCACCATATTGCATAGTCACACTGGGCCTGAGGTGAAGTGGTTAAAGGCATCAGCACTGAATCAGGGCTCAGAGCTGCCATTTCCCAGCTGTACAACTGTGACCACATTAACAAACCTCACTGGGCCTCAATTTTCCCAGTTGTGAGATGGGTGTAATATGACTTTGCAGGGATTTCTGGGTAAATTGGATGAGCTGTATCTAAAGTACCTTTGCAGAACAGATGGCGAAGATGTGTTAATTCTCCTCCCTTCATAAGGGAAGAAGCCTAGGTATGTGTGTTGTTTGGGGGTGATCCTAGCCCCTGCCCCACCTCCAACAGGCTCAAAGACAGAGTGGCCCTATGCTCTGCAGTGGAATCCCCCTGCCCTCCCTGCAGCCCACTCTTTTATGTTTACAGGTTTGATTATTTCTGTAAGACAGAGGATCATGGGCCTTCACCAGCAAACCAAACACAGCACTTTCCCCAAAGGAGGGAGGACAAAGGGACATTGGGTGCAACAGTTCTGGCAGCTACAGGAATGGACTGCCTCCTGTCCCTCTCACCTTCTTGCCCCCCACCCTCAGTCTCCCTTGCTTGCGCTATGTGGCCGTTTCCCTAATAAAAATCAGCACCTCTGTGGCTCTGAATTTCAAACTCAGTAGTAACAATCACAGTCATAGCTACTGTTCACTGAGGTCAGTGTGCTAGGCCCTGTTGGAAGGCATTTACATACAATACTGCATAAACCCTTTGGCGGGTCACATTATTGGCCCATTTCACAAATAAATAAACAAGAGAGTTTCACTAACATGCCCAAGATTTCATGGCAAATAAAAATGGCAGAGCAGGTCATAGAATTCAGGTCCATAGGAAGCCAAAGGCTGTGTTTTCCCGACCATTCCACATTTCCCATGGAGTCTAGAAGGTGGTGTGTGTGAGAGTGACTGGCATAAAGTAAGAGCTTTATAACTGTGAGCACTGGTTGTGCCTGGGGCCAAAAGCCAGGCTTTGGGGTCAATTGGGCTTCGAAGGCTGGCCGTGTGTGGACTAGCAGTGGGATCTTGAACAAGTTGCTTAACATCTTCTAGAAGCTCATTTGCTTTCAGTTTCATTCATTATCTGTGAAACGAAGGTGGTAATTAAACCTCATAATGCTGTTTTGAGGATTCGGCGATGGAGCCTTATGTTTGACAGTGTTTGGCCCATGGTGAGTGTTCCGAGTCCATTAGCAACTTCTGCCTTTGTAGATGTTTAGGGAGCTCCTCTCTCTAAACCAGGGCTTCTCAACTGCAGCACTGCAGATAACTTTGGGCTGTACAATTCTCTGTTGTGGGAGCTTATCCTGGGCATTGCAGGGCGTTTAGCAGCATCTTTGGCCTCCACCCATTAAACGCCGGCTGGAGCAACCAAAATTATTTCCAGACATTGCCAAACTTACCCTGGGGGCTAAAATCACCCACCCCTGTGAGAACCCCTGCCTTGGCCACACTCACTGCCAGATTCACTGAACATGGTGCACGCCCTGTTCACACTCTGGGTTTCCCTTCACTGAGTAGCAGACAAAGGCAGGGAGGCTCACGTGGCTGGGGGGCTGCAATCAGCCTGTGGTGGCCAATGTTGTTGCCTTTGGAGGACTGGCACCCAGCTCACCATTTCAGCCAGCAATTATCTGAACAGAAGTGCTCTAATTGCCTGAGGATCGGGTTTCCTCTGGGGGTCATTTTTTTCAAGTCTTCTGTTGTTGTTTATTTATACTCATCCCAATAAAAAGCATGTGCTCAGCTGCATAGAGTGTTAATGACTGGAGGGTCGCTCCAGACAGCGCCTGGGGAGGCGTCTGCAAATTCATCCTCCAGAGGTTTCTCATCTGCTGGATCTGCTGGCAGGGCCCTGGTGGGTCTGAGGTGGGGTGTGTGTGTGTGTATGTGCATATGTGTGTGTGTGTGTACACTGAGAAATAGGCGTTTGTTGCCTCTCTAAGTTTGCATTTGTAATAACACAAGTGTCTCCCCCAAGGAACTTTCTTTCTTCTTGTCTGGCCACTAGACTTGGTCTCTGCCAGCTCAGACTTCCTACAACCCATGCCAGGCCCCTGCATCTTTCAACTTGATTCTTGGGGTGCTGAGACCCAAGGCAGTCCCAGCTGGCTCTCCCCCAGCAGGGGAGCTAACGCAGTTAATGAGGAAGACACACTTGTGTGTAGGACTTCATGGTGAACAAGCCACTTTCTCATTGGTCATCATCATGATAAGGATATTAAATAAGTCATCTTTATTCAACACTGACTCTGCACCAGCCACTATATAGGGCTGCGTTCCTCCTTTCATTCATTCATGCATGCATGCATTCCTTCATCCAAACTGATAAATATTGAGTGCTGCCATAGCCCAGCCATCATTCGAGTGCTGGGGGACTGAGAAACAACTGCCTCACTCCCCGCATCAACCACACAATTGTAGGCAAAGAAATAGATAAATCAATAAGATAATTTCAGTTACTGATAAATGGTAGAGATGAAATAAACCAGGGGAACGTGATAGAGATTTGCCAAGGACAGGAGGGCTTTTTTTTTTTTTTTTTTTTTTTTTTTTTTAACATGCAGATGTCATCAGAGAAAACCTCAGACCAAGCCCTTAAGGACAAATGACAAGAAAATTCCTGGAAGAGAAACAGCTCAGAAAAATGCCTGGAGGTGGCAACATGGGTGAATTGCTCAAGGAAAAGAAAGACATCCAGGGTGTCTAGAGTCTAGAGAAGTGGGGGCAAGAGGGGGACATCGGAGGGAGGGTGTACTCAGAGAGACTAGGAACTGGACTTCTTCAGCCGTGTTGAACAGTTGGAATTTTGTTCTAAGGATGATGGAAGCCATTGGAAGGTTTTCTTTGCCAAAGTGATGTGATCTGATAGAAGGTTTTATGAAGCCCACGTTGTCTACTGTGCAAAGAATGGAGTAACAGGCCAAGAGGAACCCTAGGGAGACCAGTTAAGAGGCAGAGACAGTGAAGAGGTGGGTGAGTTTCCCATTGCTGCTGTAACAAGCTTACTACAAATCTCATGTGGCTTAAAAAACACACACACGCATATTTATTATCCCATGGTTTTGTAGGTCAGAAATCTGACATGGGTCTCACTGGGTTAAAATCAAGGTGTCAGCAGGACTGTGTTCCTTCTGGAAGCTCCAAGGGAGAATCCATTCCTTGCCTTTCCCAGCTTCTAGAGGCTGCCTGCAGATGCAGGTTGTGACTTCTCGCTCATCTTGAAAAACAGAAATATAGCATTTTCAAATCTCCCTCCTCCTGTCTCTCTCTGTCTCTCCCTCATCATCACCTCTCCAGTAACTCTGACCCTCCTGCCTCCCTTTCCTAAGGACCCCTCTGATTACATTGGACTTGATATAGTTTGGATTTGTGAGCCTGCCCAAATCTCATATTGAAATGTAGTCCTGAGTGTTGGAGGTGGGGCGTGGTGGGAGGTGACTGGATCATGGGGGTGGATTTCTCATGAATGGGGACAGTACCATCCCCCTTGGTACTGTCCTCTCGATAGTGAGTGAATTCTCATGAGATCAGTTCATTTAAAAATAGGGAGCGTCTCCCTCTGGCTCTCTTGCTCCTGCTTTCGCCATGTGGGGCGCCTGCTCTCCATTTGCCTTCCACCATGAAGAGAAGCTTCCAGAAGCCTCCCCAGAAAGAGATGCTAGCATGCTTCATGTACAGCCTGCAGAACTGTGAGCCTATTAAACCTCTTTTTTTTACAAATGACCCAGTCTCAGATGTTTCTTTATAGCATTTCAAGAATGGACTACCACCGGGCTCATCTAGACAACCAGGATAATCTCACTATCTCAAGGTCCTTAGCTTAATCACATCTTGACAGTCCCTGTTGCCATGTGACGTCACCCAGTCACAGGTGTTGGAGATTTTGGTGGTGGACACCTTTGGGGCCTATTATTCTGCCGATCCCGGGAAATGAGCCATGATGGAGGCTTGGATGGTGCCAGTGGGACTGGAGAGCGTTCACTGGGGATTTATTTTGAGGCAGAACCACAAAGACTTGCTGATGGAGGATGTGGGGCTGTGAAGGAAAGCCCAGAATGAAGAAGGTGCCCTTTACTGAGATGGGGAGAGAGGGCAGGCTTGAGTAGGGAGGAGAGGCTGATCAAGGGGTTTTGTGGCCATGATTATTTTGAGTTGCCCGCTGGAGAGTTGAGGGGACATGTCCAGCAGGCAGCTGGATGAATGAGCCTGGAGTCAAGGACAGAAGCTGGACTAGTGATGTGAGTGTGGGGGTCTCCAGCCCAGAGGCAGGATGTAGCCACAGGACAGGATGAGAGCACCCATGATGTCAGGAAGAACAGAAGGTCATGGGCTTTCAAAGATGGAACCAAAGAGCAGAAGCCAGCAAAAGTATACACCACTCCTAAAACACAGATCTGACCTCATCACCCAATGCCTAGACACTTCTCTCCTCTCAGCAGTTAGTTTCAACATCAGCACTTGGGGATAGAGATGGTCCCCACCTTGAGTGAGTGCTCACTCTATGCCAAAAATAGTGCTAAATTCCTTACACACATTATTGCATTTCAGACCCCCCTTTTTTCCCTCCCTCCTTCCCCATTTTGGGGGAAGCGTGGGAGTGATGGAAGTAGGTTGAATGTGGAGGGTGGGAGTGTTGGGGGTGGGGTTGAGTGTGGAGGGAGGGAGAGTGGGGTGGGGTTGAATGGGGAGAGTGGGAGTGGTGAGGGTGGGGTTGAGTGTGGAGGGTGGAAGTGGTGAGGGTGTGATTGAGTGGGGATGGTGGGAGTGGTGGGGGTGGGGTTGAGTGGGGAGGGTGGAGTGGTGGGGGTGGGGTTGAGTGGGGAGGGTGGAATGGTGGGTTGGGGTTGAATGGGAAGGGTGGAGTGGTGGGGGTGGGGTTGAGTGGGGAAGGTGGGAGTGGTGGGGGTGGGGTTGAGTGTGGAGGATGGAGTGGTAGGGGTGAGATTGGGGAGGGTGGGAGTGATGGGGGTGGGGTTGAGTGGGGAGGATGGAGTGGTGGGGGTGAGATTGAGTGGGGAGGGTGGGAGTGGTGGGGGTGGTGTTGAGTTGGGAGGGTGGGAGGGTGGACTAGTGGGGGTGGACTTGAGTGGGGAGAGCGGGAAACCACTTAGCCTTTGTTGATTTTTCCAACCAAGGTAGGAACTTTGTCTTTTTATTAAGATCAAAAGGAATGCATGAGGGGTGTGGACAAGGGCTGGCGGGCTGCAGGTGGAAAGTGCATGCAGTGGGAACGTGCAGCCATGAGGTCCAGGGTGCATTTTAGAGAGGACGGGTTGGAGGTCATGGTGTGGTCTGGAAGAAAGGTCAGGAACTGGAATCATGGTGTTAGTGGTTTAGAAAAGTGGTCCGATGCCAGAGGCTAAGTTACTTGGCTTGGTTCACACATCAGCAAGTTCAAACCGAGTTCAGTTGTGCTGCAAAGCCAATATGCTAAGTCACCATAATTTAACAACAGGTTTCCCCTCAAGGTATCATGACATTATTTTTTTGGGTCTCAACCAACCAGCATTTGTCAAAGAGAGATGGAGAGAGAGAGAATGAAAAGAAGGAAGGAAGGAAGGAAGGAAAGAAGGAAGAAAGGAAGGAAGGAAGGAAGGAAATAGAATAGAATAAAATCACAGTTTATTTCACGGAGTGAAGGAAGGGTTGCTGCGTGCAAAAGTGTTTCTGTGCTGTATGCTTATCTGCAGATGGATGTACCGGGCTGTGATATGAAACCTATTTTTATGGCTGGTTGTGGCTCCTCTGAGCTGCTATTGGGTTTGCCCTCCACCCCCTCTCACGCTGACTCTGGGCCCTTCAAAATGAGTCATAGAGAGTCATTACCACTCCCCCCCACCCAACCCTGACTCTGCTGTACACTTCATGGTTTCTGATAATACAGCATTGTGAAGTTGGGGGAAGGCTGGCAGAGGGGCCCAGTCTAGTCTGTGACCTGAGCCATCATGATAGGGTGTCCGGGGTGAGGGGAGGGTGGTGTGAATCCCCAGTAATGCAGGTCCTTTCCAGGCCAGGCCCCTGGTCCCCAGGAGTGCAGGGATGCCTGAGGTCTACTGCTGCCTTATCCAGAGCTGCCACCCCCGGCGATGACTCAGAGTTCCTGCGGCCCCAGCATCATCCCTCCATCCCTGGCTGCAAGGCAGGAGCAGAGTTGCAGACCTGAGAGGCCTTGAATTTGTTTGATATAGGACTTTGCCACCAGACAAAGTGCTTTGCCTGTGAGGTCTGGCTTGGCCTGGCCTCTGGGAAAGAACAAACACAGACCTCACTGGAAGGAACCTGGAGATCGGGAGAGGAGAGGCTGCTGCTGTCTGCCCTCCCAGCAGCAGATATAAAGATAATGGGCTTCTAAGTCCCCTAGAGTCCCAGCTGCGTAATTTAAGGCGAGTTCATCTCTCACAGCCTCAGTTTCCTCATTTGCTGGCACCTGTCTTTCTTCTTCATAGCCATTGTCACTGTTGCAATGATATCAACAAAGCTTACATTTCAGATAGATCCCCAGCTGGGTTGAAAGGAACGTCAAGACCCTTCCTTTCTTATGACCTATGTATCAACTCCCTTCTACCCTGCCTCCCTCCACTTGGAGCCAGTTCTAGTTGGTGAAATGTAGCCAGAGGTTCCTGGAAAGGCTTTCCTTCTCAAGTAAAGCCTGGCTCAGAGAAAACCGCTGGTCTCTTTCCTTTTCTTCCTCCTGACATGAACGTGGGGCAGGAAGGAGCATGGAGAAGACAAGAACAAGGCTCTCAGAAGGAACTGGTGTGGCTGGAGCCATGAGAACTGGTTGTGGAGGGGGTGAGGAGGGTGGGAGAGGTGGGAGTGTGGTTGAGTGGGGAAGGTGGGAGAGGTGGGGGTGTGTTTGAGTGGGGAGGGTGGAAGAGGTGGGGGTGTGGTTGAGTGGGGAGAATGGGAGAGGTGGGGGTGTGGTTGAGTGGGGAGGGTGGGAGAGGTGGGGGTGTGGTTGAGTGGGGAGAATGGGAGAGGTGGGGGTGTGGTTGAGTGGGGAGGGTGGGAGTGGTGGGGATGTGGTTGAGTGGGGAAGGTGGGAGAGGTGGGGGTGTTGTTGAGTGGGGAGGGTGGGAGAGGTGGGGGTGCGGTTGAGTGGGGAGAATGGGAGAGGTGGGGGTGTGGTTGAGTGGGGAGGGTGGGAGAGGTGGGGGTGCGGTTGAGTGGGGATGGTGGGAGAGGTGGTGTGGTTGAGTGGGGAGAATGGGAGAGGTGGGGGTGTGGTTGAGTGGGGAGGGTGGGAGTGGTGGGGATGTGGTTGAGTGGGGAGAATGGGAGAGGTGGGGGTGTGGTTGAGTGGGGAGAATGGGAGAGGTGGGGGTGTGGTTGAGTGAGGAGGGTGGGAGAGGTGGGGGTGTGGTTGAGTGGGGATGGTGGGAGAGGTGGGGGTGTGGTTGAGTGGGGAGAATGGGAGAGGTGGGGGTGTGGTTGAGTGAGGAGGGTGGGAGAGGTGGGGGTGTGGTTGAGTGAGGAGGGTGGGAGAGGTGGGAGTGTGGTTGAGTGGGGATGGTGGGAGAGGTGGGGATGTGGTTGAGTGGGGAGAATGGGAGAGGTGGGGGTGTGGTTGAGTGAGGAGGGTGGGAGAGGTGGGAGTGTGGTTGAGTGAGGAGGGTGGGAGAGGTGGGAGTGTGGTTGAGTGGGGAGAATGGGAGAGGTGGGAGTGTGGTTGAGTGGGGAGGGTGGGAGAGGTGGGGGTGTGGTTGAGTGGGGATGGTGGGAGAGGTGGGGATGTGGTTGAGTGGGGAGAATGGGAGAGGTGGGGGTGTGGTTGAGTGAGGAGGGTGGGAGAGGTGGGAGTGTGGTTGAGTGAGGAGGGTGGGAGAGGTGGGAGTGTGGTTGAGTGGGGAGAATGGGAGAGGTGGGGGTGTGGTTGAGTGGGGAGGGTGGGAGAGGTGGGGGTGCGGCTGAGTGAGGAGGGTGGGAGAGGTGGGGGTGTGGTTGAGTGAGGAGGGTGGGAGAGGTGGGGGTGCGGCTGAGTGAGGAGGGTGGGAGAGGTGGGAGTGTGGTTGAGTGGGGAGAATGGGAGAGGTGGGGGTGTGGTTGAGTGAGGAGGGTGGGAGAGGTGGGGGTGCGGTTGAGTGGGGAGAATGGGAGAGGTGGGGGTGTGGTTGAGTGGGGAGAATGGGAGAGGTGGGGGTGTGGTTGAGTAGGGAGGGTGGGAGAGGTGGGGGTGCGGCTGAGTGGGGAGGGTGGGAGAGGTGGGGGTGTGGTTGAGTGGGGAGGGTGGGAGAGGTGGGGGTGTGGTTGAGTGGGGAGGGTGGGAGAGGTGGGGGTGTGGTTGAGTGAGGAGGGTGGGAGAGGTGGGGGTGTGGTTGAGTGAGGAGGGTGGGAGAGGTGGGGATGTGGTTGACTGGGGAGGGTGGCAGTGGTGGGGTGTGGCCTGGAGATACAGCAGCCACTTTGGGACCATGAGGATATTTGAAAGACGTGAAGAATAGAATGATAGAAGCACGTTTGTGACATTGTGACCTACAGCAGAATTTATGCCCACCTTTCGATTTCTTACCTCTTTAAACACTGAAATCTGGTCTTTTACTTGTAGGCAAATATAATTTCTGACCTACGTAATGATGTATGCACAAGAAGCCTCTCTTGAATGTATTAATTCAGCAAACAGTTATGGAGTCCTTACAATGTGCTAGTGGGACTTTGAAGATGAATCCAAATTTGGATCCTGGCCTGGAAAGGCTCAAAGCCCAATATGGGAGGTAAGAAATGTAGAATCCATATAACGATGGGGTCTCTCCACCCCTTAAGATCTAGTTATGAGTAGCTGCAATTCCTGTGAATTCCAAGGTGGTTTCACCACCTCAAGTTCACCTTTAGATCTGACTTCTGGCTTCTTTTAGGAAGTTCCCATCTCTAAATCTCATCTCTGTTCCTTTATTTCTGCCAGCCTGGATACAAATGTGAAACTTATCTTCTTTTATTAACCAATCAACCACCTCCTGCCAAAACAACATCAGCAACAACAGCAGAAAAAAACAAAAACAAAAACAAAAAAAACTCTGTGTACACAAGACCTTTGTTTCCACAGCAGACTTGGCTAAAGGTTTGGGCATGCATATGCATACCCCCAAAATTAAAAATGGAAAATTGAACACTTCTGTCCTTCAAAGTTATTTGTTCTCTCCTACAGGGTCTTGCTCTTATCTCCGTTCTTCTCCCTGCACTCCCACCACCTTACTTACTCCCATGGCATGCTACATCCTTGAATAAATATGCCCAAGGCAGATGTGGTAATGAAGATTGCTTGAGAATTCTGAAGGCAGACGTCCCAGACACCAATCACACAATTTTTCTGTGGCTCATTTTTCTTATCTGTGAAAAGGGAGCTAGTTACCACCAGCCCCAATGCCAATCCTCTCCCCGCCTCACAGAATGGGGAGAGGATTCAGTGGGCAGTCCCTGGCATAGGGGTCACAAGCTCTACGACACCAAATATCATTCATATTCTAGTTCTGTATTCTGTGTCCCCTATTGCCCCAAGATAAGTTCATTTAAAACAAAAAAGCTTCTATCTCAGGTAGAAAACCCATCATCACTGGGCATTGTCTTCCAGTGATTCTGAGCAGATACAACGGGGAACGTATGTCTTCATTGTGACTCAGCGAGCAAAGAGATGGAGTCTTTTCCAAGAAGAAAGTGGGAGATTTGGGACCACTGACATATTTGGCCCACGGATTCCATTCCCCTAGACCAACACATGTTCATCAAATTGAATCACTCTTATGGGGAACTTAATGGAACTCTGGTGCCCATTGCATTAGTTTTTGATGATGGAATTCTCTTTCTTTGTGAACTTGAACTTGAGGGGTCTGGCCACCCCTCTGAAACTTCTTTTTTGAGATAAAATCATATAACATAAAACTCACCCTTTTAATGTGTACAATTCAGTGGTTTTTAGTATATTTACAATGTCGTGCCACCATCACCACAACCTAATTCCCAAACATTTTTATCTCCTTAAAAAGCAGCCACTCCCCATTCCCCCATCTGCAGCCCAGGGCAATCTCTAATCTATGTTCTGTCTCTGTGGCCTCTCAGAGACTTCTGGCACCAATCTCTCCAGTCCATGAGCTGGGAACTCCCTTTTTAGCAGATTTGGCCCTGACACCTGCCATCTTACCTTTGCTCCTGGACGCCCAGGTTGAATCTTCCCTAAAAACCAACTTTGCATTGTTTGCCCAACATTCGAACCTCCTTCCTATATTTGTGTTAACTGCTCAACATATGACTCCTTGTAGGAGGAGTCAGTGGCCATCTTTCTCTATTAAGGCTCAAGAAGATAGATTCATGCTTTCCCAGACTTCCTTGCAACGAGTCCTTAGATGGGTGTGCTAGGCTCAAGCTCAACCAGTGACTATGAATCTGGAGCCAGTGGCCTGAAAACTCAGGGGTAGTGAAGAATCTTTGCTGTTAGTGTGGTGGTAGCAGTAGTAATGTCAAAGGCCTACTGGCAGCAGGGCTGTGGGCCCATGGCAGCGGGACCATGCTCAGTGGCACTAATGTCTGCTTTGGGCTGGCTGGTTCTGATTTTGGCTGTCTCTTAGACTCTCTTGCGCCTGGGCACTGTTTAAGCTGGTCCTCCAGCCTTCTTGGCTATTAAGTGAGCTAGATCCTATCTTTAAAATAGATTTCCTTTCAATTAAAATCATCCAGAGTTGGTTTCCATGCTTGCAGTCAAGGACCGCATCTGGAAGAAGTATTTTATGAGTAGAGTCTTAACCAGAACGGGTCATAGGGTTTTGCCTCAGAATACTGCAATTAACAGGGCACCATATTTTGAAGCTTGAACTCCCTCCCCAATGCTGTTCCTTATTCCTGTTGCAGTGCTGAGCTGGCCTCTTCTTCTGAGACCAGTACCTCAGCAGCAGATGAACAAAGACAGAGATGGAGACTTAGGATCAAAGGCACTGAGTGCCTGACCAGGTGTCCCTCTGTGAGGAGGAGAACAAGCCCCTCCTCTGTTTCTTTGAATTTCCTTGTTTAGAAACTGAATTTCTGGGCCAGGTGTGGTGGCTTACGCCTGTAACCCCCACACTTTGGGAAGCTGAGGCGGGTGGATCACCTGAGGTCAGGTGTTTGAGACCAGCCTGGCCAACATGGCAAAACCCCATCTTTAATAAAAATAGAAAAAGCAGCCTGGCATGTTGGTGGGCGCCTGTAATCCCAGCTACTCAGGAGGCTGAGACAGGAGAATCGCTTGAACTTGGGAGGTGGAGGTTGCAGTGAGCTGAGGAGCTGAGATCGCACCGTTGCATTCCAGCCTAGGCGACAAGAGCAAAACTCCATCAAAAAAAAAAAAAAAAAGAAAAGAAAGAGAAAGAAAGAAAGAAAAAAGAAAGAAGAAAGGAAGGAAGGAAGAAAGAAAGAAAGAAAGTAATTAAATGAGTTTCTGGCTGCTTGTTGTGGGTTGAATCATGTCCCCGCAAAACACATGCTGAAGTCACACCCCCAGGATCTAAGAATCTGACCTTCTTTGGAAATAGGGTTGGTGCAGATGTAATTAGTTAGGATGAGGTCACACTGGAGTAGGGTGGGCTCTTAATCCAGTAGGGCTGGTGTCCTAGTAATAAGAAGGAGGATGACACAAAGACAGACACACAGGGAGAATGCCGTGTGACCCTAAGAGCAGAGGTTGGAGTGGTGCCGCTACAAGCCTGGGATTGCCGGCCACCACCAGAGCTAGAAAGATATAAGGAGGGATTTTAGCTTCAGGAACGATGAGGAGCATTTATGTTGTTTTAAGCCACCCAGTTTTCAGTAAAACTAAAGGAAACTAAAACACCTTTTGAATCCAAATTCCTGGCCATAGCTCTGCTTAACAGGACAGCCTTGGAAGCAGACAGAATGGGGTTTGAGTCTCAGCTCTGTTACCACCTGCTGCGTGGGTTCGGAGGTAAGCTGTTTACCTCCTTGACATCTCGATTTCCTCATCTGCAAATCAAAGATGAACATAGCTTCTTCAAACACTGTTAAACATTTAGAGGAGTGCATGGCACATAAACGGCAACTATTAATATGAAAGAACTGCTTCCTGTCAGTATCTGGCCCTGATGGTCGCTTCCTGTTGAGGGAAACAAGTCTAAAACCTGCTCTTAGAATACAGATCAGTGCCATGGATTATTCAGTTACAATGAATTTTCTTTTTTTAAGAAAAGAGATAATTCCGCATTTGCTATGTTTTTCCTTCCTATTTTTAACATCTATCTGTACTTTTAGATTATGGTGCAGGTAGCCCTCTTTCCCAGGAAAAGTGGGTGCTTCACAAGGGGTGCCCACGGTTGCCCTAGGACAGAGCCTCCTCCAGCCAGCCAGGGTAGAATGGGAGAGGGTGCAGGTGCTGCCCAGGCCAGTAATCTAGCTGCCGATCTGGGGACACTCAAAGCAGCTGGTGGCTTTAATATCCGCTATTCACAGCTTCATCTCCACTCGAGATGGCTGTGCTGATTGTAATGCAATAAAGCTGGAGTTTTGCGGGGAGAATGCTGTCCCTGGTTATTTCATTTAGAAGCCATCGTAATACTCTTCAGGGAGAGATAAGAGTGATTTAAGTAATTCAGGACTCCAGGAGTCCAGGACATTTATGGTTCCTTCTAACCCTGGGGAATTTTATGATTTGAGGCCTGTGGCCACAGAGCAAAGCCAGCCTGCTGTTGATATGGGGAACAGATTTAACAGGTGTGAGCACCTGTCGGTGCCAGGTGATTTATACGCAACTATCCATGTTTACCTTGCAACAACCTTTAGGGAACATCGGGCCAGGTACCCTAGAAGTGGACCCTGTATAAAGATTCCTATGGACAGGCGCGGTGGCTCATGCCTGTAATCGCAGCACTTTGGGAGGCTGAGGCAGGTGGATCACCTGAAGTCAGGAGTTTGAGACCAGTCTGGCCAACCTGGTGAAACACTGTCTCTACTAAAAATACAAAAAGTAGCTGGGCATTGTGGCAGGTGTTTGTAATCCCAGCTACTCGGGAGGCTGAGACAGGAGAATTGCTTGAATCTGGGAGGTGGAGGTTGCAGTGAGCTGAGATCATGCCGCTGCATTCTAGCCTGGGCAACAGAGACAGATGCTGTCTCAAAAAAACAAAAAACAAAACAAAACAAAAAAAATCCTGTGCATGTGACTTATTAAGGAGGAACTCCCAGGGAAAACTGGCAGAGGAGAGGGGGAGAGGGGTGAAAAGAGAGAGAAGCCCAGGAAGAGTGTGATTTCAGGCTGAGACCTGTGGAGGGGAGCTTGAGTTTGCTCCTGCAGGGGAATCCTGGAGCGTACAGTGCACCTGTCCTGGATGCCAGAAAGCTGGAGTTCCATACCCCTGCACCCAACAGTCACTGGCTCTGGGCCTTGAGGCTCAGCATAAATAAACTGCCAGGCACCTGTGGTTCCCATCTGTGCCTGTAAAAGGCTTTAGCAACCCAAGGGCAGTTGGATGCAAAAATACCCAAGGCCAGCAGATGAACATTGAGCAGGAATAAACAGAATACAAGGACATCTGGGTGGAAGTCACCAGTGCCTGTACATGGAACTATGAAGATCACCATTTTTCAGATTAAGAAACTGAGGCTCACCTTGTGAAATAACACTCTCTGGAAAGGTGAGTGGCCGGGTCTGGATTTGAACCTATGATTCCAGAGTGTTTGTTCTTTCCACTGAGATTGCTGGATTGCTGGTATCTGGGGACCAGTGGCTGAAAGCATTGACTTCTCTGGTTTCTTTTTTCTGTTAAAAATATTTATGTTAGTTTTTATGCCTAAAAAAGCAATAAATAGCAATGAGAACAAGTGATTTATGGCTCAAGCATAATATGGACAAATCTCACTAGAGTTCTGATGATTGAAAGAAGCCAGACACAAAAGAGTGAGATTCTCTGTATACCAAGTACACACACACAGAGAGAGAAAAAATTCTTCTCTGGTGATAAAAGTCAGGCTCTTGGTGACTCTTGGGGGTGGGCATTAGGGACCGAAAGGGAGCCCCAAATGTACCTTTTTGGAGCTGGTCATGTGTAGGGTCTTGATTTGGGTGTTGGGTTCACAAATAGGTTCAGTTTGTTAAAATTACTCAGGCTAGGTACTTAAGTGATGTGTGCTCTTTATATGCATGTCATGCCTCAATACAAATTTAAATTGAAGAAAAAAGTGTATAGGTGGAAAGGGAGAAGATAAAATTGGGCATAATCCCACTCATGCAGAAATCACTGTCATTAGCTGGGCATGATGGTGGGTGCCTGTAATCCCAGCTACTTGGGAGGCTGAGGTGGGAGAATCACTTAAACCTGGGAAGTGGAGGTTGCAGTGAGCTGAGATCCTGCCATTGCACTCACCTCAGCCTGGGTGACAGAGCGAGACTCTGCCCACCCCCACAAAAAAGAAATCACTATGATTAATGTTGTCTTGATGTATATCTTGTAAAATGTTCCCATGTGTGCACACACAGACAAATATGACCACAAACACATGTGAGGGAGTTTCGGGCTATGTTGGAGGTGATTATCCTAACCTTGAGCGTGGACCGTCTTGTCTTCTGTATTGACAGGAATAGAAAGTACACCAGGGTCAGTGGTCTGGGAAGAGCTGGAAAGGGATAGGTCCAAGAGAACCCAGATGTCCCGAGGATCTGGAAGGTGGAGCTCCCAGTGATGAGTGTTTTCATTTAAAGCGTGTGTCCCTATTCGCATCCCCACCACTGCCGATGTGGATTGTGGCCACATTCACAATTCGTTTACTCTTTTATTCAACAGACATTTGCTGAGCACAGACGAAGTGCAGATACCGAACAATGCACAGGGTCTGGGGAGACAGATAGTGAGAAATAAGCCTTAGTTTCTGAACTCAAGAAGGTTTGAGTCAAACAGTGCAGCTCTGAGCAAGATACTGCCCTCATAGGAACTTCATTTTCCTTATCAGAAAAATGGGATTAATAAGGCCTGCCAGGCTAGGTAATTTTGAAATCAAGTGGGGTGACATTCATAAATAACTAGAACAAAGCATAGACTCCTTTACTCTACACTGCATTGCACACATGCTCTAGGAACCTGGTTTGAGCCCAGGTTGTGTTCACACTGGGATCCAGGCACATCTAGCCGATGAATAAGCTGTCTCTATCAGAAATATGTTTGCATGCATGTTTAGGAGCTGCCAGGAAAGAACTCACCCTAAGTGAAGAGGAAGTCACGACAAGCAGGCTTAACTCGGTAAGACCAACTTCTCTGAGTGGAAGAACCATTCTGATTAGAGAATGAGGTCTATATCTAGGAAACTTTCTGGAGTGTGAAAACTCAAAGAGTAGACTTCCCAAGGTGCCCAAACAGGACTCCCGTCTTCTAATTCCAGACGGACCTTTCAGGTGGCAATCGTGCATGGGAGGACATGGTGCTGGCAGGTGAGTCGGTTGTATCCTCTAGTTCAGTGGTTCCTGTAGGAAGTGTCTGTGATGTTCAGAACTCAGTAGTTCTGGAAGGAATGGCATTGTCCTGTGGACATGTCAGTGCCAAGGGAAGAGGGTTGGAGGAGGTGTAGGGGAAGGTCATGGAGATGCCACATGGAAAATGGGTGGACTGGCTCACTGGCAGCCTGAGGCTCCCCTGGGAACTCACAAATGCTTGGGGGCATGAAACCTGGCTGGGGAATCAGGATTCCCTACTTTGGGTGGATTTTACAGCAGTCTGCTTTCTCTTTCTTTTAGTCAGGATGGGGGCATACCTTGACTTATATACAATAGTCCTTTTCTTCTCTCAGGGTTCCTGACTGTGGCTGTGGGTGGCTTGGACTTGGCAGTGGAGGGAGATTCATTCAGAGAAGAGGGATGGAGCTGCTATATTCACCCACTTTCCCAATTATAGCCCCTCTCCTCCAGGGCATTTGCTGGGGGTTGGGGGTGGCGGAATAAAGTCCCCTGACTTGGAGTAGTGCTTCTCAAAGTTTAATGGGAATGAGAAAATCCTAGGAATCTGGTTAAATGCAGATTCTGACTCAGTAGGTCTGGGATAGGGCCTAGGATTCTGCATTTCTGACAAGCTCCCAAGTGATGCTGGTGCTGCTCTTCCCTGACCACACTTGGAAAAGAAAGACACGAGAAGTGATAATCAGAATCCTGGGAATCTGGATTCTTAAGTACCAGGATTTTTAAGTATCATAACTTGCTGTTATGATCAGGCAAGTGTGGAAAACCCTGGAATAGATCATCTTGAAAAATAAGCTGAGATTTGAAAGGGTGTTTTTAATTCAAGTTTTTATGAAGTATCTACTTGGTGCTGGTTAGATCTGGGAGGGGCTTGGGACACTGTCCAGGTATATTGAGTGCTATGTGACTTTTCATTAAATAAAATCTGTGGGTTTTGGTGGGAGAAAATGCAGGGAGAAGATAGATCCTTGTTTGTAAGTCATTTCCAGATGTGAAGAGAGATGGGGAACCCACACAACTAACTGATTTTGCAGGAGGTGACCATGGTGGTAATTTCAGACACCTCCAAAAAAAGAATGAAGTCATCAGACTTGATGAGGGGAGTAAAGCTGGAAGGATCTAGCGTGGCCTGACAGTATCAAAACTTTCAAAAGGCCATCCCATTTCTGACTTTAACCATTGCAAATGCAGAATTTGTATTGCTTAGTTCAGTGGTTTCCTAAGTCTGCTTGTATAGCCCTAGGGTTCCATGAGACTCTGGTGAGGACCACTGTGTGTTAAGTGTGGAGTGGCCAAGGGCAGGATGAGAGAATGGCATGGAAAAGGAGCCCCATCCTGCTTCATGGAGAGGAGCTTTGCTGGCCTTTGATCAAGGTTCTGTGTGAGCAAAGGCTACTGTTTCCTAAAGCAAGGTTTGAAAAACCACTTGCCTAGAGCATGCCCTCCTTTGGGGTTCCTTCTGTCCAGATAGTGCTTTCTCTCTTCTTTCCACCGTAAACTCCTATTCCCCCTTTATAGTCCAGCTCAGGTCTGTCTGTCCTAATGCAGCTTTCCTTAAACACCATGCACACCAGCAGTCCTTTTTCTGCGTTTCCACTGTCCCTCACTCATACTTCATGTGCTGCTATTAACTTACTGTATTGAACATGTACATCTCTGCATGCCTATTTCCCTTATTACACCAGGAGCTCCTTTAGGCAGACCTGACGTCACCCATGTCTGTTCATGGGCATAAAGTGTGCCTGGCTTAAAGCAATTATGGTTAAATGCTTGCAGAATGGGATGCCACCTGGTTAATGGTTCTCTGATTAAGAAGCACACCTTCTTTCCGTTACAGCCTTAGATGGAGCCAGCGTTTTTATTAATTCAAGATTTCATACATGGTTAATAATCTCTCTTTGCCTCTCCTGGAAATTGCCAGGTTTGGCAAGAATAGGTAAACATGTCCGATAATATCCCCTTTCCTGTCCTCCTGCCCTCACTGACGGTGTTGTGCTTTTAATTTTTTTCTTGGCGATACTAGACATTTACTTTCCTCCACTTCCCCTGAGGTATGATCGAATACCCAATGCAAAGGTTCAGAGTTGGTGAACAACTTAAAGCTCATATTGAATAAAAGATCTGGCTGCCGGCACCATTTGGGGCATTGCAGTCTGATGATTCTTTTCCCAGAGATGTGGGACTTGCTGATACAGGCCTCCCATTTATGCTCCCCAAAGGGTGCAGCTGAGATGGCTGGAGCCTGTTCTGAGAAGCCAGGCCTTCTGCTCTCCTGGCATTGATCAGGAGGCTCCAGATATTTCCTTGAGGCTATTCAAGAAGCAGAAAGTTGTACAGGAGCAGATACAGAAGGAGGCCTGTGAGAGTCAGTGACCTGCCTTGATTCATTTTGCAATGTGAATTGAGAACTTCAAGCTTTGAAGCTGCTAATTAATTGGTCAGGATCCTGTCCTGAGTATTTTTAGGAGATTTAGCTAACTCTGTCTTCTTCAAAGGCACTGATTACCTTGGTGGACCTTTTTTGCAACCAATCTTGTGATCCAGGGAGCAGTGTTCCTAAAGTAGGAAAATAGGATGGGGATAAACATTGATCGTTTAACCCTCAGACACTGGGCACCCACCATGTGCTAGATTTTTCTGCCAGGTACTGGGATAAGAATAAGGCAATGCAGAAGCTTAATGGACTGTCAAAAGCACAACCAGGCCGGGCGTGCTCACTCACGCCTGTAATCCCAGCACTTTGGGAGGCCGAGGCGGGTGTATCACGAGGTCAGGAGATCGAGACCATCTTGGCTAACACGGTGAAACCCCGTCTCTACTAAAAATACAAAAAATTAGCCGGGCGTGGTGGTGGGCGCCTGTAGTCCCAGCTACTCGGGAGGCTGAGGCAGGAGAGTGGTGTGAACCCAGGAGGCGGAGCTTGCAGTGAGCTGAGATCGCGCCACTGCACTCCAGCCTGGGTGGCAGAGCGAGACTCCGTCTCAAAAAAAAAAAAAAAAAAAAAAAAAAAAGCACAACCAATTCACCTTCTCTTGATTGTTGAGTCAATGTAGTTAGTCAATACAGACCAGAAAATCAGTCTGATGGATTGAATTAGTCAACCAATCTAGACAAAATAGAAAAGCTGGCTATATGTATAGGCAGAATGGGGACAGGGAAAGAAGGAATGTTTCAAATTGGTTATAAGTATAGACAGTGGGAGGAGGATAAATCATAGAACAAACTAGTTTTATGTGCAGACATAATGGGATAAAGTGTAGGCTTGGTGAACACACAGAATAGTAGATGTATTCTCGATGGGAAAGTTAATCCTTTTGGCAATTCCAGATATGAGGATGTTCCATGAATGGAATGGTGATCTGAAATCCTGTTGATCCATATGGATGGTTGGTTGCTGGAGACCTGAGGGGCTTTGATGAAAAGATTAGGAGTAACTTCTCTATCAGGTGAACCCCATCAGATATTGTTAAGTGTCAAAATTATGATATTGATTGTATTTACAGTGATAACATAACTGCCATGGTGGTCATCTCTCAGCACTTATTGGTTCTCCAGATAGTATTGATGATGGTGATGATGATAATAGCAATAATTGTTGAACATCTACAAAATGTCAGATGCTTTCTATGATTTTTTTTTTAGTCTTCTAACAACCTACAGTGCAGGATTCACGGCCAGTATTTTACAGGTAAGGATTCTGAGGTCAGAGAGGTTAATTTCCTTGCCAACTGTCTGGTGAATACGCCATGTAAAGGAGTGGCTACCAGTGTGTGCTGGAGTCAAGTATTGGGGTTTGGGTGCCTCCTTTGACATTTAAGAGCTTGATTGACCTTGGGCAATCTGTGAAACTTTTCTATGCCTTGGTGTTCTTATCTGTAAAATGAGACTGTTGTGAGGATTTAATGTGCCTGTCACATAGTAAATGATCAACAAATGTTAGCTGTTGCCGCTGCTGTTCTTCTTGTTATTTTTACTATTGATGGCCGGGCTGTGAGCCAAAGACACACCTGTCTGGCTATAAAAAAGTGTCCTTTCTTCTGTACCTCACTGCCTTCTGGAAACAGGGGAGAGTAGGAAGTCAGGTTATTCCATACTGTACTTTATCCCTTTTTTCTAGTGTGTGGATCTCCACCACTCCAGACGCTCTCGGACACCTGGAGTGCTGCTTCGGAAATGCACCTGCCCAGAGTCCAGGTGGCCCATTCTTTTTGTAGCCAATGACAAAGGCAGATGCCACTCATCAGGTGGAAATAAACTAAAGTCCCTGCTCCCCAGTGAGAGTGACACCTCAGTGTCTCTCTGTCCCCCAGAGTCCACCTCCTGACAGGCCCACTAGTGCCCTGTCCTCCTGACTGGCCATATTGGAAGCTAGGGAGGGAGTGAGCATGACCCCATTGCTCAGAGCCTCTGATTAATGCTCACTTCCTGAGCTGGCTCTGCTTCCTCCACTGTGTCTGATTAAAACAGCCAGGGGTGACCCAAATATAGCCCAAAATTGTTGGTTAAAATCTTTTTGGTTTCAGGCAACAGAAACCTACTCTGGCAGTGTACACAAAATGGAAGACTTATTGTAAGACCTCAGGGCTGCCACATAGAATCCAAGTGCCAAAATGCAGCTGAGGACCAGAAAACTGCAGGGAGCCCCTGGAATGAACACTGTACCTCTCGTTCCATGTCACAATGCACAACTGCAGCATTCTTTTCTTCTCAGAACTGGTTTTTTCTGCTACTCCCATGTGGAGCACACGGCTACCCCCAGCACCTGTGTTTTCCTGCACAGGTCAAGCCACATGGAAATTTTCTCTCTGTCTTCCACATCTAAATACTAAGGAAACATCTCTCATTGGCCTCACCTGGACCACGTCTTTACCACTGACCAACCTGATGAAACTGCATTTGGATATTACACATCAATATGAATTATAGTTGGGAATGTGGAAATGCTAACCAAATGAAAAGGAAAGGGATTACACAAAACTGTGCCCCACAGGATCACCACTCTGTAAAACTATTAATATTTACAATTAAAGATGAGAAGAGGCCGCAGTGAGATGCATTAAATGGCTTGTATTGTGGTAAACTTGTATTTTGCCGCTATTGCTATTATTAATAACAGTAATTGGCATCTATGCTGTCCTGTATAGTTCAGAATTCAAGGCTGCTGTGGGTGGACATTCTTCACATTTGTAGACAGGAAAACTGAGGTTCAAAGTTGTTGACTCTGGTAGTAAGTCATAGAGTTAGACCCCAGATGTCATGTTCTCTCAGCTGTATCGTATTGTGTCTCAAGTTGTAAAGTTGACCAAAGAGAGAGAATTTTAAAATCAATTCTGTTTGTGGCAGGAGTGTTCTAGGCTGGTGACATCTATAGAGGGAGTCTTGAAACCATATATGCTGAAGGGAAATACAGAATGGAGGTTTCCTGGGGTAAGAAGCCAGGAGGAAGTAAGAAGATTCAGTGTTCTCTTCTATGGGTTCAAGGAATGGCTGGGTGCATGGTTAACCCTCTATGTCAAATCTTGGATAAGAAACATACCAGAGAAGACTTTGAACCTTATGTAGTCCAAACTGCTCAGGGAATGCCTGAGTTTCCATTATTAGAGATGCTTTTGTGTTAAGGGAGCCTTCTAGCCCTATGATTCTCAGGATTTGAGAGACCAACTTATATTTGTAAGTCCCCCATTAGAAGAGATTATACCTCTCTGAAAACTGTTATGCCCCACATATGATCCATGTTTTCCTGTCTTTTTGTTTGTTTTGTTTTGAGACAGAGTTTCGCTCTTGTTGCCCAGGCTGGAGTGCAATGGTTCACTGCAACTTCTGTCTCCTTGGTTCAAGCAATTCTCCAGCCTCAGCCTCCTGAGTAGCTGGGATTATAGTCGCCTGCCACCACACCCAGCTAATTTTTGTATTTTTAGTAGAAACGGGGTTTTACCATGTTGGCAGGGCTGGTAACTCCTGACCTCAGGTGATCCATCTGCCTCGGCCTCCCAAAGTGCTGGGATTACAGGCATGAGATACCGCGCCCGGCCTTTCTTGTCTTTTTTTTTCAACAAAGAATATAAGACCAAATATTGGTTGAATGAATATCTATAGGCATTTCACCTACACATGTGATAGTTTCCATTTCAAGGACATTACATTATTTTCTAACATGAAAAGAGTGGAGATATTTTGCCCCATATCAAACACAAATTGGGGAAAATTGTAATTTTTCAAAGACCAAGAGGGGAGACAAAGTGTCCAGCCTTAGTCTGTAGTAATTTTGGCTTTAGAAGAGAATAGGTAATGTATTTCAAAAGCCAGAACATACCCAGTAAAAGGGTCTGCAGGAGGCACCGCTCTGGAGATCTACGTGGGTTCCCGCTCATCCTCTACTAGGATAGTCCAGCTGTTTAGAGATGAAGATTTGGGAGCTCATAATGCTAATGATGTATAAAATCATTTTCAGCTATTTTGTTAAGATGGTCTTTCCAGGTTCATTATCATTAATATTTATGGTTGCAATATGTTCCTCCAGAGACTCTGCAAATAGCTCTTCTATTGTTCAGGTAAAATTTATATCAAGTTAGACTAAGAGGGAGCACTATATGAACCCAGGCTTGCACTTCCCATAGGAATTGAAAGCTTTGCTGATGGTTTTGGATGGGTGTGAATCTTCAGTCTATAGGTCCAGCCATCTTTTAGATATAGGTCATTAACTATGCTGTTATGAATCCAAGAGGGAATATGAAGTTGTATGTGCCAGAAGGGAGAGAGGTGTGGTGCAAACTTTCCAAGATCACATCCTCCTTTGTTGTAAGTGGCTCTGGCAAATTCTTCCTTTTGCTGCCACAGTCTCTGCCCCAACAAAGCCTCACAGTTTCCTCTGGATGCAAAGGTACAGGCAGGACTGTGACACAACTACTGTGAGTTTCCTGCCCAGTGGGATAGAAGTGTCTTCCTCCCCTGAAGAGTCCACATAGAGTTCTGGCACTTGCAGCCGTGCCATCTGCACCTGCCAGAGATTTCACACTGTTATGTTGCAAATAGGGCTTGAAATTTCTGGCTGTGTCAGGAGGAAGGAAATGGCTTTACCACTTAGCCATGCATCTGATGACAAGCTCTGGGTGGGCAGGAAACTATGGGAAGAAGACAGATTTGGGTATTAGAATCAAATGTTACCTCTGGAACACTATAAAACGATGAGCTATTCTGTGCCTCCTAAAAACAATTTTTGGGGATGGTATGGAGGGTTCTCACAAGGGCATGAGCCCCTGATAATGTCATAAGCGCCAGTTCGATAAGCACGGCCAGACCAATACAAGTTCACATACCTGATGTCTTAAAGACACCTGACACGAGGCTCAGGTGAAATCCTCACCTGTAAAACCAAAGGGTCAGATAGATGATCTCTATGGTTCTTTCCAGGTGTGATGATTTGAGACTCTAAAAAGAATGGATTTCCCTTCACTAGTGTATTTCCTTGTCATTTAGATTCTAGCAAGACCTTGCTTATGTTGGAAACTGTTAGCAGATGCCGAAGCTGTCCAGGGCTGAGTGAGTACCATGTTACTCAGGCTTCACTGCGCTGAAGGAAGAGGTTGAGATGAGGGCAGTCACTCACCTGTGATGAAGACCCACTCTGCAGCTTCATTTCCTGTCATTACAGACAGTGCCTGGGCCCAATCAGGAGGGGCTTATGGGGAATGGGGGGCAGGTGGCACTGGGGTCTCTAGGGAGAGCAAATACAAATTGGATACCACCTAGAGGTCGCGAAATGGAGAATAAGTTTCTAAGAACAGCTAAAAAATGAAAGAGACATGACAACCAAATGCAACATGTGACCCTTGATGGGCCCTTAGACTTTTTTTAAAAAAAAGCTATAAAGAACATTATTGGGACCACTGTGTCAATTTGAATATGATTTCATGTTATATGATATTATTGCATTAATATTAAACTTCTCAAGTATGAAATTGGTGTGGTGGTTATGTAAGAGGATTCTTTAATTTTGGAGAAATGCCTGCTATTATAGTATCTGCAGCTTTTATATGCTATGTGTGTGTGCATATATATCTATATCTATATATAATATGTACTTACAGAGAGAGATGAAGCAAATGTCATAAAATATTAACAGTTGGTAAATGTAGGTGAAACTTGTATGGTGTTCCTTGTGCTATTCTTTCTAATCTTCTGTAAGTCTGAAGTCTTTTAAAATAAAAAGTATGGGAAAATGGCCCCAAAGTCAGCTATGTGCCATGGCATAGCTTCCCTATCCTACAATCCTTCTGGGTTTATTCATCCCATAGGTTAAGGCAGACACACTCCTGTTATACTTTGGGCTCATTTCCTTATTTGCTCTGTTCTCTCTGCAGACAGAGTCAGCAACCTCCTTATAATTGTGTGGCTTGATGATGTGAGGAACATCAGAGTTATCCCTAAAACTCATTTATATGTGTCTTGGGCTACTCCTCCTCAGCACCCAAGTAACAGCCATTTTTGAGTGACGGCAACAGTGTTGGCAAAAGCAAACATTTGTTGAATATTCACCGTGTGCCAGATATTTTATCTGTATCAGTTCACCTGATTCTCATAAACAAACCTCGGTTAGGTTCTCTTATCACCCTGTTTTATATATGAGGCGATGAGGCTCCTACTGCTGACAAGCAGTGGAGCCAGAATTTGAAGAATCTAGGGCCAGTGACTCTAAAACCTGCATTCCTGACCACGACTGAGCATGTCTCGGCCTGCAGCTGCATTGCAACTACCTAGAGAACATTTGCAAAATTTACATGTGCAGGCACTGCTCCCAGGAGTATGGAGTTATGCAGTGGGGCTCAGACATCTGTTGCATACAAAGGTTTGGCTGTTTGGCTTCAGTCTCCCTTGTCTCCCTCAGCCTTGGGTAAGTTCCGTCCATGACCTGTCTCCTCTCCCATCACCACTTGGGAGAGTAAATCCCTTTAACCTTAGGGATTTGGTGTGGCTCTTCCTTTCTGCTGATACCACTGTCTGTCTGGGTTGGCTCTGATAGTCTCACAGGGTACAAGTTGGGGCCAGTGGTGTGGCTGAACTAATAAACTTACCAGGCATTATTCTCATACTTGGCTTCACGTGGAGCTGTGGCAGAAACTTAGGTGAAAGTGCCTGTGGACCCTTGCGTTGGGTAACCTGTGCCTCCTGACAAGAATCTTCTGGGGAAGGAGGACAGAGGCACAAGGAGGAGGAGCAGGCTTCAGCTTTATCTGCAATGTTTCATTTCTTATTTTTTGGATGAATCTCAAGAGAATGATGCAGAGGGAAAAAGTCAATCCCTAAAGGTTACATAGTGTATTTTTCCGCTTACTTTTTTTTTTTTTTGAGGAGGACAGGGTCTAACTCTGTTGTTGCTCAGGCTGGAGTGAAGTGGTGCGATCTCAGCTCACTGCAACCTCCACCTCCCAGGTTCAAACGATTCTCCTGCCTCAGCCTCCCGAGTAGCTGGGATTACAGGCACGTGCCACCATGACTGGCTAGTTTTTGTATTTTTAGTTGAGATGGGGTTTCACCATGTTGGTCAGGCTGTTCTCGAACTCCTGATCTCAGGTGATCTGCTTGCCTCGGCCTCCCAAAATGCTGAGATTACAGGCGGGAGCCACTGTGCCTGGCCTACATAACATTTTTGATATTAAAAAATTATATAAATGGAGGATAGCTTAGTGGCTGTCAGGGGTCAAGGGTTGGAGGGAGGTGCTACCAAAGGGCATCTGAGGAATCCTGCCGAGATATTCTGTATCTTGATTGAGTCACTGTCAATTTCCTGGTTGTGATACTGTCCTAGGGTTTTGGAGGATGTTGCAACAGGGGGAAACTGTATAAAGAGCACACAGAATCACTATATTATTGCTGAAAATTTCACATGAAACTTCAGTTATCTCAAAATGCAAAGTTTAGTTGGAATAAAAGAGGATATAAAGCAAATGTGGCTAAATATTAATATCTCTTCTCTATGGGTTTGGGGTGCATGGAAATCTATTAGATTTCTTATATTATTTCCATGATTTTCTGAATGTTTGCAACATCCAGTAAAAATAAAACCCTCTGGAGTTACCTACTCAGCCTTGTATGTATGAAACCTTGCCTAAGACTCATTCCTGGTCCCCTCAGACTGGTGTGCTAGAAGCACAAGTCCGAGGGATGGAGGAGCTGCTTCGGTTGGCACTGATCCCAGTGGGAACCATGCTTCTGACTCCCTACTGTCCTTATTTAACCTGGGAAACCACTGAACACTCTTTGAGTATTGGGACTTTCTACTCTCCTTATAGCTCCCACAATGGTCTACTGAATCTCCTTGGTATACCATAGAAATGGGCGAAATTCTACTTCTGTACTTGATGACAGCTACTTCTAGACTAAAATAATTATCACAAGGAGTGCTGTCTTACTAGAATCCTTGGTTTTGTGTATTATAAGACAATAGAGACATATATACCAGAATTCACTTATTGTATCACTAAAGTACAACTTCACAATATAATCAAAAGGGACTAAATGAGACATGCAGAACAGTTTAGATATAGAAATAGAAAAGAATGTTTGAAGGGTCAGTTAGATTGAAATAGAATTTTAATACTCATGAGAGAGCCAAGTGTTTCCAACCCAGTGTCGCTTAGACAGCCTTGGCCATCGCAGGTCTATTCACATGGATTCTGAATGACGATCAGAAGATATTCCTTATCTACGGAGAGATGGATAAAATCAATTCACCCTTAATTTAAATGTAATCAAGGAATATTTCAACTAGTCTGCTTTTTTCTTCAAAACATCACAGGGAGCTTGTGCAGACAGATGGTTTCCCACCCTATCTGCACGTATGAATTACCTGTTCAGTCTTTAGAAAATACCCATTTCCTAGGGCCTCAGAGATTCTGATTTCATTGGTTTGGGGTGCAGTCCCAGGAATGGAAAAAATTTTAAAAAGTCCTCCAAGTGATTTGATGTGTAGCCAGAGTGAGGACACTGGTGTAGGAAAAAACTTTATTCAGTTTATAGGCAATTCTGATTTGATGGATTTGCTGTTACAGAGGTTTGTTCTAGATTAGTTTAGCGGCATAGGTCCCATTATACAGTCATTTTGTAACATCGCGAACCTAATTCCTTCAGGGAAAGGAGTGTTTCTGTGGCTGATGTCTTCTGGTAGACCTGGGGGATGTACTTTCCTCACAGGCATGGCTTAAGAACCTACAGGCCTTGGGTTCACTGCCTACTTTATCCCCAGGACAGGGAACATTTCTCCCATTCTGCAGAGTCTGTATGCTAAGTTTGCTGAAAATGAGACGTACATTTTCTAAATTTTTTCATTACTAATAATAAATGCAAGTGGGCAAAATTCAACCTGTTCAAAAGTCATGGGTCATATTAATTGCTAATTTCATACAATTTTTTGGTTGGGATTTTTACATTCAAACATCATTTTGTAATAGAAGAATATTATGTTTTATATTGTATACTAACATCTGTACTTACCATTCATAGAAACAAGGCTTTTTATCTAGCAAATTAGAAAGATGATTTAACTAGGAAATGAAATGCCAAATTACCTGGAGCTACCATGATTTCATGTTTCTTTGATCTGATCCTAAGAAAAGTCAGGTCGTTCTGAGGATCAATATCACGAACTGTGCTTTTGGCTTTCATTGTCAGGTGATGAAGAAGGCCTGCATATTGAACAGTTGTTGAGTTGTCCAAGGTTGTTCGGATGGGAATACCTATTATGAAATTTAATTTTGGTTAATATTTTTTCTGATTAGAAAAGTAATAAGTACATTGTGGAAGTACTGGAAAACACTGATAGTTGTAAAGAAGAGAAAAAAGTGATGGCTTATCCCTCTCTGGTAACAATTTTAGTTTATTTCCCTCACATCCTTTTGTCTCTACATAGATTTTTAAGTATAGTTGTGTGAAACTATATTTACAAACTTGACTGTTGCTTTTTTCTTCATCAAATTATAACATACAAGTTGTCCTTGTTGACAATGTCATCAACATTATTTTCAATAACTGCATACTTCACTATTTTATGGACATATAATCAATCTCCTATTGTTTGGTCATTTGGTACCTTATATTTTTTATAGCTAATGGGGTGATGATGAACTTTTTTGTGCATAAATCTTTCAGAAGCCATTAACTGACTAATTGAGTACTAAGTTAACATATTTTTATATGAAATGCACTCCCCCGAACATCTTGTCTATAGTGAGTCTGCTCTGAAGTTCTTGATCTGTGACATGGTGTTAGTCTTCTTCCCTGAGGCCACAAACATAAAGGGATATCACTGCACATGCTAGAGGGTACATCAAAAGGGACTCCTCACACAGTATTTCACAAATCTTAAGTTTTATGTTAGAAAATGTGGTAATAAGGATATTGTAGTTTTGCTGTGCATTCCGTGGTTTGCACCCATTTTTGGCTTTATCACTATTAAATTTGGCTACTTGGGTGCTCTATTTTTTTTTTTTTGAGACGGAGTCTTGCTGTTGTAGGCCCCCCAGGCTGGAGTGCGATGGCATGATCTTGGCTCATTGCAACCTCTGCCTCCTGGGTTCCAGCAATTCTCCTGCCTCAGCTTCCCGAGTAGCTGAGATTACAGGCACCCACCACCACGCCCGGCTAATTGTTGTATTTTTAGTAGAGACAGGGTTTCACCATGTTGGTTAGGCTGAACTCCTGACCTCAGGTAATCCACCCGCCTCATGCCTCCCACAGTGCTGGGTTTACAGGCGTGAGCCACCATGCCCAGTCTGCTCTATTGTTCTGTTACATGAGTTTAAAACAGAAACTATTAAGTGGAAGATTCTAGCCAGAAGAATATGCAAGTGTAATTCAATTCAGTTGAAATCAATCTAACTCAACTTGGAACACCCAGCATTAATGCCTATTATGTACCAGGCACTGTGCTAGGTATTTTATATATATCGTATCTAATCAGAGATAGCCTTCATATTATTTTGAGAACTACCAGATAGCCAGGGATTTGATTTGCAAATGTGCTTTTATTTTAGGAGGGGATATGAAGGTGAATTTGGAATTGCTATCAAATTCCTTAGGTATCCATATTAAGGGCACTCAAGAAATGAGCCTAACATGGCTCCTGGTTTCCTTCAGAGAATGTAGGTCCAGAAACGATTAAACGAGACAAGCGCTTTCAAGAGTGGAAGAGTGTTACAAACTTAGGATTTTACCAGGTTTTCATAAAAATCTTGAAGACCATCAATTTTGACTTTGAAGACTGATTTCTCTTTCTTTTAAGATAACTGCTATGTCCAGAATGTTTTGCTAAACAGTATGAGGATAATATTTACAGGAAAACCTATTCAATAAATAAAGCATCATAAAAACCTTGCTAATCTTTTATTATGATTTGTTGGCCACTTTTTCTCTGGAAGGCAGTCAGCTGTCTTGTATACTTGAAGGTCACAAAGCATGGATCTTTAACAAGCAGAAAATGGAAATGTAGCAAGCACGCAACCTTTGATGGGAACTTTTTGACGAGCAGTTTTATTTTGCATCCTAAGTAGTGACTACCTACTAAGGGTGCAATGCTCAGTAGGAAAACAAGAAATACAACCAGAATAAATTATTTAAAATGTAGATGACAGGATTATGAATCAGATGCTCAGGTCTATTTAGTCTGTTCATGATCCAAGTCAATAAATAAAACAGCTAGCCTTTTTGAATAGTAAGTGTGCATGGTGGAAACACATGGAGTTTTTCATATCCGCCATACACACTTGGAAAAAATCAATCAACAAATATTTATTGAACCCTTGCTTGGCACCATGTGAGGTAATTAAAAAAATTATTGAGAAGTAATTTTAGCACATGGTATAAAATTTACCCACTTCCCTTCTGAGAAACAACCACTGGTTTCTTAGAAGCCTTCTAGAGACATTCTAGGTCTATTCAAGAATGTATGTGTTTGTGTTTGTAATCTTCATCTTAATGACACCATTGTCTATTCTGTATCTTGATTTTTAAATTTAATACTCTTTGGAAATTGTTTGATTCAGTACACATAAGTCACTCATCAGTGACTGAATAACAGTCCGTTGAATGGGTGTTATGTAATATACTTAATACGTCCTGCTGATGAGCATTTAGGCTGTTCCCAATCTTTTACTTTTGTAAACAAGGCTACAGAATATGTCCTTGGTCATCTCATTTCACATTTATACATTTATATATATGTGTAGGATAAATTCCTAAAATGAAGCTCCTAGAACAAAGAGCATGTGCATTCTAAAATCTAATGGCACTACTTTACAATATGACTCCCTGTGATCCTAGTAAGCCGGCACCCATTATTTCAATTTGTCATCTTCAACTGCACATTTGTGCTTTGGTTGATAGATTGTATTTCAAAATAAAAGGAATTGGCTGGATGGCTGTTACAATCTAATGAAACTCAAATGATAGATTGTTAGAAATGTCAGGAATATTTAAAATTAAGAGCCTGTAGAAATCAGACTTATATACATAAGAAAATACGACAGATCTGACTGCCTGGGTGACAAATATACATATTTGCCAGTATCTAATTCAATGATCAGTGTTGCAATATTGTAAACAATGAATGGTTTTATAAACGAGAAACCAATGCTAACAAAAATCTACTCTAATAAAAACGTGTAGCATTAGGCTAAATTGGGAAGACTACTTCACGGTCATCAATAGGAAGTCTGTGTTTCAGTAACAGTGAAACCGAAGGACTATATATAACATGGCATATGATGATATCTAAATGAATAAGCATGGTAGAAGTCTGACCTAACCACAAATATGATCTGAAAATGCTAAAATGATTTGCCTTGATTTAGTAGACCAAAACCGCTAGTAGAAAACAAGAATACATAAAACACCATCTTAGTTAAATATTTTGGTATTAAATTTCATGGGACTTCCCAAAGCTGAAAAGCTACAAAGCTGCACTGAAATAAATGATGCTTTCATCTAAAATTGAGTAGGTTGTTGAAATTGAGTATTTTATTACATTCTGGTCACGTAGCTTACACCATATGCCATTAATAAACATCGTTGTTATATACTTTGGTTATTAATAATCCAACCATAAAAATAAGCCCCTCATTTATATTTTAGGGAAAAAAGGTTAATTTGGCTTTCAGGTAAAAACTCTTAAGTACCCAGAAACCTTGAAAAGTGTCCTGAATCCTAATACAAACTTATCCTAGTAGAGGTTAATTAGAAGTTAATGGGTATTGAAGGCTGGGCGTGGTGGCTCACGCCTGTAATCCCAGCACTTTGGGAGGCCGAGGCAGGTGGATCACGAGGTCAGGAGATCAAAACCATGGTGAAACCCCGTCTCTACTAAAAAAAAAAAACAAAAAATTAGCTAGGCGTGGTGGCGGGTGCCTGTAGTCCCAGCTACTTGGGCGGCTGAGGCAGGAGAATGGCGTGAACCAGGGAGGCAGAGCTTGCAGTAAGCTGAGATCCTGCCACTGCACTCCAGCCTGGATGACAGAGAGAGACTCCGTCTCAACAACAACAACAACAACAACAACAACAACAACAACAACAACAGCTAATGGGTACTGAAAATAATATTTTGTTGCCTTTGGATAAGAGAAGTGTTAATTGAGGAACCTCAGGAAAATAAAGTGAAAATCACTTTTCATCTCACTACCCAGGGTGATCACTGTAACATATCCCTACCCTTCCTTCCCTATTTATTTGAAGTGTATGTGTGCACCTGGCCATAGATAGGATTAGAACATGCCAGTGACCGCTTTGTTCTCTGCTTTTTTCATCTAATGCTGTGAGTAGTTTCCCAAGACACTAAATAGTCTTCAACCTTTTAAATAGAGTAATGTTCATCAAGTAAAATTACATAGTTACTTTAAAAATTCCCCTACTGTTAAGATACATTTATTTACTTATTTGTTCTGTTTATTTATTTATTGCTATTATATATGATGCCTCAGTGAGTATCCTCACACCTAAATATTTTCTTCATCACTCTTTAGGATAAATTGCTAGAAGTAAAATTGTAGATCAAAGGGGGTGAATATTTTTCAGACCTTTGAGGCATATCACCAGGATTACCTACTTTAGACCAAGATCTTCCAAAGAATCACATTAGATGAGTGGTTCTGGCTGTCACAGGTGAATGCACCTGTACAGGGTTGAAGAGTGTCCCCCTAGACCCCCCAAATCCCCAAATTCAAGTCCAATATAAACCTCAGAAGGTGGCCTTATTTGGAAACGGGTCTTTGCAGATATAATTAGTTAAGATGAGGTCACATTGGATTCGGGTAGGCCCTAATCCAATAACTGGGGTTCTTATAATGAAACAGACAAACAGACACAAAGATGAGAATGCTACGTGATGATGGAGGCAGAGATTGGAATGATGTGTCCATAGGCCAAGGAACACTAAAGATTGACAACTACCAGAAGCTAGGAAGAGGTAAGGAATGGTCCTCCCACAGAGTCTTCAGAGACAGCATGAGCCTTCGGACATCTTGATTTCAACTTCTAACCTCCAGAACTGGAAGAGAATACGTTTCTGTTGTTTTAAGTTAACAGGCATGTTGTAGTTTGTTACTGTAGCCAAAGGAAACTAACACACCATCTCTATGAAATCACATGGACGGCTCATCTTCGGAGCCGTGGCAGAGTGTATGCAAATACCTGGAAATAAAATCAATGCCACCAGATCCACGTACTAGGGCTGGAATGCTTCCTGGAAATATTACGCATAGTTTGTGACTTACCTGTAACGCAGATCTTAAATCCTCTCTTCCCCCTGATTATTCAAGCTCGAAAATTTATTATGTTCTATTATCTCTCTCACTCATTTGGCCTTGAGTTGCTGGTTATAAAACAAATGTTTTATCTGTATAAATGAATTAAAAATCCTCACATTCTCATAACTATTTAATTACTATCAAGTATTGGGTATTATGCCAAGCACTCAACAATTATTGTCTCATTTAACAATGAAAACCCCCAGTAAAATAGGTTATTGTCCATACTTAGTGGTAAGGAGTTGTAGTTCAGAATTTAAGCAGACTTTCAGTTGGTAGTTGCTTAATAAATATTTACTGATGGATTTTTCCAAGGCACTGAGTTGGTAATAGGCCAATTCCATGGTTGCACCACAAATTATGTAAAGTAGCTACTCTTATTTTAACTAATGCTCTGGAATTTCTGGCACCCCTTGCCCTTACAAATGTCTGATTTAGCAATGAAACTAGCAGGAACTCTTTAAGAGGTTGCCACCATAGCTGAGCGTGGAGCAATGTGCCCAAGTAAATGTGATGTGGATTCTTAACAAGGATCGTGCAGCAAGAGCAAGTTTCTGGTAAGTCTACAGATTTCATAGTTGGAAATACATAGGGCCTTCTTATGCTATATCCACAAAGACTATATTATAAATGATATCATTAATTCTCAAAGGTTTTTAAATAAAATATGTTCAAGGAACAAGTTCCATTTAAAATAAAGACTGAAATTCTGTACGGTTCATGATGTTGAAACACAAACAAACTACCAACAATGATATTCTCCCTATCTTCTATATGATAGTTTTATTGGCACTTCTGAAATGTTGGAAGAGAATTAGCAAAGCTTTAAACAGTAAACAATGTATAGTGCTTCTTAGGAGTTTATAGACATTTTTAGACATGTTTTATTCATATTTATGTCCCCAGATCTTAGCAGAGTGTTTGGCATATAACAGATACTCAATAGATGTTTGGTTAAGTGAGTGCCAGAGCTAAAATATATAAATATATTTTTGATGTCAAATTCGAAGATGTTTGTCTTAAGGACTAACATGGCAAACAGGTTCCTGGTTGGCTTCTGTGTGTCAAGAAGACAGCCTGTGATATATTTACCTTCTGCATTTACAACCATAGTTCCAATAACCCCTTTATGACTCTGGATCCTCTTTAAGGTTTCTTCCACCTCTGCCTGAAAGAGACCAGGAAGATAATTAACCAAAAGGGCCCTGTGGTAACTTCAACCCTAAGGAGAATAATGTTTAGAAAGATACCTACTCTCCTACCTCCTTAACCTAAGGTGCCAGGTGTGATAATCTCAGATTTTTAAAAGACAGCTTTGAAATTGTCAAGTCCCACATAAATACCTACATAAGACCTCCTGGATACAATCCTGACGAATCTCTCGGCTTGAACCCTTGTAGAGACAGAGAGCTTACTGCCTCACAGGAGTTCACTCCATTTTTATCTGTTTCCATTTACTAGAAAAGTATTCTTTACATTGCATGGAAATTTGTCCCAGATTATCTTTCATTCATTGACCCTGCTGTATTCAAATGAAAATTCCTTTTCTACACTATAGTGCTTTAAATATTTATAGAGCTATATCATGGCCTCCCTCTGTCTAAAAGTAGTCCTTATTGAGAAATCTTATTTTCATTAATATGACCTAATCAGTTCAGATGATTAAATTTAAAGGATAGTCTATAAAAACAAAGTCTTCCAGGATTCTAGGATTTTCTTGATAACTATAGCTTGCGTCTCAGTGCAAGCTGAATGTTCAACTATGAGTGATTATTCTGGAATCTATTATTGTGTTTTAAACTCATTCGGAATCTTATGTGTAGAGTGTATTGTATGTTTTCTTCCCCTCTAGAAAACTCAAAGACAAGAACGATCTTTTCCAAACCTGCAAATTGTTCATGACTGAGCAATCACTGGATATTTTGAATTCTGCAAACAGTATTCTGCAAATTCTCTTGATGAAGGTTTGCTATATTCTTTTTTCCTCAGTATTGCACAGGTGAACATTTTGTTACTTCAAGATAGTTTTTCTTTGTACTTGGTATGGGCAGGAGCACTGATTTTCTCTATTTCAGCATCAGAGCCAATGTTTTCTTAACTTTAGGCATTTGTGTACTAGATTCATGATTCTTGCCATTATGAATGCCATGTATACTATTTATCTAGGTGTTCTTTAAATTATCTCACTGCTAAAAGCTTAAATAAATGCATTTTAAGAGGAAACCATATGTCACTACCACAAATGGAAACCTGATGTTATTCCTCATAAATAGAAATAACTGTAAAACGAACAAAATGAACAAAATGAAGAGAGAGCCTATCATTAAATTCTACTGCAATGAAAGCTCTGAGCCTGAGGCCTGCTCTTTGGATGAAAAAATGGAAATTTCCAAATGACAGTGGTATTAAGGACCTAATAGCAACAGAAATTTTCTCCTGTATGTAGTCTGAAGGTTGAACAAAATGGAAGAGGAATAACTTTCTCACGATGTGATTCACTCTTATTTAGCATTTCTCAGCCATCTTATGTAGCAACGAATGTTTGCATCTGACTTTGAGAAACACTACACTAAACCGTAAGTGTTGAACAGGGGATCAATAATTCACTGCATTTTGGGCAATCTTTAAGACGATGTCCACAGCTTCTTACAGCCACTGTGTCCTCATTTACCTTTCTCCCTTTACTTAACTCCCAAACTCCTTTCTTTTCTTTCCCTGCCCTTTCCATTTCTCCACCCAGTTGTTTCTCTTCTCATGAGTTGTAAGTGCTCCTAGTATAATTTCTTAATCCCCATCTCCAATCCCCGTTTCATTCTTCTCTTAACGCCCTTTGCTTTCCACAGTCTCTACTTTTTTTTTTCTTACCTCTTTTTCTGGGGGGAGGGGGGCGGGTCTCCCATCACTTCTTTCCTTTTTCTTTATTTCCCTTTCTTCTTTCTCAGTATCTTCCCTTCTCACCCTTCCATTCCCTTGCTTTCCCTGTCCCACCTCTTCCTTCTCTCTAAGGCTCTGATTTTTTTTCCTCTCCATCTCGGCCTCCCGCCCCCTCTTTGGAAACTTTCCTGGCTCCCCGGATGTCTCACTCCCCTGAGCATTCTTCATCCTCTAAATCTCTCTCTTCCCTTTCTCAACATCACCCGTCCCTATGTACCACCCCCGCGAAATCAATTCCCAAGACAGCTTCCACTCATCTAGACATCTTCTTGCCCCTTTCCAAGGCCTCCCTCTCGCCCCTCCAGGAAGATCCTGGAGCCACCAGCCTCCGCCGCGGCCCCTGGACCGCCCGTGCCTGGGCGGGCCCCAGAAGCTGGGTGCGAAGGTCCTTGCCGGTCGGCGTGCTTGGAACGGCGGGGCGTGGACGGAGACCCCAGATTTACCATCGCGGAGGCCGCGAAACTCTGGGCTCAGGCCGGCGGCACAGCCTCTCGGGATGTCAACAACGCTACCCTCCGTTGCTAGGAGAGAAAGAAGGAAGTGGCCCCACGGAAGCGTCAGGGCTGCGCCTGCGCGCTCGCGAGTCGGCTTTTTCGCCCTGGCCGCGCTCCTGATGCCTCCCGGCCGCCGTAGGCGAAGGTTAGCGGAAGAGGGGAGCAGGCGCTCACCTGAGGTTCGCCCAATCCTGGGGCGGTGGGTCCCGGGAGGAAAGAGGGAAGTGGGTCAGGCTCCCGGCCTGTGTTTGTCCATTCATTCATTCATTGAGGCACGAATTAATGTAATAACCACTCATTCGTTCAAAAACTGCTGATTCACCACCCACCAGGTGCCAGGGAGACGGACAAAATGCACCAAACAAAATGAACGAAACAGTACCGGAAGCAGTAATGTCCACGTGTGATACTTGCCCTGCAGCAAGTAAACAGGGGACAGGGCCATCTGACTTCGGGGTTGGGCTGCTCTAGGGGTTTGGTGATAGTCTTAGCTGCCTGTGACCGTCTGTTAGTACTGCCCTGTGCAGGGCCGATACTGTTCGCTCGCCTCCCAGTAGTTTTTATACTGAAGAAAAATATATCAGAGCATCAAATAGTACAACCTTATGTACTTAAAAAATTTACTTTCTATCTGTCTACTTTAAGATCAGTAGAGTAAGCACAGTTGCACATTTTATGTTCTCACCTAGTTATAGCACCCTCTTCCTGTTCTCAGCTCCATTGAAGAGTTGCTACTTGTCAGTATTTCTGTTGTCAGTATCCATTAGAATCTGTATTTTTGCCATTTTAAAAATCAACAGTTCTGAGTTACTAAAAAATTGCAAGTGGTAGTTCCGGAGGTTCTATACATTGCCATAGAAGAGCATTCCATTGGGTGTTTAAGGAACTGTTGGAGGAAACACGTTAAAGATCAGTTAGGAATGGTCAGAAGTCACTTGACGTTTTGAGGGACATTGATAATATCCTTATAGCCTAGGACGAAAAGAGCCACTATTGTACGAAGAAGCACAGCAGGAAAATTTTATGGCTGGAGTCGTGTTATGACTTCCTGAGGTTAGAGGAGGACAAATATTGATTACAAAATACAAGCTGTAAGTTGGGAATGCATCTTCATAGAGATCATGCCATAACAACTTCCTGTAACACAGATTCTGTTTCTGCATCCATTTCCAGAAAGTAGTCTCACACTAAACAAGGCATGCATCGTGCTAGGAATGTCAACTGGATTCTGAATGGTCCCTGTTAGGGGTGCTCTGGGACAGTTTTGAACTCATTGGCAGGCTTGGACTCGATGACCCATTTCAACTTCACATCTGTCATTTTATTATATTAACTACAGAAATACTCTGAGAAACTGTAGTTCTGCTCTAATTTTTGTTGAGATGTGGGTGATTCTGATCACTGTAGTTCTCTCCTTTTTTTCCTTCCAAGAAATCTGTATATCTCAGAAAGCCAGTTCACTATTAATAGCCAAAGAATCCCGCTTGACTCTCAACACCTGGTATTCCAACAAAGTTGCTTTGGAAAGGACTGCTATAGCTGTGGGGAAGGAGTCTGAGTCTGGTGCATGCCTGTGCATGTGCATTTGTGTGCTTGTGTGTGTATGCATGCATGTGTGTACAGATCTGGCTCTTACCTGATTGACTATAGCTACCATTTTGCAGTAATACAAATAATAGGTCTTTACAGAAATACTGGCTGAGTTGAATGAAGACTGATTCTTGGGTTCTCTGGGTGTTTCTGATCAAGGAGATTCCACTTGATTGTGTAGCCATTTGTTTTTCTTACAAAAATCAGTGACAGTGCACCATGTCTGATATGTCAATCAGCTTTAATGAAGGAACCAACTGCATATGCACGGAGTGTGAATTTCCTTGTTTCTGGAGTCAGGATGTCAAGCTCATTCAATAGCTGACAGCTGTAATTAGAGCAAAGAATGATTCTAGCATAAAACGCACTGACAGGAGAACCCAACTGCTGAAAAAGAAATAAGAAGTAGCCAAACTGACTTCCAACCGTCAAGTTTGACTCTGTGCACAGAAAATCAATGAGGAGAACTTGAGCCATTTCCCCCTTATCAATTTTTCACTTCTAATTATTCCTTGGAGGTAGCTCGGTTTAATTTTCATGCCTTTTTTGGACCTGTAATGAATATCCAGAGCTGTGCTATATAAAGTGTCTTTGCAATGTTTCCTACCCCATCCCCAATATATGTGAATTCTCCTTTTACCCTCTCTTCTTTCTCCCATCCCCTCAGCCTTTCTTTTTGACTCACAGTAAGTGCTAAATAACTTTGAACGTAAGTGAAAATATTAGTGAATAATACTTTTTGCAAGTACTCTGACTTAACCCCAAAAGTGATACATGCAGAGACCAAGTCCACTATTTTTCACATATAATTTTGTTAGAAGGAGATGATTTTCTTTTGGGAGTCTCTCTCGCTGTTTGATACTTTGCTACTGCTCTCTGGTTAGCTTGAAGAAATCCAGATAACTTAATGATCTTGAGTTTTTTTTGGTATTTTCTATACCAACCCATATAGCTATCTTTGGCATTCTTGGCAGTTGGCAAATATTATGAACTGGGCCGTAGAATACATTTTGTGCCCATTTTCTCATAAGGTAAGGCATTGTTTGTCACTTACCAGAACTTCTCCTGGTATTCTACTGGTTTCCCTCCAGAAAATAGACACTACATTCTTCTAACATGTTCACAGGCCAGGCGTGGTGGCTTACATCTGTAACCCCAGTGTTTTGGGAGCTGAGGCAGGAGGATTGCTTAAGGCCGGTAGTTTGAGAACAGCCTGGGCAACAAAGCAAGACATCATTTCTACTAAAAATTAAAAAAAAAAAAAAAGGCTGGGCGTGGTGGTACATGCCTGTCGTCCCAGCTACTTGGGAGGCTGAGGCAAGAGGATCACTTGAGGCTGGGAGTTTGAGGTTGCAGTGAGCCACAATCACACCACTCTCACTAGCCTGGGTGACAGAGTGAGACTTGTCTCAAATAAAAAAAGTACAACAAAATAATAAAATACTCCTTAATACTAGGGCATAATTAGAAGATGCCAGTAATATCAATAAGTATTTCCTAAAACTGACCCAATGTCATAGAATTGCAGTATTATAGATTTTAAGTTTCAGAAAAATCAATCATTTTCTTCTTCTTAGGACAAAGGCACCCTCTGGGATGACTCCTTTCAAGACCTAAGTGTAACAGAAGTATTTGCTTTCCATAAGGGAATGCTTCCTGTTGAAATTAAGTGTTTTCCTAGAGCACAGGATTTGGAGTTGTGTGCATGTGGGGTTGACATTTCTAGGCATATTTCCTGCAATAAAATAAACAGAGCATCAGCTTCTTCATTTATAAAGTAAGAAAGATAGTAACTACCTTAGAAGGTTGAGATGCGAGGTTTAAATATTATGTGGGTGAAATGTCTGGCTCATACCAGGTGACCAGTGTGGATCATTTAACCATGTTTCTTTCTTCTGTCTTTTCCTTTGTTTGGTCCATCTTTCCTTCTTCCCTGCATTCCTTCCCTCCTCTCTCCCTCCTTCTCATCTTTTCTCTAACCTTTCCTCCCCATTTCCTTCCCCCATTTCCTTCTTGTCTCCCTTCTTCACTGTCGTTTCCTCAACCTCTCTTCCTTCTTACCCTCCCTAGGAAAAATTTCCGTAATTCATATTGTTGACATTGTCACTAAAGAACATCTTTCCCTTTCTCTTTGTAGACAACCTGTTATTAATTTAGAACCTTCATCTGTTTCATCTACCTCTAATCCCATTTTAACATAATTCCCATTTTTATACTTCTAGCTCCAGCAAGCAGTTCCCATCTTGGTGTACGGCACATCATAGGTATTCTCAGTATCTTATGGTTGAGGGTAAACCGTAAATATTTCCTGGTCAATTAACTTTGTTCAAAGAAGAAGAAAGGAAGGGCTGAGGGGAGCAATAAAATGTCATGCTCTTTATGTACCTCTCCTTTTCTCAGATAATCCAGTCTTGAGGTCTCTGATCTATTTAGTTTCAAAATTACTTTGATTGGGAAGTATAATACATAAAAAAGTAAGGTGCACAAAACAAATATACATGGGGTGAGTTACCATGAAGTGAACACCTAAGCCCCCAAACCAGGTTAAAATAAATAGAACACTGTTCACACCCAAAAAACTTCTACTTGGCCAGGCCCAATCATTATTCCCACTCTGCCTGCAAATTTAGTTGTCTGACTTCTAACAGTATAATTTAGTTTGCCTCATTTAAAATTACATAAATGGAATTACCTGGTATGTAATCTTTTGTTTTGGGCACAATTTTACTCAGCATTGTGTGTGTGATAGTCATCTATGTTGTGTGCAGTTGTGGTTTCTTCATTTTTATTGCTGTGTAGTGCTCACTTTTAGAAAACACTACATTTATTTATACTTTTACTGCTGAGAGATATTTTCATTGTTTCTAGGTTTTGACTGTTATGAATAATGCTGCCAAAGCATTCTTTGACATGTCATTTGGTGCACATAGGGATGCATTTGTTTCAGGTATATATATATATATATGTATATATATGCAGGAGTGGAATTGCTGAGTCATAGAGTATGATCCATTATCACACATTGTCAAACTGTTTTCCACTGTGGTTGTGCCAGTGTGCCAATGTACCTCACACTGTAGTGCAAGATAATTTCTTTTGGTCTACAGCCTTCCAATAATTAATATTGTCATGCTTTTAGATTTTAGCCATTTTGGTACGTATAAAGTAGTGTCTCATGTGGTTTTAATTTGCATCTCCTTGATTACTGATAAGACTGATCACTTTTTCCCCCACATAATTATTGAATTATATTTTTTGGATTTTGTGTGTGTGTGTGTGTGCGCACGTGCATGTGTGTGTGCCCTGTGGTACAAGATTTTTGATGATTATATGTTTATGTCTACGTTTACATAAATACCTACAGCTACACCTATATCTATCTATTACAAATCTGTTCTACTCTGTGGCTTACATTTTATTCTCTTAATTGTGTCTCTCAATTGTGCATACCTATATGGACGCTTGGTGTGTAGCAAAAGTGGCGCTGCAGTCCAGGGGGGGAAACGTGTTTTTTTCAGTATATGACACTGTGTCAGTTTGATATCCATGAGAAAATAAATGAAACATCTTCATTACCTTGGGCTAGGGAAAGCTTTCTTAAACAAGATACCAAAGTACTAATCCCATAAAAGAATTAATTACTGGAACATATAATAATTAAGAAATTAGAGGTGTCTTTATCCTAATAAGAATAAAATGATTGATTTTCTGAAACTTTATAATACTGCAATTCTATGACTTTGTGTCAGTTATGGGAAATACTTATTGATATCACTGGCACCCTCTAATTATGCCCTAAAAATTACCCAATCTTAGGTATTCCTTTATAGCAACACAACCAGACTAATACAGGGACCTTATTCTCTGAGCAGAGGGGCTTTGGTTTCAAGAGTGTGTGGCAAACTTCACTGTTTTTTTCTGTGTTCTCTTACCACTGGACCTCGACACAGATACAATTACAGAATGTGGCAGAGTTGGATAAAGTCTCAGCATTCTGGCCTGAGGATTAACAAGAAAAGCCCCAGAGAATTTGAAACTATCAGGGGATTCACAGTGAGGGAATTGCTCAGGAAGGCAACCCCATGAAGTTGTTTTTGGACTCCCAGACTTACCCCTGACTGAGCATATGTGTTTCTGATCCCAGACAATATATCAAAGACTTTGAGAATAGAACTATGGTATAGACCACTGCACAAGTCCGAGACTGCTGACTGGGTAGAATAAACATGGATCAGATCCAATATTTCTTCAAATTCTTGGAAAGTGGAACCTACATTGAAACCATAAGCCACAGAAGGCTGGTCAGAGCTTGGAGCCAGAACCAAATTGGATTGATTTCTGGCAAAAACAAAAATACCAACATTCTTTATGGGATTTAAATAAAACTCAGCATTTCATTACCTAATATTCAAAGTGTTCAGTATACAACCCCAAATCACTTGACATACAAAAGTCCAGAAAAAAACTTTTTTAAGAAAAGGGAATCAATAGACTCTCTTGTGATATGAGATGGCACAGATTTTAGAATTATCTGGCAAAGACTTTAAAATAACTATAATCAAAGTAGTCCAGGAAGTAAGGACAAACGTTCTTGAAACAAATGGAAAGATAGAAAATCTCAGGTAGGAAATAGATGATGTAAATATATGTTGTAAAGAAGGAGCAAATGGAGGTTTTAGAACTGACAAAATAACCAACGAAAACCTCACTGGGTGAGCTAAACAGCAGACTGGAGATGTTAGAGGAAAGAGTCAATGAGCCTGAAAACAGATCAAAAGTAACTATCCAATATGAGCAAAAGAGAGGAAAAGCGAACCCTCAAGGAACTGTGAAAAATCTCCAAAATCTAAGATTTGTCATCAGTGTCTCAGACGGAGAAGAGAAATAGGGTATTGCAGAAAAAAATTTGAATAAGTAATAGTTAAATTTTAAAAATGTGTCTTAAAAGATACAAATCTGTAGATTCAAGGAGCTCAGTGAATCCCAAAGAGGATAAACAAAAATGAATTTATATCCAAATACATCATAATCAAAATGCTAAAATCTGAAGATAAAGAAAAAGTTTGAAAGCAGTCAGAGAAAAATGAAGTATTATTTATAGAGAAATGATTGTGATTTATACAGGCATGATTCCTGGTCATAAACCTTGGAGGGGAACTATCTGTTTAAAGAGCTGAGATAAAATATTGTCGACCCAATTTTCTACATACAGCAAAAATACCTTTCAGTAATAAAGGGAGAAATAAAGACTTTTTTTTGTTTTGTTTTGTTTTGTTTTTGAGTCACAGTCTCGCTCTGTCACCCAGGCTGGAGTGCAGTGGCGCGATCTCGGCTCACTGCAAGTTCCGCCTCCTGGGTTCACACCATTCTCCTGCCTCAGCCTCTCGAGTAGCTGGGACTACCCGTCCCCGCCACCACGCCCGGCTCATTTTTTGTATTTGTAGTAGAGATGGGGTTTCACCGTGTTAGCCAGGATGGTCTTGATCTCCTGAGCTCGTGATCTGCCTGCCTTGGCCTCCCAAAGTGCTGGGATTAAAGGCATGAGCCACCGTGCTCGGCCAAGACATTCTTAGATGAAGGAAAATTTAGTGCCAGCAAACAAGCACTTAAAAAAACATTAAATGAAGTTCTTAAGACAGAAGTGAAATGATACGAGAGGGAAACATACAACATTAGAAATGCAGGAAGAAGAAACTAAAAATGTAAGTATAATACACTATAATACACTAGGGGTCAGCAAACTATAGCCCATGTACCAAATTCAGCTCACCATCTATTTTGATTAATATAATTTAATTGGAACACAGTTATGCTTATTTGGCTATGTGTTGTTTTTGGCTGTTTTCATTCTATAAGTACAGAGTTGAATAGTTGTGACAGACAATGTATGGTCTGCAAAGCCTAAAATATTTATTATCTGGCCCTCAGCAGAAAAAGTTTGCTGAATCCTGTAATAGACTGTTACTCGCTTGAATTCTCTAAAACGTGTTTGATGGTTGAAAAAGACTATAGCATTTTTGGGGGTTTTGAAAGAATGTAAATGTAAATGTAAATGTAAAGGGAGGGTAAAGAGACTAATCTAAGGGTAAGTTTCCTACATTTCAATTGAAGTGGTCAGGTATTGGTTTTAAGTAGATTGTGAAAAATGAGCTATATAATCTCTTGGGCAACCAATAAGAAAAATTACAGACTGATATAGTAAAAAGGTGAAGTAGATAAATTATCATATGAAAAATTGTTTGGGCAACCCAAAAGGGAAAAGGGCAAACAGTAGAATGGTAAATAGATGGAATAATCAAATCCTGATACATCAATAATTACATATACATCACATAAGCAGACTCATTAAAAGATAGAGATTGTCAGAATGAATTAAGAAACCAAAAATGATCAGTGATTTCTGTTTCTGTAAAGATGAAGTAGACATGCTTCTCCCTATTGTTTCCCCTAATTATACCTAGTAACTCTGAAGATTATATATACAAACAGAAGAGATTGAGATAACCAGACAGATTGGCTAGGGACCTTGGGATCCAAGGAATGACACGCTCATAAGTTACTTGAGATTTCTTTTTGTCACATATATCCTAGACTAGGATATCTTGCACAAGCAGCTGGCAGCCCAGAAATGTCAACAGGCACAGAAAGGTTTTAAAAGTCCAAATGAAAGCCTACGTTTTCTACCCAAAGGATCAACAAACATCCAGCCTAAAAAGATGGAAACTCTCAGAAAACACCCACTCAACTCCAGCCAAACACCACAGAAAAAAACCATCAAAGCCCAAGAGGAGAATATAGATTTCCACTCTCATGTTGCCATCATTCCCTCCATCCTCTGTCATAGTATTGCCAGAGAAGAATGAGTAGGGAGTTGGGACTTTCGTCCCTGCTGGGTGTTAACTAGTTGCTCTCTGCCCCTAGCAGCTTCAGTAAAGATAATGTGGGAACCTAGTCTGCCACTTCCACCACACCCTAGCCTGTTAACAATAACATTAAGTATAAATAGTCTAAATACACCAATACAAAGACAGAGGTCATTAGAGAGCATTAGAACAAACATGACTGAACTATATATCATCTACATGAAACTCATTTAAAAATATAATAATATTGGCAGGCAGAAAATAACAAGATGAAAAAAAGTTGTGTAAACATTAATCCAAAGAAAGTGAGTGACTACATATATACCAGATAAATAGACTTCAGAGGAAAGAAAATTACCAGAGACAGAGAGAACCATTATACATTGATAAGATGATCAGTCCACCAAGAAGACACAGCAAACCTAAAAGTTAAAATGTATGCACAAAACGATAGAGCTGCAAAATATTTAAAGCAAAAGGTGATAGAGTTGAAAGAAGAAACAGACACTTCCTCAATGATAGTTGAAGAATTCAACATCCCTCTGTCAACAATTGATAGAAAAAACAGACAGAAAAATCGCCAAGGATAGAGAAGTTAATATCATCAACCAACAGAATTTAATTGACCTTTATAGAACACTCCCACCAACGTCAGTAGAAGACGTATCCTTTTCAAATGCCCAAAGAACATATACAACAAGATAGGCCACATCCTGGACTGTAAGACAAACCTTAACAAATTTAAAAGAATGGAAATTATACAGAGTGTGTTCTCAGACTACAGTGGATTCAAGATAGAAATCAATAACAGAAAGATGATAGGAATATCTGCAAACACCTGAAAACTAACCAACACATTTCTAAATAATTCTAGTTGAAAGAGGCAGTCTCAAGAGAAATTTTTTAAATACAGTGAACTGAAAGACAATGAAATAAGATGTATCAAATTTGTGGAACCCAACTAAAGCAGTTAGAGGGAAAAATTATACATGCTCTCATTAGAAAATATGAAAAGTCTTAATCTGAACTCTCACTTCAAGAAACTTGGAAAAGAAAAGCAAAATAAATTGAGTTCATATTTAAAAGTTCCCTGTATTAGTCAGGGTTCTCTAGAGGGACAGAACTAATAGGTTAGATGTATATATAAAGAGGAGTTAATTAAGGAGTATTGAGTCACATCATCCCAAGTTGAGGTCCCACAATAGGCCATCTGCAAGCTGAGGAGTAAGGCAGCCAGTTGGAGTCCCAAAGCTGAAGAACTGGAGTCTGAAGTTCGAGGGCAGGAAGCATCCAGCATGGGAGAAAGATGTAGGCCAGAAGACTAAACCAGTCTTGTCTTTCGACGTTCTTCTGCTTGCTTTTATTCTGGTGACATTGGCAGCTGATTAGATTGTGCCCACCCAGATTGAGGGTGGGTCTGCTTTTGCCAGTCCACCGACTCAAATGTTAATCTCCTTTGGCAACATCCTCACAGACACACCCAGGAACAATACTTTGCATCCTTCAATCCAATCAAGTTGACACTCAATATTAACCATTACAAGTCCACCCATTGTCAACTTGAACCCATATACATCTCCTAAAATCATACATAATCTTCAAATAAAGACAGAAATAAGGTCATAATTATGCCTAACATAATCATAAATATGCCTAACAGCTATCCTTTGTACAACTGGAAACGCATCAATCCCCAACTCAAATGCTATTATATAAAGTTAACAATACTTAAATGCTGATATGAAGTCAATAAATCTTACATCACAGGATAAAGGAAAAATAAAGGAAATAAAATGAGTATAAAGAAAGGTATTTTCTTAGTACAAGTATACATATGCACAAACATGTTCTTAACAAAATAAGAAGGAAATACTCATGACAATTACTGTCCTCGTTTTTAGCAGCTGGTCACATGGTCATACCTGGTATTGGTGACTAACGGACTAAAACATTCCCCAAAAGAAATCTCCACTGGGGACTCACTAAATAATTCCACCAAATATATGAAGAAGAATTGACATCGTTTCTATACAATCTCTTTCAGAAAATAGAAGAAGGGGGATAACTTCCCAATTCATTTCATGATTTTATAAAGTTAGCATTACCCTGGTCTTCAAATCAGATAAAGACAGTACACACACTGAAAAAGAAAGAAAAATAAAAGAAAAGTGTGGTGGTGAGAGTTTGAGAGTTCTTAGACTTGGCACCAAAAATACAATTCATAAAAGGAAAAATTTATAAATTAGACTTTATCAAAGTTAAAACTTTTGCTCTTCAAGAGATCATCTTAAGAGAATAATAGACAAGCTGCAGACTGGGAGCAAATATTTGCACATCATGTGTCTGACTAAGGACTACTATCTGGGATAATTAAGGAACTCTCAAAACTTAACAGTAAAAACAACAAAAACAGCAGCAGAAACAACATGATCCAGTTCAAAAATGGGCAAAAGACAGATACAAACTTTGCACTGAAGAAGATATACAGATGGTAAATAAGCACCCCAAAATATACTCAGCATCGTTAGCCATTGGGGTAATGCCAGTTAAAATGGTGGGAGTGTTCTATAAATGTCAATTAAATTTTGTTGGTTGATGATATTGTTAAGTTCTCTATCGTTGGTGATTTTTCTATCTGGTTTTTCTATCAATTGTTGAGAAAGGGATGTTGAATTCTTCACCTATCATCAAGGATGTGTCTGTTTCTTCTTTCAGTTCTATCACTTTTTGCTTTAAATATTTTGCAGCTCTATCTTTTCGTGCATACATTGCAGTTGTATTATGCGTGGTTTTCTTTGTATTTATCCTGCTTGGGGTTTGTTGTGTTTCTTGAAAAATGTGACATGATGTCTTTTGTCTGGGAAAATTCTCATGCTGTGTGTTGCCAGTTTCCAGTAATTAAAAATGTGCTTTTATGAATGAATAAAGGCTACGAGTCTTTTCTAAGAGAGTCGACTGAGACATGTTTACTTACCATGTTCTGCATGTATATTTTCATCTACACAATTGTAAGTATGAAAAAAAACCAGAGCAACTGTATGTGCCATTTTCCTTGTATTTCACTCTAAATGATCACTAACTGGTTCTCATGCTCAGGATCCACTGATTATCATTTAACATATGCTGGGCCAATTTTTCTCTAAATTTTATTTCCTAATTGAAGTAAACATTTGTCAAGGTGAAGACAGTGAAACAATGTCCTCCAATCTTTAAAACCTAAAGGTATTGGATAGTGGATAGTATGGCAGTCTGCTGCTCTTCTATAAACACTAATCTCTTATTTTTTGTTTCCTGGGCATAGTTTTCCAAGCACTTCCATGTGTTCTGTCTCACTTGCCTTATAATGTCCCTTTGAATTTGTCAAGCTTGGCTCCGTTTTGCAGATGTTGTGTCTGAGGCAAATAAACCAAATGGTGGAGTAAGGATCCAGAGTGGTAAATCTCATTTCACCCCATTCTGGAACTTTCTCCGTGATAGTTCTGCTTCTGTCTTGGAGTGCCTATTGTATATCCTCCAAGATATCTAGATGGCTCTATGCTATTCTCATTCCAAAATATAGCCTGTCATGGACACGATAAGTGGCCGAGCAAGAAACAAGGCTGAGCTCCCTTGTCCTCCTTCTGTGTTGTTCTGCCAACTGCATACAAGAGAGAAGAGGACATTGTTACCTGACTGGCAAAAGGAAGGAGTTACATCTCCTTCCCAGGGAGGATGCTGCCTTGTAATGTCACACCAGACATTCCAGCATGATCCGACCCCTTTTGTAAATCTATTTGGTTGACTTCTTCTCTTGCAGCTGACTCAGAAATTGGAATGAGTTGTCTGTGGATCCTATAAGGAGCCTGGACATGGTGAAGAGAATGCCTTGACCATGAAGAGACAGCTTACCTTGCTGAATCTTGATGACTTCTTCTGACCACTTTGGATCTTAAAAGAACAAGGTAAGAGTGGAAGCAAAATGGTGGATGCTGAGGCACATGCTTTGAAGGCAAATAAATGGAGACTATGAATAGAACATTAGAGTCCCTCCCAAGATAAAGCAGACTTATATGGGACAGTCATTCCTTCTACTATACATATATATATATATATATATATTTTTTTTTTTTTTGAGATGGAGTCTCGCTCTGTTTCCCAGGCCGGAGTGCAGTGGCATGATCTCGGCTCACTGCAACCTCCGCCTCCCGGGTTCACGCCATTCTCCTGCCTCAGCCTCCCGAGTAGCTGGGACTACGGGCACCCCCCACCACACCCAGCTAATTTTTTGTATTTTTAGTAGAGATGGGGTTTCACCGTGTTAGCCAGGATGGTCTTGATCTCCTGACCTCGTGATCCCCCTGTCTCGGCCTCCCAAAGTGCTGGGATTACAGGTGTGAGCCACCGCGCCCGGCCTCCTTCAACAATATTGATGGAATATTTGAGGCAGAATCGTGGGGGTGAGGGGAATACAACCATAAATAAGATAAAAATATCCCTTGCTTGCACGGTGCCTATAGTCTTGTGGGGGGTAATACGGTTAATGAACAAACAGTTGCAAAACTGCACACAAAGTTTCCCAATAGGAGAAGTTTAGGTTGCAAATGGTGCACATAGAAGGTCATCCTAACCCAGCATGAGGTGATCCTAGAAGGAATCCTGGACTGGTGCTATCTAAGCTGAGATCCAAAGGAGGCTCGGACACTAGTTAGGTGAGTAGGTGTAGGGGTGGAAGAGAGGGAAAAGCAGGTGCAAGAAAAGCTTGATGTTTCAAGAAACTAGTTACTGCAGTTTGATGTGATTTCAGCTATGACTTTAGCATACAGATTGGGGAAAAAGCTTCTCTAGGCAAAACCTAGTATTATTTTGGTAAACTGTGCTCAAGTGCCTTACCTGAAATTCAGAGCATGCGCATGAATGGACCTGCCGCCTTTCCTTTACTAGTGTGCTTAGGTAGGAACCCCAGCTTCATATATGGAGGCCAGAAAGTACAGGTCAAGGCAGACTTCTGCATTTGCTGCACTGACTGGCAAAATACTGACTCAGCACCCCCGCCTCACTGAGGCAGACACCGCCCTCAAGTGGAAATGAAGATGAGCGGTACTTTTGTGCCTCATTAGCCCCAACTTGTATATGCAGTAAATGTGCTGTTTTGTTTTGTTATGTTTTGTTTTTGTTTTTGTTTTTGCCATTCCCCTGTGAAGCTGCAGTCAGCTGATGGTCAGCAAAGTCTGCTGAAATTCTGAAACCAAATAATATAAGGAGTGTTTTCATTTCTATGAAGAGCTGATTTGTTTTATTATCTAAATTTTAATCCAAGGAAGTTTTCAGGTTGAGAGATTGAGAAAAATTGTAAAAGATAACAGAAGAAAGGATGGGAAATAATAAAAAAGAAAAATGTTTTGTCATTTCTCTTTCAATTCCATCTCCAGAACATTAGTTCAGCTTTGGCTAGTGGAAGGGAACTAGTAATTGGATCTTCTGATATAAACAATGTTAACAATGGAAAATTAATTTCTTCTCAACATCTCTAACTACACTTTGGGCAGTAGCTCAGGAACATAACTCTGAAGTGCTATCAAATGTGCAGTCGGCCTGGGCACTCATGTTTGGGATCAAGACAGAATAAGGAGGTGTGTGTTAGAGAGAGGATGCCTGTGTCTCACCTGGTAATGTCCCAAGACCTGGGCTGCTCCCGTAGTTGCCCAGTTTCATCTCCTATGCCAGGGGGAAAATTGGCATCTTTTGCCAAAATACATTGTGATTTTGAGGTTATTCAATTTCATTTAGCTATTTTGTAAATATTTCAAGATTTAAGAATATGCTGAATAGAATTAAAATGCTTTCGGTGACACAAGGTGCTGAAATGGAGTAGCTACTGCTCTTTGTCTTTAAATAAGAAGGCAAGTTTGGGGAAATGACCTGTGTTACTCCTCACAGGCCTCTAGGTGGTGCTGCTGTGACAGCTATTGGCTTTACCGTTTCTTTTTAGCGCTTAACTATCAAACCAAATATTTAACTTATTAAATGTCTTACACTTATGGTTAATTGCTAATATAATACTATTGATAATTTATACCATCACATTTACATTAGATTCTCCTAATAATGAGCCTATATTCATAAATTGCACAACAGAGTAATTTTAAGGGTTGGAATAAATGTAGGTCTCTGGTTATTATTTAATAAAGTCAAAAACTTTCATGTGTGGCTGAATTTTTCCACATACATTAAAACTAAATACATAATTAGCTTTTCCTTACCTCTACTTGCATTGGGTAAAATATTACTTCGTACACAGTAGGAGCCAAATTAATGTTTATTAAAGGACTTAATTCTTTTTTGAGTTTCCCTTTCTACTATTCATTGAGGATGAGATAACTACTGGATTAAGTTTTTTAAAACGCTGGTTAGACATTGCTGCTTATCTCGGCTAATAACAACAACGGGAGGCCATTTTTTCTTTATTTCTGAAAATGGCCTGAAGAATATATATAAAATCACTTCTTTATTTTAAAAGCAAATTGGTTTTTGAGGTTGGTTCTATTGAAATGCAAGAATGGTATGAAAAAGAGCGTTTGATAATTGCTCAAATCTTAATCAAGATTTTATTAAAATCAATATTTGATGGGCTGCTCAATTTAATTAAATTAAACCACAGAGAAATGAGGAATAAATGAGCTTGAAAATCAATCACAGGATGAGGTATGTTTCTTTTTGTTAGTTTAATATATGAAATGTTGTGTTAAGCAATTGCTGACCATGGGAGAAGCAAACAAAATCACCACTTCGCTTTAGACAATATGAGCCCACATTTTGTGCCAGGCACTGTGCTAAACACAGTCTACATGTGTCTTAATTAATTTTGAAACAAAATCCCGTGAGGTCGGTCTCCTCCGTTTATGATTCAGGCCCAGGTGTGAGCCAGGATGGCTGTTCCAGGTCATTCCATTGATAAATGGCAGAGTTAGCTGTAAATATAATGACCAAGCCTTTCCTACTACCTCAAATTGTTCACAAACAGGAAGAAAAAGCGCAGTTTATGATTAAGTTTAGAGAAGGGCATTGGTGATAATTTTCTTCCTTAAAAAAGTGTAGCTTTATAGGTAAGTAATTAGAGGGGGCAGGGGACCCAAATTAAAAAGCGTGAGTGTTGACTTAGAAGCTCTGAGTCCCAAGATGGCAAAAAACAGGAGGGGGGTGGGAGGTGTTATTTTTCTGGGTAGACATAGAATATAGTTATTTGCCATATAATTTATGCTTATTGAGAGTGGCAGAGATTTATGGTGTTAGTAACAAAGTGTTTTAATTGGGATTAGCTAATGAAAAAGTGGCAGAACTGGCAAGGGAGAAGGTAGGAAAATGTGATTTGAGTTGAGGTGTTTCTTCTCATGGGATGCTAACAAAAGAGTTAGTGTTACCCACCGGGGCAAGAATCATACTTTTAATTAGGCCTTCAGAGTTTGTGCCTGCATTCTTGGTTCTAAGGAGTCTTAGTCACCCAAAGAATCAACTCTAGGAAAGTAATGATATTCTCGTTAAATATCACTGGCAATGAGAATGAAATTGCAGCTTCCTAAAAATAAAAAAACTCCCTCATTTTTATTCACTGCTTCTTTGGTGCAATGGAAATTAAAGATCAACAACAATCACACCCACACAATTGTGCAGCTTCCCTACACTCCGGGCTGAGAAGAATTTGTTTCTCAAGCCACTGCTTCCTAAACTTTAGTCATTCATGTTTCATGTTTATAATTTTTGCTATCTCCCTGCACCTCTTATATTACTTAAAATTTTTATTAAAAATGGCTCATTAAAAAATTAAAATTAAGTACATTTATTTTAGAAAAAATACGTAAGTGGGAAGCTAGAGTCGCTTGCCCTAAGAAGGGTATTTGTGAAAAGAAACAATGAAATCAAAACAGTGTTATTGAATTTTAACTTCAGGAAAGTGTCCAGAGGTCTTAAAGACATATTTTCACCACACTGAGACTTCTTTGATCATAACTGAGCCATAAAAAAAAGACTTGAAAAGGGAATAATTGTCTCATTATGTGAATCACTTTTTATCCAACAATGTATCTATTTGCCATCTAAAATTACATTTTCTAATCAAAGCTTCATCCTCCAAACATATGTCTTTGTTCGCTGGTCATAGGAATCTCTCACCCCTCACCTTTTTAACTCTCCAACTTCCAACTTCTCCCAGTGGTATTTAAATCTGGCCTTCTACCCATCTAATTCCATTTACCTTATGTCTAAACATTTAGAGTATCCTGTTAAGCAAACACATTGGAGATGGAGGCCGATTACAAAATGAGCTTCTATTGTTGATTAATACAACTTTTCTTCATATATGCTGTTTGAGATCATGTTTTCTCTAATAAGATATGATACATTTCCAACTGTAATAAAAGTATGTCTCTTTACTACTCCTGACCTTCATACACCCCCTTACCCTTCTTGAGGCAACAACCGCTGGCTGTCATCCTGTTTCATATATTCTTCCAGAGATAGTTTGTGTATGTGCAAGTCTACTTGAATCTATATGACTCTCCCGAAATTTCACACATGGAAGCACACTCTGCATGTCATCCTACACTTCATTTTTTTAAACACAACAATTTTTTTAGTATATAGTTTCATATTAGTACATACAGCACTAGTCTCTTCTTTTGAATACTGTATAGAGGTATTCTATGCATGTACCCAGTTCCCCTTTGATGGACACTTGGTTATTACTCTTTCTTCTACAAACAATGCTGCAATATCCTTGTGTAATTATCTTTGGGCCCATAATGACCATTAAGAAATAAATACATCTAATGCTGAGCAGTGCTCACTGAAATGGATGGAATTCTAATTATTAGAATTGGACAGGGTAGACACAGTTGTATTTCTTTCATGAGTACTGGTTTTCTCGTCATTTTTTTTCACCCATAATATTAATTTGTATTTGTTGTGGCGCCCTGCACATTACCAAGCATTCCGATTTCCACATGAAGTTATAGGCTCTGAGTTATGCTTGTTACATTTGTCTAATACTATTAATTCTTCCTCCTCATGATCTCTTTTGAAATTAGTTGTATAATTTCATGCTTAATTCCTCTCTCTTGTAGTGGATGAAAAGCTCCATGAGGCCGGAAAAGGACTATAGTTGTCTTGGGCACTGCTGTGTCTCTGTCACCTAGTGAGCATCTGATATACCATAGTTCTTCGGTAAACATTCACAGATGAAGGAAGGAAAAACATATGCATTAAATTTAGTTTGTTTGCTTGTTATGGACTGAATTTATCTCCCCACCCCTGAACCCATACGTTGAAGCTCAAACCCCCAGTATGACTGGATTTGGAGAGAGGGCCTTTAAGGAAATAATAAAGGTTAAAGGAGATCATATGGGTGGGGCTTTAATCCAGTAGGACTGGTGTCCTTATAAAAAGGGGAAGAGATACCAGAGATCTGTATTCCTCCACCATATGAGGACACAGTGAGTGGGTGTCCATCTACAGGCTAAGAAGAGAGGCCTCACCAGAAACCAACTTGCCAGCACCTTGATGTTGAACTTCTAGCCTCCAGAACTATGATAAAATAAATTTCTGTTATTTAAGCTACCCAATCTGTGGTATTCTGCTATAGCAGCATTAGCAGACTAATACACTACTAAATACCCCAAAAGGCTAATATAGGTATTGAACGACTAAATGGATAAAATGTACATTACAAATAGAAAAAATTAGCTCTCACCTTATACTCACTGGGCATTACTCATGGACTAAGGTTATTGTGGAGCTGAGGATGGCTTTGTGTTCTTTGCATTTTTTTCTCCATATTTGTTCCTGCATTTCTGGTGACAGAGATGCTGGCATCTAACCTATCCTCACAATTAAGCATCGTTGCATGTAATGTTTTGAAAACCAGGCATCTGACTTCTTAATTCAGAACAACTGCTGGAAATATGGGGGCCATTTTTTTTCTTAACTTCTATTTTAGGCTCAGAGGTACATGTGCAGGATGTGCAGCTTTGTTATGTAGGTAAATGTGTGTCATGGGGGTTGATTGTATAGATTATTTCATCACCCGGGTTATAAGCCTTATATCCATTAATTATTTTTCCTGCTTCTCTCCCTCTTCCCAACCTCCACCCTCTGACAGGCCCCAGTGTGTGTTGTTCCCCTCTATGTGGGGGACAATTCTTAGTATGGAAAGTTGACAACACAATCCTTTTGTAGATAGGGAACTTTATTTTGAGTGGGATGTGCTAGAGGGTTGCCTTTCTCCTGGTTTTGTTGGTGGTTTTAGCATTTGGTATGAATGGCTCTCCTTCTAGCTACTTGTCATGGTGGGGAGATAGCCTTATTGATTGACAAGACTTCCCATAGTATTATGGCAATATCCTGACTTCCTCTAGTTCATTCTTCATGTATTCATTCATTCATCTACTTTCTCAAGATATGCTCTTAAGGTGCCTCATTCTTGTAACTGCTGGAGATAGGATGATGATGACACAGATTCTGTCTTCAAGAAGTCCGTAAAAAAGTGGGAAAAAGATGTGACTGCAGATAAAGACCATGCGAAGGACTCTCTACACAAGGCATTTGCTTAAGTGCCGAAGGGCCTAGAAGAGAGAGTGACCAGTGTCCAAAACCCTTTGTGAATTGAATTCACATGCAGTGCCTGATTTGATTCTCAGAGCACCCAGTTGGCTGGTTTTTGGTGGTTTTTTAAAGTTTCATAAGACAAATGCTCCAGTTGCCAGCAAGTTCTACTTCATCATGCTATTATAGGCTTCTGTGAATAGGAAAAATACACCACCATCAAGAAGCAAGCAGCTTGCTTGTGTTTCAGAGGAACCACCTGTGGAAGAATGTTTTCTTGTATTAAAACTGGTATTTCAATGTTCCATTCTAGAATGTCCAAGTGCCACCCTTCTGAAGGTGTTTAGTTCTAGAGTTTCCACTTTCATATTAAGTTTCTATGTCCATACTTAGTGGGATGAAGATGGTGGTGTATGGATTTTCTCTCTTACAACCTTTTTTGTCCCTTATCTATACATCTTTTCCCTAAATATTCAGCAAGATTTTAAGCTGTTAAAAAATCCTAAACTTCTCTGACTGTAGGAAAGGTAACTGGGATATTATTTTAAGAGCAAATACATGTACATTCCTAATGTTGCTTGAATGGGAATTATCAAGAAGAAGAAGAAGAAGAAAAAAAAGGAAAACAAACCCATGAGAGTTTGGGTTGCTATTTCTGACCAAGTTTGAACTGGGAAGTACCAGGAGTCCCATAGGAAATCTTATCTCACCGGAAGACGATCATGGTCTCTTAGCCAAAGAATGGGTATGCATTTTTGTGTAAATAAAACTTGCAGACTCAGACAGAGGGCTGGTCTACCTTTCAGCTTAGCATGCCATTTATTATCATTCACAAGGTGGTGTTAGATGCTCAGCTTTAAAAAGAAATGACTTTTCAGCAGTATTTTTACCCTTGAGAGTATATAGGGAGAGCTCTGTGTTGTATATTAATCAGAGCTTTCACAACTTGCTTTGAATGGTCTTCGAAATGTGTCTGGAAGAAGAGTGAATGAACTATGCCCAAAGTGTGCTCTATTATTTATTACTAAGGAGCCTTTCCATCTGAGACATAGGCTGAAATTAAAGGCACCAAGTACCTGTCTTTACGAGTTAGTCAATGTTCTTACAATTTCCGCTCCCTGTGTACTCACGCCACCTGCAAAGGATTCCAGGATTTGATGCTTCATCAGACTCAGTTTTTTTTTTTTTTTTTTTTGAGAACGCAGTCTCACTCTGTCGCCCAGGCTGGAGTGCAGTGGCGCGATCTCGGCTCACTGCAAGCTCCGCCTCCCGGGTTCACGCCATTGTCCTGCCTCAGCCTCCCGAGTAGCTGAGACTACAGGCGCCCACTACCACGCCCGGCTAATTTTTTGTATTTTTAGTAAAGATGGGGCTTCACCGTGTTAGCCAGATGGTCTCGATCTCCTGAGCTCGTGATCTGCCCACCTCGGCCTCCCAAAGTGCTAGGATTACAGGCGTGAGTCACCGCGGCAGGCCAAGCGTCAGTTTTTTAATGAAAATTGTATTTTAATATCTGTATTTTAAAATGCCCCACTCCGTCTGTGGATGTACAGGTCTCAGAGCACACCATGCTTTGCAAACAGTTAGCAAACATGCTTGGGAGCCGTTCCTCCTAAACTCATTTCTCTCCCTTTTCTCAGATGGGAAACTCTTACTTATCCTACAAAACCTAGTTCAAATGTTACTTCCTCATGTGCCCTCCCTGACTGTCCCAGGCAGTTAGTTGACTAACTGTGCCCCGTTATCCTTTCCATATACCTTTATCACATGCATTCTCAATGCAGGTAATATTGCCCCCAACGGGCACCAACTGGTTATTTGGAGAGGGGGACAAAAAGATTATTTTTATGTATAAAATGTAGATATATGTAATACATAAACAGATACACAGTATATAAAATTTCATGGTAGGAAGAGATTAGGAAAAAATCTAAAATGACTCTTCTTGTGGTAGTAATGAAAAAAGGTTGGGAAATACCTGCTTTATCATAATATTTGCCTCTTGTATGGCAGTTAACACCGTGTATTAGATTATGTATCTCTTACAAGTTAGAAAACCATGGTTTTGAAGCCCCAGCCCCTAGCACGTAGTTGGCATGTGTATTAGCATTCACTAGTTATTAATATCTACTTGAAGGACATAATGATCGAGATGTTTGCTTCCAAGCATGATTGCTGCACACCAGGAACTCCTGCAAAAATTGTTTTTAATGTCACTTGCTGGGATCTAACTCCAGAAATTCCACCTCAGTGGATCTGTAGTAGGGACTGGTTCTATGTATTTTTAAACACTACCCAGGTGATGGGATTTAGAAATTGTTGCTCCAGCCCAATAATTTTTTTTCTTTTCTTTTGAAAATGTCTCCATTTATAAAAACCAAAACCAAAATCAAAATAGGTGTTTTATTCATGTGTTGGTATTTCCTGTGCTGGTCAGACCACAGAACACCAGTTTCCATTCAGGAAACCATTTTCTAAAGGAACGTCAGCAGGCTCAGGCATTTCCAGAAAAGCTCAATGACGTGAGCTTTTCTATTTGGTGAGAATTTTAGACCAGAGGATTATGTGAACGTGGCAAGCAGCATGGTCTGGCTTTGTGGTCTGGCTTAACCCCAGGAAGTTCTTGGGCAGGGTTTCTTTTGCTAACCTTCTGGGCAAAATGGACAGATACGAAAGGTGAGGTCGTTTTGTGATTGAATGAATGTCTAGGGACTGGTTAATGGATGCATGAGAGGGCGATTTCTACTGGCAAGACCTGAATTCTTTCTTTAGTCCTGTCCTGGAAAAAAAAATCATTTTAGTGATTTGAATGGCTCTGTGGGAGACACATTTATTAAATCTGTGGATTGCACATACCAAAGAGGAGTAACAAATGCATAGAAACGCAATTCTTCAGCAACTACTCAGTAGGTTAGATCAGAGGTTCTCCACCCTTTTAGACCCAACACCCTCTTTCTATGAAATATTTTGAAGTGCCACTTTCATTACTGTGAACTGAATGTCTCAGCCACCTAGACATGTAATTTCCAAACTTTAATATAAAGCCCTAAATGTAGTATAAAGGAGAAATAAAGGGCATTAAAAAATAAAATCACACTAGGAAATAATGACACACGATTGGTTCTGCCATAATACTTGTTTTGGGAATGCAAATTAATTATAGCACGACTGATACAGGAAGGAACAAATAAACATTTCCGTTTGCTTATGCGTGATTTCTTTCATGAGCAACACGAGGTGAACAGAGGAAACTGCAGCCAGCTGAGTCCACTTGCATACGACTCAAACATCTTCCAGCAACCTCAGTTTTTTGCATGTGGTGAGCCGTACCCATCTGCAACTGGTGTTACACCCTTTCTTCTCATCCAGACAACTCTTCTTTCCACAGAAAGGTGCAGCCTCTGAGTGACTCACCACAGTAACTCACAAGCTGTATGTTTCCATGGCCCACAGGTACACAAGCAAACTTTTGGTCTTTTTCAAGGTAAAGTACAATGTGCGTTGTAGTACTTATATATTTCTTAACCATTTAACATCTGTAAAACCATGCAACCATTTTTATTTGTTTCTTTAAATGTGTCAATATTGAAGTTTTTGAATGTTATGCCGTGTGATTTTGCTTAGCGAAGTGATTTGTAGGAATGCATATATTATATCAGAACTGATTGTACTTAGATGCTTGCCTCTGATGTAATGAATTAGTTTGAATTTAAGAGAAAACAATATTCAATTGAATATTGTTGACACTTTTTCTTTATATTTGACATTTTGAAATAAAAATGTAACAGGTATATTATTAATGGTAAAAACTGCAATTACTTTTGTACCAACCTAATTGGACCTATGCATAGAATTATCTTAGTGGAGCAGCTCAAATGTGGATCAAAGCAGTTGAGCTACTCTGGTGACTCATATACCAGTAGTGCCACTGTTGTAAATGTCTGATTTTTCTAAATGATGAATAACTTCTGAAGTTCTGAGCAAAACAAAGTATACTTTTCCCTTCATTTACACAGCAGTCGCTTTCCTGGAGAATTGATTTACATTAGCCCCATGCAAAAAATACCTATATTTATAAGTAAAATGAAATCAGCTTCTGGTCATTTTTATACATATGTATAGGGATTGGCATGTGGGAATGGGAAGTGAGACAGTTCTCTTATCCACTATGCAATATCCAAGCCCCTGCTCACTAAATGCCACAGTGTCCCCTCCCCCTTACGTGACAACCCAAACTGCCCCCACACATTTCCAGCATGTCCTCTGGTGAACCATTGGCCTGTAGCAATGGACTTATAAGCTATAATTAGGATCAACATAAATTTCTTAGCTTAAGAAAATAACTGCAGAAAACAGAATGGAGAGAATGATTAAGCACAAGAAAGGCTAAGAAGAGTTCAGAGACTTTTGTGGACAGAAAATGAAGTATTAGTAAATAATGTTAAGAGACCTAATGTCCTCAGGCTGATTGGAAGAAGTACAATAACTGGATCAGTGCTGTCTCATAGAAATACAATGTGAATACATATGTAATATTAAATTTTCTAGTAAGCAAATTAAAAAAGATAAGAAATAGGCGAATTGACTTGAATATATTTTATTTAAAACAACATACAGAAAATATTATTGTTCTGAGATGTAATCGATATAAAAAGTGTATTAATCAGATCCTTAATTTTTTTTTCTGCACTAAGTCTTTCAAAATCTGGGAGTATTTGCTCACAGTATAGCTCACATTTCAAGAGCCCATGGGTTCTGTTTTGCTCCTGGGCAAGTCTTATTTGGTTATCACAGCACTTAAAAATGGAATTCTGTGTTTTCTAGGATGCTGCTGAGGGTGGGATGAGAAGTCCCAACTCAAACTGTCTTAAACAACGAAAACATTTGTTCTCATACAGAAATTAGAGTTAGGGTACGCTCTAGGACTGGTTGGTTCAGCGATTCGTGGCGTCATCAAGGATGCAGGTGCCTTCCATGTTTCCATCCTGATTTTCTCAACGCGGGGCCTGCTCCTCAGGGTTGTAAGGTCGTGGCCAGTGGCAAGATGGCGGCTCATGCTTCTTTGTTTGTGTCCAACAGCAGGGATGAAGACATTTTTCCCTAAAATATGAAATATCCATTCTTTCTTTCAGTCATATTGGGCAAATATGCCATATCTCGACTGACTTACACAAATCATCTGGGTCAGAATATTGGATCCCTTCTTGTGATTGATGCAAGAATGGCTTTGGCTGGGCATTTTCTTTTCATTTACTCACCATGAGGCACACTATTTCTTGTTGTCTTGTACTTGCTTTCTTTATTCAGTTACTCTACGTGTCTGTCCCTGGAAGTGTTTGAGTTTGTGGCTGCCTCTTAAACACAGGCTCCAATCATTGTTGACGGAGCCACACATGCAACGTTGCATTAAATTTTGATGTGAGAGGATTTAAGAGAATGAGAGGAGGTTTACAGGAGAGAGCTAAAGTGAAAAGGGAATTGACATCATGTCGTATGAGGAAAGTTGAAGGGAATGGCCTTGTAAACCTATGAGAAGTGCAGGGCTTGTGGGTGGGATAGAATACCCTCATCTTATCGATGAGGGTATGTCTACTTGTAGCAGTTCTGTGCTCCCATCAAATTAGCTGCTTCAGCCGGGCATGGTGGCTCATGCCTGTAATCCCAGCACTTTGGGAGGCTCAGGCGGGCAAATCACTTGAGGTCAGGAGTTCGAGACCAGTCTGGCCAACATGGTGAAACCCCTCTCTACTAAAAATATCAAAATTAGCTGGGAGTGGTGGCGAGCGCCTGTAATTCCAGTTACTCAGGAGGCTGAGGCAGGAGAATTGCTGAACTTGGGAGGCGGAGGTTGCAGTGAGCTGACATGGCGCCACTACATTGCAGCCTGGGCGATAGAGCAAGACTCTGTCTCCAAAAAAAAAAAAAAAAAAAAAAAAAAACAGAAAAGAAAAAGATTAGCAAATTAGCTGTCTCTAATTTGTTCTGGATCTGGAAGCCAGATAATGAAACTTGTTAGAATAACAAATGGGCTGTGAATGAGAGGCTGAGGTGCTGTCCTATGAATAAAGTGTTTGTATGTTAATTCATGAACTGGGTTACCCCTTGCCCACCTCTCTCAACTCACTCCTTTTTGAGATATATATTTGAGGCCTTAAGCTTAGTTCTGGGTAGGCTTCTAACACATCACCTTGTTTCTGTCTCAAGACCTTTTCATTTTCTCTTCCCTCTGTCTAGAATGCTGAATAACAAGAAAGGTCATCAAAGACATGAAATATTTTTAGATATTTTTAAGACAAGCCCCAAAAGTGTATCTCTTACTTACATCCTATTGGCCACATGGTTCTAGTCTAACTCCAAGGGAATCTGGGAAATGTAGTTTTTTGTGTACCCCGAAAGAAGAAACACATAGCACTACCTCTGCGATGTGATCCTTGGCGGCCAGTCTCACAAGGGTTCATTTTTGACCAATGCCAATAGAGTTCAAGAGAATCTCTTCCTTGAAGGAATAGTTCTCTATCATCTCCAAGTTTTAGCGCCACCCACACAACACTATAGCCACCCACATGAAGGGAATATGTTCCGAAAAGGAGCTAAATCAACTAGCTGGTGCATCTTCACCCTTTGATGTGGGAGACTTGTGTTCGTTTCCCTAGGGCGCCCTTAACATCTTGCACCACTACCTGTAACCCCTACGGAATCCAGACATTAATAGTTCTTTGGGCAATTCACAATCAAATGAATAGCCAAGTTATAGTAAATAGGGAGAAAGTAGAAATCCTTCTAAGTCAAAGGGAGTGTAGGCCATTACTATGTTATAGAAGGAATTTCAGGACAGAGGGATGAACTATTCCTCAACCCCAGAGCAGTTATAATAGTTAACACTGGCCATGTGCTCACTGTGAGCCATGCCTTGTGTGAACATATTCCGCAAATTACTTTACAATTCCTACAACAAACATCTGAGGGAGTATTCTTATTCCCATTCTACAAATGAATACATTGAGACCTCCAGAGGTCAAGTGACATTCTGAAGTCACGTGATAGTGAATGGTGGTGTGTAATTCCAACCCAGTTGTCTGAGTCCAGAGCCAATATGTTACACTCTAATGACTCTGGACCCTATGAAGTTAAATTCAGAAACCTGAGATTGTGCTGCTCCTCAAACTATGATTGATGTCATCCTATGAAATAAAGAGCAAGTTTGGGACTCCTGCCTAATGACCCTGTGGAACTGATCAGTGTCACATGATCCTAATCATGTACAGCAGAGACACACATGTACATATATAATCTCAATGCTCTAAAGTCAGGTGTGCCATTGGGCAGTACACAATCAATTGTCAAACACATGGCACTAGCAATTGAGTGTTAAGCTGTCTCTACAAGGTATAAATAAGAACGTGGAAAGAAAGAAGTTTGCTAGATACAGGATGCCAGCTGTAATTTCAAGAAAATGTTGATTGCATGTTTTAGGAACTATTCCACAAGGCCTTGCTCCAGTACAGATTTTCCTTGTAAGGTAGCATGAAAAAAAGAGAGAGAAATTTTTATTTTTATTTGGTGTTTATTGTTTCTTCGTCAGCAGCTGTGCCGATGTGTTGATTATGCAGAGAAGAATTATTTTGATTATTGACAATTGGCATTCTTCTCATAATTTGGAGTTCTTCATCTCAGAATTGTTTCCTCACCTCCTCTCCTGTCTGCACATGAATAAAAATTTAAAAGCACTTGCCAGGATTCTTACCCAAGGCAGCTGTTAGGAGGACTGTAGTTGAAAGTTCAGATGCAATTTGATGTAAACCTCTCCCTGCCGTTTGTTCCTTTCTGTGAGCCTGACTTCAGAGCAATGGAGCTTGCGTGGTTCATCACCAGCATCTGAAAGGCCTCCCCACAAGGAAAAAGCTGTGCTCTGTGTTATGGCTTCATCCCCCTGCAACCTTATGTGCTGGCTGTGTGCCCCTCTCTCCCAGCAGCGTTCATTCGGAAATGTACTTCAACGGGTTACCCGTCAGGGTTGGCTCACACGAATACTCTGTGCTACTTTCTGTATTTTTTTCTTAGAAAAACAAAAACAAAAGTGATCTGTAGATCCCCTTTCAGGTGATTTTCTTTTGCCTTTTTTTCTTTTAAGACACGGTCTCACTCTGTTGCCCAGGCTGGAGTGTAGTGGCACAATCACGGCTCACTGCAGCCTTGAACTCCTGGGCTCAAGCGATCCTTCAGGTGATTTTTTAAGTGGTATATGTAACAGAGTTCTTTGGCTCCTTGTCTTGCATCTCCTTGATCTAATTCTCTTTCAACTTCAGGTGAGACACACCTCAAATGACAGAATCCCACCTCAAGCTTTCTCTCCTGGGGAGTTAACCCCCCTGGGGCTAACCCTTCACAAAGGGGGGATGGAAGCCAGTGGAAAAGGACCCAGCTTTTCCTCCTTTACCTACTGCTCAGAGATCCCAGAAGAATCAAACCCTGGTGTCTGCAGCAGTGAGCCTGTGTGTTTCCTTATCTCGGCTTTTCCTACTTCTCTGGATCATCTCCCAAACAAGCAAATCATACATCTAAGTCCTTGTACTTAGGCTCTGCTTCTGGGGAGACGCAAAATAAAACAGTTAAAAAAAATTTCCCCCTAGTTAATTTGCTTTGCTTTCTCCTTTCCCAGATCTTATCTTTTTTATTGTTTTGGAGTAAGTATGAAAATGTATTCTTTTGGCTGGGCGCAGTGGCTCACGCCTGTAATCCCAGCACTTTGGGAGGCTGAGGCGGGTGGATCATCTGAGGACGGGAGTTTGAGACCAGCTTGGCCAATGTGGTGAAACCCCATCTCTACTAAAAATACAAAAATTAGCCAGGCATGGTGGTGCATGCCTGTAATCTCAGCTACTCGGGAGGCTGAGGCAGGAGAATCACTTGAGCTCAGGAGGCGGAGGTTGCAGGGAGCCAAGATCGCGCCACCGTGCTCCAGCCTGGGTGACAGAATGAGACTCTGTCTCTAAAAAAAAAAAAAAAAAAAAGAAACTGTATCTTAAAAAAAATAGGGGTAATATAGGTACATCAACTATAAACATATATACATACATATATATTCTATGTTAAAGAATAAAATATATAATGAATATATTTATTTTTAACATGAAAACTGTCTCTTTGTAGAGACAGTACATTATGGGCAGTACTCTGTCGTGGGTCAGACAGACCTGGCATGGAGGAGTGGCTCCGTGGTATCCTAAGCTAGTGAGCTTGAGACAGTTATTCACCCTCCCTAGGCCTTAGTTCTGTGTCCCCTGTAAGATAGAGGAAGCGTTTTTATGGGATTGTGATGCGTATTAATTGACAGTGTGCATGTAGCTTGCTAGCCTGGTGCTGAGCATTTTGCAAGCATTTAGCACATTTCAGTGATTTACGTAAAAAACGAAAGTCTCCAGCAAGGCACACATACCCCGTACTCTGTGTGGGAGGAGGAGGGGATAGAAAACCACTGAGTCTGCTGCATATCCTTCTAGAATTTTTCTGTGTTTATACACACATTCTTTAAAAGTGCATATGTATATGTTGTTTCATATAGTTTACTTTCTCTTTTATGCGTGTGGGACCATAGTATACATACTCTTCTGCAAGTTGACGTTTGTTTTAAACAAATAACACATTGTGGACATTCTCCTGGATCAGAATATATGCATTTATTGCATTAAAAAATGGCTGCATGGTCTTCCTCTGCATGAATGAATCCATTTGTGATGGTTAATTGTATGTGTCAACTTAATTGGGCCACGGGGTTTGACATTTGGTCAGCATTATTCTGGATGCTTCCGGGAGGGTGTTTTTGGATGAGTTGAACATTTACATTGATAGACTGAATAAAGCAGGTTGCCCCAATGTGGGTGGGCCTCATCCAATCAGTTGAAGGCCTGAATAGAACAAAACAGCTGAGAAAATGTCCTCCTGCCTGACTGCATGAAGCTGGGACATCAGTGTTTTCCTGCCTTTGGCTTGAACAGAAACCTGGGCTCTTGAACTGAAACACTGGGTTTTGAGCCTGCTGATGTTTGGACTGGAAATACACTATCAGCTCCTCGTTCTTAGGCCTTAGGACTGGGACTGGAACTAAACCCTCGGCTCTCCTGGTCCTCTAGTGTGATAACTGCAGATCTTGGGACTTGTCAGTGTCTATAATTGCATGAACCAATTCCTTATAATAAATACTTCCCACCCTATATGCACACACACACACTATATATATATATATATATATATGCATATTGTATATATACAAATATAAATATATAGTATATATGTATATCTATATATACACACACACATATATATTTTGTGCGTACATATATACACACTATATATAGGTTCTATTGGTTCTGTTTCTCTGATGAACTCTCATTAATACACCAGTGCTTTACCCTTTCCCCTGTTCATGTACATCTAGGTTGTCTCCAAGCTTTCAATATTTCTAAAATACCAACGACATTTTTGCACATTTCTCTTCTTGGCCTCTGGGATGAGCCTGGAAGTGGCATTATTCATTTTAAAATACAATTCTGGGCTGGGCACGGTGGCTCACGCCTGTAATCCCAGCACTTTGGGAGGCTGAGGCGGGCGGATCACGAGGTCAGGAGATCGAGACCATCCTGGCTAACATGGTGAAACCCCGTCTCTACTAAAAATACAGAAAAATTAGCCGGGCATGGTAGTGGGTGCCTGTAGTCCCAGCTACTCGGGAGGCTGAGGCAGGAGAATGGCATGAACCAGGGAGGCGGAGGTTGCAGTGAGCTGAGATCGTGCCACTGCACTCCAGCCTGGGTGAGAGCGAGACTCCGTCTCAAAAAGAAAAATAAAAAATAAAAAATAAAAATAAAAAAAATAAAATGCAATTCTGGACTTCTCCTCCTTCATGAGACTTTCCTGGACTGTTCTAATGGGATTACACACCAACCAACCTTCCCATTTCCTGAAGTTCTTCTATTATCTGTAAATGGCACTTGCTTAGCAGCCAAGTACACAGCTTCTGTCACCACTGTTTCTGTACCTTTGCCTTTGGTTTAAATTCTGAAATGTTACTTAAACTTTTACAAATTTATGCCTTTTTCTCCCAAATTAGTTCACTAGGTCTCTGGAAACAAAATGCTCTGCTTCTCTGCATTTTAATCTAGACCAGGGGTCTTCAACTGGTGGTGATGTTGCCTCCCGGGGACATTTGGCAATATCTGGAGACATTTTTGATTGTTACCACTGGAAGTGCTCATTGTCTAGTGGGTCGAGGCCAAGGATGCTGCAAAACATCCTACAATGCACAGAATAGAATTATTATTCAGAATAATTATTCTTGATAATGAAAGAACTATCATTATAGAACTGTGAGTTTATCCTTTCAATCCTGTTAGTTTTTTTCAGCTTTACTGAGGTATAATTAAGAAATAAAAATTGTACATATTCAAGGTTTAAAAAAAAAAAGCTATCTGACCCCAAACGTCAGTAGTGTTGAGGTTGTGAAGCCCTGATTTAGAGTACAAAAAGCAGGTTTATTAAACTGTGTTCTAGAGGGTTCTAGGGCACTTTTGGGGCTGCCACAGGCAGGTAGGCATGTGGAGTTTGGGTCCTTTGGTAAAGAGAAATGCTAAGATAGCCACCAAAGATTTCCATCCCCTGTCTATTCGATCCAACACTGATCTAGTTAGTGCTGTGAAGGGAATTTGCAGATGTAATTCAAATCCCAAGTCAGGTGACCTTAAGATACCAACATTATGCACATGATCCTGCCCCACTAAGGGGAACACTTTGAAAGCAGAGAGTTTCCTTTGGCTGGTAGCAGAAGAGGAAGTCAGAGACGTTAGGAACATGAGAAGGTTTTGACGCACCATTGCTGCTTTGGAGTTTGAGGAAGCCACGTGAGAAGGAAGGTGGGTGGTTTCTAGGAGCAGAGAGCGACCACATGCTGACAGCCAGCAAGAAAACGGAGACACCATTCTTGTAATCATAAGGTACTGAATTCTACCTACAGCCTGAACAAGTGTGGAAGGGGACCCTTCTCCAGAGTCTCCAGATAAGTGCCCAGCCTGGCCAACAACTTGATTTTGGCCCTTTCCTGCTTTTGAGACCCAAAGCAGAGACTCTATCCAAGTCCCCCTGCGATTGTGACTTACAGAACTGTGAGCTAGTTAATGGGTGTTGGTTTAAGCAGCTAAATTAGTGTCAACTTCTTATAGACAACAGTAAACTAATGTGGAGCCCAACCCCTGGTTTATCCACAAAAGCTCCTTTTTATATTATTATCTGTTTCATATATCGGGTTAAAAATGGGGATCTTTTTGCTTATTAAATAATTGATTTAGCAATTAGCTGAGCTTATTCTTGAGAAGAGATGGTGTGACATGCATGGTGTGGTGCTTAACCACTAGGCTTTTGGCATTAGACAGAGGTAGGTTTGGACTCTGTCTTGCCACGTACTATTATGTGACCCTTCTGTGCATCTCAGTTTTCCCATCTGTCCCATAGAGTTGTGATCTGAATCATAAATTGATGTAAAATGCTTAGCAGCAAGGTTGGCTTATATAAAATGCTCACTAAAAGCAACATATTAGTGTGAATCAGGGTTACCAGCATGAGTTCTGCTGGGAGACTGAGCTGAATAACAGAATAACTAGCAGAGTCCTGGAGTTTAATGTCTTACAAAGACATTCTGAACATCTTGCTTTTGGTCATTGCCGTCTGTCTTTCAAATGTTGAATGCATGACTATGAAACATTGCTGGCTTATTGGAAAATGAAGTAAATATACAAAAAAAATGAGGACGTATCTCTGAAGGAATTTTCTTACCGTCTGCATTTCCTTCTTTCTTTCACAGACATTGTTAATCTTTTTTGATATGTCAGTAGTTTTCCAAAATCATCCATGATGAATTGAAAGTCCATAGGACTTCAGGACGGGGGTAATATTAAGCATTTCTTTTGTGTCTGGTCCCATTCTTAGAGATGTAATCCTCACACAAATTCTATGAGGTAGGTCCTGCCATCCCTGTTACACAGATAAGACAGGGTAGGTAACTCATGGAATGTAATACAGATAATAATCGGCAGGGCCAAGATTCACACGGAGGCAGTCTGACTCCTGGACCTGTCACCTTAAACCACTGTGCATTAATATCATGGAGAAGGATGTTTAGGGGAGGCATTGTGCTGAGAACAGCTGGTGTGAGAGGAATTCTGGCCATTGTAGCAAGGAGAAGGAGGGGTCTTGGGTGGTCAAATGGTGATTGAACCCATGAAGAGAAGCCTATTTTCCAGGATGTCCAAGACAAGTAGCAGGAGGTACCGCACTGTCCCCAAGCCGTCCAGCTGGAAGACCCAAGACACGGTCCCAGCCCTGCTAATTACCAACTGCATAGATATGGGCAAGACATTAAACACCTCTGGACATTAGAAACTTCATCTGAAAGGCCGGGCATGATGGCTCACGCCTGTTATTCCAGCACTTTGGAAGGCTGAGGTGGGTAGATAACTTGAGCTCAGTTGAGGAGTTCAAGACTAGCCTGGGCAACGTGGTGAAACCCCGTATCTGCAAAAAATACGAAAAATTAGCCAGGTGTGGTGATGCACACCTGTAGTCCCAGCTGCTTGGGAGGCTAAGGTGGGAGGATTGCTTGAGCCCAGGAGGTTGAGGCTACAGTGAGCTGAGATCATGCCACTGCACTCCAGCCTGGGTAACAGAGTAAAACCCTGTCTCAAAAAAAAAAAAAAAAAAAAAAGGAAACTTCATCTGGGAATAATCAGATTCTCCCAGCCTCTTTCAAGACTTACTGTGAGTATCACATAGTAACGCATGCCAACATGCTTCAGAACACGCAAAATACACACGTGCTGTAATAATCACATTAACAAAATTCTATCAGCTGAAATTCTGGGCTCTGGGTTTTATCTGGTCCTTAGCATACTCCTTTGATAAATTTGGACTTTCTGTGGGTCTTGAGAAGGTTAAACTCAAGGCCGGGGGAGCTGGTGAGGTGTCTGTGGTCCTGTCATAGAGACTCTTTGACTCTCTTAATCTACCAGGGATCTTCCTGTTCCCACCAGCGCCTTTAAATAGACTGGTCTGCTTGGGCTCCATCTCCCTTTTTGGTTTCCAGGCTCACAGACTACCATTTAAGGACATGGTCTCCAAGGATGTCGTGGTGATGCCGGATCAAGTCCCTCATGGGAGGATGACAATCCTGGCTCTAAAGCTGACCCCGGGGGAGCTCTTGGCAGCATGTTCTTTGGAACTGTTTGTGCCTCCTCCGAAGATACTAGACAACTATGAGTCAAATTAAAATGCTTCCTTTGCAACATCCAAGTCTTTCAACATAGTGTTTCTGAAGTTTATAGACAGATTAACCAAAGCCAAAACTCTGCATGTGATTTTACTTCAAAATCACTTTGTCCTGTAGATGTCTCATATCGAGCATTAGGAAGAGGCTTGAGCATGAGTTATCCAAGGAAGAGATAACTTAAAAGGGAACCATCTACAGTGTGGAATTTCCCAGCTCCTCTCCCACCTGGAAATAAAAGAAGATTCCTAGTTCTGGATATTCTGAACAGAGGGTCTTCAGGATTGAGGGGCCTCTTCCTCTATTTTGATCTGCAAAACTCAGCCTGAGCTACTATGGCTCTCGGGGAGCAGTTATTCAAACCCATCCTCTGTGAATTTCACAAGTATAAAGAAATGACAATGCACTGAAAGAAACTAGATATCAGGCATCTGTTCTATTTCATTCCCCTCTTTTCCATTTTCTTCTCCTCCATCCCATTCTATGTCATTCTGTGCAATTGTATTTTATTACTAGCCATTCTATTCTATGCCATCCCATTACATTTGAACTTCTGACCTTTTTATTCTGTATTGTTCTGGCCTATTCTATTCCATTTTGCAGCCAAGAAAATTTATGTATTTTTGCTACATGTTTTAGCATAAACATGCCAAAATTTTGCATGGGATATACCCATACCAAAAATTGTTGTTCGTCTGAAATTCAAATTTAACTGGGCATCCTATATTATTTCTGGCAGAATTAAGGCAGAAGAGCCTTAATTCTGGACCTGCAGTATGTGTAGTATTTCCAGGACTAGGAAGCTGACCTTAGCCTTATGCAGACTGTCAGTAAACACTACAATGTGCCTGAATTGTTTTTCACCTGTTACTTGCACCTGACAGGCAGCCAAGCCTAAAACTAGAGTACTATGAAGAGGCAAACAGGAGATGGGGAGATAGAGAGAGGGGGTACAAAGAGGTCTTAAAACTGATTTGACTGAACGGTAAAGGGAAAATTATTGAGAAAAAAAATCAAACCCACCTATCAACAGTGTTGAAATTAGCTGTGCTGTGTAGGGTCAGAACCTGTCTTTATTTAAATTTTTCATGTTTTGTTCATCATGGATGTTTTGCAGTAATTTTTACTTTAAAAATATTGCATTAACATCCTGGGAAACATGTGAAACCCTGTCTCTAAAAAACAAATACAAAAAATAGCTGGGTGCAGTGGTGCACGCCTGTAGTCCCAGCTACTTAGCAGGCTGAGCTGGGAGGATTGCTTAAGCCCAGGAGGCAGAGGTAGGTTGCATTGTGAGTGGTGATTGCCACTGCACTCCGGCCTGGGTGACAGAATGAGACCCTGTCTCAAAACAAAACAAAACAAAATAGCATTAAATGTTGTTCGTCTTGATTAATAAGCTTTTTGGTGTCTCCTTAAATTTTGCATCCTTGTCCTAGTTATGCTTGTTGCACTTAACAGAATGTAGATTCTGCCGGGGGCGGGTGATAATACCCATTGGTGTGTGTCCTGTGGAGAGCGTTATTATCTGGGTGACGTACCTCTTGTTGGAGCATTCTGTGTTAGATGTTTCCGTGTCGAAGTCTCTGAAAATTTCTTTAATCTTAGTCATCACCTTTTCTAATTGTGTCTGTTGGCATCTTTCTAACAGTCCCATCTCTGTCCCATTGTGACTACTGTGTACTTCCTGACTTCACTTTCCCTTATGGGTACCGTAAGGAGAAAAGTAGTTCCTACCTCATGGAGTTATTTTGTTTTTTATTTTTTATTTCCTTTTAGTAGAGAGGGGGTTTCACCATGTTGGCCAGGCTGGTCTCAGACTCCTGACCTCAGGAGATCCACCCACCTCCACCCTCCAAAATGCTGGGATTACAGGTGAAGGCACCGCATCTGGCCTCATGAAGTTATTTTAATGATTTAGTGGGATTACTACCTAAAGCACATAATCCTCATATGTGGTAAATGGGAAACAACCAATAAATGTTATAATAGTAATAATTAACATTTGTCTAATTTGATGCTCCAAGCAACTGTGTGATATGGACACAATGTTTACCCTCATTTCACAGATGAGAAAGTAGGGTACAGAGTGGGAGGGTGGTTCGTGCAATGTAACTCAACTAGTGCATGGGGGTAGAAGCCAGACTTTCTGAGTCCAAGTCCATTTCCCATTCCAACATCCCACACCAAGATCATTAGCAGCCTAAAAGACCAAATGTGGAGAGGTGGAAGCTTCTAGAAGGTTCTGGAATTTAAGGTAACATTCTTCTTCCTGGCCCCACACTGGAATATTATCTGTAGAATAGTTCTAATTGTCTTGGATTTATAGCACATCACTATGCCAATGGCTTTTGACTGAGCTTTCAGACTTGATGTGTGTGTTTAAAGATCTAATGTCAACCTCAACTAAGCATTAACTTAATGCATTTATTAAACATTGTGTATAGAAAATAATCACGGTGAAAAAATTCTCACATTGCTGCATTTTAGAAGCAATACATTTTTCTGTAGGGAAAAAGTAATTGAAATTTATAGAGACCCCACGTTTAAATAAAATTTGGGGAGAGGATCAGTGAGACTCATCAGAATCTTCTAGTTGGCAAGAGATCACTTCCTGGAAGGTGTATGGTCATACGTAAAGTGCTTGGCAGTTTACTTAGAAAACACTGGTATCAGCAATGAGCTAAGGAAGATTCAAGGGTTAAAGCCTTGTTTTTCTTTGTAGTTATTTATTAGACTATATTTATTAATGGTACAAATCCCATAGTAAATTAAGATAAATTGCAGTCTATATTTGAAAACTCAAAGCCACCAATGATCCAAAAAAACTGAAAAGTGAATAAAGGCAGTATCTGCTTTCAGATTTATTTCCCAACAGTCCCTCTTTAATGTTGGCTGTGATGTGTGCCTTGACATCTTTTTGTTTGTTTTTCCTCTGAGAGTCAGTTATCCTGGGAATAAAATATGTTTGTGAGAGGCAGTCTGGTGGCATGCTTTAGGCTGTGGGCTTTATACTGAACTGAGTTTGAGTGTCACCTCTACTAATTCCAGCTGTATGAGCCTGGGCATGTTCCTTAAGCACTTAGAGGCTAAGCACTTGGATAATAGTGGTATCTCCTTCATGATGTTCTTAAAAAATTAAATGAGATAATGCATGTAAAGTGCTTAGGGCCATGCCTTACCAACGTTAAGTGGTCAATAAATGTTAGTTATTAGTTGGGAAATAGGAATAATGTAATCCTCTTAAGGATATTTTGAGGATTCATTGAGATGCTTATAAAGCATTTAGGTCACTACCTGACCCACAGTCAGCACTACTCAATAAATGTTCATCATTGACATGGTTGTTTTTGTTTTTACATGTTATTTGTAAAATGTGGATAAGGTAATTAACTTAGTATCGTTCTGAAGACTAATAGAGATAATGTGTGTGAAGTATTCAGCTCTGCGCCTGTCACAGAGTAAAAACCAAATTAATGTTAATCTCCTTAAGGACAAGAACTGTGCTTTTATGTCATTTTTTTCCCCAGCACCCTGGTTTAATGCTTGACACATAGAAAGTGTCCAATAAATATTTTATAAATAATTGAATGAATAGCTGTGTTATTAATTATATTCTCTTCTATCCCAAATGAAATAGGAGGTCTTGGAAAAAATTCCTGTTCTTCTTTAGAATCTGTTGACCCCTGGAAAATGGAGAATAAAATAAACCTGAGAAGACAGGATGTTCCCAAACTCTGAAATCATCGTCATAATCCCCTACATTAGAAAGGTCTTTATGGTTCACAAAGAACTTTCACATCCATTATGTCATTCAACATAAAAAAATAAAACAGGCGAGAAATATCCTTAGGGTCAGCCTGGACATGGAGCTCAGTCTCTTACAAATGATTTAAAATCCACTCTGTCTTGTTGCAGATATTGCTTATAGAAAACTTCAGGCACAGAAATGCTACCCAGCTTGATTTAGCTTAAAGAAACCTTTTGTGACCTTATAAGTAAACATGATCCAGCAGGAACACAAGCGGAATTTCAGAATTTTGAAGATGAGCTGAGAGAATTTGCTCAGGAATAGGACATATTAAAACAATCTCTACCAAAGGAGTGAAAACAATAAAGAGATTGACTCAGAAGAGAACAAAAAGGACAGTGCCACTTACTGGCGAGCAATGAGTGCCTTACTCATTATAACTGTTGACTGTGTAACAATAATGTTTGGGAACATTGCAATCCCTAGAGCAGGCTTATAATGATGCTCACCTACTCATATGGATAGAAGGCCTGACATAAACTCTGATTGCTCATGGAAAGAGCTTCTTATCCTTAAAATATGCTCTCAAAATGGGCCTGGGCAAGGCTGATAATAGACATTTTTATGAATATAAATATCAGCTTTTAAATATCTGTCCTCTGATATAATGCTGTGTGTTCATGCAAGTGTTGGGTGAATGTGTTTTGACCTTACGTCCAGAGTGAGTGGGTTAGGCCAGTTGATTAATTAAGTGAGTTATAGAAAGACAGAGACAAGGGCTGTATTGGTCAAAGTCCCAGCAAGGAAATGATGGTCCAAATGGAGGTTCAGATGGTTAAAGGGCAGGGAGTTTATTGACTGAGATATGGGCAGCCTTACAAAAATGAACAATGGATGAAGAGTGAAGTCCCTAGAGATGGGCAATGATAAGAAGCCATTTCAATGCCTCGGTGTACATAGCATTATGGAAACGCAGAAATAAATGGAAATGTGGGATAGGAGCACCTGGAAGGACCTGTGATCATGGAGAGACACAGATACTCTCAGAGATATGGTGAAGCAGGGAAGAAACACTCTGGCCTCTCTCTTTGCCCACTTTCTTATCTCCTACAGGTAACTCGCATTGCTCAAACCCAACTGTCTGCCTGCAGGCAAGGTGATATGGTTTGGCTGTGTCCCCACCTAAATCTCATCTTGAGATTTATGTCGTGGGAGGGACCAGGTGGAGATAATTGAATCATGGGGGTGGGGGTTCTCCCATCCTGTTCCTGTGATAGTGAGTTAGTTCTCACGAGATCTGATGGTTTTATAAGGGGCTTCCCCCTTCACTGGACACTCATTCTTCTCCTTCCTGCTGCCATGTGAAGAAGCACATGTTTGCTTTCCCTTCTACCATGGTTGTAAGTTTCTTGAGGCCTCCCCAGCCCTGCAGAACTGGGAGTCAATTAAACCTCTTTTCTTTATAAATTACCCAGTCTTGGGCAATTCTTTACAGCAGCATTAAGAATGGACTAATACACAAGGGAACATGGGAAATGTAGTGTTCTGGGGTGTCCAGGGCACAGAACAGAGCAGAAAAGGTTGAGGTTGGATCCAGGTGGGGGAAGAACAAGGACTACGTATTTTGCTCACTGACTTCCTCCCTGAAGCCTTGCCTGCAATCTTACTTCTTTGTTCTTTGCTTGTATCACCCTATGTGTATGATGTTTTTCTTTCTCTTTCCTGATGGCCTGGGAGCTTTTTGAGGGTAAGAATGCTATCTTATTTCTACTTGGATGCTCAGCCTGGCACCTAAGGAATGTGTCAGGATATTAATCAAATGACAGGATAACTTGGGGCATCCATTCATTAGAGTTCATGGAGAAGCTAAGCAGGGCTCAACAAATTTTTTCTGTAGAAAACTAGGTAGCAAATATTTTAGTCTTTGTTGACCATACCATCTTCATTGCAACCTCTCAACTCTGCCTTTGCAGAGTAAAAGCAACCATAGACAAAATGCAAATGAATAAGTATTTCCGTGTGCTAATAAAACTTTATTTACAAAATAGGCTGTGGGCCAAATCCATAGGTCATAGTTTGCTGACCCCTGGAAAAAAGTCTCAAAACCATCAGAAAATGGTTTGTGTGTTGAGTCCATCATAAACATAGTCTTCTAGCTATAGACACCACCATAAGCAGTGGTGTCTTCATTAAATCTTTTCGGTGAGGATCTGCCTCCATTTGATTTCTGCCCTAGGTGTGACATAAGTTGAAGCAAATGTCCCAATTCAGTGTTAGCATACACCAGGGTAAACTTTGGTGGAGGCCTTTAACACACTTGAAATGAGAAAATAAATAATTCAGTGTTGTACATAAATGATTGAAGCCAATCCCAGTAGTACTTGTGCACATGCACAAGTGTGTGTGTTGTGTTGTTTGTCTTGAGTGAAAGGGCAACATGAGAATTATGTGTGGACCATATGAGCACAGCCTGAAGGCATGCAATCTGTCTCACAGTTAAACCACCAGACTTTGAAGTGCATGTGAGCCCTGGTCAAAACTTTAGACAATTTCAGATAGGAGCGGGATGAGGGGCCGTCTTGTTTGTGGAAATAAAGCCTGCCTGAATGAAGACAAACAGAGGCCATATATTCAGAGCTTGATATAGAAAGGAGTCAGCTGCTATCACTTACAGTTGGCAGAAACTCAAAGGCAGGCAGGGAAGTGGGAAAGCTTTATAGTAAAAAAAAAAAAAAGTGAAAGCTTTGGGTGTAGCCTGATTGGAGGCTGTGGCGTGGGGAAGCTGGAGGCGGCTAACTAGAAGAAAGGCATACTATATGAACGGCAACGTATTTTTAGCTTTCTTTGGTTGATTCTGAGTTGGAAGCAGAGCCAAAAATTAAGGAAGCTTTGTGTTACTGACCAAGCTTTTGTTTTGGGTTGATTGCTGCAGAGTTTGGGATTTCGCTTCCTGGGATGCTGCAGAGGTTGTGGATCAGTGTTCTATTGTCATATATGGTCTGGTCATTGTCTGTTTGTACGTTCATTTTCTCACATTATACTGGTTACTGCTGACTCTTTCCTGGCTCTGCCACCTCCTGGTTGATGTTAAAACAGGAAGAGCATCTTTGGGTCTGCATCAATTTACACAGGCCATGGTGACCTTTCCTAGTCCAGGCTCCATGCATGCAGCCATGCCAGTGAGGAGAGCAGGTGACTCAAAATGAATCTGTAGTTACCTGATTATCACAACACTCAATGTCACCCAGAGAAGCTATGGCCCAATTCTCCGTAAAACCCAGCCTTTTCTATAAATCTCAAATTATTCCCTTTATGACTGATTTGGCTGTGTTCTCACCCAAATCTCATCTTGAATATCTCCCATAATTCGCATTGCTGTGGAAGGGACTGGTGGGAGATAACTGAATCGTGGTGGCAGTTTCCCCCATACTGTTTTCGTGGTAGTGAATAAGTCTCATGAGACCTGATGGTTTTACAAGGGGAAACCCCTTTCACTTGGCTCTCACTCTTCTGTTGTGTGCCACCAGGTGAGATGTGCCTTTCACCTTCCTCCATGATTGTGAGGCCACATGGAACTGTAAGTCCATTAAACTTCTTTCTTTTGTAAATTGCCCAGTCTCCAGGTACGTCTTTATCAGCGACGTGAAAATGGACTAATACAATGACCTCATCCTTAGCATCCTTTAATCTCCTTTCACATCCTTTCCAGGTCACCCTGTTAGGTGGACCCACCCAGATCACATTTGGATTCTTCTCTGGTTTCTGTTTATTTACTTTGCTTATGATTTTTCTCATTATAGTTTTATCATCATAAGGGACAGCCTGAAGCCAGGATGCCCCATTGTAGAGTGCACCCGATGAACACAGGGATACCACCCAGGCTGAAACAGACGTAGGCAGGTTCCTTCTGTGTTCCAAATTTTTCTCTCATGAGTGGTTAAAAGATTGCAAACCTTTTCACAGGTCTGTCTGTTTTCTCTTCTTGCTTCAGTTCTTCTTTTTCTACAATGTTTATCTTTCTTTCCTCAACATTTAGCTGGATTGTCCAGTTTGTCATAAATTTGCCAAATTACTGGATGCCTCTCTCTTCTTGTAAAATAAAATATACAACCCTCTGAATTTTATTTCTATCATTGCTTCTCTCTCAGCAGACACTACCTTCTTGCCTGTGAAGCAAATAAGCCCTGCAGGCAGTTCATTTTTTGTGTCTGTACATTTGCTCACCTGAGTAAAATGATACAATTCTTTTTCATAGACTTGCAGATCTCTGGAGCAGAAAGGGATCTCTGAGGTCAGGGAGGCTAATATTCTCCAAATGTGGTACGTAGTCCCCTGGGAGTATGCAAGATGCTGTTAGCTAAGCTTTTCAAATAATTCTAGTTGTTTTATATTTACTTAAATCTTATTAGTAAAAATATATGATGGGTACATTAAACTGCATGAGTTCATAAATATTGTCTAGGATAAGGCTGAAGCAGATGGTGCCTTGGAAACTGATTGTACTCAGTACATATGAATTAGAAGTGTTGTCAGGTAATACCTGGATATGACACCTATCATGAAAATAGAGTTTGTAGACGTACAGATCTGCTCCAATATCCTCAGTGTGACACATGAGGAAACTGAGGCTCTGGATACGGAAACAGTTTTTCCAAGACATCAGCTTTACACAAGCAGGACTACGGTTATATCGTCACTGCCCAGATTCCCAGTGTTCTTTTATTCAGTTTTCAAAGATCTCTTTTTGGCAACTGTGAGTTCAACTCAAGAATGGATACCATGATCAAGCCCTCAGAAGGCCCCTCTGGGATGAATTTTCAAAAGCACAAGAAATTGGACAAAAGCCTATTCTATCTACATGGCAAATTAACCTGAAAAAGTTTCATTTTCAAAGACAAAAACTGGCCATTTACTAGATCTAGAACAACTGAAACTTCACTGGATAACAAGGTAAATGAATGCATCACACTGTTCACCAAAGTGGAGGCCTACAAGCTGCTGGTTGCTCCCAGTAATGGGAGATTCGGAAGGCAGTTAATGGGTTAGTATAGTTTTTATTGTAAAAGCAAACTAAATTAAACTGATAGTTTTAATTAAATTTGAATTGGCTGTGATTTTACTCAGTTTTAAAGGCCACTTGAGACACTAGCATTGCACTTAAAATCTAGTGTTGTAATTAGTGACATCTACATTTATTATAACGGTTACGGCACTTTATTGAATTTATTCAGGAGTAAACAAAAGCTCAGCATCTAAAGAGCTTGTATTCCAGGATAGGTTTCCTTTGGAAGCCTGTTTTGTCTCTGTTAGAACATCAGGTGATGATGCTGATCCTGAAACAGGAGGTTTATGGTTTAGCCATCTAGCCACAGGCTCGGACCTTGGGCTACCTCAAGGCTGAGCCATCCGCAAACATTGTAATTATGCTTTTGCTGTGATCTTTGTCTGGAAAATCCAAATTTGGTGCATGTTAAGCATCCCCCACTATCCCAATACCTCTGGATTTCAAGGTCCATGTAATGGACTGAATGTTTTTGTTCCCTCCAAATTCATATGTTGGAACCCTACCTCCCAATGGGTTGTTGGAACCCTAACTCCCAATGGAATATTGGAACCCTACCTCCCAATGGGATGTTGGAACCCTGCCTCCCAGTGGGATGGTATTAGGAGGAAGGGCCTTTGGGAGGTGCTTGGGTTTAGATGAAGTCATGAGGCAGAGCCCCCATAATGGGATTAGTGTCTTTCTAAGAAGACAAAGAGACTAGAGCTAGTTCTCTGCCATGAGAGGATACAGCAAAGCGTCGTCTACAAGCCAGGAAGAGGGCCTACACCAGGAACCCAATTGGCTGGCACCTTGATCCTGCACTTCCCAGTCTTCAGAACTGTGAGAAATATATTTCTGTTGTCTAAGCCACCTAGTATTTCTTGTTATACCTTCTCAAACTAGAATAGTCCACCACAAGTCTAGATTTGGAGACAGTCAAGCAACTATTAATTTGATCTGGAAATCTGAAGAGCTGCAAGGTAGTCCCAGAAAATGTTTGCAAGGGAAGCTGCTGGCTTCCTGGGAGGGCAGTGTCTTGGTGGCTCCATTTTTATCAGTTCCAGGCAAAATTAGAATCTGAAACAATGGTTCTCATCACTTTGGTGTGTGCAGCATCACCTGAGAGAGGGGCTTGTTAAAAAGAATCTCCAGCGCCTCATTTTGAGAAATTCTCATTTAGGATGTGGAAGATAGGAAAAAGACAAATTAACTGCTTTTTCCTGCTGTACTCTTGCTCTCAACACAGAAAAGTTCTGACACTGGATGTGTAGTTTTTTTTTCCTACACATCAATTCAATTCTCCAACAGACATCAACTGGATGTCCTACAATTCAATTTAATTTGGGCACTCTCTACCTGGAGTTTGAGTCAGATACCACAGGTTAAGGGCTGAGTCCCACAAAACTGTCCCCCATTTCGGGGGCCTCTTCATCTTCTGTCCAAATGGCTGTCAATTTGAGGTTCCCTTGATTCTCTTGTCAGGTTTGATCATTTGTTAGAGTGACTCACAGAACTCAGTAAAGTGCTTTGCTTACATTTACTGATTTATTACAAAGCATCTGGATGAACAGTTAGATGAAAGAGATGGCATAGGGGAAGGTATGTGGCAAGGGGTGCAGAGCTTTAATGCCCTCTCTTGGCATGCCACCCTCCTATCACTGTGATGTGTTCAGCAGCCTGGGATCTCTGAAGCTTGTAGCTCAGGGATTTTTAAGGAAGTTTCATCACCTAGGCATGATTACTTACTATCTCAATCTCCAGCCTCTCTCCTCCTCCAGGAGGATGAAGCATGGGGCTGGAAGCTCTGAGTCTCTAATCATGGGTTGGTCTTTCCAGTGACCAGCCCCCACCCAGACACTCACCAGTAGTCACCTCATTAGAACAAAAGACTCTCCTATCACCCAGGAATTTCCAAGGGATTTAGGAGGTCTTTGTTAGAAACCAGGTCAAAGACCAAATATGGAATAAAAGATTCTCCTAGCACCCTGATTGCTCAGGAAATTACGGGGCTTTAGGAGCTCTGTGCCAGGAACCAGGGGCAGAGACCAAATATATATTTCATATTGTATCACAACATCATGGTAGGTGCATGGGCAAAACTTCTTTTTGCAAAACTCTAGTCTGAAGCATTAATTCAGTCTAGTGGAATCCTCAAAAAAATCAGCTGGGAAACAGGAATAGGAGTACCTTCTCAAAACAGGAATAGGAATTCCTTCTCAGAGGGTCACCATGTTCTATACTTTGTTGGGAGGTCCATATGAGGACAGTCTCTTAAAAATCATTTTATGAGAATGAGATTAAAGCATGAACTATATTTTAATCACATATGACTAAATACTTATAAAAATAATACAGGATGATATAACGTAAAAAATGAATTACTCTTAGTCCATTTAATCCCCCTTCCCAGAGGCAGCTGTTCACTCTTTGGTATGTTATTCGTCCGGATCGTTCCCTCTTTGTTTATAAGCATAGATGCTTCCCTAGTAGATTTTCCCTCATTTTGTTCTGACTTCTGAGGGATTTTTTCTACTTTGTCTTTTAATGGTCTTGGGTTATTCCTTTGACGTAACATCCCATTCTTATTTTATGGATATAAATACTTTCCCAATGTCTTCAAAATAGTGTTTAGTTTTTTTCCCCCTTTTTGGGGGTACTATCTCTGGTTTTCTCTGTTAGCACATTTCTTGCTTATCTTGATCTTTCTCTGGCAAGCTGCAGCCATTTCTCAAATGCCTGTTGATTCTCACTCATTCACACATAAGAACAAGGCAATAGGAAGCTTAGGGATGGTTGATGAATGAGTTTCTCTGTAGGTACAATGGGCTGGAATCTGGATATTTTGCTTCGGGTCCCCTACTGCCAGCATGCAGAGTGCTTTCCTCAGGGATGTCCACATTTACACTCACCCTAGCTGCCCCAACTTTCTCCATTTATTCAATTTCTGTGTAAGAAGACTCCATGTTGCTCTTGTTTTTTTCTTGCGGTTGTCTTTATTGCAGGCAAACACCTGCTTTTAGGACATTCTGAACATGCAGGGAGGGAAGCTTCTCCTCCGCAGGCAGAACTCAATTAACCCCACTTTCCTCCTTCCTGTTCTCATTTCCATCCTGGTGTTCAGGAGTTCCAAGCCTCACTGGAGTTTTCTTCTTTTGAGATTGAATGGTCAAAACTCAGAATTTTTCAAGAGAGTAACACATGTACTTACTAAAATTAAAAGAAGTTGAATGTTAACAAACAACAAATACTAGGAAAACAAACCTGGGTACTTCAGTAGTGACCAAGACTTGGGACACTGCCACATTATTCAGATGAATTTCAGGCTTGAATCTGTGTCTGTAAAGAAGAGTGAGCTTTGATTAAAGCGGACACAAATCTGAATTGTTTCCACCTGAGTCCTTCAATTCAAACCCATATTCTTGGAATCTATGGAACCTGAGATTACTTAATAAGAATCAACAAAACAATCAAATTACAAAGAAAAATCCCAAACACGATGAACATGGACACAACAGGAAAAAGTTAGAGGTAATTTCTTTTTAATCAATACAAATAAAATTACTCTTATTCTTATTGTCAGTGTAGATCTGTGGAGCATTGAACACCAATTTCTGAATTCCACTATTTTGTTCACAATAGCTATAATAGTAAAAAATATTCAGATCTTGATAGGGCCTTATAGATTAATGGGAACACACTCCTAATTGTATAGAGAGGGAAATGAAGGAAACCATATTGGAAAGAGGTTAAAAATTTAGGCTTTAGGCTGGGTGTGGTGGCTCATGCCTGTAATCCCAGCACTTTGGGAGGCTGAGGCGGGTGGATCACCTGAGGTCAAGAGTTTGAGACCAGCCTGACCAACATGGTGAAACCCCATCTCTACTAAAAAAAAAAAAAAGACAAAAATTAGCCAGGCATGGTGGCAGATGCCTGTAATCCCAGCTACTTGGGAGGCTGAGGCAGGAGAATCGCTTGAACTCAGAGGCAGAGGTTGCAGTAAGCTGAGATTGCAACACTGCACTCCAGCCTGGGTAACAGAGCGAGACTCTGTCTCAATTAAAAAAAAAAAAATTGGGCTTTAAATTTAGGTAGACCTGATTTCTCATCTGCTTTGGCCTGGAGGTGACACCATTTCTTCTGCTCAGAGTCTACTAGTCAGAACTGATCACATGACCCTATCCTAACTGCAGGACAGTTTGGAAAATGTGGGACTGTACATAGACTATTTGGTGAACACTAACTCTCTTTCAGAATCACCACCATTATTATCAGATTCAAAGAGAAGAGTACCTGTTGTTTAGGTTTATGGTAACTTTTGTTTAGGCCTACAGTTATTGGTGGAATTAGGACTAGAAGAAAGATAAGACGTTTGAGCCACAGTTGAGGGCCCTATTTGTAAAAGCCTTTCAGTTTACATGTGGTGAAACTTAGGTTCCCAGAGATGGAGCAAGCTTTTCAAGATGTGGGATGAATTTTAGGAGCAGAAATGAATCTTGCTCTTTTTGCTCTTTTTACTTAACCATACTACCTCTTTCTCCTCTCCTGAAGATTTCTGTACTACCATTTCACAATTATTTCTGTGATGTTTTTCCTCCAAATTACTGAATTGTTTATTATCACCTGGAAAGAATAAGTCTTTCAATGAAATGTATGAGCATGTAAATTTTATGATAATGAGAAACATTTCCTCCTAAAACTAGGATTGAGCATCTGGAAACATAAAACACACATTAAAATGACTGAAGAGACCCCCTCCCCCAAGTCAAAGTAATTAAAGTTTGGTTGCAAAGATTTGTGTGAAGATCAGGAAATGCTTAAGTTCCGTAATAGTGAAGGCTTGTCGTAATGACAAAAGGGTCTTCTAACATGGAAATGCCGTTGATACTTCATTGTGGAAGAGCATTCTTCTAGAACTATGGTTGTGAACTATGAGGTATCCATAAAATTAAGTGGAGTAGGTAGGCACTATCTCCAAACTGTGTTGGACTTCCATTTTGGTGGACTAAAAATGGCCTGAGATTCTTTGACATATTTCCCATTAAGGGATGGGGTCCCATTGAGAGGACTGGCCCCATGGCTTTTTTGACCAACAAAATAAGGTAGAGGTGACACTGTGCCAGTTTCCAGGCCCAGGCTTAGGTAACCTCCACTTCCTGTCTTTCAAAATACTTGTTCTGGGAAACTTAAGCCTTCACATTGACAGGCTCAAGAGTATGTGGAGAGAGAGGGGTTTTGCTATAACTAGCTTTCCAATCATTCCCGCCAAGCACCAGATGTGCCCAGGAAGAAATCATCTTGGAAGTAGATGGAGATGGAGTAGATGGAGACATCCTGGTTGTCCTACCTAAGTCTAGAGGATCAGAGACAAACTGCCTAGCTATGCTGTTTTTGGATTCCTAGCCATCAAAACTGTGAGCAAAATAAAATGATTGTTTAAGCTGGGACCTGCTGGGGTGCCTTGTTACACAGCAATTGGTAACTGGTACAACTGTCCCATATGGTTCCTACCTGGTTATGAGGGCAAGCTTGGTTTTGAATCTCACCTCCATGACTTAGAATCCATGTGACCTCAGCCAGATTACTTAAATTCTCCCTGTTTCAGTTTCTTCCTCTATAAAATTAGGATACTGAGATTTACCTCATAAGATAGTTGCGAGGACTAAACACATTAATTACTGTAAAGTTCTTAGCACGTTATTCAATAAATATTTATTTAATAGTTTTATTTGTTTTTTGAGGGCCTACTGTGTGCCAGGTACTGTTCTAGGCTCTAGAGGTTTGTGTCAAAAAAATAGGCAAAAGTGATCCCCCCGCCACTTTTAATTTCCAGATTAATTTCCAGTTAAATGTTATTATTCTATGTACATTTAAAATAAACAGATAAGTAAAATCCAGAACTCACAGAATCCAGGGCCTTTCTACATCTGTAGAACTCAACATACATCAGTCAAATATGTGTTTCCTTACCACAATTCTGCACAGCCCCACCCCACTTTTTTATGTGAATAATGTTTGATTGTAGGGATGATGGTGACTTATGGTGACAACCAAGAACAGGCTTCAGAAAGAAAGCAGCCATGTAGCTATGGCCAAATTGAACTTCTTGAGTCAGTGTCCTCGCTTGTAAAATGGACAATTCTATTGAAGGAAATTGAAGGTCTTACCGACTCCATCCAAGGAATTGACAAGAGATCCCCAAGAAGGTTGCATAGAGTGAGGTAAGAGCCCATTTTCTGTTGATGAAGCTGAGGGGTTTAGAGCTCTGGGGCTGGTATTTTCTAAACTTCAAATTTGTATCTGTGGCCTGATATGGACAAGTTCAGGTTCAGGGGCAATAGGAAAGTGTATTTAAAATGTGACTTGGAAAAGATAAGGCAAGTGGCTGCCATGTTGCTGAGTTATTTGTATGTAGAACACAATGTTCCCATCAGTGGGAGGCTTCTCCCTCACTCTCACACTCACACGTCCAGAAAACATCACTCTCTCTCCAACTCTTTTTCAAATCCACATTCCTTTTCTACCATGACAGCCACTCTGATTGACTGTGGTCACTGATACTTCTGCTTGGAGCTTCATGCTCTTATCCATGAATACTTACTGTGCAACTGTCGAGTGCTGTATGTACACAGGTGACAGTAATGCACCAAGAGAGGCTTAATTGCACCAACGGAGGTTTTCCCAGGATTAAGTGAGAGCTTGGGAAAGAGGATCTTCACCCACACGAGGAGGCTCTGAACAGGGTTCAAGGGCAACTGTCGTTTCTGTCTCTCCAGTACCCCTTTCTTCTCTTTGCCAGTAATGAACCTCTTTCTTGTGAAGAATAAAGCCTGCATGTTCTGAGTGGGGCTGACTCAGAACCCCCTGGGAACAACAGTAGGCATGTGACCCACACCAATAAATGTCTCCCTGGGAATTTTATGATGTAGCCATTGGCAGAGACTCATTTAGCGAGGGTTGCTAATGGGATGGAGTGTAAATTTGGGGTGGCCACTGGCCATCTTTCTTATCATTTGGAGAAAGTCTGCCTGTGAGTGGAACATATTCTAGAAAAGATGGAGAGACACTTCCCCACATCAATCTTAGGTCATTGAAGGTTTGTTGCAAAGATTTATGTCAAAATCAAAAAGTATACTCTTATATTTTAGGGTGGATTTTAATAGCGTAATAGTGTACTAGTGTAACAGACTAGCATTGCTCTTCTGTTACAGTGAGAACACTGTCTTGAACTGCTGGGGCATCTGCCTAAGAATGAAACCAAAGAACAGAGGAAAGCAGACCTAGGGAAAGGAGGGAAAGACAACGTCCCAATAATAGCATTCTAGCTTCCGGATCCAACCATGTCTGCTGCCGGACATTAGTCCTGGTACTTCTTGTTACATGATCCAGTGAATGGCTCCTCGTGCCCTCCTCTCCCCATATGTTTCCTCCTTTTTTTGCTTAAGGTAGTTTGAGGTAGATTTCCATTCTCTGCAAGTACAGAAAGATTTCTGGAGTAGATAGCACCTCAGCTGCATCTTGAAGGATGAATAGGAAATTCTCAGGAGGAACAGGGATGGAACTGAGGTGAGTAAGACTTTTCGGGCAGAAGGAACATATAAACAGCTTAGGGAGAAATATTCTAAGTGAAATATTTATATAAAATAACTATACAATGGGCCTTTCCATGGGCTCAGGCTTCTCACTTAGAAAAATACTCTTGGCTTTCTATAGCTGTGAGTTCCACGTCTGTGGATTCAAACAACTGAGGATTGAAATATTGGGGGAAAAAGGATGGTTGTGTATGTACTGAATATTTGTGGATTTTTTGTGTCCCCAAACAATACAGTATAGCAACTGTTTACATAGCATTGACATTGCATTGGGTATAAGTAATCTAGAGATGATTTAAAGTATGCAGGAGGATGTGCACAGGTTATATGCAAATCTATACTTTTTTAAATTATACTTTAAGTTCTGGGGTACATGTGCAGAACGTTCAGGTTTGTTATATAGGTATACACGTGCTATGGTGGTTTGCTGCACCCGTCAACCCATCATCTACCTTGGTATTTCTCCTAATGCTCTCCCTCCCCTAGCTCCCCACCCCCCGACAGGCCCCTGTGTGTGATGTCCCCCTCCCTGTGTCTATGTGTTCTTTTTCTTCAACTCCCACTTATGAGTAAGAACATGCAGTGTTTGGTTTTCTGTTCTTGTGTTAGTTTGCTGAGAATGATGGTTTCCAGCTCCATCCATCTCCCTGTAAAGGACATGAACTCATCCTTTTTTATGGCTGCATAATACTATGCTATTTTATATCAGGGACTTGAGCAGCTGTGGAGTCTGGTATCCCTGGCAGGGTCCTGGAACCAATCCCCAATGGATACAGAGGGATGACTGTACAGCTATAGAGTGGCCAACATTCATTTGTAAACAGTACCCACGAGCCTGTGTCTTTCTGAGTGAAATCTGTGAAGCAATAATGAATTGGGAAAATACTAGCTAGTTATGTAGATTCAGTTGCTTTCTGCTTCTATGAAGTTCTAAGTGTAGTAGTCACAGGAGCAGCGACAGAAATGCTACCTTTAAGAAGAATTTCGATGTAATCTATTGGGGCATGCTCACAGAAGTTAGGAAATCAATCATGTTTACTTTATGCTCTGATTTGTTTAGAATGGCTGATAAATAAGCTTTTTCTGTGTAACTGCTTATGAATAATGGAACTATTTTCAGTGGATCCCTGCCATTTAAAAAAAAAACAAAAAACAAAACAAAAACAAATACTAATCAGTTTTTTTAACCAATACTAATACTAAATTTAATGCACCTGAAATTAAAATGGCTCATTTACATGGCTTGATCAGTGATGACTGAAGCCATAAGCAATTTGAATACATCACTCTCCTTCCTTCAAGTGAATCCTTTTTTCCTCTTCTCTCCTACTGAGTAGATTTACCCATCCTTTAATGCTCATTTCCAATTCTACTTGCTCCAAATAGTTGCTTCTGAATACTACAACAGAATCAAGCCCCAGAACGTATTCTCTTCTGAAAACATGCTTAAGTTTATGAAACACCCTAGGTACTACCTGTTGGCTCGTTATGAAATTAATTTGAATTACAACTGAAGTTGGGTTCGAGATCTACTTGGATGTAGTGTGTGGGGCTTGGGGAGTTTAATCCCCATGTCTCATGCTTTGATTGCAGATCAGATTCTGTATATAACTCCCTAGGAATCCCATCAATATTCTTCAGCCCTTTATGAAAGGTGTTTCCAGGCATTGTAATTTCTTGAGATGTTAATAAGTAATATGCAAAAATGGCTTTTTGATGAAATACAAATATGTTTGAGGGAAATTTTGCATTCAGTGGGTCTCCATAATGCAGGACTTATCAGAGCCTTTAATATACTTTTATTTCTTTCCAAAAGGGAGATATGGTACAAAGCACTTCACATATTATCTACTGGCCCATTTCCCATGGGAATACTAAATTCCTTGGTTTTCTAGGCAAAACTGTGTTTTTTTTTTCTATCTTTGCTCACTAAGTGACTTCTAGAAATATCTTTCCATTGCAGATACCCATTTCACTTGGGCGGCAGAGTATCTCAGGCATCTAATTTTATAATAAGAAATGATTTTGACCCAAGAGACCATGCAGGTCTGCTGTGACCTTCCAGTTCTTGCTCTTTCTTTAAGATGTGTCAGCAATTAACATTGAAGGAATTTATTTCACTGAGTACTGTATGTTACAACTTCATCTACTAGAAAGGTCCTTTTTTCCTCCTCAAATCTTAGTCCAAAAAGAGGCCAACTGTTTTTGCCTGCTGAATACTTCCAGTCATATTTGAATATAAGAATAGTTTTTAAATATATAATTCACTACGCCTACCCCTACGTCTATGTATGCTAAGAGTTGTGCTCATTTTAAGGTGATTTCATGAAAAGTGATTTCTGTCCCTGTATTTCGAGATGCCTGGAAAGACTGTTCATATCCTCTTTCATCGTTAGAACTGGAAGCTCTGGGAGTCATGATGTAGTAAGGCTTTGAGCTTTGGAGCAAACCCAACTTGAATTTGAATACCCGCTCTGTTTCTTACTAACCTTATGGGTTTGGGATAGTCTTTTACCTTTCTGAATCTCATTCTCTTCATCTACAAGATTAGTATGTTAGTACTGGCAACATAAAAAAATAGAGATGAATCTCCAAGCAAAGGATTTATTTTGGAATAATATATGAGAAATAGGATTGCAATTTGAGATACATAAACCAGAGCAGCCCCTAGATGTGTCTGAAGAACAAAGGGAAAGGCTGGGGTTGTACTGGAGGAAAGGAAGAAGGTTACGTAAATTATTTTGAAAGGAAATTCGCTGGTGGCTTACAGGAGCTGGCAGGTTCTGACTGGTGAGCGGTAGCAGTTACTAGGTAAAATTTGCAGTCATGAAGTTGTAGCTGGCTGTTGTGGTTTTGGATTGGGCTGGCAAGATAATTCCTGGAGTAGGTGTTTGTGACCTGAGTGCCTGAGTGTTTTTCCCTCTGGCTCCCAGACTCTACTTTAGTTGGGTGTGACCAAAATGACTCCATTTTGCATAATCAGTTTTCACAGCACCCACCCACCTCATCATAAAGTTGTGGTCTTCCTATGCGCTCATCTTTGCAAGCTGAAATACAAGATGATGGATATGGTTTGACTCTATGTCCCCACCCAAATCTCAGGTTGAATGGTAATCCCCACGTGTTGGGGGCGGGACCTGGTAAGAAGTAATTGGACACTTGGGGGTGGTTTACCCCATGCTCTTCTCACGAGAGTGAGTGGGTTCTCACGAGATCTGATGGTTTAAAAGTGTGTGGCTGTTCCCCATTCTCTCTCTCTCTCTCTCCTGCCACCATGTATGATGTGCCTTGTTCTTCCTTTGCCTTCCACCATGACTGTTAAGTTTTCTGAGGCCTCCCCAGCCATGTGGAACTGTGAGTCAATTAAACCTATTTTTTTTATAAATTACCCAGTCTTAGGTAGTTCTTTATAGCAGTGTGAAAACGAACTAATACAATCATCCAGTGCCAAGTTATTGCCCCGAGTCCACCTATTCCCCACATTGTTTGAAATTGTGCTCACATCTGCACATGAAACTTCTTTTTTCCATACCAGTGTGTCCTCTCTGTTCAATTCAGTACACAGACCTTTCGTGGCTCTCTTATTGCCAGTTTTTTTGTACAGATGATGTCCACAAGCTGTAGATATAATATAGATATTTCAGAATCTCTCAGATCAATTATGGCCTGAGATAAAATCTTGTATTATTTTGCTGAAGTGAGTTAACACTGTCTGAAGCTGCGTCATATATTCTTTTCTAAGATGCACTTTGAAACAGCCTTAACTACAAAAAAAAAAAACCAACAAAACAATTGAAATGTATTTTCTTAGTCTTTATCCAAAGTGACACAAACCAATTCCTAATCTGATCCATTTTTTTTTGTTTTGAGAAATTTATTATAGCCTTTCATTATGGAAAAATTCAAACACACAAAATAGAGATAATATAATAAAGTCTTACGTGCCCAGCACCCAGCCTCAACAATGGCCAATTTGTAAGCAATCTTGTTTCATTTAGATATTCTACTTCTTCCTCACCATTAAATTATTTTGGGACAAAGCTGAGACATCTCCTCATTTCATCTATGTCTATTTTAATATGTACATTTCTAAATGATAAAGACATCTTGTAAGTATATAATTAAAACGCAAGCATCACAACTAAAGATTAAAAAGAATTTTGTAATATGTGAACCATTTTGAATGGAGGAAAAAGACAAAAAAGTGTGTAGGAGTTGAGGTTCATTACTGAGACTCTGTGGACTGATAAAATAATGACCTGAAAGCCTTGAACAATGTATGATCTTGATCTTCACCCCTATCTGCAGATTAGAAGAATCTGGAAAATTCTAAATCTTGAAAAGAAAAGAAGTAACGTCTATGGAGGGACCACGTAGTATTTCTGAGCCTGTGGATGGGGTATGTGGTTTGTGCCCACCCCGCCCCCAGCAAAGGTTACAGGGAGCTGAACATTTCTGGAGACTTATAGACATACTTGCTGGGTTCCCCTGAGCTGCAGTTATTTTTTTTTAAATGGGGTCTTGCTCTGTTGCCCAGGCTGGGGTGCAATGGCATGTTCACAGCTCACTGAAGCCTTGACATTCCTGGCTCAAGCGATCCTCCTGTCTCAGCCTCCTGAGTAGCTGGGACCACAGGCAAGCACTACCACACCTGGCTAATTTTATTTATTTTTTATCGAGATAGGGGTCTCACTATGTTGCCCAGGCTGGCCTTGAACTCCTGGGCTCAAGCAATCCTCTCGCCTTGGCCTCACAGAGTGCTGGGACTACAGGTGTAAGCCACCACACCCAGCCTGAGCTGCAACTTTTGACCCTCTCTCCAATGTTAGTTATCACTGTATCATGGATAGAAGGTGATTTCTTCTATTTTAGAATCAATAGGGTTGCTGCAGTATGGATTTTAGACTCAAATGGGAGAACTGGTATGTTTATGGTATTATTATTCCTCCAGGAACTAGCAACAAGGTAAAAAGGAAGCTCTTCAAAATATGTCCTAAGTGTGCTACTGAGGACCACTAAGTATACCCAAGTGGCAACATTTCCTATCAAAACGTGGCAGAATTTCTTTTTTTAGAAAAGTGCTAAGTTAATTAGCACCTTATAGGACCTTGTTATGGCTCAGAACGACTTTACATCTGTTGATAATTTAATCATTATAAATGTGACACAAGGAAATTGAGCTTCACGTTCTGTTACATAATGTAAATTGACAGTCAGTGAATGCTGCTCAATAGCTTGATGTCATTAATAAGGTTGTTTCTTAAGCTCATAACAAATATCAAGTTGTTTTCTCAGTAGGTTAAGAAAATAGATTCAACACTTGACAGTTTTGAGATGTGACATTGCCCAGGGCATGTCTGTTATACTTTCAGAATTTGTAGGCTGCTGATAGAGATCATATGGGCGCTGATCTCTGTTCGAGGTCAAGAAGGTTCTAGAAGCACATCCTATAGGGCAGGACAAAGAGCCCTCCAGCCACTGCTCTCCCAGACTGTCTTTAGCTATTGACAAGGGGTGAGGGAAGGGTCCTGTTCTGGTCAAAAGGACTTCCGCCTGGGAAGTGTGGGGATACATCTGAGGTCTCACCGTGTGGTGTGAAGGAAGGAGTGCTTTGTGAACAGAGCCACAGGCTGGCCTCCTCCTGTGCATCCACAGCCTTTCATAATCAGGTCCTGGGATCCTCTCTGATCAGAACATTTTGAGAGACACACCTGGGCCTGGTGTCCCAGAAGAGCAGCTCAGGGAGGGAAGGAACGTACAATGCCAAAACAGCATGAACCACATCCCCACTCTGAGCGCCAGCCCAGGCAACTGGTGCAAACTCACGGAGTCAGCCTGCATGGCCAGCTCTGTGCTGCCTTGGGAGGGCACCTTGTCTCTTTCGCTTCCCACAATGTTGTCCTTAATCCTCAATGTTGCGTGGAGCCATTGGCTTCTCTCGATCCATCATTATATTTTTTTCCATTCAGATATCCCATTGTAGGTAAATGAGGCAAGGCTCCCCACCTCTTCTAGGTGGGGTAGAAGTGTGCTCAGAGTTAGTACAAAACCAAAATTGACAAGCAAATGAAAACCAAAAACAAGTCAACAACAAAAACACAGAGAAGGCAAGGGCTTTAGGTTAGCAGCAAGGATCATAACAGCAAAAGATTTGGGTTGGAAGGAACAGAAAGATTGTCAGGTTTTGCAGGCTTCTCAGGGGAGTCAGTGATGGAGACTGAAGGAGTCTTAGGGAAAGGATCTGACATCAGGAGGACTGGACCTGCAGAGGGGGTGTCTGAGCCCAGAGCTCTCCATTTTTGGAGAGTGGAGATTGGAGCACCTGCCCTGGTGGATGGAGGTTCCCAACTGAGATGCTGGGGGCAGAAAGCCTTAGGGAGGCGACAGGTAAACCTCTAAGAGGCCAGCATGGGGCTGACTCTGGTAGCCCAAGGAAAGGGACAGGACCCCGAGGGGGTCCTGGACACTGATTACCATGGAAGCAAATGTGTCCACAGCTTGGTCGTAAGGTGGGAAGGGTAAGTCAATCCCGAAGCGCGTGTGAGGTGTGGCTGCTAAGTGATCAAACGATGGAAAATGGACTCCAAATCTAGCTGGTTTTGTGTTCTCGAATAAGAAATTGCCTAATTTGAACTATATGTTTTTTTTTCTTCTTAGTACATAAATACATGGTAATGATAGAAAACCAGAAACTTTCATGATAAAAATAAAGAAAATATAAACAAAATCCCCCTCAAATTTCTAGTATATACAGATAAATCACTATTGTAACTTGATATAGGTTCTTTCTCTCCCTCCTTCTTTCTTCCTTCCCTTTTTTATCTCCTCTCATTGGGCATGTGTGTAAATATATATATGTGTATATATATATAAAAATAAATAAATATAATATAAACATATACTACATTTCATTTTGTATCATAATTTTCTTCCTTAATATTGAAGACACCTTTTTATGTATCTGCACATTATTTTTGATAGCTGAATAGTATTCACTGTGTTAGTGTATTCAGTCTTCATTGTCTAACAGTTGATATGATGCTCTAATTTTTTTTTGCTCAGGACAGCAGGACATTGGGGGGATTATATTCCCTGAGGTGTACCTCTAATGGTGAGCCTGTGAGGTCTACTGGGGAAGAAATGAGGAAGGCTTCCAGAGACATAGACTCGGAGTGGGAAGGAAACGTGGTTGAAGTTTTGGAAAATTTTGATCTAGTTTCATTTTGTGTCATTTATAATCACCTCACCCTTGGGTGGTTCAGCCTCTATGTGACAGTGGCTAGGAATCTTCTGTGTGTGAAAGCCACCGATGAGCTTATGAAATATCCATCTGATATGGTTTGACTGTGTCCCCACCCAAATTTCATCTTGAATTGCAGCTCCCATTATCCCCATGCATCATGGGAGGAACCAGGTAGGAGGTAATTGAATTGTGGGGGTGGTCACCCCCATGCTGCTGTTCTTGTGATAGCGAGTGAGTCTCACAAGATATGATGGTTTCATCAAGGGCAGTTCCTCTGCACATCCTCTCCTGCCTGCTGCCATGTAAGACTTGACTTTCCGCTTCCTTCACTTTCTGCCATGGTTGTGAGGCCTCCCCAGCCATGCTGAACTGAGTCAGTTGAACCTCTTCCCTTTGTAAATTACCCAGTCTTGGGTATGTCTTTATTAGCAGTATGAGAACAGACTAATACACCATCATAAAATATTTTTCTATGCAATGATCCAGAATCTGCTTTAGAACATGAGATCTGGAGTCTGACAGACTGAGTCTACAGTCCTGGACAAACGTCCTAACCTTTCAGGCCCTCAGTTTTCCACATCAGTAAAATAGGTATGATAAAAGAATGTGCCTCAGACAGTTGCTAGGAACATTAAACAAGATAAGGCATGTGAAGCATGTGACAGAGCTCAATAAAACTCAGCCATGATCACAATAATGGCTGTATGTTATCACAACACAGCATATATTTGGCCCCTGCTATGTGATAGCTCCGTGGCACATAAAGGTGCTGCCTATGTCATGGCCTCTCAGTCTATTCTTGTTGACCCTAATTCCCTTGTTTTTCAGAGGATAGCAGTTCATGTCCTTCACCCCACCCATCTCTCTTCCCTCCATTTTTACCCATTTTGAATGGCTTTAAGATCTTCTCTTCATCTTCTCCATCCCCTCTGCAGCTCTCCAAAGACCTGCTTTAGTGACGTGATGCCCAGTAGGTTCCCCATTGAGTATACAGGGGTCTTCCCTTCCTAGAGCCTCTATTCCATTTCAGCCTCAGGAGACATAGGTGGAAGAATGTCTCTGTGCGGATGAATTCTGTTTAAAAAGAAGCAAATGTGAAACATAAGGTGTTTTGATGTTCAATATCACTTGCTTCCTGCTTCCCTCTTATGGACACATTTTGATGGAATTATCAGTATAAGAACACTCTGAAAGTGGAAATTACACACTGAACTTCTTGAGGGCAGAGACTGTACCTTGCTCTTTTTTTGCCTCTCTAGCTCAGGGAAGGCACTATTATATTTACTGTGTATCAAGCTCTTACTAGGTGCCAGCTGCCGTACGAAGTACCTTAAGTGCACTTTAAATTTTCCAATAATCCCGTGAAGTAAGTTATTTTACCATTACCACTTGAACTGTTGGGGAAACTTGGAACTCAGAGAGATTAGGCAAAATATTCAAAGTCACACAGTTGTTAAGGTTTGGGATTTTAGCAGGCCAATAAATAAGGATATTTTCCTGTTATCACAAATTCAAAATTAATTGACAGATATATATAGGAGTGAAACAGATAAAGTCTAAAATATTGCCTTTAGTATTTTAAAGCTGGCTAGAAAATATGGTCGTAGATTTATGGCCAGCGGGGCTTGTTGATGCCTTCTTCTTCTTTCTTTCCTTCTCAAGAGTTAAGATTTTACAAAAGGCCAACCAAGGTACAAAAGAAAGTTACAGATTGAAGAGCAGGTGACTGACCCACATTGATTTGGGTAAGGGGTGGGACATGGGGAGTAGGAAAGAGAGGGGTCGGCTGTGGAGACAAAAGGGTATGAATTATTATTCATATTTCCAAAGAAAGTTTATAATTTACATGATTTCCACTTAAATAAATAGATCATCTTATTCCATTTTGAGCTTATTTCCATTAAGTAGATTGGCTTTACCTAAATAGATTGGCTTTACCTAATCACCAAGCACGGACCAATAAGCCCCCACATTCCGAGCTCACTCCTTTATGGGCAGCACAAGAAGCTGAGACCCTCATCCACAGAAGATTCTTTGCCAGGGAGACACAATTCCAGGGGAAGGAGGGTCCTCCACCAATCCTCCATGCAGACTTGGACCCAGACCCTTCTGACTTCAGGGTGTTTCTATTTTTCAAAAGGTTTCTCTGTTTCTCAATAGTTTGTTTACTGAATGACTTTGATTTCCTCTTCAGAATATCTTAGAAATGAAATTACAAAAAAAATGTTCTTTGAAGACTTTTTCACACATCAGGACTTTTAAGAAAATTTAAATACTTATTATATCTTTGACTGGCAGAATTCCTGCTCTTCACACAATGTGTAACTGTGCCAGCAACCCAAACTGTTTTGACAATGCATGTAACTGGAGCTACTTGCTAAAAACTATTAAGTGATCAACAAGGTTAACAGATTTTCTAGGTTTTCCTTTTCTGACAAGCCATCTTGTCCAGCTTGCTTTCTTTCTCTCATTGGAATAGATTAGACAGAATGGTGTCTCATCTCTAATTAAATTCTCATCTTTGCCCAACTGTTTCAAAGGGCAACTGTCTTAAACCTTTGAACTTTATTTGTAATACAAAACTTCAATTAGATAAAGGACAATAATTAGCAGATCTTTTATCTTTGGGTATAATTAAATCTTTAAGAAGGGACATTTTAATCGATGAAATGTAACGACAAGTTCATAAATTAATTAATCCCACCAATGGAGACTTGGCAGTAATCAATGGATCTTTAAAGAGGGCCAGGGTGAGGGGACATAGCTGTGGGAATAGAGATGCTCAGTTCAGTTTGGTGTAAAGATTCTCATTTATTAAGGATTAGCTGGCTCAAAGATGATCTATTTATTTAAGGGGAATCATGTAAAATATTAACTTTTAATGGGAGGGAAACCTTCTTCTTGCAAGTTTTTGCTTTTGAAACTTTCTTGTTAGAGATCTCAACTAAGATTAGAGCTGCCAATGTATATTCATACCCTCCTGAAACTGCTTGCCCATATACTGATTGGGTAGCTAGGGTGAATTAGAGAGAAAGCGAAACCGAAGTTGACCACCAGTAGATGTTTCAAGTATTTTCGTCTAAAACAGGAGTTAGCAAACTTTGATCTGCTTGCCAAATCTGGCCCATTGCCTATTTCTATAGATAAAGTTTTATTAGAACACAGCCACACCCATTTGTTTCTGTGTTGTCCATCACCATTTCATATTTCACAGGCAGAGTGAAGTGAATACTCAGAGAGACTATGTGATCCACAGAGGCTCATATGTATACTATCTGACCCTTTTTTTGAAAATATTTGTCAGTCCCTGCTCTAAAACATTGCGGAGTTTGGTAAAATCTAAATTCAATATAGCACTACGTAGACAGTGTTTATCGTAAGACTATGAGTTAAGTACTTAAAATATGAGGTTCTGTGGCTGTAATAGCCTCCTAATCAGGTTCCTGGTATTCACGTTTGCCCCATCTGTCTGGGCAAAAAGCAAGGGAAGACTGATTTGGATGGCAGTGGAGGGGAGAAAACTGGAACATGCAAAGGCCCTGTGGCAGAAGGGCATGCAGCTCATTAAAGGGGTAGATGGAAGGTCCCAATAGCTTAGAGAGCAGAGTGAGAGGGACAGGCTGGGTGTAGAGGCCAGAGGTTCAGCAGATCAACTAGTACCCAGAAGCCCATTATATTAGTTTCACTGCATAAATCCAACTACTTCTCCTTTCCTCAATTTACAGCCTTTCAAGAACTTCACATCTCTCTAAGATAAAATCCCATAGCCTTAGCTGTGAGCCAGAGTAAGCTTGTTTGGGGCAGGGGAGGGAGTTTTGGAGGTTGGAGGGTGACAGGAAAGAGGAGCTTGGAGATGGGAGAGCTGGTACAGTTTGCAGGGATCCCTCCCATCTCTGCCTTTGTCTTCACATGGCTTCTTCTCTGTCTGTGTCCAGTCTCCCTCTTCTTTTTCTTCGAAGAACACCAATCATTGGATTGAGGGCCCATCCTAAATCCAGAATGATTTCATATTGAGATCCTTAATTATATCTGCAGAGACCCTTATTTTCAAATAAGATCTCATTCATAGGCACTGGAGGGTTAGGATATGGACATATATTTTTGAGGGTCATAATTTAACCCTCCACCAAACAGAGGATACATGATCTGCTTTTTCATTTAAGACCAATGCATGCTTTCTTTGGGTAAAAGATTGGACCAAAAAGGCACAAGTATGGAACCGGGGGAGTCCGCTGAGAGGTGGCGGCAACCTTCCAGATGCAAAATGACAAATACTGCTTCAACACGGTGGCTGTGTGGCAGGCAGGGTTTGGGGTAGGTAGGAGTCACTGCTTTGTTGGGATCTATCTATGGCCTGTGAGAAATTAACCAAGGTGGGTCTTTTGCGGACTTGAGTGATTTTTTTCTATCCTCCCACCTCCTTTGAAAGGGTATGCAAAGAGAAGGGCTCAGAAGATCAAGGAGACACTAGCTTAGGGAAGGATTAGACTCAGCACATGGAAGATGCTCAATATATGCTCAACATAGCTGGTGGAATAAACGCAAGCAGGGGAATTATTCAGCATAGTTCTTCTCTGACTGTGTTTGCTTTGGGGCAAGGTTGCAGGTCTCCCTTTTCCAAGATGTTTTGAAAAATAATAATACCCATTTGAATGGGGCTTAGAGTTCCTTGGCAGGAAGACACTGAACTCTTGCAAATATTACTATTATTTCTGGAGCCAAATTTAGCAAGGACGGCTCTGCCTTTAATTACTGGTTGATGCTGAGTTGTACAGGCAAATGATTACATGCACAATTAGTTGTTCCCACAAGTAGCCAATTATGGGAACGATTATTTAAGAAAATTGTGGCTCCTGCTAAAGGGACTTTACATCGTAGCCCCAAAATACATTTCTGTATAAAAGTTCCTTTATTGCTTGTATTATTATTTTTTCCTATCTCCTGGGCTGCAAGAGAAACAGCCCTTGTGGTCTCGTTTGTGGGGAGAGAGAACTGTAGAAAACCTGGCCTTTGGGGTACTGTGAGACTCAACAAAGAGTGGAGTTTGGAGTTGGAAGCTCTCCTAGGTCTCACTCCAGAGACCATGTCTTAACCCCAAAGATGGAATCTGGAAAAAAACTTAGGATTCTGGATGGTTGATAAGGGAATCTCCTAGAGGCATGTAGTGACCTACAACTCAGCCCTATATGACAGTTAACTCAATTTTTGCTTGTGCCCATCAATACAGTTTTCTCTGCCTCTTGGTAACTGCACTTCTTACCTAGAACACCTCTCATACCTGAGCACTGCTGACTCCTCCATGCATCCAGGTTGGCATAAAATCATAAGCTTGTAGAACCAGATGGGTCATAGACATTGCCTGGTCTGTCTGACTCATTTCAGAGATGGTGCAATTGAGACCCAGTGAAGCAAAGGACTCACCTGGTGGTCCAGCTGAACCATGACCCCCTCTTGCCTGTCTCCAAAGCCCTGGCTCTTTGCACAAGGTCATGCTGGCTGCTGAGGGCACCGGCTATGGGACAGTGCAACCGTCAGCCTGTTGTGACTGTTACCATCTAGGGGCAGGCTGATGTCTTCCTCTACGTCTGATACACGCTAGGAACCATGCGGACACAGAGTTGGAAGGAACTCCAGAGAACCTTCTAGTTTAGACCTCTTTTTCTATCAAAGTGGAATTTTGAAATATATTTACCTAAGATGACTCTTTCCCTTTGAACATTTCTCATGACGTAGACCTTAAAACCTCCAAGATTCAACCTGACCTCGCTCAAGTAGGAGAAACCATATATTCAAATGCTACTGTTTGGGTTGTTACATATATACCCTGTTTCCTGCCCCCAGATAGAAAGCATGCTTTTGAGTTATTGTGTTAACTAGTATTCTAGTATTGCTCAATAGTCAGTTTTTTTTTAATTGTATGCACAGTGCCATCTACTATTCTACCTTAATTTGTTATCTTACATGATTGGCCTCAATCGTTCAATACTCTGCGCTAGTGTTTTATATTCACACCCTTACCAAGGCCACATGATGGGTGAAATTTACTTTCTGACACCTTGAATTTGGGTTTAGCAATGTGATTTGCTTTGGCTGAAGGGTTGCTGGCATAAGTGCTGTGAGCAGAGCTTTGGAAAATGCTTGCACACTTGGGCATGCCCTTTTGTGATCCAGCGACCCAGTGGAAAAAGAACATGCCAAGGGCAGTTGCTGGGCCTTCATCTCTGAGCCTGAGAACGAGGCTGTGGAACACAGCCACTCCCTGGAATAAAAAACCTGTGGATTAGACTTCGACTGCCTCTGCAGTCCAGCTCCCACATCCTGGAGTATAGCCCAGCTCAGATGAGTTGAAGCTGATTTGTGTATCTGTGAAAAAAAGAATAGGCCTGGTGTGGTGACTTACGCCTGTAATCCCAGCACTTTGGGAGGCCGAGGTGGGTGGATCACCTGAGGTCAGGAGTTCGAGACCAGCCTGGCCAACATGGTAAAACCTCATGTCTACTAAAAATACAAAAATTAGCTGGGCATGGTGGCACACACCTGTAATCCCAGCTACTTGGGAGGCTGAGGCAGGAGAATAGCTTGAACCTGGGAGGCAGAGGTTGCCGTGAGGCAAGATTGCGCCACTGCATTCTAGCCTGGGCAACAGAGTGAGACTCTGTCTCAAAAAAAAAAAAAAAAAAAAGAATATATGATTGCTGTTTTAAGCCACTGAATGCTAGATTGGTTTGTTATGTAGAATTGTTTTGGCAATAGCTGACTGACGTATTCCATATTGCATTTTGATTAACACTGAAGGGGATTAACATTTAGATGATGTCTAAAAGAGCCTGGGAGAATAGGAATTAACAGCATAGATGGGGTGGGCAACGTCTGAAAAAAATGTATCCAGTATATTTGGAATGAGGCAGTCAAAATGCTATGGATCTACAATTTACTCAATTTTAAGATATTCTAGGGGTTTTCCACAAAAGTAAATTTAAGACAATATTTTTGAAAATAAAGGCATCATGGAATAAACCAAGGAATGCATGGATCAGAATTTTCCAGCCTGTGTGAGAGGTTATAATACATGGACTATATCCTTAGTTACCCCATTCCTCAGCTACCTTCTGAGCAGCCAGAATGAAGGAATGGATGGATAATTGGGACGTGGCCATTCTTTCATGTTAGCTTCATTGCAAATATCTCTCTGCACAAGAAAAGTACTCTTTGAGCTGTTTTGGGAGAGTAAAAATACAATAGGTAGTTAAAATCCAGCTGTCATTTGTTTTTCTCAAAAATGAAAGAAACAGCTAGCCACATTTTATACTTCTCAACTGGACATCTGATAAACTCACGTCTGGCAAGATTCTACAGCATTTTTGTGTTACCTTTCAAAGGCCACCTAGTGATCTTTGCTAAGTAAGGTGAACGTGACACTTGGCTCCACTAACTGCTCTCATTGGCTGTGTAGGGTTCTATACTTTTTCTGGAATCACCGGGTCAACTTCTGAAAAGATAGGCTCTTCTCTTTATCAGAATGAAAATGCAATTTGTTCCTCTAAGGACCATAGCTCAAGCCCTCCTTTTCCTATGACATGAAAACCTTTTGGTTCTGGAGATGACGGAATTAAAGGAGGTGGTTTCTTTCTCGCTAGTTGTTTTATTGGTTCTCTGCGTTGTGAGTGATAAAAGCACATTTTATAGTGGCTGTAAGGGGATCCTGGGAATTGTAGGCAGAACTAAGCTCCAGGATTGGTGCTATGACAAAACACAGAAAATGAGCATCGATTTTTTTTTCCCCTTCTGGAAACAAGAAACTTGGATTTCAAGTGCCAACAGGATTCCTGAAAGACTCCAAAATGAACCAGAACACCACTGGCTTCAGAGTCCAGGTCTTTACTCTGCCACTAGCTTCCTGAATAACCTTGGCCAGTCACTCATCTCCTAGAGGATTCAGTTTCCTCCTCTGCATAATGAGAACAATGATCTCTCCCTCAGCAAGACTCGACTCCAAGTCTGAACTATGTGTATGGAAAGCTCTCTATTTTTTTTTTTTTTTTTGAGACAGAGTCTCACTCTGTCACCCAGGCTGGAGTGCAGTGGTGCGATCTTGGCTCACTGCAACCTCTTTTGCCTGGGTTCAAGTGATTCTCATGCCTCAGCCTTTTGAACAGCTGGGATTACAGGCATGTGCCACCACGCCTGGCTAATTTTTGTATTTTTAGTAAAGATGAGGTTTCACCATGTTGGTCAGGCTGGTCTCGAACTCCTGACTTCAAGTGATCCACCTTTCTCGGCCTCTCAAAGTGCTAGGTTACAGGCTTGAGCCACTGTACAACACTGAGAATTTTTTGTTTTTGTTTTTGTTTTTTGTTTGTTTGTTTGTTTGCTTTTTTTTGACAGGGTCTTGCTCCATCACCCAGCTGGAGTGTGGTGGTGCAGTCACAGCTCTCTTCAGCCTCAAACTCCTGGACTCAGGTGATCCTCCTGCCTCAGCCTCCCCAGTAGCTGGGACTACAGGCATGCATCACCACATCCAGCTAACTTTAAAAAAAATTTGTTCGTAGAGTCGAGGTCTTGCCATGTTGCCCAGGCTGGTCTTGAGTTCCTGGTCTCAAGCCAGCCTCACGCCTTGGCCTCCCAAAGTGCTGGGATCATGGGTGCGAGCCAGCATAGCCCACCAAGAAAATGTTTGAGTTGACTGGAATGACTCTGAGGCTGCTGCTTTAAACCTGAGCTTCCTCTTCGATAAAGTGGATTAATTTTATTTCTAACTCATGAAAATTAAATGGAGATGAAATGAGCTAGTTAATTAAATGAGGATTATTGCACTATTAGGACAAACAGAATAATGGTCCCCCAAAGATGTTCCCATCTTAATCTCCAGAACCTATGAAAATGTTAGCTTACATAACAAAGGGGAATAAAGATTTCAGGTGGAATTAAGGTTGCTAATCAGCTGACCTTGAGATAGAAGATTATCCTGGGCCATCCAGGTGGGCTCAATGTAAGAGACGGGAGATTATTCTGGAGTATCCGAGTGAGTCCAGTGTGAGAGATAGGAGATTATCCTGGACCATCCAGGTGGGCCCAATGTAATAAGGGTCTTTATAAGTGGAAGAAGGAAGGGAAAGAGAGAGCCTGCGAGATCTTACTGTGTGAGGTCTTGGCTCAGTGTTGCTGGCTTTAAAGATGGATGGAGGGTCAAGAGAAGGAATGCAGGTAACTTCTAGAATTGAAAAGGAAAGGCACTGATTCTCCCTTAGAGTCTCCAGAGTGAATGCAGTCCTGCCCATACCTTGATTTTATCCTGGTAAGATTCATTTTCGATTTCTGACCTGTAGAACTGTAAGATAATAAGTGTGTGTTGTTTTTAGCTACCATAATTAGAAAACTAATATGCCTTGTCAGCCCTCAGGGAGTGTCCGTCATTATTGCAGTGACCAATGCCGTTCCTTTTATAACTAAAAGTGATTTTTATACTAATAGTCTCATCGAGTTTTAAATTACATTTCTATTGGCCAGATGTATTTTCAATTGGTTGTTTTGAAGCAGTTTTGAAGGAGAATGCATGGATGATATTGTTTCTGAGATGATATGGCTTCTGAGAATTTCTTGTTGTGGTTTACACAATAAAATAATTGAGTTATAACCATTCGCCTGTCAAAGCTATAGATATTTCTTCATTGTTTTTTGGTATTTCATACACAGCAGAGGAAAAGTCTGATACCTGCCTTAATTTCGGTTTCATCGTAGTTGCTTTTTTCCCTTTGCTTGGATTCGTATAGAACTCATTTTATAATTTTTGTTGTTGAAACATTTGCTAAGATCTATCTGATTGAAGAACTTTTCATGGATATTACTCGGAGTTCATACTAATCTTATCGGCATCATCAATATCTATCTCCCCATCCCCACCAGCCAATTAAACTCTAACTATGACTTAGATAATGTTTTTTACTCCAGTTGTTCTTGTCGCTTTTTCAGGAAACCCTAATTCCTGGGTTGGATTCCTGGTTGTTGTCTTGAAATTGTCATCTAGTTCCAGTTGTGACATTTTAGATGGAAGTTAAATAATTGACAGGAACAGTCCCTGCTTTCAGGGACACAGTCATCATTTCTAGTTTGTGGAGACTACACCTGTAGGAAACCATGAGTCACCTCTAGACCTCCTGGTACTTATGTCCTGTGATGTTGTTTTCTGGGTCTCCAAACATCCAGTCAATAGCAGGAGGTGAGTCTGGTCCGGGAGAGCCTCACTGGGTGTCTTAAACAGCAGTGTGGACACAAGAGAAAGACATTATTTTTGTTTGCTTTTTGGTATAGACTTTGCTTTTGTGAACGACGGGGGCCCATAGTGAGAGAAGTTTCTATCCACACTCAGAAGAGAAGCTTTGCACTGTTTCCTACAGCATGGGATACCTATCAAATGTGCTTTTCCTTTTCTATTTCTTTAGTCTTGTAGATAGTTGAAATTTATCAGAGTTATTGTCACTTGGCTAACTTCATTTTGCAGGATTTAAAATTCTCATGTTTTCTCTATAAATATTTTGCGAAGTTGGGAGAAGCTGGATCAAGATTTCCCAGGAGGATATTCTTAGGAACATTTACCATGTTTGTTACCTGAATCAGGCATTATTCCAAATGCAATACATTTGGAATTGGAGATACTATTTCAATTTTAAAACTGAAGAACCCAAAATTCAGAGAAATAAAACCAGTTGCCTAGGCTCGCACAACAAATAACATGGCTCAGCTGGGGTTTGAAACCAAGTATTTTTGACTTCTAGATCTTTTCTTTGCCCCACAATCTAATTTTTTTTTTTCATGGAATGAAGCCTTTGGCCTTTTCTCACCTTGATGAATAAACATGAATATTGAGAATGAAGTACAAAATGGCATTTGCAGCTGCTTTGGGGGAACATGAGCATTATTCATAATTGCTGACACCTCTCATTAACTCATAAATCAATATTTTGAACAGCTATCCCCTGTCATATCCATAGTGTAAAATTTAATTGAAATTCTACTTATAGATAGATATCTAGCAGATAAACATCCATATATGTGTCAAAAGGTATATACAAAATATTCACAGCAGCACTAATGGTAATAACCCTGAAATGGAAACAGCCCAAATGCCATCAGCAATAGGATGGATAAACAGATCATGCTATATTCACAAAATGGAATACAATGCAGGAATGAAAATGAACTACCACGATATGAAACAACATGGAAAAATCTCACATAGTATTGAGTGATAAAACCAGACCAGTAAGATTCCATTCATATCAATTATTTATTTACTTATTTATTTTTTTAGATAGAGTTTCACTCTTGTTGCCCAGGCTGGTGTGCAATGGTGCTATCTTTGCTCACCGCAACCTCTGCCTCCTGGGTTCAAGTGATTCTCCTGCCTCAGCCTCCCAAGTAGCTAGGATTACACGCATGCACCACCATGCCCCGCTAATTTTATTTTATTTTTTTTAGTAGAGATAGGGTTTCACCATATTGGCCAGGCTAGTCTTGAACTCCTAACCTCAGGTGATCCGTCCGTCTCAGCCTCCCAAAGTGCTGGGATTACAGGTGTGAGCTACTGCACCTGGCCTATTTATATCAATTTTTCTTTTTTTTGATGCAGTCTTGCTCTATCACCCAGGCTGTAGGGCAGTGATGCGAACTCTACGCTCTGCAACCTCCGCCTCCCGGGTTCAAGTGATTCTCTTGCCTCAGCCCCCCAGAGTAGCTGGGATTACAGGTGCATACCAGCACGCTCAGCTAGTTTTTGTATTTTTTAGTAGAGATGGGGTTTCACCATGTTGGCCAGGCTGGTCTTGAACTCCTGACTTCAGGGGATCCTCCCGCCTCAGCCTCCCAAAGTGCTGGGATTATAGGCACAAGCCATCCCACCCGGCCCTATATCCATTTTTAAAAAAGAGGCAAAAGTAACCCATGGTGGTAGAAGTCACAACAGCCATTACTTTTGTAGAAAGGAAGGACAATAACAGATAGTACAGAAATGGGTTTTTGGTGGTGTTAATGTTCTGTATCTTGAATTGGGTGTTTTTATACATAGGTATTCACTTGTGATTTCTGAACTTTTCTTTTTTTATATTAAACCTCAATAAAAAGTATATAGAAAGGAGATAAAATCCAAGAGACTCATTTGAATTTTATTTGACTTTCAGCAACATTTAACTTTATTGAATACCCATTTTTTTTTCTTAATGTGGCTCTTTGCTTGGCTTCCCCAGTGCCATCCCCATCTTCCTCTCCGATCACTATTTTTGTCTCTTGCTGGGTCCTCCTCCTCTACCTATATTTTAAAAACTCTTTATTTTGACTTACAAGAAAGTTGCAAAAGTTTTACAAGGGAATTCCTATCTGCCCTTCGTCTATCTTCCTGGAATATTAGCATTCTACATAGCCATAGTATAATTTTTAAAACCAGGAAATTAGTATTGACACTCATAACTGATTGGCAGATCTTATTCAAATTTCTCCAGTTGGTTCACTCTTGTCTTTTGCCTGGTTCAGACTTCATTCCGGGATTACACATTGCATTTAGTCATCATGTCATCTTAATATTCTCCAATCTGGGACAGTTCTTCCGTCTTTCTTTGTATTTCATGACTTTGACAGACTTGAAGAGTACCCAGTTGTTATTTTGTAGTGTGTCCTTTATTTTGGGTTTTGCTGATGTTTGCTTTTGTTTAGACTGAGGTTATGCACTTTTGGCAAGGAAATCACAGAAGTGATGCTCTGTCCTTCTCAGTACATCACATCAGGAGGCCCATGATGTTACTATGTCTCATTGTTGTGAGATTAATTTTGATTATTTGGTTAAGGTAGCATCGACTTTAAAATGACTATTTCCCCTTTGTAATTAATAATTACCTCGGGGGAAGATTCTTTGAGATTATGCAAATATCCTGTTTTGAATCATACTTTTGCCCCCTAATTTCAGCATCTGCTGTTGATTCTACCTGCCTTTTAAATATGAGAGTCCCTTAGGGCTTGGTCCCAGACCGTCTTGTGGTTCTCCTTCCTCCATAGGAAAGCTCATGCACTCCACAGCTTCAGGTATGATCTAAATGCTGCGAACACCTGCAGCTGCATCTCCAGGCCAATCTCCATGTTTGAGAACTCCACGTGGATGCACCCCAGGCACCCCTTTCCCCCCTCACTCCCAAGCTCATCTTGTGATCCCTGACACATGGTTACTCCCACCCTGCTCCTTCTTGAGGCTTCTCCATTTCATCACCTGTAATGAACTGCACTTAGTTACTCGTGTTAGAAAGCTGGGAGTTACCTTTGACAAACTTCTCGTCTTCATTCCCTACATTCAGTTCACCACCAATATCTGTTGACTCTATCTTTTTAATCTTCACATTTCTTTCCATGTCCACAGCCAATACCTAGTCTGAGTCATAGTCGTGTCCGCCCTGGACTATTGCTTTACCTTGTAACTGATCCCTTGGTTCTTAGTATTTTCCTTCTAAGATGCTTTTTATGAGGCATCTAATGCAGTTCTATTTATACCTTTTTTTTTTTTTTTGAGATGGAGTTTCGCTCTTGTTGCACAGGCTGGAGTGCAGTGGCGCGATCTCAGTTCACTGCAACCTTCGCCTCCTGGGTTCGAGTGATTTTCCTGCCTCAGCCTCCCAAGTAGCTGGGATTACAGGCACCCACCACTATGCCTGGCTAATTTTTGTATTTTTAGTAAAGATGGGGTTTCACCATGTTGGCCAGGCTAGTCTGGAACTCCTGACCTCAGGTGATCCACCCACCTTGGCCTTCCAAAGCACTGGAAATACAGGCGTGAGCCACTACACCGGGCCTATTCCTCATTTTTATTATGTAGGAATTGTCATGGAAATTATGGTGACCCATACTTTGAGTTGTTATACAGCTATTGCAAATAATGAGCTAGTTATGTACTAGGGGGACTTGGGAAAATTGAATGACTGACTGAATGAATGAATGAGAGGGAAGCAGAAGAACTTTCTGTTTCCTGGTATTCACGGCTCCAGGGGTACCTTGCCCAGGACTGGGACTAAGGGAGGCAAGTGAAGCACTTGGTCCAAATGCAAAATTTAAGGGGTCATGAAAAACACTCAATAGTGAAGATAATATTTCAATGCAATCTTTAAAAAATTTAATGCCAAAAAATCCATGTTCAACAAAACATCAACATTTAAATAAAGACAGGGTCTTAAGATCATCACTCACCTCACCCTAACCCTGGCCCTCTCACTGTTAATGGAAGAATTCAGCTCATCAAATTGGGGTCACTTAGAACAGGACTTCACTAGGAGAGAGGGAGTGACTTTGCCCTTAAGGGGATGGTTGGCAATGTCTGGGGATATTTTGGGGTGTCATAACTGAGGGGGAGAGATATGCTACTGACATTTACTGGGTTGAGGCCAAGGATGCTATTAACACCCCACAGTACACCACACAGCCTCCCATGGCAAAGAATGATCTGGCCAAGGTTGAGAAGCCCTGCGTTACACATACTTATAAAATATTGCATCCTTGTCTTTAAAAGCTTTGCATAACTGGAAAGAATATATCAAGAAAAGTTTGACAGAGTAGTAAATAATCTATGAGCAATAGGGATATTCTTTTTAATTTTTTTTCTGTTGAAATAGAGTCTGGGGAGTCTATAAAGAACTATCGTGTTATTTCTACTTCTCAGGTGTTGAATTTCCCACTTCACACAAGTGTGCTGGGCTGAAGGAAGACCAGGGACTCAGTGGTCCAGGAGATCTGTCCCTGCATCTTACTGGAGAGTGACCACCCCCTACCGACTCCCAGCATGACTGAGGTTGAGAAACAGGCTTTATCGGGAAGACCCATTCAAAGGCCATTGATTGACTTGTTTCTTAGAAAACAGGCCTCCCGCTCAAGTGAATATGGAGTGACTGGTTTTTGGAGAAATGGTTCTGTAAAAACAGAGCCTGTCTTTTGGTGTCCTTGTTTTGGCTTATTTATTTAACTTCCTGCCCATCTTCTTGGTTCATAACACCATCTCTTCCTCTTCTTGCTATTTTAGTCTTAGGAGAGGGAACAGTTTTCCCCTGTTGCTGATCCCAAGGGGCACCCCATTCTGTGTTTGTTCCCAGATCCCTGCCCATGCCTTGTATGTCATCTTGCTATTAAGGCCTCTTGTTTGTCATTTGAGCATCTGGGTTGAATTTTCTTGCTGCAAGCATCCTCATAGACAAACCCCTCTTCCAAGCTATGGCGACTCCTCTAATTTTATTTCCTGATCAGCCCATGTTTTTCTGTTATCTTACTTCCACTTCCAACTAGGCTGAGTTCTCCATGTCATTAGTGGGTGACCACGGGCACGGCTCTGCGATTCCATATGTCTTTGCTTTATAATCTGGTAAACCAAGGTCATAATTATATGGCCTCTCTACCTCACAGGGAAAAGTCCAGCTATCTAAAGAAATCACATGTGCCAGAAAACTGTAAGGCACTACACAAAGCAAAGCTCCTATTACTCTTCCCATTTCTGCACATTTACACCAGGTTATCACATCTCCTTTTGGAATCCCTCCCCCGTGAATCTTTAGTGATGTAGGAAGGAGGCCGTTCTTCTTACATTTGGAAGACAGATTCCAAGGCAATGTCACCTTGAGGTAGGTTGGAAAAGAGGCTAAATCCTGGAAATAGTACACATGTGTCCTTGGCACAGTTCTTCCAAGGGCCAGAGTGTTGAAATCTCTTGGTTATTCATTAATATAACAGGCATATTTACTGATGAGCTCGCATGACCTGGCCCACGGATATGTATCCTGGTGCGTTAATCCACTCGGGCTGCCATGACAAAATACCATAGACTGGGTGGCTTAAACAACAAAAATGTATTTCTCACAGTTCTGGAAGTCCAAGATCAAGGTCCAGCATGGCTGGTTTTCAGAGAAGTCCCTCTTCTTGGCTGGCAGACAGTTGCTTTCTTGATATGTCTTTGCACGGTAGAAAGAGAAAGAGTTCTGGTCATTTCTTCTTTCTTTCTTTTTTTTTTTTTTTTGATGGAGTCTTGCTCTGTCGCCTAGGCTGGAGTGCAGTGGCGCGATCTTGGCTCACTGCAAGCTCTGCCTCCCTGGTTCATGCCATTCTCCTGCCTCAGCCTCCCGAGTAGCTGGGACTACAGATGCCCGCCACCACGCCTATTTATTTTTATTTTTATTTTTGTATTTTCAGTAGAGACAGGGTTTCACTGTGTTAGCCAGGATGGTCTCAATCTCCTGACCTCATGATCCGCCCGCCTTGGCCTCCCAAAGTGCTGGGGTTACAGGAGTGAGTCACCACACCCAGTCGGTCATTTCTTCTTATAAGGGTGCTAATCCCATCATGTGGGCACCACCACCATAACCTCATCCAAAAGAAGTAGTTCCAAAGGTCCCATCTCCAAATACCATCATACTGGGGATTAGGGCTTCAACATACAAACTTTGGGAGACACAGTTTAGCCAGGGCACCTGTGGGCTGGGTATCTCATCACCTGGGGAACTTGCTAAAGTGCCAATTCTCACACCCACCCAGGGATTCTGACTCGGTATGTTTAGGGTAGGGTGAGATATTTTTGTATTTCAATATACATGCTGTGTGTATCCAGTGTAGCTGGTTTCTGGAGCATCATGTAAGAAACTGTAGAAGTAACTTCAGGGCATGAGACTCGAGTTAGACAGGCTTGTGTTTTAATTTTGGCTGTCATCCTAGCTACCTGGGTGACCTAGCCCAGGGTACTCTGCATTGTTTCCGAGGGACTTAGTTTGTTCATCTGAAAAATGGAGATAGTACTAGCACCTTACCTCCTCTGGGGTTGCTATGAGGGTTAATTTTAAGCAACTGTTTAATTATTCATTAGGTATTAGTTCATTAATTATTAATTATTCATTAATGCATGCAGAGTGCCTCGCAAATCTTAAGTGCTTTTTATTTGCAGCCATTGTCACCAACATCCAGAACGTAATCCATGACCTCTATCTTGGTCCTCTTTTTGCACCCGAAAGGATCTGTGCTTGGGTCAAGGACCGGTCCCTCCTGATGCCAAGTGAGGGAATGCTTTGCTGTCCCCAGGAGCGCCTACATTTGGTGGTGACGGTCCTTAACACACTGCCATTTTTCTCCCTTAGCCACAGATCAGACAAAATGGGACTGGGCCAGGTTTTGCCTACCATGCTGTCCATAAAGGCACGGTTGACTTCTGTTTTCCAAATTTCAAATTTCTTCTTGGTAAGTTAACTTCATGCCCTCGTGAGACAATGGGCGGGAAGTGTAGCTCATCTCTCCTGGAGCCACAAGATGGCGCCGTTTCCTTTGTCATGGCCCGGCGTGCACCCGCATCCCTGCGGTTTCAGGGCCTGGGCGCCCTGCTCTCACGGCCAGGTCTCCCCGACAGGCAGAGGGCTCTGTCAGATCACGGAGTCCCCATCTTTGGGATGAGGGTAGGACAGTACAGTTTCTAAGTGGTAACCTAATGCCCCTATAGAGCATAATCAGGGTTGACCAAAGGAAAGGCTTCCCTTACTTCTAAACAGCTAAGCTGTCCTTTGCTCACAGTTCGGTCTGTTTTTGGAGAACTGTGCCCTGTGGCGCACAGAAGCCAAACAACTGAGACTTGGGCTTTCGTTGACTTTCATTTCTCTCTTTCTTATGCAAATGTACCCATTAGTGCCTTTTTGATAGATGAACTCACAACAATTACCCTCCATAACATGAATGCAAAATCCCTTCCCCACAATATTTGAAGTGAAAAGAGAATGGCCTGAGAGCAGAAACAGGCTGTAGGCAACATCTTCTGATTCCTTACAGAGACAGGATACTAGGATTCAACCCTAGCCACTTTCGAGGTAATTCTCCACAACTTACCTGACACTGACAGCTGCAGGTTGCACGCCTTTAGAACCGCTCACTTCTCAGTGCTGTTTGCGTCCACCTTTGCTCATGGTATATGGACAGGGACTATTGTTCAGAAACCCCAAGTTAGGTCTTTATCTCTTCTCTTGTGCATTGACTGCCGCGCATTTTTGTGCAGGTGTCTTCTGTAATTAACTGCAGAGGATAGCACGATAGTTAGCATAACGTTAGGCATGAGGCCGGGGATGGTGGCTCACGCCAGTAATGCCAGCGCTTTGGGAAGTTGAGGTAGGAGGATCACTTGAGCCCAGGAGTTCAAGACCAGCCTGGGCAACATGGGGAAACCCCATCTCTAGAAAAAATAGGAAAATTAGCCAGGCGTTGTGGTCTGCGGCTGTAGTCCCAGTTACTTGGGAGGCTGAGGTAGGAGGATCGCTTCAGCCCAGGAAGTCAAGGCTCCATTGAGCTGTGATTGTGCCACTGCACTCCAGCCTGTGTGATAGAGACTGCATCTCAAAACAAAAACAAAAAAACAAATACCCCCATTTGGCATCAGCTGGTGTGGCTTTGAGGCCTGGCCTTCTCATTTCTTTCTTCTGTGTTCTGGTTAAGCGACTTAATCACTCTGACCCCAAGTTGCCATGTCTATAAAATGGTAATAATAACTATGTACATGTTAGATTTTTGTGATATATAAATGAGATAATATAGGTGAGGTACTAGGAACGATGTCTGGCGTACTTAGTAGAAAATTTTATTATGTGACTTAGCTTTGTCAAATGGTCCCTAGAAGAGGGCAACTCAAGGAAGGGATGGAGGAAGAAGAGACAAGAGGTCTAAGTGGCACCCTTGGAATGGATCTCAAGATCCATCAAGATATAGACACAATTTAGAGTAAAGCAATAATACTGAGCTTCTTGAGGGCATCTGGACTGGAACCATGAGGCTGGGGCAGCCAGCCACTCAATCTCATTTTAGATATGCTGGTGAGCATACAAGTTGACCCTTTAATGAAAATGCTATCTTTAAGGCATGTGTATGTATGAATGTGTGTGTGCAAGTATTCATATGTGTGTTTTTCTTTCTCCTTCTCACCCCACATTCTCTGTCCTTGGCATTCATAATTACTCATCGTCCTCCATTGTACTTCCCTGCCTTTCCCCCATCCTGCTCTCTCTGCCAAATCATCTCTCTTCTCTCCCAGGATCATCTCTCTCTTTCTCCCAATTTGCAAGGCCCAGCTCCAACATGGCCCTGTTCTGAGGTCTTTCCCAAGCTCCCATGGTTCCTTGCTCTCTTCTCTGTGCCACTTTAGCCAGCCCTACACCTCCATCCCTCCAGGAGCAAATGCCTCCTTGAATTTTGTCCCCTAGGTGCTGTTATCGTTCTCTTGGCTCAACTGCAATTAGAGGATTTTAGAATTAAATTACATGGTAGTAGAAATAATACCACTAAGTATAATACATTTTTAATACAAAACCAAAACCAAAACACCCAAACATAACATACATTCCACCTCTTTCTTCATCTAATCCACGTTCCCACACCCTGTCTTGGAATGGGAAGGGGGCATTTACCATTATCTATTTCCAATCCTTCCTTGCAGACTTTTTGCTATTGCATTTTTGTGTGTGCCTGTGTCTGTTTATCCTTGGATCCATAGTACTTTTTACACACCCTGACGACAACATGATTGCATGATGTTGAGTGTTCTATGTCCATATCTGTCTTACCCAATAGGCTACAAGCTATTAAAAGTCACCAACTGCATTTTATTAATCTTTTTATCTCCAGGAACCAACACCGAGGCAGGCACAAAAAGAGTGTGTTTCCATAGGTAGCTGCCTAGAAAACAAGTGTGGTTGAGTGTGCGCACATGGGTGTGAGGTGGGAAGAAACAGAAAATCACAGAGGAAGGTTTAATTGGAGTGTCATTTCCCCTTGTTGGCTGAAATTCCCAGAAGACATCTTGGATCTCTGCAGAAGCTGCAAGAAAGGGCAAGGTTGGAGTGAGCAGCTGAGCAGAACATTGAGTTAAGTGCAGGCACTGATCCTTGAAAGGCCTGGCTCATCCAGGGAGAGAGGGCGACTCAGAGGGTGCAGGATGTGCATCTGCAAAACCTCCCGGCTGGAGCTGCGCATTAAGATTTGCTTGGTCATTAAGATTCAAGGGGAGAAGCAGGGTCTCCCTGCCTGTCAGGTGCCTGTTGAGAATAGGCTGTGTCAGTACGGATCTGAACACTATGAAGGGCTTAGGAGCTACATCTCAAAACCTAGGGGGGAAAATAGTGCAAAATGGCTTTTGTCATTAGAGGTGTATTTTATTGCCTGAGTTTGGAAGGCTGTTTGCAGATGGGAAATGTGTTCTCCAGGATCTTTCCCACAGGTGGAGCAGGTCTTCTGTATTTCCAGCCTGTCTCCTTCCCTATTAATCATTCTGATTCTCTCATCCTGTGCAGATGTCATGGGCCTCTCTATTTGAAGACTTTATCGGTGTTTATCTTGTAGCTTTTAATAAATCATTTGCTGATGGTGTGTGATCCAGGGTGTTTTACATGAGTAAACGCCACCCTGGCCTCACCTTGCTGCATTCCTGTGACGTGTCAGCGTGACTTCTGTTCTGGCTCCTCCCTGAAACTGGAGCTAGAAAAAGGGAGTGAAATTGCTGTCTCAAAAAGCTTGTTTTGGGACAAGGGTGAACTTCACTTAATCTAATTATCTATAGTCATTATTGTATCAGAGGATGCACATTAAAGCAGAAACGGTTGCTGCAAGAGACTAGCACATACCATGGAAAAGAAATTTGCTCTTCAGTGAGGGATGCACTTCAATCTGTCTCCCGCCCTCTTGACTCTTTTTGGTTTATGGTATGTTCTAAACCAGGGAGTGGCAAACTATTCTTGGGCCACCAGCCCGCCTCCTGCTCTGTAAATAAAGCTTTATCGGAACACAACCACAGCTACTTGCTCACGTATTATCGGTGGTTGCTTTTCCAGGTATAATAGCAGCGTTGAGTAGTTGTGACCCTCTGGCCTGCAAAGCCTAAAATAATTATCATCTGCCCTTTTACAGAAAACTTGTGTGGGCCCCTGTTCTAGACATTTCACAGTTGTCATCAGTGGGTGGTGGTGCCCTGTCTCTGTCCTAGGGGTCCTCCAATCTGTTCCAAAATTCTGAAGAAAAAAGTGTCAGGGACAATAGTACCTATGCCCATGTGAATGTCTACATGCACACATATGTGTATACGTGGTTATAATGTATAGGTGTGTGCCTGGGTGCAGGGGGGAAATCTTGAAGGGTGTACACCAAGCATGTGAACAGCAGCCATCTGGGTGGCAGGATTCTGTGTTATCTTTCTCAAGAGTGTATATTTTTAAGGTTTTCTGCAATCACTGTATATTTTGTATACGGCAGCAGCAACAACAATGACACAATCCTTCCTTCTTTTGTTACCTGATTTTCCCTGTATGGTTGGTGACAGTGAAGTTATGTTCCCATAATGAAATTGAGCAGGGAAAATGTCCTTTGTAATTGAGAACTTAAGAAGCATTTGGTGACATCTGAGAACATGATCCCTCCTCCCCTGACACAAGGAGAATGAGCAATTATAGCTGTTTTGACATTAAATTTGAAAACAAAATGAATTTACATATGTACATACACACATCTACATGCATTTGTACGTGTATATAAAATTTCCTTTTTATTTCCCCTTTCCTGTGCCACATTTCTCTAGTTTCTCTTCATTTATTATAATCACTTTTGGTAGCCTACAGATGCCAGTTGTAAGTCAATGGCTTTGGAAAAAATAAGAAAATCTTTACAAAATATTTTTTGAAGAGCATGCATTCCTTCATAAGTTAGCAGCTACAGAAAGTAAAGACCACGTTTGCTTGCTCCTGGGAAATTTGCATCTGGGAATTCTTTGGAAACCGGACAAGGTCCCTTAAACTGTCTGTTCCTTGCTGCATGAACACTACATCAGGCACAACGGAAAATGGAAACCTAACTGCCTTTCCATGTTTTCTTTCTTTTTTTCTCAAATGCAAGCTTTGAAAGATCAAAGTCATGAGGACCAGCCAGGATTTGGGCTTGTTCCTGCCTCCCAAGTCAGCATAGCTGGGTGCAGAGATGGGTCAGGTGGTTCTTAAAACAGGTGCCTGAGTGCTGCCCTGGGACACTTGTACATTTAGGGGTGGGCAAGAATACTGCTTGTATTAGTCTGTTTCCAAACTGCTATAAAGAACCACTTGAGATGGGGTAATTTATAAAGGAAAGAGGTTTGACTCAGTTCTGCATGGCTGGGGAGGCCTCAGGAAACTTACGATCATGGTGGAAGGTGAAGGGGAAGCAAACACCTTATTTACACGGCGGCAGGAGAGAGAGAATGAAGAAGTGTCTCACTTTTAAACCATCAGATCTCGTAAGAACTCACTCTATCATGAGAACAGCATGGGGGAAACTGCCCCCCATGAGCCAATCACTTCCCACCAGGTCCCTCCCTTGATAAGTGGGGATTACAATTTGAGGTGAGATTTGGGCGGAGACACAGAGGCAAACCCTATCACTGCTCATACTCATTAATCTTTATTCAATTTGTTCTCCCTTTGTAAGACTCCAAAGAGAGTCCTGACTCCACAGCTATAGGTATGGCCAAGTGGTGGTGGCTGGTTGTGCAGAGGAGCTTGGTTTGATTCAGAATCTGCTTCCCTAAACCATTTGGATCTGTGAGGGTCCTGACATGAGGTGTGCCTCTCTCTCAGTGCAAATGAATAGGTACACATTGGCAACTCTGCATCCCAGGATATCATTCCACAGCAGGGAGACTCACCTGGCAGAGGCCCTGGTTTAACAGACATACTGGCAGGAAACAGAGCTAGGGGGTCCTCTCTCTCTCTCTGGATTCTGGCAAGAGTTGAAGAGGATCAGAGTAATGGATGTAGAAGGTTTTAAGCAACCCAACTGATGCCCTGTTAGATTGATTAGTTCATTTTCTAATAGATTCCCTTTTGTTTGAGCACCCTCTCTATGCCAGCTTTGGTGATAGATGGGACCTTTTTATCCCTCACCACTTCCTAACCCCACATTCGGGTCCCCAGGTTTATTCTGTTCCTCTACACTTTTGTCAAATAATCCCCTTTCCTCTATCTGAGGATGCCATCCCTTCTCTGACCTTATCTCTAATTATTCAAAACCAAGTTCTAGGTTTGGGTGTCATGTCTTTGTCTTCCAGGAATCTTCCCTAAAGCCACCTGTTCTGGAGTCAAAGCCAGATACCAGTTGTAAGTCAATAGCTTTGGAAAAAAATGAAACCTTTAAAAAATATTTTTTGAAGAGCATGCATTCATTCGTAAGTCAGCAGCTACAGAAAGTACAGACCAGTTTTGCTTTCTCCTGGGAATTTCCTGGAGACCAGACAAGGACACTTAAACCCTCTGTTCTTTGCTGCATGAACACTGAGTCAGGCACAGTTGAAAATGAAAATCATTATTTCCCTCCATGACATGCTCTCATGGGTTCCTCTCCATGCCCTGCCAGAGTTCTGGGCTGTAATGATAGTCTTTCCACAGAAACTGTGTGCCTGGAAGAGGTGGGAGAACAAGAAAGAGGAAAGAGACAGAACAACTTGTGATTGCCATATATTAGACTCTTGTCATACGTTTTTTTTTTTCCATTTAACCAACCAAAGAAGCCTGTGATGAAGTATTTATTCCTCTATCTTACTGACGAAGAAAGTCATAGTGATGTAAAACCATTTAGTCCAGAGTGATTCACTGTATGGCGGAGGTTAGAACCATCTCTACCCGACTTCCAGGCTCATGGCCTTCCTTTTAGGTCACATTTGTTTCTGGTGCTTAACAGAGGGAGGGAGGAATAAGGAGGGCTGAAGGAGAATAGTTCAGGAGGAATCAGGCACATGAAGACATGCCAATTTATGTGATCATGTGTCATGCTAGGAGGATGTGATAGGGACGGTGTTGGTGACATAGAGAAGTGTTCAGCTCTGCCCAGCAGGGCCCTGAGTGGGGGGTCATAGTGCTCAGAGATGGGGAACAGCAGGAAAACCTTCAAAGAAGGAGTAATACAAACATGGAGGAATTGCTTATACTTTTAATTTCCAATTGAAAATGAAAAAGCAGAGTATGTTTTGTTATTTTTTTTCACCTGGAAGTTTACTGAGAAATAAAAATAGTCTTGGTGTCTTCTGATTCCAAATTCTGAGTTTCAGAGGCAGGGAGAATGTTCCCTTCTGTTGGCAGTGGGGATGGTGACAGTCCCAGATATTGGTATGAGCCCCAAGGCCCTAATAAAGATTTGCTCCCTGGTTTTCCTGCCAGGTCTGATACGCTTCCATTTCCCAATTGAAAACATACTTAATTGCGACAGGCTTTTGGCAGGGATGAGGTATTCACCAGGTTCAAATCATCACACTGGAAACAGAAGAGTCAATATTCCAGTTTAAAGAGTTCAGCTCAACCTCTCTTGGAAGAGCCCTCCCTGGTCCTCCACCCACCTTTCCCTGAGGACTTGATTCTCTCAACTGGAATAGTCATCTCTTTATCACACCAGGGCGCTTGTGAGGCCATTATGTGGGATTTCTGGAATGAAGTTCTTATTGGAAGCAGCAGCTTCCTCCCCTATCCTCCTCCTCCAGGAACCTGTGGAATGTGATTTTCCATTTGAGAATCTAATCTGCATTTGGCTGGAGTGTTTCTCTTTACTGGGGACTGTATTCTGCAGGTCTCCATTCAACTTCCTTAAGAAAGCCCATTGCTTCTGTTGTTTTGGCTGTGTGTATGGGCAGAATTGTGAATTGAGCTGATTATCCGAAAAATGTAGGCTCCAAAGCTTTTGGCTCTGTGTGTCTAGAAAACTGAGCCAATGATAAAGTGTTCGAGCTAGAGGCTTGCAACCACTTTAATCAACCACCTTGTCATGTTACAGATGGGGATACTGAGGCTCTGAGGGAGGTAGGTATTTAATCAGCAGCTCACAGAAAATTGCTAGTTTATTCTATATTAGAAGCTTGGCCTCTATTTCCAAGTCTGTTCCTGGCCCCTTCCTTTCTCCTTGGGTCCTTGTATCACTCCTGCAAACATTTTCCCTTCAGGTCTGTCTGACTTGGTGAGTTGGGACTCCAGGATACAAGTATTCTGGGGGATTTTGTCCTTTTCTGGCTAATTTTTGTGTCAGGGCGTGGAATGAAACAACCCAAGCCAGACTCCAAGTTCCAGGTACATCACAAGAGGCTGCGCGAAAGAGTCTGGAGTTTGAACCAGGGAAGATTTGGGCATGAGCAACAATGAGGACTATGAGGCTAGGGTCAGGTCACTTCCCTTTTCTGACATCTTGGTTTTCTCATCAGTACCTTGGTTTTCTCATCAGTACCTTCCTAGTGGGAGAGTTGTAAGGCATAAATGGGAGAATTTGGGAAATGCTTGGCACCATTGTGCTTGCTCCATACATGTTGGCTGCCTCTCTTCCAATTTTGAGATTTCTGAAACCTTGGGAGTGTAATAATGAAACTGCCTTTGCAAAAATTATGGCAGTAAGAGAAATTTGACATAGCAGACTCTATGCTTCTAACCTCACAAGCTAACTCCTTTCGCCCACTCCTAGGCATGGGCTAACTTAACTATGGGAGAAATGTAGTTTATAGTTTAACCTTAAGGATGATAATAGCTCTCCCCAAAACTAGCCCCTTCTTGTTTGTGGACCCACTTTCGTAAAACCAATGGAAGGCCACACGATTAGAATTATGGGATGGGCCTGAATTTGGCTAAGACATCTGCATAGTTAAATGATAACTAGTCATTGCTTCCTACTTGTTGACTGCTCAGGTGTCACCTGGCTGGTGGTCACAAGATTTGTAAGTTCCCTAATTGCCCCTATAGATAACATTGCTATTGTAAAACCAAACACTGGTGTTTGAGATATTTTTCAGACCTTGCCTTCTGGTAGAAAAAGCAACGTCACCCTGACCAGTGACCCCTACCCAGGAACTTAGTCAGCGCATAAAGACAGCTCTGACACTCCTATGATTCCATCCTCAACCAACCAGAAGCACCCATTCCCTACTTTCCTGCCCATGAAATTATCCTTAAAAAACCCTAGCCTCTGAGCTCTTGGGGAGGTGGATCTGAGAAATATCTCTCCTCCTGTTGCGCAGCTGCCTTGCAACAATTAAACTCTTTCTTGACTGCAACAGTATTATCTCAGTGAATTGGCTTTATCTATGTGGCAGGCAAGAATCCACGGGGTGGTTACAATAAGACAGAGAAAAAGGGGAAAGGGGATATATGTTGAGCATCTACTGTGTGCTATGTTGTATGCTGTTGGAATAATCTTGTAATTAACCCTGGGGTGTTCTTCAGAGTAGAAGGAAGGAGTGGTAAAATCTTTCTCTAATAGCTTTTATGTTTGGCTAATCATGTACACAAATAGAGTCCATGAGAATGTTAAAACAGTCTTGAAGTTGGTCCAAATTATATATTCCAACCCTAACCAAGGCCAAGACAGTGAAGATGAAAGAGTGGCTGCTCAACTGGCTGTCTCATCCCTCCACAGGAGCTTGGAGACACTTAGGTTTCCCTGTGTGCTTTAACCCGTTTGCTCGTGTCCACCTGCTCCCAATTCAGCTCAGCCTTTGGCATGGGTAGCCAGTGAGGCACTAGATGGCTGTTGGGTGGGCAAGGTGGGAGGAGTGTGTCACAATTAACCTCTTCTTAGCACACTTGCCATAAGTGCTTGTGTCCAAAGAACCTTTCTCTCCCTTTCAACCTTAAGCTTCAATGCCAAAGACTATGACAGCAGAGGGAAGGGAGAGGAAACAAAACCTGTGGTCCGTTCTCCATGTCACTACACGTGACCTCATTTAGAACCCATGAGAGTTGTATAGATGAGGAAAGTGAGATTCAGTGAGGTTACACAACGTGCTCAAGGCCACATGGATAGAGTTGAATTCAGAGTTGAATTTTGAATGTGCTTTTTTTTTTTTTACTTCTTATTTTAAAGGCTGCATCTTTGTCTTAGCAACCCAGCCTTAGCTTTGGATTTCCATAGACCTGTGTTTGAATGTTATGTCATTTTGAACAAGCCGAGTTTGTATTTGGAAAATCAAATCCAGTGAAAATAGCTGTATGCTTTACATCTTTGTGTTAGTAGGCTTGGGCTGCTCTAACAAAATACCACAGACTAGGTGGTTTAAACAACAGAAATATATTTTCTTGGAGTCCTGAAGGCTGGAAAGTCCAAGATGAAGGTTTTGGCAGAGTTGAGTTTCTGGTGAGGACTTTCTTCGTGGCTGATAGACAGCCCCCTTCTTGCTGCATCCTCACATGGCGAAGAGAGAGCGCCCTAGTGTTTCTTTCCCTTTTATAATGCACCACTTCTATCAGAGCAGGGGTTCCCCCTTATGACCTCACTTAACTTTTTTTTTTTTTTTGGAGATAGAACTTCACTCTTGTCGCCCAAGCTGGAGTGCATTGGCACGATCTAGGCTCACTGCAATCACTGCAACCACTGTCTCCCAGGTTTAAGCAATTCTTCTGCCTCAGCTTCCAGAGTAGCTGGGATTACAGGTGCAGCCAACACACCTGGCTAAATTTTGTATTTTTAGTAGAGACGGGGTTTCACCATGTTGGCCAGGCTGGTATTGAACTCCTGACCTCAGGTGATCCGCCTGCGTCAGCCTCCCAAAGTGCTGGGATTACAGGTGTGAGCCACCAAGTCCTGCTGACCTCACTTAACTTTAATCACTTATTTAAAGGCTCTATCTCCAGTATAGACACGTGTGGGGTCAGGGCTTCACCATATGAATTTTAGAGGGACACAAACATTTAGTCTATACAATCTTTATGTTGGGAGTTCAGAGAATTAGACATGATGTTAGATTATAGATTTTGATCACAGCCTTCTTAAGGGTTATGAAGCCCAGCTACAAAAAGGGGATGGCAGGGAGAGAGAGTTGGTGAAAGCATTTTCAGGAAAAGCAAGTCTTATCTGAGGCATTTTCCCCTGATTTTGTTTTACCATCGGGAAGCCCAGACCCATTGTCTTGCTCCATTCACTTCTGGCTCTGTTTTTATTCTCCTGACTTGATTTTGCAATTTGTAAGTAAAGGAGTTAGCACTACTTTGGAATATGCTAAATGATGTGAACGTTGCCTATTATTCTCCTATCTTGTTATAATGCACTTATTAGTGCAGTTAACTAAATACTTCCAGATCTCCCCCAGCCCCATTCTTGGAGCAAGGTAGCTAGCATTTCTAGCCCACCATGAGTTATGTGTCGTTATGTAACTTGCTTTGGCCAATGAGATGGGAATAGAGTTGATGCACGTCATTGCAGGTAGAAGCTTTAAGAGCCAGTACGCGATCTAGCCACCTAACTTTTCCCTCACTCATTACAACCAGCAAGCTCCAGATGGTCCTACGGGAAGAACAGAGTCCCCAGCCATAGACACATAGCATGAGCAGGAAATAAATCTTATTGTTTCAGTCCACTGAGACTCTGGGCTGGTTTGTTACTGCAGCATAACCTAGTTTATCCTGGCCGGTTCTCTGCCGCAGACTCAACATGTCCTCCTGTCTACACTATGAGCCTGAAATCATTCAGCACCCGAAGATTATGTGCGGTCTGGTTTATCAGAGTTATCTTAATGAGGCTATCTACCAGTTATTGAGAACTCCTCATTTATAAGTTGTAGGCTTTGGCCTTTGACTTCCATTATCTCATTGAAGGCATAGGATAACTTTGTTAAGTAGGTGCTACTCTTCCACTTTGCATAAGAGGATACTAAGAATCTTAGTGTTGAAAGTATGTTGCAACAACAGACACAACTAGGAAGTGAGTTAGGTCTCAAGCTCAGATTCTTCCAACTCAAAAGCTCGTAGGGTTCTCATGATGGTACACTACTTTTTTCCTCTTCTCAGGTGTGTGCTGGTGCTTAGACCTCTGCATCAGGGCTTGAACTATCAGCTAATCAAAGACTATAAATCATCTAGTCCAAGGGTTGGCAATCTATGACCTGTGGCCCAAATCTGGTCTGCTGCCTGCATTTATAAATAAAGTTTTATTGGCACATAGCCATTCATTTCCCTGTTATCTATGGCTGCTTTTGCGCTCCAACAGAGGAGTTGAACAGTTGCAGCAGAGACTCTCTGGTCCACAAAACCTAAGATATTTGCTATCTGACCCTTGGCAGAAAAGGTTTACTGACCGCTGATTTAGACTGTGCTTCATTTGAAAAATTAGGAAACTGAGACCCAGAGAAGTGCACATGTATTAAAATAGAGAATTACTTTAATGCAAATCTATGGATAATGAACCATTAGGCATAAAAAAAATTCAGGGTTTATATGAATAGTCACTCTAAAATTGTATAATTTTAACTTCTCTCTGCATGAAGAGAGTGTGCTTTTCTCAAAGTTAATATATTATTTTTCAATAACCCTAATAGAGATGAAAATTTTTTAAAAATCCACTTCTGAATTCGTTTGCAATGAATTCTACTAATATTAGTTGGGACCATATGCCATTTATGGCATCGTCCCTATTTTAGTTCGTTTGTCCTTATATCATGAGCATTTCCCATATCATTAACATTTTTCATAAATGTAATTACTGATGGTTGCATAACATTCTGCTCTATAAAAATGCCATGATTTATATAATCATTATAATATTTTTAGATTTTTGTTTTACATTATGCTGAATCTTTATATATAAATCTGTCTACGTTTCTATATTTTTTTCTTGGCATTGATTCCTAGAAGTAGAATTCCTGGCCAAAGCATAGAATATTTTAACGGTCTTGATTTATTTTATAAATTTCTTTTTAAAAGGATTGTCTAACTTATATTCTGCCTTGAGAAGGAAGATGTTTGTCTTACTATACTCTCTGAAGTATATTGTTACATTTTAAGTCTTTCCTATGACAATATGTAAATATTTTATTTTTGTTTTAATCAGCATTTATCACCATTCAAGATGAATTTTTTTATATGAGATGATTTGTATTTTATTTTCTGAAAAGACTCCATTCTCATTATTTGCCCTTTAGTTGAGAATTCAAAATACTGTTAGAACTTCCCTTGATCTACTTATTAAGTAGTTTTGTTGATCAGTTCTACTATTGTCGTTTGTTATTTATTTATTTTTTTTGAGATGGCGTCTTGCTTTGTTGCCCAGGCTGGAGTGCCACTGCATGATCCCGCTTCACTGCAACCTCTGCCTCCTGGGTTCAGGTGATTCTCCTGCCTCAGCCTCCCAAGTAGCTGGGATTACAGGCGTGCACCACCACACTTGGTTAATTTTTGTATTTTTTGTAGAGACACGGTTTCACCATGTTGGCCAGGCTGGTTTCAAGCTCCTGACCTCAGGAGATCTGCCTGCCTTGGCCTCCCAAAGTGCTGGGATTACAGGCATGAGCCACTGAGCTCTGCCTGTTAATGTTTTCAAATTGGGTTGAAATGGTCCTTTCTGACCATAACCCTCAACTCCATCCCATCCTGTTCCTTCACCCTCCTATAAGTGTGATTTTGCCATTGTAATGATCTGGTTTCCTCACCTCAATTCTGCTCCCTCAGGCTGGTAAGTTCCTATGCAAACTGCAAAGCATCGTGTATATGGATGTTGTTATTGCTTAACCATGACCCCGTGTGTAGCCACTTCAGCATCACCTTAACAGTCTTATTGCCTTGACCTTTCATTGCTTCCCTCTGGCCAATCTCAAATCTCCGATAAACCCATCTAATGTTTTTGGTGTCAGAACACTTCTAGAAAGAGTCTTGAAAATGTGATCATTCAATGCACTTATTTGACACATACTCTTCGAGCATCTACTGTGTGGCTGGCACCATTCCAAGGGTTTGGTTTATGCCCATAAAAAAGACCACTGCTGTCATAGAGCTTGCATTCTGTGGAGAGACACAGTAATGAGTAAACATAATAAATCAGTATATTAATTATAAATGCTGTAAAAAAAGAAAAAGCAAAGAAAAAGTAGAGCAAAAGGTAGTGGAACAGTGTTTGCGGTATTCAGTGGCCCAGTCAGGTTAGCTTTCAGTGAAAAACTGAAATTTGAGCAAAGACTTAAGGCTGATAAAGGGAATAGCTGTGTGATATCTAGAGGAAGAGCATTTCCGATGAAGAAAGTGGCCCTATGCTGGCCTTAAGGTGGGCATATCTGGTGTGTCCAAGGGTCAGTAGGAGGCCAGTGGCTAGAGTGCAGCAATAGTGAGGAAAGATGATAGAAGATAAAGGCCAAGAGCTTAAGAAAGAGTCTAGACCATGTAAGGTTAGTCCAAAAAGTATGAATTTTACTCTGTGTGAAGCAGGAGGGGTGAGAATGATCACAGCATCTTGGATATGGGAATGGCTCGATTTAACTCAGGTTTTAAAAGGACCACTCATGTTGCTATAGTGAGGAGATTCTGTAGAGGTACACAGATAGAAGTTGTACAACTATTGAAGTACTGGTGTGGAGTTGAGGGTAGCTTGGTTCAGGGTGGTGGCTCAGTAGTGAAGGTGGGGAGACGTGATCAGATTGTAGATACATTTTGAAGGTATAGCCAACTAGATCTGCTGCTAGACTGGATATAAGTTCTTAGAGAAAGGGAGAAATCAAGAATGACTCCAAGGTTTTTGACATGAACAACTGGTAGGATGAGGCTGTCATCAACGGAGATGGAGAAGATGATGGGAGTAGCAGGCTTTGGGGTTAAAGTTTGGGAGCTGCTTTTGGACACATTGTATGTGAGATGTCTAGTTAGGGTTTTAGGCATGGATGTTGAGTAAGCAGTGTAGGGTGGGTTGCAAGAGGAAGATCTGAGCTAGAAATATAAAGTTGGGGGGACACTAGGATAGATAATATTTAAAGACATTGGAGTGTATGAGATCCCAAGGGAGTGAGTGCAGCTAGAGAATGACTAGCTCCTCTGCAGTTTACTGTACTCTGGTATCAGTTGGATTCTGTGTGCAGATTACTAATTCTTTTGCCTGTTCCTTGACTTGTTAGCTCTGTGCTGTTTAATCTGGGTTTTGACTCCTGCCAAGAGTTACAGGGAAGACTATATGATGCTGCATACTCTTTATCTTTCTGAAGCTTGTATATGATTTTAAGAACTCAGAAAAAAAGTTTATTTGAAAATTAATTCTCTTAGAGTAGCATGCACATCCATTTTTTTAAAGGAAAAGACAATCTTTTGAAGAAAATTTATGCTTTTTCTAGGATTCCTGTAACCTCTCTAAGTTGGTCAAAGCTTGTAGGTTAGGAGTACTAAGGTGGAACATTAGGGATGTGAACTCATTCATTCTGCATAGCAGAAGAAAGCCCTGGGTTAACACTTTTCATTTTTTCATCTCACTTGACTGTAGAACTTTTGATTGTTTCTCAAATCAAATCTTTCTCCCTTATGACATTTCTAACACAACATAGACTCTGAAAGAATATTCCAAGGAATGAATTAACATGGTATGGGCCATGGCAGTACCCTTATAATAAATGTGTGGTTCCCTATGGTGACAGTGCTCTTTGGATGTGTGATTTTTGGGATCCATTGGTTAAAAATACAGTTTCAGGACTTCATACTTACATTTAGTATGACTTGATTTATCTTTGCAATTTTCACAGTCATATATGCATTAAAATTTTAGCCTCTCATATAGAATACCCATCAGCAAAAGAGGGCAGAAGCCAAGAGATCTAGGAAATAATGTATCCCACTTAGAAGAGTAATGAGGAGAAGGCCCGAGATGGAGCTGGGTTATGTTACGACCACACCATTTGCTTACATGGAAACAGAAGGATGAAAAGTTCCCATAGGGAGATAATCTGGGGAGAAAGGCTTTGATACATTTTTGAGACACTAGAAATACTTAAGGATTTTATAAAGACAAATAGTTGGAGAATAATAGAAAGGCAATTAAAAACTCTATGAAAAACAAAAAGCTATACAGGCAGAGCAATGTTATTATTATGCTCTACTTAGCTTGATAAATCACTCTTACAGAGAAAGCCTTGTTTTTAATCATACAGCAAGATCCTTTTAGAGCAAAGTATGTTCTCAGGGTAAACCAACATTTTTTGAACATCCATTGTGTGTCAATGCCTTCTTGAACATAATCACCTTTTATGAAATACTAACAGCTTCCCTCTGTGATAACTATTTTCCATTTTACAGTGGCAAAATGGAAATATTTTGTGTTTTACAGTGATAACAACTCAAACAGAAGATAAGAAACTGGACCCAAATTGTGCAGCCACTTAGTAGCACATCTGGATTCAAACCCAATCTGCATGCTTTGAAAGCCCCTATTTTCTTCTACCTGTGCTGTGCTCTTCCCCAAGGTTTGGGCAGAACAGTTACAGAAATGACTGTCAACCACTTAAGTACTATAGGAATAATCAGCATTTTAGTAATAAATATTGATTAACAATGATATAAATAGTAACCAAAGCTACCCAAAATGAAAGCACAATTCACAACCCTAGCTGATGTATATAAATTAATGATTAACCAATTATTCCACTATAGTAATATTGAAGATAGCATTTATTACAGTCTTGAGATCAATGGTTCTCAACTGGGGGAGATTTTGCCCCAACAGAACATTTGGCAGTGACTGGAGGAGAACTCCTGGCACCTAGTGGATGGAGATAAGGGATGCTGTCAAACATCATGCAATGCATGAGACAGCCCCCATCCCCACACAAAAAACTGTCTAGCCTTGAGTGTCAGTAACACTGAGGTCAAGAAGTCCTCCCCTAAATAAAGAGTATATGGAGAGAAAGGCAACAAATGCAACTTGATTAATATGTGGACTCTTTATTCTTTTTTCCTCCGAAAGATAATTGAGTTTTTTGAGTGAATATATGTTTTCTGATCTTATTTAGCAGTGCTTTGATATGAAAACAAGCTATTTATACCAATGTGGATAAATTAACTACCTACTGATCTCCTGTCAAGGCTCAGTTATTTATAAAGTGTGTTGGCAAGAGGTCTGTGTATCCTCAGCATGTGGTAGGTTGTGTATACATATAGGCTGCTGCTGTCTGTGTGTGCACGTGTGTGTGCGTGTGTGTGCATATGTGTGTGCTCTTGCTGGTTTTGATGGGAAGTATAACCTGGGTTTTGAAAAAAGATGCCCTCCCACTACTTCCAACCTTAAGCATTCACTTCTTCCCATTAAGATTTCCCTTGCAACTTGGCCTCTTTTAAACTCCCATCTTGTGCATTCTCTCTTCTAATCTAATACCTCTGCGTACATATCTAAACATGATCAGTGACAGTTTTCGCTGCGGGGTGAGGCTTTTACTGACAAGGCCAGTGAGCGCTGATTTGAGACCAGCCATTGTGAGTGACTTCAGCTGTCTCTTCAAGTGACATCTAGCTACTTGAGAAAGGAGTGATGACGAAAGTTCTTTGGACAGAAAACTTTCGCTGACAAGAAGGTGACAGGTCCTTGCACAGCTGGTCTCTGATATGCCTCAGAATGGGCCACAGAGTGACTAATTTGAGCTTTGCAGTAGCTGGGAGGAAGTACAGGGCCCATGCATGCTGAGAACTTGAAGAAGTCTGTAAGACAGGCTGGCAGTGGACACGGGCTGGAGGAACCCATTGTTGGTGGGCAAAGGCCAGGAAACTTCGTTTGTTTAGAACATGAGAACACTGAACATGTTCGTGGTGAGTGGATATTTTGCCTGTACAGAAACAATTCTTGTCCTGGAAATGGTACCTTTTCTTTCTTTAGCAATTCACCTTATCTCTCTTCTCATTTGGTTGGGACTGTCCCGGGCTTCCTCGTTCCAGGGATCAGCCAATAAACCCCATCCCCTTCATCACAGCAATTGGTTCAGGGAGGGGTAGGTGACCCAAGCGACTCAATGAGACTAAATTGTGACTTGTGCCACAATTAGTGGGTGAGAGGTGCCCTTTTTTCCTGCAGTCACCAAGCTGTGGCTATAAATGTGGATTTTCTAGTAACCACTGTGTGAAACAAGTTAGAGAATGAACTAACTGGGAGAGAAATACAGAGGTAAGAAATGGAGAGAAGCATTCCAGTCCTAATGAAATTATTGGAGCCTCCAATCAGCTATGTTTGAACACCCATCTTTCTGGACTTTTTCATTACACAAAAAAATACATTATTGGTTCCCCTTAGCTGATTTAAATAGATTTTGCAACACAGTGATTCCTGATCAATACAAATAGCTCCATTTTTGAGTGCCTGCTATATGCTAGAAACTGTATATCCATTAGGCCATTTACCCTCACAACAACTTTGTAAAGTAGACACTTCTCATGTCCTCATTTAGATTTGAGAAAACCTGACACTTGGGGAGATTAGGTAATAATACCAAAGGGCAGGCAGTTAGTAAGGGTGGCACTATAAAGCAAGTTCTGTCTTATAAACGTTGCAGGTCCATTTTCTGTGGAAAGAACGTGAAGCATTGAAGTCAGACTGTCTGACTTTGAATCTTTTTCTTTTCTTTTCTTTTCTTTTTTGAGTCGGAGTCTCGCTCTGTTGCCCAGGCTGGAGTGCAGTGGCGTGATCTCTTCTCACTGCAAACTCTGCCTCCTGGGTTCACGCCATTCTCCTGCCTCAGCCTCCCTAGTATCTGTGACTACAGGCACCCGCCACCACGCCTGGCTAATTTTGTTTGTACTTTGTAGTAGAGGTGGGGTTTCACCGTGTTAGTCAGGATGGTCTCGACCTCCTGACCTCATGATCCGCCTGTCTCAGCCTCCCAAAGTGCTGGGATTGCAGGCGTGAGCCACTGTGCCCGGCCTGAATCTTTTTCTTAACACTTCTTTGCTATGTGCCATTTATAGGAAACTAACTTTCCTGTACCTGGACTTTTTCATCTGCACAATGGAGATTATAAATAATTTGTCTATCTCGGGATAAATGTGAGGATGTGAGAAGATGCACATAAAGTATTTGAAACAATGACTGAAACTCAATAAACAGTCAACGCACATTACCTATCATTGTTTTCTGCATCCAGGAAAGAGCTAGGGTGGCTATTTTGGGGTCAAGACCTATCAGGCTGTGCTCACTTAGAAAGGGCACCCCAAGATCCCTGAACACTTATGCTGATTGACTAGACCTAAAATTAACTATCCTGTTGATATTGGAGAAGTCTTAAAAATAACGAGTGTTTTAACTATGTAACACATCATGTTTCATTTATTCATTTGTTCCATAAGTGTTTATGGAGTGACTACTCAATGCCAGATGTTGAGTTGGATCCAGACATGAATAGATCAGAGCATTCCCTGCAAGAAGGGAAGAAATTGAAGCACAAATAATATTGATAGTATAGGGAAAGTGTTGTGTACTGTAAGAAAGATGAAGTAAAATACTGTAGAGCCTAGAGGAGGGAGAGGGGTTTAAAAAGAAGGACAAAATGAATGGTTTTAGGAAACAGATGTTGAACAGGCAAGATTTCCACGTGTGCAGTTATAGTGTTATAAGAAAGAGAAAAGCGTGAGCCAAGCCACCAGGACGTATGAGTCATACTTCTGTGTCCTCTTCCAAGGGCAAGGGGGTTGTATACAACTCATTGCCCCAATACCATGAGCAGGCTCTGTAATGGTAGCAGTAAGTCCAGTAACGAGGTCATAGTGATGTGCTGAAGGATTAGATAATCATTAGAGTTCACTTAGAGTTTACTGCATTTAATGGTCTGTTCGTCAGCTCATCGAGACATGGGAACAAAGCCCGTCTAAGCCAGCTTGGCCCAATACAAAGGAAAGGAAAGCTGGCTATATGCACTGATTTCTTTCATTGATATCCCTTTAATTTGTATGGGGACCTTACGTTCTAACAATCTCTGGTGTGTCCATATAATGGGCCTTGTCCTGTATTTTCTTTCTCAGTAGGATTAGAAAGTTGTCTTGGCTCATTCACATATGCTTTTTCCTAGCATTATTCACTCTTCCTAGGGATATAAGACTGTCTCTGTTCATTCATCCTCCATTCTCACTACTTTCCCTCCCTACCACTGAGGACCCATCATTTCCTCTTACTGGACCAGAGCATCTTTTCTGTTTCCATGGTGAAACCAGTATGCTCTCTATGCTACAACCAAAGTCTCACCAATCGTATTTAAAAGGGCTGGCTGGGGCGGGGGGAATAAATGAGGGTTGGGGCCCTTGAAGAACCAGGGACTCCATAGTAATCAGTAGTTGAATGTGGTTTAAATGTTGGAGCATGTTGAGTAATGGTTAAGAGATAAGATTGAAAGATAGTGGCCAGATGGCAGAGGGCCTTGAATGTTAGACAAGGGAATTTCAATGATATGTTCCCAGTGCATGAATCCTTTGAATATTTTGAGCATCAGAGTACCATGTTCATCTATCCATTTGGAAAAGATCATTGTGGCAGCAGTGTGGCAGGCAGGGTGATGAAGGTATGAAACTAGAGGTAGGACAATTAGCTGGAAGGCAGTCACAATTGTCTTGGTGTTGAGAAGACATTGATGATGTCTTCTCAAGGGATGGAAAGGAAGGGAAGATGTGGGAGATACTGTGATGAAGAGGAGCCCCGCCAGAGCACCCTCTTCTGCTGGGTGGCTTTCTGATCAATGTGGGAATATCCATAATGGTTAAAAGGTGGTAGATTTTGAATATTCAGAGAAAGAAGTCATGTTGGACCTAGCCCTGTCTCAACAGAGCAACTCATTTTTCCATGATACAAAAACCAGAAACATCATCCCCTTCTGGCGAGAGGGGTGAAGGGTGCAGCCATTTTATTATGTTTGTTGGGATTCCTCATCCCTGATTCTACTCCATGTGCAGGTTGGTTGAACTCAGGCCATTTGACCTAGAAATGTCTCTTCCTTGTGAGTTCCTCTCTGTGTGCAGCTCCAGATGATCTTAGGTGATTTATTTAGTATCTCTGTTGCTTTGTTTATTCTTTTAAAAAGTGAGCAATTGAACTTGATTTATAGGATTTTTGAGGAGTAAATAAAAAACATCCATATGAAAGCATTTAATAGAGTGCCTGGCTTATAGTAGATACTTACTAATAAGAAATTGTTTTTTCTCTTGTAATCATGGTAAGGGAGCAAAAGGGAAATAAGCCATTTTTCTTGACCTCTAAGGGCTCATGATCCAATAAGAAAAATAAGGGAAAGCAATATGGAACAAGACAAGATGGTGTCTCATTTAAGGGCAGGGTTTTCTAAGATGGGCCATATGTCCTTGTGGGCCAAGAGACTGGTAGAAAATGAAAACTTCAAAGAAAAAGAAGGATCAAGTTAGGCCTTGAAGCATGGTAAGGGTCTGGAAATACAGAAGAGATGGAAGATAGTTCCCGTCCAGAGGGTGCAAATGAATGTGAGGTCTGATTCTGACTCTCCTGACTTGGGTAGAGCGAGCCAGGAGATGAGTGTGGTTTCAGGATGTGGAAGAGCACTGGGCTGGCCATCCAGAGTCCCAGGTTCAAGTCCCGGCTCGACCTTCAAATAGCTCTGTGACATTATTCAAGTGCCATCGCTTCTCTGGACTTTACCTGCCTCATCCAACAAAGGGGGCTACAAATATTTGTTCTACGAGGATAAAAGGAGATAACAAATGTGAAAACAACAAGTAAAACACAGAATCCTGTGCACTTTTGAGTTGTGTGATTATATTTGACCACCAACTTTGCAGGAACACAAATAATTGGAAAGGATTCTTGTGCTCACCATGGGAAGGGACAGAATTTACTTCAGAGAGCATTTATTTCCATCACTCTGACTTTCGTTGTGCGTGGTACTCCAGTGGTGTGAGGAGGATACAAAGATGAATAAGATCGATCTTGGCCTCTGAGAAGCTCTTTGTCTAGTAGAAGAGACACACAGGTGACAATTAAATACAACACAGTGCGAACAGTGGCTATACTGGATCCATGTCAAGGGTCCATATCTAGGATGGAGGAGGGAATAATTGATCTTGTTGGCAGGAGATAGAAAATAATCAGAGAAAGTTTCACAGAATATAGTATTTCAGCTGGATTTTGAAGGATGAATAGTATTTCATGAAGCTGAAAAAAAGGATTAAGAATATTCTGCATTGTCCAATACATTAGCACTAGCCACCTGTGATTACTAAAGTGGCCACTTCAAATGTGGCTAGCAGTCTGAATGGAGATATGCTCTTAGTATAAAATACACACTAGATTTTAAAGACTTAGTGTCAGAAAAAGGAATATAAAGTGTTTCCTTAATAATGCTTTTATGTTGATTGATTATATGTTGAAATGCTAATATTTTGGGTATGTTGGGTTAACTAAAATATACCATTGAGGTTGATTTTTTTGATGTGACTATTAGAACATTTAAAATTACATGTGTCTCTTCTATTTGTGGCTCATTTCAGTTATGTTTCTCTTGGACAGCCCTGCTCCAGGCAAATGAAACAGTATGAAAAGGGACAGGGGCAGGAAAAGCATGAGCAAGTGGAGGTAACTGGGTGACTCCATTGGAACATGAAGGCTTCAAATGTGCGGGGTGGGGAAGGGGAGTGTCAGGAATTGTGGCTGAAAGTTTGGTGCAGATCATATCATCCAAAGACACTTGGATGATGCCCTGACAGCACTGGGGAGCCATTGAAGAGTTCAAGTGTGGGGGCAGCACAGGTGGGTTTGTGTTACTCATCTTCGGGGTGACTGGTGGAGGAGGTAGGAGAAGCCATGTTGGTAGAGGACATTGGGATGGTCATTGTCCAGGATGGTCTATTTGTTTCTCATGGCTGCTATAAGAAATTGCCACAAACTTGGTAGCTTAGTAAACAACAGGAATTTATTGTCTTAGGGTTCTGGAGCTCAGAAGTTCAAAATCAAGGTGTCAGCAGGGCCGTGGTCTCTCTGGAGGTGCTAGAGGAGAATCCTTCTTTGCCTCTTCCAGCTTCTGGTGGCTCCAGACATTCATTGGTTGGGGTTACATCAGTCCAGTCTTTGTCTCTGTCTTCACATGGCCTTCTCCCTATGTGGCTGTAAGTCTCAAGTCCCACTCTGCCTTTGTCTTATAAGGACACTTGGCACTGGATTTAAGGACAACCCCAAATCCAAGATGATCTCATCTTGAGTTCCTTAACTTAATTAGTTACATCTGTAAAGGCTCTTTTTCCAAATATAAGGATACCACATTCACAATTTCCAGGCATTAGGACTTGGATGTATCTTTCTGGGCATGACTTTAACCCACTACAACAGGTGGTCAGAGTCTAAAAGGCCAGGCATGGTGGCTCATACCTGTAATCATAGCACTTTGGGAGGCCGGGGTGGGAGGATCACTTGAAGCCTGGAGTTTGAGACCAGCCTAGGTGACATAGTGAGACCCCATTTCTACAAAATGAAAAGAGTCTAAAGAAAGGATAGTGAGGAGGGAGATGAGACAAAATATTCAAATAATATTTAGATGATAATTGAGATTTATGCATAAAAAGATACAAAAGTCTGATATTTGCTTCACACAAAAAAAAGTGCGGAGGGTGTGGGCGGGGGGATATAAATGAAACAAGATTTCACTGAGTCAACAAATTATTGAAGCTGGTGGGTAATATGAATGTCATAATGCTACCCTCTTTACTTCTGTATGTGTTTGAAATTTTCTAAAAAAAAAAACAGTCAAAAAGAAGAAAATTGAGAATACATCATTTCCTTAGGTTAATGACTTACTAATTCAATTTCTATTTTGGTTAAGAGCTCATGATGTGCCTGGTATTTGCAGAAATGCCAAATGCCAAATGTTGATAAACTGTGGAGTAGCCACAGATTTTTTTCCCCCCAGGGGTATGACACCGCTGTATCACCTGACAAATAAGCTGAAAGATTTACTTCGTGTGTAGGCGCACACATCTGTGACAAGATTTTGTCATAGGATAAATGCCCTTTCATCACAGGCAGGCGGGAAATTCATGTCACCTTGTCCAAACCCAGAGCAGTGAAAACGTATGACTAGCCAGGATCTTGTTAGAAGGAAAAAGTTTGTTTTTCTTAATCATCCTGATGTCACTTACAAGAAGGCATGAGCGACGGGGATCCCCTCTTTACTCCATAAACTAACTGTCATAGGGAAAGACGAGCCTATTTAACTGCAGGAAAATGCTGAAATAGTTTAATTGTCTTCCTTCGATGGCAGACGGTTGTTATCAGAGTGGAGGAGGGAATGGAGAACCCAGTGAAATATTAAATGCAGACAAAAATGTGTGGGTGAATGTGATTGTGTAGTTTAATCCATGTGCTTTTTTTTCAAGTCGTTTCTAGTTTCATTGCAAAGTGTGGTATAAAAATGATGTCAGAGGAATGGTTTGCTGGGTTATTTAAAAGCTTGCATACACCATTTACAAGGTATGTTGTTGATGGTTAAAAATGACATATTTATTATTCATGTGGTCCCCCTGACATAGAAGAAGCTGCTTGAAAAATGAAATGTAGATGAAAAAAAGGAAAAGTAATGGAGTTCGCAATGTAAATCTGTGGTTAAATGTGTCTAGGGCCATTTCAGGAGCTCAATATTGCAATTTTCCTATGAGACACAGCCAGCTCAGGGACATCTGAATCTGATCTAAGCACCACTTAATGAAGTTTTCTTGTATCCTTCAATCATTTGTCTTAGTTTCTTTGCTATAATCTTCACTTTTGGTCTGCATTCTTCTGACTGAAGTGGTTAGGAACATGCACCGTGGGCTCAAATCTTGGTGATGCCACTTGCTAAGCTTGAAGCCTGAGTCTAGTTGCATAGCCCTTCTAAAGGCCAGTTAGACTTTCAAGTGAACACAATAACTTTTCACTGTTTCAAAAGGTTGTTGAAAGTTAAATGATATAATGCATGTGACACCCTCAGCACAAAGTTTGCCCCGTGTGAGTCACTTCATAAATGTTAGTTATTAGTTTCAGAATAAAGATTTACTGGGGCTTGAAAGCAGTGAGAGAAAAAAATGAAATATACTTGCTAACGAGTGGTTTGCAGACCTGCAGCAGCTGCACCACCACTGAGAAGCTTGTGAGAATCTCAGGTTCCATCCTGGACCTGCTGAAAGTGAATTCACATTTAAACACAACACCCAGGTAATCCATACGTACAGTAACAATGAGAAGCACTGGAAACACTCCTGTTATAGGACATTGCAAGGAGTCTGTAAGGGAGAGTTTCCCTGTTGCCTTGGAGTTAAAAACACCATTACTAAGGATCCCACCCATTTCAGAGAGTGGTCAATAGTTGGATTTGACATTTTCCTGGATCCCAACCCCACTCCAGCTTTCTGGGGGTTTGCACAACTGGCTCCCCCTCTCATCCCAATTAGAAGCATGGTAATGGGGGAACTTACCAGTGTTGGGAATTATTGACTTCAAGTGCAGTGGAGTTTAAAATTTTTTTCTTCCTGTAAGCCATGTAAGGGAATAACTTCAGGGACATCACCTTTGAAGACTGGGGATGTTTTAAAGAATAAAAAAATAGGCATGTCATACCTAACTGGATGATAGCTGAGTTGGCAGCCTTCAGGCCCAGCCTGGTGGTGCCATTTGAACTAAGTGAGGCATGGTGTATTGGTACATTCTTGGGAGACGTTGGCATGTGTCTCCTGGAACATGGGAGTGTATCTGAACTTAGGGACTAGGGGCTGATGCTTCTCCCCTAGAGATTTGTGAAGTCAGGATGTGCCTGGGAACAGAACTGAGAAGACTACCCCACCCTAGGTTTTTGTGACCCTCAGGTAGCACAGGAAAGGAACTTCAGCTCCTCAGCTCCAGGTGAAACAACATGGAGTTGGAGGAGAAGCAGTCTTTTGATGTTGCCTGTGCTTGGGTGTGCTGGATAGGGGCATGGGTCATTAGCGTGGCTGAAGGGACAAAGCTTTCCCCATCTACAGAGTCCTCAATGATGGGCAGAATCTGAGGAAAGTTGTCTGCTGCCTTGGAAAGGATCCTTGGCAAAGAGACCACCTGCCATTTTGGGAAAGGCAGTTGGCAGCCAACAGAATCCTCACAGTGACAAAGTGAGACTTGTGTGGCTTCCCCACTGCCAGTCAAGTCACTATTTTTCCTCCTAATCTTCAATGCCAGGGAAGAGGTTCCTTAGAGCCAGCCACTGGGATTCTGTCCTTTGAAAGTTCTAGAAAGGGAGGAGAAGTGAAAATGAAAGCAACTCCCCTCCAGTTCTCTGAGCTGCAAGCCCAGCTCGTGATGAGGAAGGGGAGGATTTAAAAGCGAATATGGGCTTGGAGTTTTAAGGTGGGCTGGGCTTTTAAACATCCTTTCATAACTGGAAGTGACCATGATGCTTTGGAATCTATCCAAAAGTTTAGTAAGAGAATAGAGGTAGAAAATCAACAGACTATAGTCAAGGGTGGTGACTGGTGAATAATATAGATGCTTCTGATTTACACCTCACTAAGTTGTACACCTTGCTCAATACACAGGTTTTTCTTTCAGGTAGTTAACATCTGCAGTTTTGGCTATTGGTCAGCAATCTTCAGCTTTCATTTGCAGGTCAGTTTTCTCAAGGATGGATTTGAAGTTTTTGCTTGGAGCTGAGACCTGAGAGTAAGACTTGTCTGGTCTGCAGTTTGCCCACATCTATTTGGTCCTGTCTTGTCTTCTATTTGTTATAATGCATATGTTGACACTGTGCTGTGTTGTCTACTTGCAAATACTGACACAGGACAGAAAACCAAGGCCTGATTTAGATGATAGCAGGGAAATGAAACTGAAGGCATCTAATATCACATGATTCAGATCGAGAAAGCAGAAATCTGGAAAACACAAATAAATGGATTTCTGTGCTGATGGTAGCTTACATCTGCAATATAAACATTGACCAGAAGTTCTATGTTGAGACTGGAGGAAGTGTTTAACAGGTTACAGCCTCTTCATCTCACTGATGTAGATCTTCCCTGCACTAGATTCACCTTCAGTGCTGTGATCATTGTTCAACTGTGCAAAAGATTGTCACTGAGGAGTGGGATTGATGTGATCTCAGGATGTGAACTCAAAACCAATGGAAGGAAAAAATTGAGCTCTGGAAATTTTTGTGGAAGAATAAAGGCTGCCTCACAGAGGAGTGAGCTTTCTGTCATGTGAGTCACAAAATCTCAGTGTTTTTAGAGCCACCCTGTTGTGCTATCATATACTGGGTCTTATTTATTATTTCTGGGTTTTTTTGCACCCACTAACCATCCCCACCTTCCCTCCATTGTTGTCTTAATTCAGTAAAAACAATAGCTAAAGTTACCGAGCATTTGCTAAGCCACTCATCTGTCTGTCCATCCACCTATCTGTCCATCTGTCTATCAATCCGTCTGTCTATCCATCCATCCATCCATCTATTCATCCATCTATCTGTTCATCCATTCATCTGTCCATCCATCCATCTATCTGTCCATCTGTCCACTTATCCATCCATCCATCCATCCATCCATCCATCCATCCATCCATCCATCCATCCTCTATTATCTACTTACTGTTTTTGAAAATCCTCAAGAAGACCCTGTGAGGTAACTATGTCAATTTTACAGGTTGGGAATGGCTCCGAAGTCCACAGGTTAGAGTGAGAATATTTTTAATACCCAGAGGTAAAATGAGTCTCTAGAGCGGGGCTAGTCAGCTTTGAGAGGATAGAAAAGAGGAAACACAGAAGCAGAGTCTCAGAGGGCAAGGAATGCCAAGGCATCATTCAGAGGAGAAGGATTCTTGTCTATATATCCGGAGGCTTCATGATATCCTTCCTGGGCATGCCCACCCTTTAATGGGGAAGGTTGGCTGTTTTGGGAAGTCCCTTTTCCTAACCTAATGCTGAAGTGGGCATCAATTTTAGACTGTAAATCCATCTTATGTACCTCAACTGAAGCTACAGGAAGGAAATGTAATCTGTAATCTGAACATAAGTGACACTATGGATATGTGTGTATGTTTATATAAAATATGTCAAATTATAATCAATATATCTAAGCATACATTTCTTTTTTTTTTTGAGATGGAGTTTCGCTCTTGTTGCCCAGGCTGGAGTGCAATGGAGCGATCTCAGCTCACTGCAACCTCCGCCTGCCGGGTTCACGTTATTTTCCTGCCTCAGCCTTTCCGCATAGCTGGGATTACAGGCCTGCGCCACCACACCTGGCTAATTTTGTACATCTTTAGTATAGACAGGGTTTCTACATGTTGTTCAGGCTGGTCTCAAACTCCTGACCTCAGGTGATCCACCTGCCTCGGCCTCCCAAAGTGCTGAGATTACAGGCATGAGCCACCAAGCCTGGCTTAAACATATATTTCATATAAACTGTATCTAATTATATAATATTTTTTTCATAATTTGAATCTATATGTATACATGTATATACTGTCCTAGATTATCTGAGACACTGCAGGGAATGGGAAGGCAGTTTTCTGTCCATGCTGGGTGATATGGTTTGGCTCTGTGCCCCAAATCTCATCTCCAGTTGTAATCCCCACGTGTCAAGGGAGGGACCTGTAATCCCCACGTGTGGAGGGAGGCAAGTGATTAGATTATGAGGGCAGTTTGTTCCATGCTGTTCTCCTAATAGTGAATTCGCACGAGATCTGATGGTTTTACAAATGGCAGTTTTTCCTGTGCACTCACACACTCTCTCTCCTGCTTTCCGCCATGTAAGATGTGCCTGCTTCCCCTTCTGCCATGATTGTAAGTTTCTTGAGGCTTCCCCAGCCATACAGAACTGTGAGTCAGTTAAACCTCTTTTCTTTATAAATTACCCAGTCTTGGACATTTCCTTATAGCAGTGTGAAAACAGACTAATACATTGAGATCTAATATTTGCTGAGTCCCTATTGTGTGTCAGTCTAATCCAGCATGTATTAGAGCCAAAATTTGAACTCTGCTCTGGCCACTTCCAGAGTTGAAGCTCCTCCAATTCAGAGTTGGCTGTATTTCCCTGTCTGTCTCCTTTTTTTTGAAGTATTCAGTAATTCAGCAATCTGATCTCTATCTGAGCCTCAGGTAGACAGATGTGCTCTTTAGCCACAGCTAAGAAATGCAGCTGGAAATAGAGTAATGCAGGGGCTGGGAGCCATGTCCTGTATTGGGGGCCTTTCTTCTGATCCTGTAATTGAAGGGCACGGCTCAGCCAGCCCAGCCCCCTCTTGTGGCTTTCAGAGGGATATGGAGTGACATGAGTTGAGGTGTCTGCAGTTCTGAGGTGTAAATAAATCCACAGAGATAAATCTCAACAGCGGAGGTGCAATTTCCCTTCATCCAGTGCTTCTTGGAGGCTTCGAAGAGCAGCAGTTTGAGAGGGATGTTTGAGTCCCTTGCACTGAGCTGGATTTCCAGACTCTTGGCATATTGTAGGTGGCTGCGTAAGATCGGACCAGCTGGGGATGGGGCTCAGCCAGGGATGGAGCTTGGGTTGAGAGCATTGGATTCAGGTGTTGACTTTGAGCCAGAGCAGAATCCCAGAGGTAAGAGGAGATTTTCTTCTGGGAAATACTATCAGGCTTATCATCCTTTTGTGTTGTTGTTGTTGTTGTTTTTTATTTTTCTCTTTGTGAAGGGCAATCCTTTTTCTGTTTTTAAGAACCTAGAACCATGTCTTCAAAGTAGGTGACTGGGACATTACAACACTTCATTTGGTTTCTTTGATAGCAGATTCACATGACAGAATGGTTTTTACTTTACTTGAAAACTCTTCCTACCTTAGAATGCACCATAGAGTGGTCAACAGTGATTCCCAAGGGAACAGGAAAGCCACAGTTTGGCCCACCCCCAAAGGATGTGGTGGTGGAATTAATGTTGCCTCTGAGTTCATCCTGCATATATTTAAAGGTGAACTGTCTAGAAAAATAAATTTTTTTAAATGAAATATTTATTTTGCCAGCCCCATAATGCTTCTTGCTTTGGGTGGGGATTCCCTTTTTCTTCGTGCTTCAGGGCTCAATCTGTCACTGCCTTTCTTCTGATTTCATTAACTTGAGCTTGTGTTCATCTTGTGGCAGCTTAATAACCTTTATTTGTGGAGTTCCTCAAAGAAAGCCTTGGTTATAAATCCCATGTCACAGAAATGGAGTTATAAATGCTAATCTGTGTCACTGTATAATATTTATTATTTTAATTAAAGAAAATGGATAGTGACATTTATTTGGTCACAAGTTACTTGTTAATGGCAATGAATGACAAAAAAATTACTAATTTTATGAGCAAATCTCAGAATGTTTTTCAGTGATGATTCTGTTGTGCTTTCAGTATGAGTTGGACATGTTTTTGGAAGCCAGTGCTTGTATTTGGTGAGACATTCTTATCATATAGAAAAGCATCAGCTTACTGAGAGGGACAGTCAGAACTACCTGGTGAATTCAGTTGCCTTTGTCCTCAGCTCTCTTTGGCTTTCTGAGGTAACTGTGTGTGTGTGTGTTACTATCAAAGCAGAACAACTACAGTTTCAAGATTCAAGGATGTGTGCTAGGATTTTGACCCATGTTTAAGGCATTCTCACTGTAGTACACATTCAGACTGGGGAATAAGTAAACTATGTATAATAGTCCAAAGGCTGGGGACTTGCACGGTGTTTAAATATATGTTATTTAATGCTCAGATTACCGCCATGAGGAACACACTTTTATAGCTCTATCCATTTATTTATTCATTCAGTCAACATACATCATTTGGAATTAGTTGTTTTAGGAAAAAGTCAATGGAAGAGGAAAACAGACTGTTGTTTAGGAACTTGTGCAAAGTGCCATAGCCTGTAAATGGCCTTGCTGGCAGATGAACCAATCATTTGCGTGACTCCAAAGCCTGTGATCTTATCAATATTCTACTTTACTTCTGAAACAGCATCTTCTAATGATGTGAATTTGACCACAGCAGTGGAAAAGTCAAGGAGCTCTGTGGCACTGAGGAATTTGTTGCTGCTAAGGTTAATTTTTCTTTGTCAGAATATCTATAAAGTTCTGTTTGCTAGGGATTTTGCTCTTTTGGTTTTTGTTTGACTTGTTCCAGGAGTGAAAGGCTAAAGGATAGTGCTGAAAAACTGAAGGCAGATTTTTTTTTTAATTGCAAAAATTGTTAGCTTGTACACAGTCATAATGAATGTGGATGTACGTTTTACTTAAAATGGGAAATATTAAAATTAAAATAAGTTTTAATTTTCATTTTAAAAGTAAAATAACTTTTAATTTTTATTTTAAAATTAAAATATTGAAACACAAGGAGTATATTGTTTTTACTACAGTATGCTTGTAATTATTTTACCCCTTGAGTCCAATGACATTAGGAACAATTTTGTTCTATAGAGAGACACAGTCCACACTTACAAGGTGGGCTTAAAGATGAGGGCATATGAGGGAAGAGAGAGAAACAAATATTTATTGAATGTGTACTTTGCACTAGCCATTATACTAGGCAGTTGGCATGCATTCTAGCATTTAATCTTCTAAGAGATGTACTATTATTTTCCCATCTTACAAGTGGGAAAATTTAAGCTCAAACCCTTCTGGCTATACAACCACAAGCTGCTAAGCCAATTGCACCTAATTGGGGCATATTCCTAGGAAGCCCCTGATCATGGGTCACTTGCTGCCTGAATTGAGAGATAACATATACATATCAAAATGTATCATAAAGGTCTGATTCAGTGAGTTTTGACAAATGCATACATCGATGTAACATGCCAATCAATATATAAAACATAAACATCGCTCCAGACAGCTCCCTGGTACCTTTCCAGTCAATCTCCATCATCCAAAGGCACCCACTTTCTTGACTAGTTTTTTCTTGTTTTAGGACATCCTATAAATGGAACCATATGGCATATACTTTTTTTTTTTGAGACGGAGTCTCACTCTGTGACCTACGCTGGAGTGCAGTAGCACAATCTTGGCTTACTGCAAGCTCTGCCTCCTGGGTTCACGCCATTCTCCTGCCTCAGCCTCCCAAGTAGCTGGGACTACAGGTGCCTGCCACCATGCATATGGTGTATACTTTTAAAAATGGCTTCTTATATTTAGCGTATTGCTTCTTAGATTCATCTATTTTGCCATGTATCGATAGTTTCTTCCTTTTTATTGTTGATAATAATACATTGCATGGATATACTACCCTTTTTTAATTAGTTCACTTGTTACTGGATATTTAATTTGTTTCCAGTTTTTGGTGATTATGCATATAGCTATTATGAGCATTCTTTTACAACTCTCTGTGCAGACATATTTTCTCTTCTCTTGGGTGAATAGGTAGGATTGGAATTGCTGGGTCAAAGTCTAGGGGTACACTTATACGAAACTACCAAGCTGTTGACCAAAGTGATTAGTAGCATTTTATGCTCTTGCCAGTAGTGTGTGAGAATTCTGGTTGAATCAGTGATGTGGTCTATGACTCCAGTGTCAATTCATCTCATTGACATTGCTTGGCTTCTGCCACTAAGCTGTGATTGCTGGTGTGAATGGACTCTAGTGAGGAGAGCTGGAGTTAGCAAAGACATGAGGAGTTTAAATAATAGTTCTTGTCAAGCAGTCTCCCTTCACATAGTAGGGCTTCTCACAGGAAGAAGCCTGACTAGGAGCATCAGGTTTGGGGGCCAGAGGCAGCTAAAGGCTGGTATACAGGATCTGGGAACTAGAGGCAGGAAAGGGAATGCTCTCAAAATAGAGAAATGGAAAGAAAGTGAATATGTCATTGATGAATAATGTTTTCCTTGAAAATTTGCCCCAGATTATCCACATATTCAAAAGGGTATACAAACTCAAAAGAATAAATGTCAACCTCTTAGAACTATTGGGTGTTTTTTGAATTGAACTAAGATGGTGGACACATTTCCAATTTGCATGAATTCTTTGGTGAGTCACTGGTAAATTACAGAATTTGGGTAAGAGAACATCTGATTTAGAGGTTGGGTGACTCAGATACATGGTTAGGAAAGCCGTGCCCCACCCAAGCCCTGGTCAGCAGCATAACTCAATTCTAAACCACCTTGGAAGGTAGGGATAGAGTTGCAGATACACTTTCTATCTCTTCTCTCAGGATGACCTAAAAGACTAAGAGTTTGCCTTGCACGTCAGCCAACTAGCTGTGATGCCTAAGCAACCTCCTGAAGCAGCCTGTCATTGGAGGGAGAGTTACGTGGTGGAGCTTTCTTTCTCTCTCACAGGGTCTCGCCCGATAGATATTCCCCCATCCCCACAGCTTGTCTTTCAGTTGCTATCACCAGAATTAGTTGAATGAGCATTCCAAGTCTTCCCCCATACCATCCAGTTCTCCTCTGTTACACTTGCCCCATTTTCTTCTTGTGTTATTTTCAGATAAGGAATTTTTACAGTAGACACAAAGAGCGAGAAAAGAACAGTTTGGTGTGTATTTTCTTTCTGCTTTCAGGATTGGTGGTTTATATACTTTGTTGACTCCTGTCTCCTACCATGATTGATACTGGAGACATCATCGTCATTATATCATTATCAACATAATCTTAACCATTATGATCATGATGGTTAATATCTATTGAGGGCTTACTCTGTGCCCAGAGATGTTATAAGTGCTTAACATGTATTATCGAATCTAATTCTCAAAAGAGTTCTCAGGGTTTGCATATATTGCTATGGGTTAAGTTACTTGCTCAGGGTCCCATCTTAGATGCACGTCCTTGGTTGAATTTGGTGGCGAAGACTGAGTAGGTCTTGTTTTGCTCCTGACATATGTGACATCTAAAGTTGCTAAACTTCTCAGAAACTAAATCATCTCAGTAAACATGGGGAAGAGAAAGTGTGAAAATTTTATTTTTCTGTTGCCTTGGATAAACATATAGGTACTAGTCTTGTTCTTTTGGCTCATATTTCATTTTTAATAAAAGTTTAATTTCTGTGGGTACATAGTAAGTGTATATATTCACAAGGTACATGAGATGTTTTGATGCAGGCATGGAATGTGTAATAATCACATCATGGAGAATGAGGTATCCATCCCCTCAAGCCTTTATCCTTTGTGTTACAAACAATCCCATTATACCCATATTTATTTAAAAATAGACAATTAAGTTATTACTGATGATAGTCACCCTGTTGTGCTATCATATACTAGGTCTTATTCTTTCGCTATTTTTCATGTACACATTAACCATACCCACCTCCCTCTCACCACTGCTCCCACACTCCCCCCTCCCCAATCCCCATCACTCTTCCCAACTTCTGGTAACCATCTTTCTACTCTGTGTCCGTGAGTTCAATTTGATTTTTAGATCCCACAAATAAATGAGAACATGCAACGTTTGTCATTCTGTGTCTGGCTTATTTCACTTAATATAATGACTTCTAGTTCCATCCATGTTGTTGAAAATGACAGGATATCATTCTTTTTATGGCTAAATAGTACTCCATTGTGTGCATGTACCATGTTTTCTTTATCCATTCATCTATTGATAGACACTTGCTTCTAAATTGTGGCTACTGTGAACAGTGCTGCAACAAACCTGGGAGTCAGATATCTCTTCAACACACCGATTTCCTTTCTTTGGGGTATATACCCAGCAGTATGATTGCTGAACATGCTTCATTTTTTGATCATTAAATGAAAAATATGCAAAATGACTGTTAATCTTTACAATGTTCCTTTGATTCTACTCCAACTTTATTTTCAACAGTACAGATGCTTCTATGCATGCAGGTATGCTTCCAAGAGTGTTACCATAAATCATTCTTATTAAATTTTAGTTCATTTTCAGACCAGCTCTAAGATCTTCAGCAGAAATTTTCTTGCCAAAGGCTTTCACAGTAGCCTGGACTGTATTACAGACATGTTTTACAGATTTGTAACACTCTTTCATGATGAAATTTTAGACTAAAAAGAGCAGGTCACTGATGAAAATAGAAAAGAGAGGTAAGGTGGCAGAGCTCCAGAAGAAAGCTTTGTAAGGTAGCCTTGGGACAAAAAAAGTAGAAGCCAATGAGAAGTATGCTTTGGGTTTTCAGTGTCTGAAAATGGGGAGAGGCTTATACTTGAGCTGAGGGGAGTGATGGAACCTAGAATAGAAAGGGAGGGGCTACGTTTATATATATGGCTAACTTGGATCTTGAGATGTTTGGATCAGAGGAGACGCTGGGCAGGCTAATCATTTTCCCATCTGAAGCATCTATACCACCCCAGTGGGACCAGAGTTGGGAGACTGATACTGATGGTAAAATATTTATTTGTCTGCTCTCTCAGCTCAAGTCTGTCTCCATAGCAGAAAACTTTCAGTCCTTGGGCACATCCTACTCTGTGTTTTGGCTCTGCTTCTTTATTCCTTGGTCTCTTTGAAGTTAAAGAAAAAAAAAAAAAGCACAGGGACAGGGTAGCCTAGCTGGTTCAGAGAAAGCATGTCTTATTTGGACACAATGTCCAAGATTCTATGATTAGTATTTTCATGTTGTATTGTGGACTCCTTTTCCTGGTAATTTTCCCCTTTTTAGTGTCTTAATTTTTAAATCATCTTATTTATAAAAATTAGTTTGTGACTGGGTCAATTACATTCATGCTTGGGACTGAATGTTTATGTACTCCCCAAATTCAAATACCATCACCAATGTGATAGTATTTGGAGATGAGGCCTTTGGGAAATATTAATAATTAGGGCATGAGGTTGAAGCCCTCGTGATGAGGTTAGTGTCCTTAAAAGAAGAGACAGGAAAGATCTTGCTTCCTCTCTCCCATGTGAGAATACAACTAGAAGATAACTACCTGCAGGAAAATAGTCCTCACCAGAAACCAAATGGGTTAACACCTTGACTTTGGGCCTTCCAGCTTATAGTACTGTGAGAAATCAATGTTTGTTGCTAAGCTACTCAATTTATGGTAATTTATTAGAGCTGCCTGAATTGACTAAGACACATTGTTATGACTAAAAGTTTTGAAGTCTTTGCAGGAACAAAAAAGCCTTTTAAATTAACTAAGAATCAACCGAGAATAGCATAATATCATGGAAATAGCATAATCTTTGAAATCGTACAGAGGTGGGATCATATTCCACTTCTGACACTTAGAAATTAGAAAATAGGTGACTTTGGGAAAATAGCTTAATTTCTTTGAGTATCAGTTTTCTGATAAAAATGGGAATATTGCTACTGAAAGATTTAAGCATATAAAACATGTAAGCTGCTTAACACAGAGCTTATAAGGTATATGGTAAAGTAAGTAGCTATTACTCACATCCCTCAGAATACCAGAATTTTGTCTGACAATACCAAGTGTTGGGGAAGATGTGGAACATGTGGAACTGTCATACACTGCTGATGAGATGAAAAAGTTGGTGCGACCACTTTGGAAAACTGTTTGGCAGTATCTACTAAAACTAAACATCTGCATACCCTATAATCAGCAATTCCAGTCCAGGTATATACCCAACATAAGAGCATATGTATGTGACTGCAAAAGGCATGCGCATGAGTATTCATAGAAGCATTATTCATATAAATCAGAATGGCAACACAACTGAAATTACTGTCAACAGTAGAATGGAGAGATAAACTGTGGTGTATTTTATAGTGGAATGCTATATGACAATGAAAAAAATGAGCTATGTCTGCACATAGCAAATGGGTGAATCTACCAAGCATAACATTCAGTGAATGAAGCCAGGCATAAAGGAGTACATACAGTATGGTTCTATGTATGTAAAGTTCAAAGAGAAGCAAAACGAATCTATGTGTTAGAAGTCAGGAGAGTGATTGCCTTTGAGGAGGAAGGGACTGATAACTGGGGGGTAACAAATAGGTTCTGGTGGGGAGCAGGCAGTGGGCTGGCCATATTCTATGTGTTCCTGAGTTTGTTTTTAATCTGGTAGCAGAAGTGTGGGCACTTTGTGAAAATTTCTGAAGATAGATTTGCGATTTGTGCACTTCTCTGAGTTTTCTTTTTGTGCTTTAATAAAAAGTGTTTACTTAAAAATACAGCTGTTATCGCTTCTTCCTGTTAGTTTTCTCTAGAGGGGTCTCTTTGACTCTCTTGCCTTTGCAACCCCTGCTCCAGTTGGAGACACTTGCTGCAAAGGCAAATCCCAGTGCTCTAGAACTCCTCCATTGTCAGCTTTCTGCCCGCCCCCTGGGGTAATCTCAGAGACAGCACTGTAAAATCGGACTTGATCTTTCATGACAAATTCTTCCCTGAGCGGGGAGGAAACAGCAGCCCTGACCCTCAGGCATGGTGTACTGCCAGCCCCTCAGAGCTCTTGGTTGATTAAACTCTACATCTTGCAGTGCTTGCAAAGTCCAGGATACTGTTTAGATCTAAGCTGCTGGAGGGAGGCCCTGATGGAAATGCTCACATTCTGAACCAAACAATTAAAATGTTTTTAGACTTGAGCACAAGTTTATCCGTAGCTCCTGGTATAAACTACACTAATGCCTAGGGAAACACCTTGCTCTTAAAAAGGAGATTAGTTAGCTTTGAAGGAAAGCAATTCATTTGCAGCACTAAAGTCACTAAGTAAAGTTGGTGGAAGCTTCTAGGACCTTGATCTCCTCTGTTCCCTCAGGGGTCTATGTTTTCCAAACAAAAAATACTAGGTACCTAGTACGTACCAGACTTGACGTGATGCTTACACATATATTATCCCAAATTTGATTCCCAGGATAACTGATAAGGATAGCATTATTTCTTCCCCCAGATGAGGAAGTTGAACCTCAGAGAACTTAAATAAGTTGCTCATGGATATGTGGACTATTAAGCAACTCAGGAATAGCTAAATTTTAGATATACCTTTTTGATGACCACAGTTGAGTGTCACCAAGCCAACCAGTACAATGGATTTCATACTCGAAGAACTGAGGAAATTGATGCCAGGATAATATTAGCAGAAGGTTAGGGAAAAATCTCTAGATGAGGAGAGCCAAGCAAGCTAGAAACAAACACACTGACAGCAGACAGCATCAACACCTACATCATCATGCCTCATAATTTTTGGAAGTGTTCTTAATCTGTTTTATTGTGATTTCACAGATCAGTGATTGTCTTGGGTGACTGGCCAGGTTGCAGGCTTCCCAGAGTGAGCATCCAGGCTAGAATTGTGCTGATAATGACCTTCAATGTGCATTTGACAGTCAGATTTAGTCATTACCACATTTCAATGGCCATAGAAAAATGCCATGGATGTGCCCCTATGTCATTCTCTGTGACCTCTGATATGCCTAGTAATGGAAACCTTCAGGACATGGTGGGTTTTCTTTTGTCGAACCGACGGGTAACTGACATTGCCGCTCTGTCCATTCATTGCTTCCATTACCACTTGTGAGTTAACTCAATCCTTGAAAACCTATTGATTAAAGATCAATCACAACAGTGGCCCAAGTGACTAGACTTGCAATGCCACATTTTAGGGCTCCCTGCCAACTCCTTGGGCAGTTCTGCTTGCCCAATTAAACACCTTGCATCACCCTGACTACATTTGCAATGATGCCTCTCTTCTATTCACCTGTTATTGAGCATTAAAGGCAAACTCAATTTTATGCAGATAAATAGAGTTTAGTGGTAATGTGCCTTATGACCTTTCAAGTGACAAGATGACATTAATTTTTAGGGATTCTACCTTCTCAGGCTGTCACTGTGAGCATGTAACTTGATGAGAATGGAGGTTTCTGCATTTTGAGGATGTACTTACAGTTTAACATGCTGTTTCAAATGTAAGGAGGCTCTCTCTTTAATTTTTTTTTTCACCAGCTTGACAGTTTTTCAAACATATTCACTGTCAGCCCTAACAACCTGTCAACAAATGCCATTATGTGAACATTGCCAAGGCTCACTTGAGAACTGTGGAGAGTGACAGACATGCCACCCGGATACGTTTCTCAAAAACCCAGGGCTGAAACTTTTGAAAGACACTCAATCCCTTCCAAGGAAAAAATGAACAGTCAGATCTCCAGGAAAACAACAACAACAACAACATACACTTGTCATATCAGATATCTGTTTCTTTCCTGGGCACATTAAGGTGTATGTGAAGGAATAAAACATACAGAGGACAATAGCAGCCAAGATCCGAGGCCATGCCGCATCTCCACAGTTGTCTGCGAATCCAAGAAAGGAACAGAAAACCATTTTTTTCTTTCCTTCCACTAGAGAATTTAAGGGGAGGCTACCTTCATTTTTAGGTTGAATATTTCTAGGGGATGGAAGTGAAGAAAGAGTAGTTTAGATAAAGCAAAGTGAAGCCAACCATGAGCTTCAGACATATAAAAAAGAGAACTCGCCCTAATACTGGCACAGAGCGTATCTTGGTGGGAAACTATGCGGAAGTGTGGTGGGATAGTACCAGAAACTTCGGATGTGGAGCTAGAATAGCTGGATTTGAATCCAGCTCTGCTGTTGAAGGGTTGTTTGGCCTGGAGCACTTTAATTTGACTTCTGCCTCTGGTTCCTTATTTGTGTACTGGGAATGACAATGCTCACCCCATTAATCATGAGGATTAAATAAATGGGTCTTGGCTCAAAAAAAATGTAGCTGAAATTTAAAACTTAAACTGACTTGGCAAGAGAATGTCTTTGACACCGCCTCCCCCGCTTTATGTACTTAAGACATAAGGCATTATGTCTTAGTTTTGGATGGAATTTAGCTCTTTATTTGTAAATTCAACCTGAGTGAAATGTTTTATGTTTTGGGTGGTATTTCAAACCAAAGGCAACCCTCCCCACAACAGTGGTGGGAAAGGGAGGGAGGGAACAGAGATGATAAAAGGAGCCAACCTGGACTGCAGTTATGCACAGACTTCTGTCCAAATGACATCCATTTTCACTTTGATGTATCCAGGGGGCTGAGGCTGCCAGGTGGTTGATGTTTGGCCAGTTTTCTCCTTTTTATTTTACACTTCAGAGCTTATGAAGAATCCTCCCCCACAGAGGAGACCTGACAAAGATCGTCTCCTTGATCAAACTCTGTTCAAGCTCCTCTGAAATTTTCGACTGGGGCTGACTTTAGGGTTTCCATGGTTTTGTGTGCATTGTCCAATTTTAGCAAGAATCCAGCTAAGTCAGTTTACCCAGAACTCGCCACCCTTGATATCTGGTCACTTTCAGCACCTAATTGTGTTTCTCATCCCTCCACCTCCCTGAGGTGACTTCCAATCACCCTACCCTGTCTTCAGCAAGAATCCTTTTATGTCAGTTTAGCCAAAATCCCCCTTTACTCCTGATGTTTCCTTTCAGGAATTTTTCATCCACTGACCTCTACCATGCTCCTTGTAAATCCTCATTTGCTCATGCTGTACTCAGAGTTGAGCCCAATCTCTCTTCTGCTCTGTGAGACCCCATTGGAGTGGTCCTGATACCTATTGTGATGGTCCTACATGAAGTCTGCTTCATGATTCTTTAACAAGTGTCACGAGTAATTTTTCTTAACAGAGCCACAAAAGGAACAAAGAAACAGTTTCCCAAGCGCTATCCAAGAAGAATGAGAGTCTGCCTTTAAGTCTTGGGTGTCTTGTCCTAAGAAAGCTTAGAAAGGGGGTATTTAGACAGAATTAGGGTGAGGCCTCCTGGGGACCTAGCCTACAAAGTAGAGTCTGGACATTTCAATGATGAGTGTACCTGTGTCTTTTCTCCTGTATATTGTGTTTATAGCCATATCTTCTATTTGGGATGTATCTGAAATACCTTTGTATTCTTCGAATTTTTCTCTTAGGGCTGGGATATTTTTAAAGAGTTGGAACTTATTTCCTCCCCTATGTTTCTATTTGGACTTTCTGTGTTGATGATGGTTGACTTATGATTTAGAGGGAAGTCTTTGATGTTCCCAGGAGGTATTGATCCAACTGGACATCACAAATGCTGATTGCTGGTACTTATCAAGGGTCCTCATATCCCCTAAGAAAGCCCCAAAGGACAAATACCTTCTGGATTGACTGGGGGTAAAATCCATATTTGTAGGTTCATAAGCTCCTTCTTTCCTGAAAACACTATGCTACTTATGATCATATATGGGGAGTTTTGTTGATGGTGTGAGGAAAAACAGAAAAGGGCTGGGAAGATGGGATTATTATGGCCATGGGTTTATCCTACATATAGGTCTGTAAGAACCTTGACCTTTCTGCTTGTTTATCAGATATGACAGATGCTGTCCTATTTAATACACAGCTCAATCTCTCTGAGCTTCCATATCTGCCAGCTGTGAAATAGGGATAATGTCAGCTTTAGAGCCTTTGGGGAGATGAACTGAGACTGTTCATGAAGGAAACACTTTATGACTACCTGTGGGGGTCAGATTTAGGTGGTAGCAGCTGTGGCTCTGAAAGTTTGTAATGATAATGGGTTGGAAGCCAATTGACATGAGAACAAAATACCTGTTCTGCAAATGTGATGAAGTTGCTGATAATTGAGATGATGATGATAATGAAAATAATAATTCTAACCTTAGTTAATTTTTAGAGTATTTACTTTGTACAGTGTATTCTGCGTGTGGAATATTATTTAAGTTTCCAATAAAATCCATCATAATTGAGTTAATTACATACTACTCTTACGCCTTTTCTAAAGATGAATAAGCTGGAGTCTAATTGGAATTAACTTTCTCAAGGTGAAACAGCTACTAAATGGAAGAGCTAGTTCTACTTTTGTCCAAGTCCAGGGCTAGAGACCAGTTTCCAACATACATCATTTTCACAAAGTCTAGAACTCAGGTTCCTAGACTTCTTTATGCAGCTATGGGGTTTTTTGAATTTAAACTTCCGCTGTTCTTCTCTTTGCTTTTGTGCCCTTGGGAGCAGAGGCTTCACCTTGGTTTTGGCTGTAACTCCCATTAACTCTAATGGGTGTGCAGCACATCTCCCCCAGCATGTCAAGATGAGATTATTTTCCATCCAATTGTTTTAATGTTGTGGGTGTTGAGTGAGTCTACATTTAACCTTTGGTTTCATTATAAGGTTCAGAGCAGACAAAGTGTGGGGAGAAAATAAGCCAGGTCACAGATGCCAAGAAAAGATAGATTAGAGATGGCTTTATGAAAGCACAGTGTACAGAATAATAGAAAAATAATTACAAGTGCATTTGAGAAGTGGAGAGATCTTGCTGCCTTAACTTTGAATGTTAGATGAATATTACCAGAATGCAGGATGTAAAATGCTAGGAGAATAAAGAAAAACACAGTGCATATTATCTAAAATTGCAATAGAATTTCCCTGTTTATTTTTTCATTTTTAAAAAATGTAATAATATTCGTGATTTTGTAGAGTGCATCAGAGTCTCATATACACAATTTTTAAATTTCGTTTATTTTCTGATCCTCATAATAATCTTGTTTAGTTTGAAAGTTCAAGGGCATGGGCTGGGCGCAGTGGCTCACGCCTATAATCCCAACACTTTGGAAGGCCGAGGCAGGCAGATCAACTGACATCAGGAGTTCAAGACCAACCTGGCCACCATGGTGAAACCCCCGTCTTCACTAAAAATACAAAAATTAGCCTAGCGTGGTAGCGCATGCCTGTAGTCCCAGCTACTCGGGAGACTGAGGTAGTAGAATCACTGGGATCCAGGAGCAGAGGTTGCAGTGAGCCAACATGTGTCAGTGCACCCCAGCCTGGGTGACAGAGCAAGACTCTGTCTTAAAGAAAAAAAAAAAAGTGAAAGTTCAAAGTCATGGTCTTTGGATGCTCTTGCTTTGAATCCCACTCATGTCACTTATAAATTTGTGACCTAGAGAAAGATACTTAATCTCTCTGATAATAATGACATATACATTTCTCATGGGATTATTGTAGGTTATACCTATACATCCTACAATATTCCTATATATCCAACATGGGAAATGCACAAAAGGAGAACGTAGAGACTGTGAGTATATGATCGGGCGTGGTGATCCTTGTTAATGATACCAATCTTTATCTCATGGGCAGCAGGACAACACTGAAAGCTTTAAACCAGTAAGTAGCATGGTCAGACTGACATTACAGCAAGTGTTTTCCAAGCTCATCAGAACCAGGGAACTTTTATCTCAGCTTCCTATCTCAAAAACAACAATTTCAAGTACTAGGAGTCATAATGGTTTCTACCAGAAAGTTTCCTATGTTGAGAGAGGAGGGACAATGAGCTGCATATGGGGCAGAGTTTAATTTCTGCCTAACAAGTTAAACTGCTGCTCAGAAACTAGCCCTCCCAGAACAAAATCATTAACAAGAACATTCATACATCCATCTGAAACCTTGATAGATAACCTTTTGCTAACAGGCTCAGACACCATCTTTGAAGGTTTTACAGGCATTACCATGACCCTTCCATGGGCTGCCAGTTCCACATTAAGCCTGAGGTACAGCCACCAGATGGTGATTAACACCAATCCCAAACCTATCATTAGGTTGACCCCATTGCACTTAGCCAAAATTAGGGAGAGGAAAGCTGAATGCCCTGTGAAAGCAGGCAAACACGAGGTAAATAAAAGAGCAAATGTATTCTCATTTGTATCTTATACTCCAGATGTGGGGAAAGTTGATTTTATGACCTTCCCCTCTCCTAATAGTTGCCTTAGATTCTTTCCCATTTACTTCCGGTTTTGAAATTTTTAAACTCAAGAGAAGTGGCATTTACTAAGCATGCTGTAAGTGTCAAAATCTAAGTAGAGCTTCACAGTGGCAGTGCCCATTGAATATTCTTGGAAATAAATGCACATATTTATATAACAAATATGCTATACATATGTGTATACATATATGATGGCTTCTGCTCTCAAAACAGTTGCATTCCTGTGCAGAAGCCACACTGATCAACAAAGTAGAGAAGGGTTCTTAGAACAAAGAATAAACCGCTTTGGGGAGACATCAGATACATCTATCAAGACAGGTGATAGGGGCTCTTAGAAGGTGTTTATTTCTTTGAAAACCTAAAGGGCCTGTTTGGACTGAAGTTGAAGAATCCCATCCAGGCAGATTGTAGGTCCGAGGACATGCCTAAGCCCTAGAATACCTATCATGTTGGGGTGGAACTCATCCTGAACTCATAGATGTAGTCCAAGAACAAAGCTGGGGAAAGGATTGGTGAGAGTAGCTGCTTATGGTCACTTGCAGGTATTTGCAGACCAGTTCTAGGATCCAGGGGAAACGAAAGGGGGCTACAAGAAAAAAAAAATCTACTTAAATAAAAGTGCTAAGTTTGCAGTAAGAACTTAGAAAGCCAACCAGCCTGTCTTTGGGACTTAGTGACTGAGGGCACCTCAAGAGTATGATTTCCCGTGGGAGCAGAACAGAGCATGCCACCAGAAACATGAAGAGTGGCCGGAATAGCAGTAACCATCATGAGCTGGGAGATTGGACAGATGCCACATGACTCTGTGCGCAGAAATGTTCTGAGAAACAGCCTGATCCAGGAAAGAGTGGTTTGAGACTGGCTTTTCAGAGACATTGGCAGTGGACTCAGAAAATCGCATTTCTCAAACCATTTATTCCCTGTATAACCAATGAAAATGAATCAAAGAAAAAACGTGAAAATTTGCTCAACTGCCTCAATGACAAAGCTTTCAAATTAAAGCAACAATGGGACGTATTCCACCTTTGGAATATGGGTCCTTGGTATCTGTGGAAGTTGCTAGACAGCAAGTTTTCCTGCTAACACCAGAGTTTCAGCCAAGCAGGGTGTGTCTGGGTTGCCTGGTTTCCACGGAAGGAGTTTCGGTGAGCCATTGACCCTATTTCCACATGCAACTAACCCTCATTGATTCACAATACTGGGTCAAAGAGAGCATTTGGAAGTGTCTTCTTACTGCTCTCTTCACAGCTAGAGCAAAGCAATCCCTATCACCTGATGTAACTACAACTGGAGTTTGAGAGATAGGGGTGAGCTGAGGCCAGAATCCCAGCCCCAGCTCTGCTGTTCATTACTAAGGTGACCATGGGCAAGCCACTTTCCCACTGTGAAATTCCTTAAAGGAGGAGGTTGAACTAGATGATTTATAATAGCACTTCCAGCTCAAATATTTACTTCATTCCATTTCATTCTAAGTTGAGCATGGGTAGAGACAGATACAATTTTTAGTCTCCTCTCTGTGGACCTGTTTCCTGGTGTCTGTTTTATTGCTGACTTATATTCCACTTACGGCCAGCAATTGTGTCCAAGTCCGTTTTTGTCTTAAATCACACCATTTTGAGCTTATAATTATTTTTAAGATTTTTATTATTTTTATTTTTTATAGATTTGAGGGGTCCATATGCAGATTTGTTACATAGATAGATTGCATAAGTAGTGAGGCTTGGGTTTCTAGTGTGCTCTTCACCCAGATAAGGAACATTGTAACCAAGAGATAATTTTTCAACCCTCAGTCCCCCTCTCACCTTCCCCACTTTTGGAGTCCCCAGTGTCTATTATTTCCCTCTGTATGTTCACTTATACCCGTTGTTTATGAGCTTATAATTTATAAGTTTCATCCTGTTCCTGTGGGATAATTTTCCCCAAGGATCTACGCCTTCCCAAAATTTAACCCCTCCTTCCCATTTGTTGATAGTATCCCTTGACTTCAGATCATTTCTAAATCCAAAGAGAATATTATCAAGTGTATTTAATTTATCAAGTTTATGTGATAAAATATCAAACATCAATGAGAATATTATCAACAATAATATCACATACTATCAAATTCCCCTCTGCAAGTCATCAGTGCAGATATGAATTGGAATGAATTTTAGCTTTAGTTCTTTAATTCATGCACAGCCATGAGTAACAAGTTAGATTAGTTATCCAAGGGCAATATGGCAATATGTATCTCTGTCCTATGAGGACAGTTCATCTAGAACTAGAAACAGAGGTATCTAAAGAGATTAATGAAAAGTTAACTATCTTTTACATTATATCTACTTCAGATGTGTTCACCCTAGAGGCCTCTCAGATACACATTCAGTGAAATTTCATTGCACACACATGAAGTTTACTTGATCAAGTTCAAGTACACATGCAGATTACTCAGTCAAGTTCAAGTCATGTGTTCAGCCATCCTTCCTGGGAAGAAAGGCGGCTTCTCCCTTTCATGATGGACTAAAACTTCTGTGTTTGTTTACATAGAATAAGATAGAGCTGCTTTTAAAAATGAGAAAGATGATGTTGAGGACTGAGTGAAAGCATTTACTCAACATTTATTGAGCACAGAAAGCATATGGGCAACGGTGGCTTAGGCTCTGGGGTTGCACCGTGGAACTGTCACCCTGAGCTTGGCCTCTCGGTGCTTATGGATTGGGGAAAAGCCAGACTGTCTCATGCAAGACATGCACGTTTTCCTGCTAATGACAGAGTTTTAGCCAAGCAGGGTGCACCTGGGTTGGCAGGTTTCCATGGAAGGAGTTTTGGGGAGCCATTGGGTGATCAGAGTGGAGAGAACTCAATAATATGAAATCATGGCATGGGGATCAGCTCTCCTATCTTCTCCCTTCTTCCTGTGCCTTTCATTTACTGGATAGCAGACTTGACATCTTGAGTTGTCAGTATTTTTCTAGAACTTTCCTTTCTCACCTGTATACATAGAGAGAAACATAGCCCTTCATAAAACAGGTGGGCAATCTGTGCTTTGCAAAGAGTAAGATATTTCAGATATTCCCTGAATGAAAGCTGCCTTTCATTCATTTGAGTTTTCTGCTTCATACTAACTTTGAGGTTTACCCTCATTCTGAAGCTGACAGGAAAGTACCCAGTCCTTGGGGTTCAGCTTGCTAGACTCATCTGTTATCCTAAAGGGGCCTTATTCTCCTGGCATTTCCAGACCAATGTCCCTAAATATCTAAGTCATTCCAGGATTGAGCAATGTTGGAATGTGTGAAGGAGATATGAAGATAAATAAAGGAAATCGTATTTTTGTCTTTTATTTAAAGTAGATATCCAAGACAAAGGAGTGTACCTTATGCAATGCTACAATAAAACTATGGCGAAGTAACTTCAGCAAGACTTACCATGTTGAGAATTGATCGTAGGACTTCCTACATTTTATACAATCATGTGGGCCTATGCCACAAATTTAATAATCCAGTTGGGTGTTTATTTACTTGTTTATACAGATATCTCCAAGGACAGCACTATTTCTTCTTCTGAGACTGGTTTTCCTCCAGTTCAGATTCAAAGACCATTTATTGAACAATTTTGCTTACCAATTTTGCTTTTATACGTCATTGATGATGGTTGTGTTCATTTTTTATGGATGAAGAAATAAAAATCAGACAGGGTAAATGATTGACTTGAGGTCACATAGCCAGAATTCAAATTCTGGTTTGCTTATTCTAAATTCTGACCCGCTTCATCATTTAGCCAAAGATGGCTACATATTCTGTCTTATTGTTGATCTCTTTTGTTCTATTATTGTCTGATGGGTGACCCTCCCAGTCAAGTATCAAAATAAACTTGTGGTTCTTCATAACCTATAATATTTCTGATGCAGACAGGACTTGGGTAGAAAAAGTCCACAGTCATCCCTTTGAGATTTCCTTATCCATTTACGACATAGCTATTGACTAAGCATCTATTCTATATCCTACAATGTGCTGGAGGCTGGAGATGCAGCACTAAATAAGGCCACATGACACCCTCTCAGGGTGCTTATATTCTAGGGGAAAGCACATGGTAAGTAAACAGATAGTTAAGCGAAGCAGGTGATTATGATCGTGTGCTAAAGGCTTTGAATAAAAAGGAGAACTGAGAAAGAAATTCAGTGTGACTGAGAACTTTGTTAAATGGGGTGGACAGAAACGACATTCAAGCCAAGACCTGGAGAAGGAGAGATTGCTAGCTATGGGCCAATGTGGTGAAAAGTATTCCAGCCATCAGGGAGAGCACTAGAAAGGCCCAAAGGTCAACACTTTTGTCCAGTGTTCTATTAGCAAGACCTGACAAGGGGGGCCAGGCAGGTGGTGTGTGCAGTACATCCCACCTCACAAAGTCTGCCAGGCGTGCAGTCGCCTAGTGACCAGCAAAAATTCTAGAAGGGATGCTTATTGCAAACCACAAGATTTATGCTCTTAGAGGGGTGATGAGGCTGGCCAATGCCAAGAATTCTGCCTGTATCTGGAACCACTGAAATCTTAGGTCAGCCCCAGAGCACAGAGGCCTCTCCCCATCTGCCCGGGGTGGTGGCAGGCAGCACGAGTCCATCGTTCTGCTGCACTGCCGACAGTAAATTACAGCTGGTTATTGCTAAATTCTGGGATTTGCTTCTTGAAGAAAAATAATTAACACTGGCAGGAGTTTGATTGCATTAATTCACAGAAAGAAACACCCAAGTGATAAATCCATAGTGGGAGAACTGCCCATATGTTACAGATTGGCTTAACATGGTTGAGGCATTAAATAAAAGAAGTCTGGGAAACAAAAACCTTTATCAGCTTTATTAGCATTGAACTCTGTGGCTTCCACTGGGGCTGACACACTTAATTAAAGATGCTCTGGTCTAATTAGGTTGCACATCAAATATACAAATACAAGCTTTTAAAAAAACTCACTGATTGGAGTTTGGACTCCCTCTGATATGCATGTTTTCTTCATCCCAATACCAGAAACTTCTCCAGTGAGACCTGGACACTGTTAGACTGTCCCACCCAGTCTGGAAGGAGTAGGTATGATGTTTCTTTTTGCCAAATTTCTGTGCATCTAGAGGAAGCTGGATATTATCTTGCTGCCTGGCCTTCTCTGAAGTTGACAAAGCCTGCTCAGCGCTGTGCGGGTACAACTGAGAGGTGGAGGGAGTTAAACCTCAACCAACAGCAGATGGAAGTCAATAGATAAATGCCCCAGGCTCCCCACCCATGGGTGTTCAGTTCTGAAGTCTATTCTAACTGGTTCCAAAGAGGATCTTTAGGGGGACAAGTCCCAGTGGGCCACAACTTGTTAGCTTTTCTCTATTCTCTGTCTCATTTTCTCACTTCCTTATTTATGCCTCCTGGGATCACCTCCCATGTATGGTGAATCCGTGTCTTTGTCTCAGGGTCTGCCCTCAGAAGAACTCAACTCAAGGCAGTTGTGCATTTGAATGACATCTGCCAGATTACTGGAGCTGCAAAAGGAGGTCAGTACATCTGTCTCAGGGATTGCTGACCAGATATGATGTTTTACAACTCACTGATGCTCCACCTTCAGGTATGTTCCTTCCTTGCACACTTTTCCATAGGTTGTATGTATTATTCTGTAATATCGGAGTGTAGGCAATGTAAACACTGCTCCTGGGTGTTGGCTCTGGAGTCTTATCTGTGTGACTTTGGGAAGAGCTTCTCTCTCTGTGCCTTAGTGTTCTCATTTGTAGAATTAAGGCAATCGTGGGCTATATCTCAGAGGGTTGTGGAAGATGATTTGAGAGATGCATGAAAAGCACTCTGCCAAGTTCTTGACCTCCCCCAAATTCCTGACCTATCGTATGTGCTTAATAAAAATATTGGCTCCTATATCTGATTGATTTAGATTTAAGATTTGGACTGAAGAATTGAAAGGCAGAAATCTTGACACTAGCACTATTAGAAGGCAGACACATGACCGGGCGCTGTGGCTCACGCCTGTAATCCCAGCACTTTGGGAGGCCGAGGTGGGCAGATTATGAGGTCAGGAGATCGAGACCATCCTGGCTAACACGGTGAAACCCCGTCTCTACTTAAAGTACAAAAAATTAGCCGGGCGAGGTGGTGCATGCCTGTAGTCCCAGCTACTCAGGAGGCTGAGGCAGGAGAATGGCGTGAACCCAGGAGGCGGAGCTTGCAGTGAGCAGAGATCGCGCCATTGCACTCCAGCCTGGGTGACAGAGTGAGACTCCACCTCAAAAAAAAAAAAAAAAAAAAAAAGAATGCAGACACGTGTTTTCCAGGAATTCTTGAAGGCTGGAGCAGGGGTTCTCCAAGTGTGGTTCCTGGACCAGCAGCATCAGCAACATCTGGGAACTTGTTAGAAATGCAAATTATTGGGCCACACCCCAGACCACTGGAATCAGAACCACTGGAGGGTTCTGTGTTTTAACAAACACTCCAGTGGATTCTGATACAAGCCCAAGTTTGAGAATCATTAACCTAAAATATTTCTCTTGCCCTCATCCTTTTCGTCATAGATGATCAACTCAAATGGTTTGAGAAGTTGTGATTAAGGATTCTAAGGCTTTATAGTAAAAAGAATTTTGGGGATCAAGGTGAAAAGCAAATATATGAAAACCCTTGGGAATACCTTTACATTCATCTAGAAAAAGCCAGAAAAGAAAAGTAAATTAAATGACTATTAATGGCATTTTGCACTTGGTCCTTTAAAGGAAACTGTATAGTGAAGCAAACACACTGTTTACCGTGGGATATTCTTATTGGTGGAAATCTCAAAGTATGAAGACACAGCTCCTTCTTTCAAAGAGTTTACAACCCAGCTTGAAGATGAAGCTAAAGCACAAATGGGATGATGGTTTAGACAAGGGAGAACAAACCAACCCTAGGAGGCATTTGTTTTCTTTGTGAAGAAATATCACATGGTTAATGCAAGCAGAGTTGGCTTTCTCCTTCCCCAACTGAGAAAGCGTGTGAGGGAGGGGCTCACAAAAGATGGAAGAGGCTGGGTGTTGTGGCTCATGCCTGTAATCCTAGCACTTTGGGAGGCCAAGGCGGGCAGATCACTTGAGGCCAGGGGTTTGAGAGCAGCCTGGTCAACACGGTGAAACCCTGTCTCTACTAAAAGTACAAAAAAATAAAAAAAAATGTCAGATGTGGTGGCACACACTTGTAATCCCAGCTACTCGGGAGGCTGAGGCAGAATCGGTTGAACTCGGGAGACAGAAGTTGCAGTGAGCTGAGATGGAGCCATTGTACTCCAGCCTGGGTGACAGAGCGTGACTCCATCTCAAAACAAATAAAAGAAGGAAGAGCCCAGCAAGGGTGTGTGATTCTGAAGGAAATAGAGGGCACATTTTGGTGTCCTTCTTAGAATCATAAGCTCCAGGGCCTATTTTATGTCTTAAATCAGGATGTTAGGAGGTCGATCAAATGATGGAGAATAAGAGCTAAAGGGCTGAGTAGTGCTGAGTGAGGAGATTGTCTGAGAATGCGAATCAGGAAGGGGAGGGTGCAGAGAGGAGGCATGGGTGGGAGATGTCTGGGAGTTTGCTGTGGAAGTTTATTCCCTACACCAGGGAATGGCCCTAGGGGAGCTGAGTTATGTGGACCCACTGTGATGGTTACTGATGTGGTTCATTCATTCAATGGGCAATTACACATCAGGTTCCATGCCAGAAAACAGAAATACAGGTATGAATGAAAAGTTATTGCTTCCATCAATGATGTTAAAAACAAAATGTCCCACTAAAATTTGAAAAATACGTGCCAGTTGCCAGGAAACCAGTGATTTCAGAGACCTTCATGTCTAAGGTGAACATATACCCTGCTTTGTTTCAGACACCTCAGTTTACTCTCAGTGTCCAGTGGGCACCCCTTTTACTCTCAAAATGATTCCGTGCTACTCACCTCCAAATTTAGTTTGCAATAGGCTGGTGACTAGGCATTTTTATATGCTTGATTTTTCTTAGTAGCAATACAATTTTGGAGAGCTTTATGAAGACAACCTGGAAAGGCAGAGAGAAAATGCCAGGTCTGATGGATTACAAGTGGTTTGGTGTTAAATGAGCTGCAGCAGCTTCTCTGGCATCACAGGCCTTGCCATTTTCTCCAGCATTGTACTGACCCACTGCCTGTGAGTGTGCATGTGTGTGTGTGTGCATGTGTGTGCACGTGTATACATGTGTGTGTGAGGGTGTGGGATTCTGAACTACCTGGAGATCTCATTTCGGTCGTGAGTGAGCTTGAAAGGAAAATACGTGGTACCACTTCTGATCTCTGAGTCACCTGTCTGAGGGCATTGGTTCCAGCAGAGGCTGTGGCAAGATGAGTACTGACATGGCTTTTAAACTGACAGTCCTGGTTTCCAGCCTGACCCAAAAGGATTTTCAGATTCATGGACTGTCCAAAGGTGGCTCTGGCATCATCATCAGGAGTAAATAGACCTGGGAAAAAGTATTACTCTTTTCTTTCTTTTACTTTTTTGGTGTCACATACTTATTTTTTCTTAGAAGCCACTGGCTATGTGATCCTGAGAAAGTCATTGCAGCTGTGTGCCTGCCATTCATCTATCCGTCAATCATCCATCCATCCATCTATTTGTATTATCTATCCTTCCTTCCATTCATTCACCCATTCATCTTTATCATTCACCCACCCATCCATTTTACTCAGCAATTCAGCCATTCAACACATATTTGTTGAGCATTTATGATGGCCCAAAGTATGTCCCCTATCCTTAATGACAAATAGTTTAGTAGACGTATCAAGTAAACAGAAAATTACAGTTCAGAATGACTAGTCTGGGACAGAGGGTGCTATTAGAATCCACAGAGGCAGCATCCAATCCAGTCCTGCAGTAGAGCTGTCAGAAAGTCTTCCTAGAGGAAGAAACTCTGAGCTGAACCTTGAAGGAAAAATAATAATAATCCAGGTGAAAGAAGGAAGGACAAGCATCGCAGAGAGAGGCCACTGCATGTGCAAAGCTTGGAGACCAGTGAGAACATGGGATGCTTGGGATGACGAAGGCATGTATACAGGTAGGGGGAGGGTGAAGCTAGGGCTGAAGGTAGGGAGGCAGGCAGTAAACAGGTCATGCAGGGGCTGGTACACCTTGCTAAGGAACTTGCACTTTGTCCTCAAGACTTGGGGTCAGTGAGGCAGTAAAGAACTTATAGTGGGGTTGTGATCTGAATTGAATTTTAGAAGTAGAAATAGAACGTCTGGTGGCATTTCATATTGGAGTCTATATTAGCAAACATTTTTGTTTTCTTTTCATTAATGACCCTTTAAAGATTTCAGAAGTGAGTTATACTCACCACAGCCAAGAAAATGAGATAAAGATTTTTAAAGTGAATACCCTCCTCCATCCTCACTTGCTTCTCACCATCAATACCTAATACAAATTGATATCAACTTCCAGTTGTGTGCATTTCAACATCTTTTGCCATCTCAATCAAGCCTACACACACATAAACCTGTGTAATAGGCTTTTTCTATTTGTTTGAAAAAATAGAATCATACTATGAATGCTATTTGGTAACCTTTTTTTCTTACTAACGATATGTCAGAACTAAATCTCCTTATCCGTAGACTTAGCTCTAAGTCATTCTTTTCAATGGCTACATAATATTTCATGAAGGTATAAAAATAATTTACAGTCAACCATTTCTTTCTTAAACATTTAGTTTTTTATAACTTTTTTTGTCATCACAAACAAGGCTGCACTAAATATTCCTTACAAACAACCTCGTGTGCTCTTATTATCCTCTAATGATCAAAAACAAGGTTGCTGGTCAAAATATATGTGCATATTTTAAGGTTAATAAGTTCTGCCAAATTACTGTTCTAAGTGATTGGGTCAATGCTCACTCTCCTGCAATGTATGAGAACTCCTGACAACACAGTCTTCGAGTACCACAGTGTCAGCTACCTGCTCCCAAGGAGTTTGCTATCTGATATCTCACTGAGTCCAGCCGTAGGGGCAGCTGGGAGCTTGCTAGAAATGCAGAATCTTGGGCCCCTCCCCAGACCACCTGACACTGAACTTCATTTTGACAAGACTCTAGGTGATTCATGTGCACATTAAAGTTTTGAAGCACTGGCCTCCTGTTGTGGGTCTCAGCCTTACCTGCACATTAGAATCACCTGGGGAAATCAACCTCCTATGCCGAGGCCATACCTGCAGACTCACTCTATAGAAATCTCTGGGAATTAAGCCCAAGTAAAAAGAAATTAACTCATTAGGTTAACTGTAATGTGTATCCAAAAGTGAGAAGCACCCATGTAGTAGGAGGGGAGACCTGATAGTGGTAATACAGTGGATTATCATAGCCAGAGGTTAGGGTTCAGGACTGGGGGCAAAGGAGTAACTACTTTCCTGCGAAAGCCGGGGGTGACTTTGCAGAAGAGGTAACGTTTGAGCTGGGTCGTAAGATGCAGCAAGGCTGGGCATGGTGCCTCACGCCTGTAATCCCAGTACTTTGGGAGGCCGAGGCAGGTGGATCACGAGGTCAGGAGATTGAGACCATCCTGGCCAACATGGTGAAACCCCGTCTCTACTGAAAAAAAAATACAAAAATTAGCTAGGTGTGGTGGCATGTGCCTATAGTCCCAGCTACTTGGGAGGCTGAGGCAGGAGGCAGGAGAATCGCTTGAACCCGGGAGGCGGAGGTTGCAGTGAGCTGAGATGGTGCCACTGCACTCCAGCCTGGCCACAGAGCGAGACTCTGTCTCAAAAACCAACCAACCAAACAAACAAAAAACAAAAATGCCGCCAGGTGAAAGGGAAGGCTGTATATAGGGAGGGCATGAAGAGTGTGGTGATGCTGGAGGAAGGAGGCGTGAGAAGGTTGATGGCAAGAGAAAGACTAGAGTGGATGGTGATAGGCCTGTGTCTCCTACACCAAGATGCACCTGCCTATGATTTTTGAGTGTGTCATTAGGATGACACAGCATAGGCATGGGGGGTGGATGTCATCTGCCATTAGGCAGGCCAAGATTGGCTTTCCCTAAAGAATAATTGGTTACCTTTGGACAATAATTGGGTCATCCTTTCCTTTGATTTCTTTGATATTTCTCACCCTGGCTCCAATATTGCTCTGCACCAATTCTTAACTAATTGAAAGATTTTCTTTCTCTTAGAGGTGGTTGACCTTTACTCCAGCCTGGCTAATCACCTGTGATGATGAACCAACCTACTAATAAAAGTAATGGGGGTGTGAACAAATAACTGTGAAACCTTGAAATATCCCTTAAGACATGATATAGACTTTTCAAATAGATCTGGTTTATCTAGGTGAACAGTCATTTTAATTGGAGGCACAGGTAAAAAAGATTGGAATCAATATTTATTGGTTGATTCGTTGGTTGGCTTATTTTAAATTGATACGTTACGATCAACATATTATTTTGTTCCAAGCAGAGCTAAAGAAGAAAAAGATTTGGCCCTATGTAAACCTTCTTAGAACTAAGTATGTTCTGGGGGTTTGTTTACCAAGTAGGATCACATTTGCTGTTAAGGTAACTTCTGTACCTATCTCTGCCTTGTGAAATGCTCAGTCTTAGCATAGCTTCCAGGTAGCTTCCTGTGATGCTCAATATAGGATTATTGAATGGACGAGAAATTATCAAGGAATTGCATCTGGGGAGAATATGTAAATGACTAATTTATAGCAACATCATAATCTCTGGACATTGAAACCAAATGCCTTTGAAAATTTGTCCCAGTATTTTGTTCAGTAAATACAACCAAATGAAAGCCTGTTTATTTTAAAAATGTTTATTCATTAAAAAAATTAAAAGCTGTATATATATATGTGTGTAATATGTATATCCATAATATTCTAACTATGCAGATACCCCCTATTGATGTATCTGAAAGGAATTTATGTGCTTATTTGAAAAATTTGAGCAATTCAGAAAGACACAAGATAAAACTAAAAGACTTCGCCAAACCCCAGTTCCTCTGCAGCAAATTAACCATTCTACTGTGTATCCTTTTGAAAAAAAAGTTCTATGTGATATATATACACACTATATGCATGTGTGTACATGTACATACACACATACGGTTAGTGTATATAGTGTCTATGTACATATATGTTAGTGTATATATAGTTAATATATGTATTATATACATATATGTATAACATAATACATATATAATATATGTATATACATATACAACTAATTCTTTAACTTGCTCTGTTCATTAATATATCTTGAATATCTTCCCAGATCATCATATATGGTTCTACTTCTTTTTTTTTAAAATCATCATTTTTCAATGGAAGTACAATTTATATGCAATGAAACACAATCATTTTAAGTGTACTTTTTGATGATGTCTGACAAATACATTTACTTATGTATTTACTAACATCACAATATAGTATATTTCTATCAGCCTAAAATATTCCCTAATGCCCTAGCTATATTCCTTGATCTGTCTGGAAGTCTCCATTCTCTGATATTAATATGGCCACTCCAATTTTCTGAAGATTAGTGTTTGCGTGGCATTTCTTTTCCTATCCTTTAATTTTTAACTCACTTATGTCTTTACATTTAAAGTGTTCAATATAGATAGTCTACACTTGGAGCTTGCTTTTTATAAAATATAATTTTTTTCATTTAATGGAGTCTATATGCTATTTACATTTAATAGAAGTATTCAAATGAGTTTGATTTTACCCATTTGAACCTTGTTTTCTATTTAAACAATCTATTGTTTTTTCTCTTTTTACTTAAAACTTTAATTGAATACTTTTTAGTTTTCTGTTTTATTTCCACTGTTGAGTGATTAGCTATAGCTCTGTTTCATTTTCTTAGTCATTTCTCTAGGATTCATAATGATCTCTCTCTTCAAATAATGTTTTAACACTTTATGAATAATGTTTATCGTACACTTCCATTTCCCTTCTATGTCTTCTGTGCTTTTGTCCTACATTCTTTTTCTCTACTTGTTATAAATTTCACAAAACATTGTTTTTGTTTAAATAGGCAATGGCTTTAAAAGAAATTAGTAAAGAAAGTTTTTTTCATATTTACCAACATATTAATCATTTCTGGTTCTCTTCATTCCCTTATGTAGGTCCACATCTCCAGCCACTACCATTCTTTTCAGCATGAGGAGCTTCATTTAATATTTCTTGTATTGTAGGTCCGCTACTGATTTCCATTTTTTTCTGAAAATGTATATTTTACTTTTACTTTTAATAATATTTCTGTTGTATATATAATTCTAGGCTGGATTTTAAAAAACCACTTTAAAATGTTGTTCTGTTGTATTCTGGCTTGCATTGGAATTGTTCTTATGTTTGTTACCTATATAATGTGTCTTTTACTTTCTGCTTTTAAGATTTTTCTCCGTATCACCTGTTTTCAGCAAATAGACTACTCACACACACATACACACACACACACACACACACACACACACATATATTTAGTGGTTTTTGTTTTTATTCTGTCTTGGATTCATTGAGGTTCTTAGATCCATGGATTTATGGTTTTAATTAAATGTGAAGAATGTTCAACTGCTATTTTAAAAAATATATTTTACCTCTCTCTTTCTGGGATTCCAATTATTTGTGTGGTAAAAACTCCATATTCTTTAAAGGGTCAGTGAAACTCTGATTTTTTTTTAGTTTTTTTTTCTCTGTGCATCATTTGGATGGTTTCCATTTTTATATCTTCTGGCTCATTGATATTTTCTTTCATTTATTATGTTAAGCCCATGCCATGACTTTTTCATTTTGGATAATTTACCATTTAGTTAAAAAAAAAAATATACACACACACACACACACACACACACATATGTGTGTGTATATATATTATGTATGTGTGTATATATTATTGTCTCTTACAGGTTTTTATTTTAATTTTATTTTTTATTTTTATTTAATTTTATTTTTTTATTTTTATTTTACAGATTATTTATAAAAGCTCTCTTAAAGTCTTTGCTGATAGCATCAGCTCTGTCTCTCCTGAGTGTGGTTCTATATTCTGATTTTTCTCCTGATCATTAGTCACAATATACTGCTTCTCCACATGACTAGTAATTTTTATTAGATTCTTGGCATTGTGATGATATGTGGTTGAGTGTTCAGATTTTGTTGCTTCTCCTTGAGACCTATCCTTTCAGGCCATGTAAAGACTTTTCTGACCTCACTCTACCCACATTCAAAATTGAACTGACCATTGTTTTAATTTTTCAGGGCTCTTAGAGCTAATGACAATAAATAGGTGATCTTCTATCTACTTGTTTATTTAATGTCTGTATCCTCTATTAGTTTGGAAACTCCAACTTTGTGGAATATGTGGGATATTGTTCATCACTGTAGCACCGCTGCTCAGTACAGGACTTAGTACATAGTGAGCAGCCAGGAACCATTTGTTGTTTGAGTAAGGGAATAAAAAGATATACTCAGCTGTTCTTCAGTCTTATATTAAGATCTCGCTTGATCTTAGCAGACTTGGAGTCAAATGCCAGCTTGTTAGCTTGGGGATTTTTTAATAGTGATTTTACTTCCCAGGATGTGTCAAATAAGAGTATGTTTCAATACTCATTGTGGATCTTGTTGCTGTTGCTCTGAGTTTAGAAATGAGAACGTGTGTAATAGAAGGCTAGTTATTGATATGGATATGCTCTGGGTTTAGTAGAAAGTGGTGAAATTTTTATTCTTTAAGTGCCCCTTATTGGTATCTCAAAAAAATTGATCATGATATGGTGTGCTCTAAAGTGCCCCAAGTTTGGAATCAGCATATATCTCGATTTATGTTCTGGCTCAGTCACAGAGATCCACATCTTTGCAAGTTACGTGACCTCTTTGAGCCTGTTGTTCCCTTATTTGTAAAATGGGGCTAACATTATGTCTTACTTCATGGGGTTGCAATGAAAATGGGTTAGTAGAATCTGTAGAGAACTTAAAAGCTCTCTAAGTGCATAGTAGGTGCTCATTTAGTGGCAATTACTACTATAATGGCTAATCTCAAGTGTATCTATCCGTATAGAGAGCCATGTGGTGATTCAATATTAGTGTTGGTGATATTAAAATGGTTTAGAATGCAGAAATGACACATAGATTTCTTATTGTGTTCTGATTCTTATTGAGTGATAGTAGCTGCCTATAGATTTGTGTTGAGAGGAACACTGAGGCTGCTTGCAGTCTCAGAGAAAAGCATGTTGCGATGGATTAGCAATGACTGCCCTGTTTATATTGATCATCCAGACTGCATACCCTGGTGATCTCTGAGTCTTCTTAGTGAAACTGTTCTGGCTGTCCAATGTGGAATAAAAGATGAGGCAGACAGAAACTTAATGGAAAAATAACAGGAAGAGGGGTTTGGGCAGGTATCCTGTAGGAGAAGGTGTGGCCCAGTCCATGCTTACTGTGTCTCACCCATGAAGGCTCACCAGGGTGGCTAAACTCCACAAGTGGGGAGAGGGTCACATCCAATCAGTGTGTTTAATGATCCCCTCTCTTTGCCCTCTGTTTGCCTCTAATGTGGACTCTGAATTTGTTTGCTCAAAGTTTCAAGGCTCATTAGGCAGGCCAACTGTGGCTTTCCCTAAAGAGCAATTGGTTGCTTTTTGGACAATGGTCAGGGAACCTTTCCCTTTGATTTCTTTGATACTCTTCACCCTGGCTCCAAGCATCACTCTTCACTGATTCTTAACTAATTGGAGGATTTTCTGTCTCTCAGAGTTGGTTGACCTTTAAGCTAGCCTTATTGATGACCTGCAATTATTAACCAACATACTAACAAAATAGCGATAGGGAAAGTGAACAAATAACTTGAGTCCATCTATGGAAAGGACCCAAAAATGGAATGATTTCCATAGGCTTCTCCCAATCAGAAAAAGTGAAAGAATGCATCCAGAAATGCTTGGAAAATTAAGGATTATCATGGAAACGCTTACTATTTTGTTGTTTTTCTTATAGGGATGTAAAAAAAAACCCTTTTCCTCTGGATATTTTTAACCATGACAACCTTCTTAACTTTCAGGTCTTGGCTTAAACATTACCTCTTCAGAGATGCCTTTCCCAACCACCCTATCAAAAGTAGCCCTCTCTACCTGCCCATTCTCTCTCATTCTACCTGTGTTTTACTCCTGTAACAGCTATCAATTGCTGAAATAATTATTTATAGATGTGTGTAGTGCTTCATTGCCTATTTCTTTTGTTTCCTCCACTTTAAGATCCATGAAGGGGGCTATGCCTGTCTGATTCACCATTCTATCCCCAACATCTAACGTATGAATGGCACATAAGAGGTTGTCAATAAACATTTGTTGGATAAGGGAATAAAAAGATATACTCAGCTGTTCTTCAGTCTTACATTAAGACCTCACTTGATCTTAGCAGAGCTGGGGTCAAATGCCAGCTTGTTAGCTTGGGGATTTTTTTATAGTGACTATACTTCCCAGCGTGTGTCAAATATGAATATGTTTCAATACTCATTGTGGATGAGAGTTGCTGTTGCTCTGAGTTTAGAAATGAAAACATGTCTATATCAAATGACTATTTGATCTAAAACGTAATATAGCAACAGCATTAGTGTGACACTGAAATAACTGCAATTATGAGTTTGTGTCCTGATTTCATCTCTCACTAGTTCTGTGATATTAGGAAAATTACCTAACCAACATGAATAAAAAGAGGAAAACAGAAGAGGAAGAGATGAATGTAAATCATTGTGTACCGTGACTGTAACAAGATAAGTCCTTTACAAATATTAGCTATTATTATAATGATTGGATATTAATTCGTTTCCTTACTCACTCATTTAACATAATTTACTGAGTGTCTCCCAGATACTTCCAGGGAGATTTTCTTTGGGAGGAAACTGAACAGGCCACAAATGGTGTAGATTCTCTTCTGTTTTTCGTGGACTGTTTTCAGTCCACTCTTCTCACTCCTTTTCTGGATGCAATACCAGCAACTTTAGACTTTCCTCCCAATGCATACTGGTCTCTTAATTCCTTCTTCTCCAAATAAGAGCTACTGGATTCAAAAGAAAAATGGATGGCAATAGAAGATAAATCGCAGTCACTACTGAGAAAATATGACCTTGTTAGCCATGAGACTATAGTCTGAAAGTTCAGGTGTGGATGTGAGTGAAGGAGAGCCCCAAGACTGAGAAGATGCTAAGCTAAGATTGAGATCCAGGTCAGAGACTCATTGAATGAGTGCTTATTGTTTTCCAGGTACTGTGTGCTTCAACTCTGTTACTTTTTTATTAATACTTCAAAGTTTCCATCCATCCTCGGATAATGTCTACAGTCTTCTTCTGTAATTAAGTAGATGCCACTCTTCTCTGCATCAAGTCCTGCTTTCCTGCTTGTCTGTCTCATATCCCCCCATATCCCAGATGTAGACAACTTGTGCCTTCTTTGAATTCCCTCAGCATCTTATTTCTACCTCTCTTGTGGTAATTGGTAATTTATGGGACTTAAACTCTGAACTCCCTGTTGAAATTAGAGAGATGGAGAGAGAGGTGCTGGCAGCTGTGTCAAATCCAGAACGAGGGAAGCACAAGAATAAGGTTTCTATAATTGCAGCAATTTCATTCTCCAATCTAATTTTATGAATTTCCCTGAAGTTTGTATGAATGTTTTATACTAACCAAATTTACAAGAGATTATCTACAGATGAGGGTCAGTTTATAATTTATTGTGGAAGTGTCCTGGCCATGAGGGTAGGAATGCTTGCTTTCAGTGTTCAGAGCCATCCCTGGGGCTTTGCATTCCCTGAAACTTGTTACTATGTCCAGACGCCCTTTTCAACAAATGGAACTGTAGCTAACTCAACACTCCATCCTGTAACCGAGACTCATTCTTGACATGTTCCTCTTCTTCATCTCATAGGTCCAAACAATCCCCAAGCCCTACAGATTCAGCCTCCTAAGTATCCCTTGGGCTGGTTCCCTTCCCTTTTTCCTCACCAGCACTCCTTGAATCCCATCACCTCCATGCCTGCATCACCTTCTACATCTCATCTTTCTTCACTCTCACTGGCCCTCCACATACTGGAGGGATTGCCCCAGAACTCAGCTTGAGGGTTAAATCCAGTCATGAACTTCTGTTAAGTCTTTGACATGAACTGTTGCTCCCTATGCCTGAAAGGTGAGTGTCCCCTGCAGATGAGTCAAGCATTCCACTTGTGTTCTCATCTTGCCTTTCTAGCTGATCCAGATTCTTCTAGTTTGGGATCTGTTTCCCTCCTACAGATGCCCTTCTCTCTTTTCTCCTTGTCCACCACGGGTTGAATAGTTCATACATACAGGACTCCAGCAATAATATGCTTTTCCTGAATACTCTCTTAAGAGGCAGGTTTCTATCTGGTCTGTCTCTCTGATAGAGCAGAAAGAAAGTGTGCAAGACAGCTTATTATTAATGCCCTTTAGGCTGACTCTTAGTTGAGAAAGACAAAAGGAGGCTCTTTGTTGGGCCCCAGTTTTAGACAAGCTGGAGAATATCCTTCAGCAGAAACATAGGATGAAACATATGTGTCCTCTGGCAAGAATGCCAAGTGAAGTCACAATGAGAGGGTTCTTCTCCAGGGGCAGTACTCCCTAGAAAAGGACTGTCAGAGAATGTACCCGAGAGGATTGATCTCCCCTTGAATAAAGGAAAAATAGCCTAGAAATGCATCTCTAATTACAGATTTCTGGAAGATCACTGACGCTCTTCTAGGAAACTAACAAATTCTCCCATAAATCTATGATCACCTTACCACCTGGACAAACTCATCAAACTCATTGCAGACTCAACCCTCTTCCCCCCAATCCTATGAGGCTGTTCTTATTTTCCCTATTTTAAAAAATGGTGAATCTGAGATAAGGAAGATTAAGAAAAAATGTTCAAAATGATTTCCGTTAGCACTAGAGCCAAGATTTGAACCGAAGTCTGCGTGGCTATAACACATGGTTTCTTTCTATTCTCTGACCCTGATTCCAAAATATAAAATGAAAACATTTAATTAATCACTTAAAACAACATGTGAGCATGACCTTTAAGTAACTTTCCTAGTTTCTTCATGCTGGAATGTTTACAAAGAACATTTTCAACTTTTCAGGAGGAATTCAGGCATGGTGTGGGAGACATTGACTCCATTCATACACCAACACAGTGTGCCAGGATCTGTTTCCAGTGGGGAGGGAGTGAGCAAGGGAGAAGAATTCAGAGGAAAGGCAGCCACTGAAAGAACGCTGAAAAGCTTTCTGAATTTTTTTAAAGTTATAAAACAAGACATGCTCATTGTTCGCATTTTAAATAAAACAAAGGGATAAAAAACAGACACCATATTTAATGTCATGTTAAAATGTATAGGGCATCTATTATTTGTCTACCCAGCCCCTCATCCTCACTTTCCCCCAACCCCTTAGGAAACTGAGTCTTTATTTTTCCTGGTAACTTCTTTCCTTGCTCTAACTTTATGAATTCCATAGAAACTTCTGTTTTGTTCCATGCCCTAATACTGCTACCTCGGCCCCATCCTACCACTCTCAGGCCACAGATGATAGATCCAGGAAGAGTACCTGACCCCAGACAGGTTAATCACAGCCTTCCCCTTGAATTTTTAAACCGGAGGCCAGAAAGATCAGCTGTCTTTCTTCAGTGGCAGAAAGTATGAGAAAAACAAAAATATTTGAAATACTCAATACTCAGAGTTATTCAAGGTGGTGAAAATCAATTTCTAGTGATCAGGAATAAATACATCTGCCTAGGTTTCATCCCCAGCTGTAGGAGTTGTGCAGGTAGTTTCACTTCTCTGTGCCTCAGTTTCTTTATCCATAAGATGGTATTGTTTAGAGGCACTTTTTAAAGTCACAATACCCAATGTTGGAGGGACCACTCATACACTCCTGATAGATGTGTATTTTGGCAATTTGACAGCATCTAATAATATTAAAGATGCACAACCCTTGCCGATCAGGAACTCTACTTCTCTAAGGTATGTGCTGCAGTGAAGTCAGAGGATTCAATTAGTCAATAAACGCAAAGTGCTTAGATTCTTGATGTGCACACCATGAGGACTATGTCAATGCTCATTGCTGCTAGTAGTGTCAGCAGCAGCAACAGCAGTTGAAGTTGTGGGATTAGGGTAGTCTTATTTTACGCAGAAAGGCACGGACACCGACGTTGGTGAGAGAGTCCAAGTGGCAGTCCAGAGTCTTGGTTCAAATTCATTTCTAAGATCTACTCCAAATCTGTCCTACTCACGATTTGGTCTTTCGATCTTTCTTTGGGTTCTGTGAGTCAGTGCATTCCCTTTTTGTCTAATCTGGCTGAGTTGAGTTTCTTAAACTTGCCACTGATAGTCCAATAGATGAATTAATTAAGCACTTAGCATATTTAATATAAATGAGTTCACCATAAAAGTAATATAACAAATACTTCCGATGGTTAATTAGAAATAACAAAGTTTAACATTTTGACATTTTGCTTTGGATTTTCATTTTTGTAATTATTATGACACAAAATATGGTAGATAGATATCATTGAAGCCTCTTTCATACCCCTTACTGGCCCTACCTATTTCCCTTCCCACCTCCTCAGAGAAAATGAATGTCTTGGTGAGTATCCTTCACTTCCATAATTGCACACATTGACTTCGTGGGCATGTACGGATAGATAACGTTGTATAAAATGTGTTAGTGGCATATTATGTAGTGCTATCCTGCAACTTGCTTTTACAAATCAACATACATGTAAATTAAGTTCTTTCATTTTAGGTGTTGAATTTTTCATTATTTGAATATGACATATTTTATCTTTTCCTCTCCTGCTGAACATGTATGTGTTTCCTTTATGTATCTATTTATTTTGATCTCTCAAAACTCTAATACATTTGTGAATTTCTTCTTGTGTATGTGTGTGAGCATTTCACTATAGCACATACGTTAGAGAAGTAGAGTTACTGATTGGCAAGGCTTCTGTATCTTTAGTATTATTAGATGCTGTCAAACTGCCAAAATGCACATCCATCAGTAGTGTATGTTGGTCCCTCCAACATTTGGCATTGTCACTTTAAAAAAAGTGCTTAAGCCAGTCACGGTGGCTCACACCTGTAATCCCAGCACTTTGAGAGGCTGAGGTGGGCAGGGGTCAGGAGTTCGAGATCAGCCTGGCCAACGTGGCAAAACCCCATCTCTATTAAAAATACAAAAATTAGCCAGACCTGGTGGTGCGTACTTATACTCCCAGCTACTCGGGAGGCTGAGGCAGGAGAATCACTTGAACCCAGGAGGCAGAGGTTGCAGTGAGCTAAGATTGCACCACTGTGCTCCAGCCTGGGCAAAAGAGCGAGACTCCATCTCAAAAAAAAAAAAAAAAAAAAAAAAAGGGCCAGGCTGGGTGTAGTGGCTTAAGACTGTAATCCTAACACTTTGGGAGGCTGAGATGGGAGGATCACTTGAAGCCAGAGTTCAAGACTGGCCTGGGCAACATAATGAGACCCCCATCTCTGAAAAAAACCCATAAATTATCTGGGCATGGTGGCAGAGACCTGTAGTCTCAGCCATTTTGGAAGGCTGAAGTGGGAGGATTGCTTGAGCTCAGGAGTTCAAGGCTGCAGTGAGCTAGCATTGCTTCAATGCACTCCAGCCTGGGCCACAGAGCAAGATCCTGTCTCAAAAAAAAAAAAAAAAAAATGCACACCTTTGGGATGTGAAATGGTATGTTAGAATTGTTTCAGTGACATCTCCTTGATAAATAAAAAGGTTAAGGAACATTTTATGTTTCTTGATCATTTGTGTGTCCTTTTCTATGAATTAAATGCATGTAGCTTTTGCTAATTTTTCTATTGCATTATTTGTCTCTTCCTTATTGAATATTAAACATCCTTTATAGATTCTGATACTAACCAGTTAAACTGATAACTAATCAGTTAAATGGTTTCTCTAACTCTGTGGCTGATCTTTCAAAATTTTATCATGTGTTTAGTTATATAGAAACTAGAAACTTGATTGTAGTCAAAATTCACAATTTCTTTATGATTTGGTGCATTTTAAAAAAATCCTAATTTTTAATATTTGTGGGTACTAGTAGGTGCATATATTTATGGGGTACAGGAGATATTTTGATATAGGCAAGCGGTACATAACACATATCACATCAGGGTAAATGGGGTGTCTGTTCCCTCAAGCATTTATGTTTTGTGTTACAAACAATTCAATTGTACTCTTTTAGTTATTTTAAAATGTACAATTAGCCTGGGGTGGTGGCTCATGCCTGTAATCCCAGCACTTTGGGAGGCTGCGGCGGGGGGCGGATCACTTGAGGCTAGGAGTTCGAGACCAGCCTGGCCAACATGGCAAAACCCTGTTTCTACTAAAAGTACAAAAAATAGCTGAGTGTGGTGGCACATGCCTGTAATCCCAGCTACTTGGTAAACTGAGACACGAGAATAGTTTGAACCTGGGAGGTGGAGGTTGCGGTGAGCCGAGATCGCACCACTGCACTCCAGCCTGGGCAACAGAGTGAGACTCTGACTCAAAAAATAAAATAAAATAAATTGTACAATTGAATTATTATTGACTTTCATCACCCTGCTGTGCTTCTCCATAGTAGTTGTATTAATTTACATTCCCACCAACAGTATACAAGGGTTCTTTTTTCTTTATAATCTCACCAGCATTTATCATTGCCTGTCTTTTGGATAAACGCTTATTTTACATGGGGTGTAATGATATTGTAGTTTTGATTTGCATTTCTCTGATGATCGTGATGCTGAGCACCTTTTCATAGATCGGTTTACCATTTGTTTATCTTCTTTTGAGAAATGTCTATTCGGATCTTTTGCCCATTTTAAAATCAGATTATTGGATTTATTTTCCTATAGAGTTGTTTGAGCTCCTTACATATTCTGGTTATTAATCTCTTGTCAGATGGGAAGTTTGCAAATACTTTCTCCCATTATGTTAGTTGTCTCTTCACTCTGTTGATTGTATCCTTTGCTGTGCAAAAGCTTTTTAACTTGACGTGATCTCATTTGTTCATTTTTGCTTTGTTGCTTGTGCTTGTGGGATGTTACTTGAGAAAATCTTTGCCCAGTAAAATGTCCTAGAGAGTTTCCCCAATGTTTACTTATAGTAGTTTCTTAGTTTGAGGTCTTACATTTAAGTCTTTAGTCCATTCTGATTTGATTTTTTTATATGGCAAGAGATAGGGGTCTAGTTTTATTCTTTTGTATGTGAATATTCAGCTTCCCCAGCACCATTTACTGAAGAGACTGTCCTTTCCCCAATGTACGTTTTTGGCACTTTTGTTGAAAATGAGTTCACTTTACATGTATGGATTTGTTTCTGCATTCTCTATTCTGTTCCATTGGTCTGTGTTTTTATGCCAGTACCCTGCTCTTTTGATTACTATAGCTCTAGTATAATTTGAAGTCAGATAATGTGATTTCTCCAGTTATGTTCTTTTTCCTTAGGATAGCTTTGGCTATTCTTGGTCTTTTGTGGTTCCACATACATTTTAGGATTGTTTTTCTTATTTCTGTGAAGAATGTTATTGGTGTTTTGATAGAGATTGCATTGAATATGTGGATTGCTTTGGGTAGTATGGATATCTTAACAATGTTGACTTTTTAAACCATGAACGTGGAATATCTTTCCATTATTTTTTTGGTGTCCTCTTCAACTTCTTGCATCAATGTTTTGTAATTTTCATTGTAGAGATCTTTCTCTTCTTTGGTTAATTCCTAGGTATTTAATTTTATTTGTAGCTATTGTAAATGGGATTACTTTCTTGATTGCTTTTTCAGATTGTTCGCTATTGGCTTATAGAAATGTTACTGCTTTTTGTATGCTGATTTTATATCCTGCAGCTTTGCTGAATTTGTTGATCAGTTCTAATAGATTTTTGGTGGAGTCTTTAGGTTTTTTCAAATATAGGATCATATCATCTGCAAACAAGGATAATTTGACTTCTTCCTTTACACTTTGGATGCCCTTTATTTCTTTCTTTCGCTTGATTGCTTTAGGATTTCCAGTGCTTTGTTGAATGATGGTGGTAAAAGTGGGCATCCTTTTTGTGTTCCAGATCTCAGAGGAAAGGCTTTCAGTTTTTCTCCATTCCATATGATACTAGCTGTGGGTCTGTCTTATGTGGTTTTTGTTAGGGTATATTCTTTCTATACTGTTTTTTGATGGTTTTTTTTATTATGAAGGGATGTTGAATTTTATCAAATGTTTTCCAGCATCAATCGAAATGATCATATGGTTTTTGTCCTTCATTCTGTTGATATGATGTATCACATAGATTGATTTGTGCATGTTGAACCATCCTTGGATCCCAGGGGTAAATCTCACTTGATCATGAGGAATTATCTTTTTAATGTGTTGAATTTGGTTTGCTAGTATTTTGTTGCCGATTTTTGCATCAGTGTTCATCGGTGATACTGGCCTGTAGTTTTCATGTGTCTTTGGTTTTGCTATCAAGGTAATACTGGCCTCATATAATAAATTTGGAAGTATTCCCTCCTCCTCCTCTGTTTTTCAGAATAGTTTGAGTATGATTGATATTGGTTCTTATTTAAATGTTTGGTAGAATTCAGCAGTGAAGTCTTAGTGTCCTGGGCTTTTCTATGCTGGGAGGCTTTTTCTTCTGGATTCAATCTCATTACTTGTTAGTCTGCTCAGGTTTGGGATTTATTAATGTTTTAATCTTGGTAGGTTTTATACGTCTAGGAATTTATTCATTTCTTCTAGATTTTCTAACTTATTGGCATATAGGTGCTCATAGTAGCTATTAATGATCCTCTGAATTTCTGAGGTATGGGTTGTAATGTCTCCTTTTTCATCTCTGATTTTGTTTATTTGGGCCTTATTTTTTTCTCTGTTAGTCTGGTTAAGGATTTGTCCATTTTGTTTAACTTTTCAAAAAACCAACTTTTTGTTTTGTTGATCTTTTTTATTTTGTTTGTGTCAATTTCATTTATTTCTGCTCTGATGTTTGTTAATTATTATCTTCTAATAATTTTGTGTTTGATTTGCCCTTGCTTTTCTAGTTCTTTGACATGCATTGTTAGGTCCTTTATTTACAGTTTTTCTTCTTTTTTGATATAGGTGCTTATAGATATAAACTTCCCTCCTAGTGCAGCTTTTGATGTATCCCATAAGTTTGGTATATTGTGTTTCCATTATCATTTGTTTCAAGAAATTTTTTCTATTTCCTTCTTAATGTCTTCATTGACCCACTGCTCATTCAGGAGTATATTGTTTAATTTCCGTATGTTTGTATAGTTTCCAAAATTCCTCTTGTTGTTGATTTCTAGTTCTATTCCATTGTGGTTAGAAAAGATGCTTGATATTATTTCAATTTTTTTGGATGTTTTAAGACTTGTTTTGTGACCTAACATATGGTCTATCCTTGAGAATGATCCATGTGCTGAGGAGAAGAATGTGTATTCTGAAGCTGTTGGAGTTAATGTTCTGTAAATATCTAGTAGGTCCATTTTGTCTATAGTGATGACTAAGTCCTGTTTTTTTTGTGTCTGGAAGATCTGTGCAATGGGTGTTGAAATCTTCAGCTATTATCATATCATATATCTCTCTTTACCTTTAATAATATTTGCTTTATATATATCTGAGTGCTCCGGTGTTGAGTGCATATATGTTAACTACTGCCAGGCTACTGCTGATGTTTACTTAAGGCCCCAAAGCTCTTCTGTTAGGTTATGCTGAATGCTGCCAGGCCTAGGAGTCACCCTTCAGGGCAGTGGGCTCCTCTCTGGCTGAGGGCAGGTTCAGAAATGCTGTCCAAAAGCGAGGTCCTGGAACTGGGGACTCCAAGGGCCTGCTTGGTGCTCTACCCAACCATGGCCAAGTTGATAGCTGATTTTTGGTTCTTATGAAGGTGGGGTGTGTGTGTGTGTGTGTTTGTGTGTGTGAGTGTGTGTGTGTTTGTGTGTGTATGTGTATGTGTAGATATTAATAATTGTTAAATTTGGTGTTCCTGTATGTGTGTGGCAGGGTGTGATTGGTGGAGGCTTCTATTTGGCTATCTTGCTCTACCTAACTTCTCAATCTGATTGGTGCTTTTTTGAGAAATAATTCCATATTACTGAGTTATAGATATATTCTCTTATATTTCTTTCTTGTAAAAGTTTTGATTTTGATTTTTATGTTTTATATATTTATTTAATCTAGAATTAATTTCTCTGTGGTTTAAAGTTAGAATCTAATTTTACTTCCTATATGAAAATCATTTGTGGTAGCACATTTAATAAATAGTTGATAGTTTCCTCATACATTGGTAATGTAAATCCTTTTTAAATCAAGTGTTCATGTGACTCTGTTTCTTGGTTCTTCATTCCGTGTCGTTCTATCTCGCCCTACCCAGTCCTAGCTGATTTCATGCCATTCCACTCCACTTCCATTCTATTCCACTCTACTTCTTCCTTCATTCTACTTCCATTCCATTCTGTTCCATTCCATTCCACTTCCGTTCCATTCTATTCCACTCCCATTCATACTACTTCCATTTCATTCCACTTCCATGCCATGCCATATCATGCCATGCCATATCATGCCATGCCATTCCATTCCACTTCCATTCATCTACCTCCATTCCATTCCTATTTGGCTACCTATTCCTGGGTCATTCTTAGTTGCTATTAAGTATTATATTTTATGGGAATGTACTTTTGGTGGTTTTTAAATGTATCTGGAAATTTTTTAACATTTTTTTCATCAAAATGTCTAATTCCCTACCCCTTGATTCTGGGAAGGCTTTAGAGATGATTTCTTTCTTTTTCTTTTTTTCTTTTTTCTTTTTTTTTTGAGATAGAGTCTTGCTGTTGTCGCCCAGGCTGGAGTGCAATGGCACAATCTCGGCTCACTGCAACCTCTGCCTCCAAGGTTCAAGTGATTCTCCTGCCTCAGCTTCCGGAGTGGCTGGGATTACAGGCACCTGCCACTACGCTTGGCTAATTTTTGTATTTTTAGTAGAGATGGGGTTTCACCATGTTATCCAAGCTGGTCTCGAACTCCCAACCTCAGGTGATCCACCCTCCTCGGTCTCCCAAAGTGCTGGGATTACAGGCGTGAGCCACCGTGCCCAGCCTAGAGACAATTTCTAACTAATAGAACGCAGTGAAGGTGATGTTGTGTGACTTTCAAGGCTACATCATAAAATGTGTTGCAGCTTCTGCTTGGCTCTTTGTGGCTACTTTTGGAAACCAGCCACCATGCTGTGAGGAAGCCAGGCAGCCACGTGGAGGGTGGTGGGGGGACATGTGTAGATGTTGCAGCCAACATCTCCTCTGCAGTCCCAGCCAATAGTCAATATCAACCACTGTGCAGATGAGTAGATGATCTGTTAGAAGAGTCCAGCCCTGAGCAGCATTTCCAGCTTCTCCTGCTTCTTGGAGTAGAGATAAGAGATTCCCACAGAGAACTTTCCAAATTGTTGATTTATGAACAAAATAAATCGTTGTTGTTTTAAGCAACTTAGATTTGAGGTGGTTTGTTACATAGCAATATGTATTGAAACAGTTTTCTCTTCTTATTCTTTTTCATAATTGTCTTCACTATTTTTTTGTTTTTTTTTTTGATACAGAGTCTGGCTCTGTTGCCCACGCTGGAGTGCAGTGGCACAGTCTCTGCTCACTGGAATTCCACCTCCCAGGTTCAAGCAATTCTTCTGTGTCAGCTACCCAAGTAGCTGGGGCTGTAGGAATGTGCCACCACATCCAGCTGTTTTTTTTTGTGTGTGTGTATATTTTTGGTAAAGACAAGGTTTTGCCATGTTGGCCAGGCTGGTCTCAGATTCCTGGTCTCAAGCTGTCCTCCTGCCTTGGCCTCCCAAAGTGTTGGGACTACAGGTGTGAACCACTAAGCCTGGCGTTTGTTTGCCATTCTGGAATCTTTCTCCCTCGGTATAAATTTTAGGACCTGTTTGCCAGCTTCCATGAAAAATTCTGTTGGGATTTTAATGGTAACTGTATTACAATTACCTATTAATTTGGAGGGGCTTAAATTCTTAATGTTATTAATTTTCTCCCTTCTAAATGTAATATATCTTTCCTTTTATAAATATTAGTGTCTTTCAATGATTTTTACTATATTTTTTCACATTTTAATAATTCACAAGTCTTTCATATTTTAATAATTTCATCCCTTGATAACAGTAAAGTATCTTGAACTTTTTCTATAGTATTTTCTAATTGGTGAGTGCTGGTTTGTAGCAATGTTATTTATGTATTTTTATTTTGAACCTGTATTCAGGAATTTTTCTAAATTATCCTTTTAGATCTAATAGTTTTGCTTTCCCATATGAATTTTAGAAAATTATATAATTTGTATAATTACAAATAATTATATTTTAAATTATTATATGTATATAATTATTACAAGTAATTATAATTACAATTTGTAGAAGCAATTTATGTATAGTCTTTTATTTTTATTTCTGGGACAAAGGAATAAAAGTGATTATACGACATTTGTGTTTTTTTGACTTTGAAAACCATGTTTCTAATATTTCACAGTTGGTGAATTTTATCTTCGGTTTTTAGAAACCATTTGGTATTAGTTTTAAAAACTTCATTTTATTGCTGGTTCTCTAACACTTTCTGTCATAAATGGCTATGAAATTTGTAAAATATTATATCTATATCATTTGAAATGATTGTTTACTATTATTGAACCATCCTTGCATTTCTAGAATAAATATCTGCTTGATAATATTATTGTTTTCTGATACATAGGGCCATGAAATTCATCAAAGAACTAGAAGTCTATTTATAATATCTGAGTTAGACAGAATTTCGATGGCATTGGATGAATCAATCACCAGTGGCTTGATGATTCTTTTTGATTCCCCCTTTAAATCTAAATCTTATAGATGGCATTGAGTACTTCTATCAGCAGGTACATAAGGTCTCCTCGTATCTCTTTCAGTGATGTTAAAATTGGTCAGATTTAACCGGCTACTGATAATCATTGACCAGAGCCATTATTTCACTGTTTCAAAGTGGTTTCTATTTTTTTAACTTGCAATTTTTCAAAAAAGATTTCTTCTTCTCCTCTTTCTCACCCTCTCTTCCTTTCTTTTCTTCTAGATTTAAATTTGCTCTGAAGTAGAATTTATTTAGGAAATGGAGGGCAAATTCTTGATTGTTTTTTCCTCTTTATTTTACAGTTTCCAAATAATGACTTACTTCCCTAGCATTCTCCAAAGGTCACTAATATTTTAAAAAATATTATAAATTTTTTATGGATTTTTAACATGATCTATATGTTGCAATCAATGGCAAGAGAGGATTCTTTTTGTGCTCAAATTGTCCTGTCTTTGGCCAGGGGAAGTTCCTTCGCCTTAGCTCCTGGGACCTCTTGATGTAACTCTAGGAGACTTGGTATGTCTCTTTTCTGCTCGTTCCAGGAGCATCTTGCACATTTTCTGTGCTCAGTCTGGAACCAGACATTTCTCCAAAAAGCAGGTACTTTCTACAAGTGAGAAAAGGTATTTTGCAGCCAGAGTCTGGGCACTGGGATGTTCTTGGTGTTGGGTTATCATTGTGCACAGGTGTTTTCAGTAGAAAATCTTGGAAAAACATATTTTTAAGAAAAAATACATTATAAGGTGATGCCAAGAATGTAAATGCTGAAAACAACTATTTATTTGTGGATTTTTTTGACCTTAGGATATATCCATTTGGAATTCATTGTCAAATTATTGTGTTTTAAAGCCCCTTGAAATAATTGATTAAGACTTGAGTTTCCCTCTGTCACCCAGGCTAGAGTGCAATGGCATGATCTTGGCTCACTGTAACTTCTGCCTCCCAGGTTCAAGCAATTCTCCTGCCTCGGCCTCCCAGGTGGCTGGGGCTATAGGCACATGCCACCATGCCTGGCTAATTTTTGTATTTTTCGTAGAGACAGGGATTCACCATGTTGGCCAGGCTAGTCTCAAACTCCTGACTTCAAGTGATCTTCCCGCCTCAGCCTCTCAAAGTGCTGGGATTACAGGTGTGAGCCACTGCGCCAGACTGAAATAAGTTACTTTTGATGATACTACATTTTATAGTTATATTTATTTGTTTCACTTAGTTTTTAATTTTAAAGTACTTATCTTATTCTGATTTAAATTTTCATACAATTTGGTTAAACATTTGCTTGTTATGAAAGGCATAGCTGAAAAGCAAAGCATATTTAAGAAGTCTAGCCTTTCGCACTACTGCTATATGTACCTGTGTTTTTGTAGTTATAAACAAATACACACACTCTTTTTCTCTCTCTCATCAGTTTCCTAAATAAAAGGTAATATACTACAGATGGTTTCTGCTCCTTGCATTTTTAAAATTAATATTTTCTGGTAATCACTTTGGAGCAGTATCAGATATAATTTTATTCATTTTTATAGCTGCATAATACTCTGCTTGGAGCAGGGTACCATAGTTTATAAGGTAATTAACTACATGCAGATGGACATTTGCATTTTTTTCTAGTCTTTTACTATTACAAATAGAGCTTCAATAACTACTTTGTTCATGTCATCCTATTTTTTTTCCAGTGTGTCTTTGGCATTTCTAAGTAAAAGGCATATATAATTTTGCTAGACATTTAAATATTTTTCACCATAGGAGTTGTACAATTGAAATATATACCAGCAAGTACTAAAGTCCCTGTTTTTACCTCACCAGTATAGTATATATTTATTTGTTTGTATAGTATATTAAATATATCCATGTATATTTAATAATTATATATGTAATGTCTGTGGATGTGTTTGTATGTATACATTTTTCAAACTTTGGGGGGTTTTCTTTTCCAATATAATAGGTGAGAAATTCTGTTTAGCTGTAGTTTTACTTTTTATTTATTAGCAAAGATGAATGACTTTTTACACATTTAAGAACCATTATGGTTTTTCTGTGAACTCCTGTATCTCTTGTTCCTTTTGCTATAAAATCATTGGGCTTTTCTTTATTTATAGGAGTTTTTTACATCTTTGGGTTATTAACTTTGTTGTGATATAGGTTGCAAATATTTCCCCTTGTTTGTCATTTGCTTTTTAGTTTGCTTAGGCTGATTTTGCTATTTTTTTTTAAACATTACCTCTGGTCTTTAAGTTGTCCCCCTCATCATTCTGCATTCTAGCCTTATGAATGGAAACCATTTCATTTACTTCTCACCTCAGCAATCATGATCACCAGCAAAGGAAGATTTTTTAAAGTGCCGAGTATAGAAAAGGCAGGGAAGAGCTCATTTTTATCAGGCAGCTGTGCATTGGGCCTAGTATCTTCAGGTCTAGTAAGAAACCTACTTTCTCGTGATCACTGGGGGCCCTGGAGAATCCATGTTGGGCATTCAGCCTCAGAGGAGGGCCACTGACACTGGACTTCTTATTGGTTGGAAATCCCAAACATCCGCATGGTGGCCCACTGTTATCACCTTGTCTCTGCACTGTCTGCTGTATCTACTCATCACATGTGAACTATTCAGAGCAGCTAATGGGTGTTCCACCTTACAGATGAGGACACTGTGCTATACCACTTGCTGAATGTCCCGCTGTGGTTGAGGCAGGCTACCGGCTCATGGCTTCTGGCGTCCAGGGCACCATTTGTCTCTATTACCTCCCTCCTGCTCTGAACTGCAGGCAGGGAAAGTGAAGATGAAACAAAGTGAGTGGTTTCTTCAGAGTGTCCTACCCAAGGAGTAAGTTTTCCAGAGGCTTAAAATAAAACAAATGCAAAGACCAAGTTCAAATTGAGATTAGCACAGAAAAGAAAGCAAAAAGCTCATTGGAAAGATTTTTTTTTTTTTTTTTTTTTTTTAATGTCATGGTTAGAAGAGGGAGGGAGAAATGCTGCCCAGCTGTGGCCCAACAGTATTTCCAATGCTCCCTCCTGGAGCTATTCCTTTAACTGCAGCTGATCACACTGATCTGGCAAGTGAGACGGGGTTGCAGTGTGGCCTAGGCTCTTGGTGTTTAAAAAAATAAGTCACTTCAAGTGAAGTTTACAGAGAATTGGGGCTTCTTCCGGTCTGTTTCTTGATTCTTCCCTTTCAGCTCAGGGCGGAATAAAGACGAGTAGGCAGCTCCTGGGTAACAGAATTCTCTGCCTTGGGAGGAAGGTGAGCAGGGCACTGGTGTCCCAGAAAATGCCCCTGGCTGGCCACCTCCTCCTCGTAGAACAAACACCATTCCCAAGGCCTTCATTAAACCACCTTTGTTCTAAGCTCTCTGACTGTTTCTGGCTTTATCCATGCAGAACCAGTGACAGAATAAAATGAAGCAAAACTTAACTCCGTGTCCAACATACTTGTATAGAATAGATTTTGGGGACAAAAGTGGTAAAATTCAGTCAAACTGACCTGTAAGCATGTATTCTTAAATCGCTAGTTTAACTAACTTCTTCCCTAAAATCTCTGCGTTTGCCTCCATAGATAGTCGAGTTGAAGAAACCATTTTATGTGCACTTTATCATTTTATGATGTTCTTAAAATGTTTATCTCAATAGCTTTTGGAACTGAAAACAAAATCTGTGATTCTTTCTCTCTTTCACAACCCCACCCCTGGGAGATATTTTCAGCTTTCTGATTTATTTTCCTTTTAATAAAATATTGAATGCCATTTTCCCTAATTATTTCTTATTGAATGTACTCCTTAAGTCCCCTTTTTTCAAATAAAAAGAATAAAACCGACCATGTAATACGACAATGGTTCTATCACTACTGATAATTATACATTTTGTTCTCATTGTAATTGCCCTGGTTTGAACTGTGCTTATTTTAGCAGAAAGCGTTCATTATTTTATCAACAACTGGCAGACCCCGCTGGTATTTACTGACTTTTCTTTAACCAAAACAAGGATTATAGCTCCTATCCATGGCTCAGCTGCTAAATCTTTGCTAAGAAATTTGGGAACCCCTTTTGAATGAAACACTGTACAAAGCTTTAAGCACTCTTTGCAACTGAGTTGTATTAAATGATAGACAAAAAAAGCCCTCTGAAGAATTGGTGCTTAATTACAACTTAATTAGCATAATTATGCATGCTAATAGCATCTCAAATGAATAGCAGTTGTCAGGAGGTTGGGACCATCTGTAAGAATGTCGGATTAATACATCATTTTTTATTTCTAACAACGCTGTAACTCTTTCCCTGAAAGTGATTTTCATTAATCAAGTTCATTTTTATTATATAGAAAATTTGGCATTTTTCATTATGGGCCATTATCTGTTTCCCCATGCAGCCCTAATACAATACTAATGAGCCCCCGTGTGGCTGGCCCACATTGACAATGGTGGTACAGGTGTATTATTATAATTGTTACAAACAGCACATTGTACCTCTGGAGTAGTGGAGTTCTAATCTCTGGGCACCCGCGTTTCCACTTGGTACATCCCCAGGGCCTAGTACAATTTTCAGAGCTTTATGAAAAACATACATGTTTGTGGTTACAAAGAAGCTGTTTAAAGAGAAAGTGGCCCGTGATTACCTGCAGCACAGGATGCTGTTTAGCTGAGAATCCCTTTTGTGGAAAAAGAAAGCTTTAGAGGCCAGGAGGAGGTCAGTACCTCCACCAAGCCCTGCTCTGGGAAGGAGGGAGGCCGTGGCTGTGAGGCCTGGGTCTCCTCTGCAGAACGTCCCAGCAGGTGAGCAGATCCAGGCAGCATCACTCATTGCTAAGCATGGTCATAAAACCGCAGGGGGGATGCGCATCTTCATGGTTCTTAGCCCCAAGAAACACCCCAAATGGCAATCTTGAAATTCACATCTGGATCCACCCCCGTGTGTTACAGCAGGCCCCATAGATGTCTGGAAAATCTGTCTTGTCTCTGAGCTGCCTTTTACTCTTAACTTTGGCTTTAGATTTGTTTTGAGGGTTTAATCCATGCTTCCCTTGCCAAACAAAACAAAAACCCTCTGCTCACTCTCTCCCCTGATAACACATCCCTATGAGCTCTTTTTGTTATTTGCAAGGGGTCTCATCTGTTCCGATATTTTCATCCCAGACTGAAGCCCAGAATTGATGCCTGGGACTCTGTGAGGGGTAGGAGGGTTCTTCAATTCTTTTTACCCATTTCCAAGCTCATCCACGTCGTGTAAATGCAAAACAAAATGGCTTCAGCTTTCTTCCAAACCTCAGTTTGGGGAGAGCAGAAACAAGCCACTGGGCTTGTAACCAAGATCTATGGTCCAGTGGTGAAAAAAGAGCCCTCCCTCTTTAGCATCTGAAGCCACTGGCAGGTTAGGGATGAGGGCTCTATTGGAGGCCAGCAATGTGTGTTTATACCTTGCACCTGCAGGTGGGAAGAGGGGTGGGTGGGAGGGAGGGTCTCCTGGCTTTGGTGGGGTCAGAGAGGGTAGGGAAGGCTGTCAGTATCTCCCCCACTCAAAATCTACACTGAAGATGAGTCTGTGAAACACCGTGCCAACCCCCCATGATGGTGTCAATCAGGCAGCCTACAGACTGGAGACTTGCACGGGCCATTCTTAATGAAAACAATTACTCATCATTCATCTGAAATTCACATTTAACTAGGCATCTCATGTATATTTATTTAAACTTGCTAAGTGAGGCAATAGTACTCTGGAGATAGACTGCCTGGCCTAGAATCCTGGCCCTGCCCTTCAAGCTGTGTGAGTTGGCTAACTTACTAAACTTCTCTGTACCTTGTCTATTCTCTAAAGTAAAGACAGTACTATCTCCTTTGGAAGGTGGTTGTGAGCAATAAATGATTTTAAAAGGGTCAAGCACCTAGCACAGTATCTAGCAATAAGTGCTCACAAAATAATATCTATTAGTATTGTCTGTTGATGACTGTTGATGACCTCTGTTTCTTTGCCAAGTGTATTGTGTTTGGGATCCCCTGCCTGTCTACGTCTCTATAGTGTCAGACATTGAAAATTTCTAAAACCAAAAGATTTTACCAGCCCTTGAGTTTGGCTGATGTTTTCCAAGGTCCTCAGAACGTATGCAAAGTGTCACTTGCAGTTTAAATGTAAAACAAGAAGGCAGATGTGGCTTGTGTGCCCAGCAGGAGCAGAGGCCTTGCAGAGCAATGATGCTGAGCAGCCACCGGCTTTGGGGCCCAAGGGGTGCCCAAGCCCTCTAATTATTAGCAGAGAGATATTGCACACACTGAGGTGACCACTTGTGGCCTCATTGACAGATGGAGTTGTTCACGGTCCCTGCCTCACTGCGCTGCTGGGAAGACCACCTGAGATAGGCGTGGATTGCTCAGTGCCATGCCTGCGGTGTGCACAGACTCCCCAGCCCTGGGGGGAAGAAGCCATGCACTCTGGAGCTGTGGCCTAGATGGCTACTGTGTCCCCACTGCACGCTGACATACAAATTGTGTGACTTTAAACACACTTTACCTCTCTACCTTGGTTTCCTCTTCTTTAATTGCAGGTCATGGTAGCCTTGTACCACTGGGTGGTGATCAGATGTACTATTGCGTGCAAAGCACTTAGGACATCACCTACCACTGTTCTGGTTTTCATTGCCATGGTTCCTTATTTTCTGCAAGCTCTCCCCTTCCTTGGAGGAGGAGGCCCCAGGCTGCTTGTGACCATGAATTCCTGGCCAGGGCATCTGTAGGAGAGCTTCCTGCTCTTTCGCCTGGCTTACAGCGAGCTGCCGCTGGGAGATGCACTCCGTCCGTCTGTGACAGCTCCAATCAGCCTGGAACAAAAGAGCACCAGCAGTCCCCTGGCAGCCTTTGCTGGGGGTAATGTGGGGTTCTCCGGAAGGTCACGGGCAGTCTGTTCTAGTTGTTTATGGAATGGCCTGCTTTGTGGTCAGGTATGCATGCACACACACACACGCAGCATGGACACTGCTCTGTGAGGATTCGGTCTGCTTTTTACCCCTTCAGCAAAAGCAGTGTCACCTTGAAGAATATGGGCATGACCTGGAAGGAAGACATCTCCCACCCCACTCAAGGAAGAAGAGACCTCGCATGTTCCTATTGAAAGGGTTGAGTGTACAACCCATTGAAAAAACCTGAGCCCCTTGTTAATGCCTGCTGTTCACACCATCCTCCATTCAGGCATCATGAATTATTCTAGCAAACATTTAATGAGAGTCCCTTTTCTCTGAAAACTGGCTCATGGGGTGGCACGCAGAGGGGATTGGGGATTTGGTCGTCAGTGGAGCTGTCACCTAGTGGAGGAGACACACAGTGCCTGAATGACGTGGAGGAGGAGGGAAGGTTCGAGGGGCTGGAGGAAGCTGGGAAAAGCGGCAGGCCGAGGGAGTTATTGAGATGGACAGTTGGTTTTGTACAGAGGGCCTTGATGACTGTTATCCTGTCCTTGATTTTGAAATGCACACATCCTTCAAGCCAGCATGTCCACTCCTGGAAATTTATCCTTCAGACCTGTATATGACTCTGTTTGTTCAGCACAGATTTTTAGAAACAAAAGACTGGGAATAACTGGGATGTTAATTAATAAGAGAAAGGTAAATAAATGATTGTATATTTGAACCACAGGACATTTTGAAAAAAAGAATAAAATGGATCCCCTGTGGAAAAAATAAAAAGAATAAAGTAGATCTCTCTACAGTGACATGAAAAGATCTCAAAGATCTTTCATTGAGTGAAAAATACCACAGGCAATATAATGAGTATGGAATGTTCCCTTTGGTGGGAAAAAATGAAGATATAGGAAATCCAGTTAACAGTGCTTACATGTGAGGACAGGCGCTGGGGTTTGGGAGTGTGATGTAGTAATGTGCATACTCTATTGATATGTTTTTATATTTTCCCCATCTGTGTGTATTAATTTTTCAACTGAAGTGAAAGAAGAACAGAAAAAGAAATCCTTCCTCTGCATTGTGGCATAGAGAAGGTATCCCTGGTTCATGGCCAGGTCGGGGGTGTCGGGGCGCACATTCACAGCCCTACACCCTGAAAGAATCCTTCCACACCTCTTCTGGAAGATGCTATAATCTGTCAAATCCCATAGCTAGTAGGACCACCTTATGGCTTATTTTCAAGTATCATTTTGTCTCATAGGAAAAGTTGACTGAGAGCCTCATTTGAATGAAATTCGCACCTCTCTGTCTTGTTACTAGAACCGAAATCGATTGAGGTAGAAGAAAACAAACTGGATTTCTTAAAAGGGCCATATCGATTAGAACCAAGAAGCATTTCTTCTTAAGATTCCCTAATCAGAAGAAATGAGCACATTACAATCAGTTCTCATGAATAAGAATCCTTCATTTTTCTGTGACCCCTGTGAGCCTGGATGCAGTGAGTATTGAATTTGTTCTTGTGAATTGCTGGAAGAAAACTGAATAAAAACTCAGGAGTCCTGGGTTCCTGTCCCAGCTAGGGCAACGCGTGTGCAATTTGGTGTGGGTCACCTTCCCTCTTGGGCCTCAGTTTCCTCATTTGTGAAGGGGAGGGCTTCAGGTCTGATATCTCATAGTTTTACAACACTAAATGAAGGCAGAGAGAAGAGGTGGAGGAGAAAATTCCCTAGCCATGGAAAACAAGATGGCGCTGCTGCCTATGTCTGCCTGAGTATATCTCCTAGACCATACTAGGAGATATGGGGGGAGATCATAAATATTAGGATAATTTAAACAACACTGAATTCAAACAACTCTTGAAGGTTTTCCAGCTCCTCAATGTTTTTGTTCTCCCCTATTCCCCAACCTCACACTGGCATTTCCACCCAGGTGGGTATAGTTGCTCCAGAGCCCCATCCTCTGAGTTGTCCTAGTTATACCCATTCAATACTGGTTCTAAGTCCTACAGAGAATCACTGACCTCCTCTTAGGTAAGCAGCCTCTTTCTACTTTTCTGATAATGTTCTTTGGCTCCTGCTGCCAGGGCTGACTTCTAAGGACCAGGATCTTCTAGCTCCAGAGCCCAGAAGTTTCCTAGCTGGTGTTTTCCTACTTTATATCATATTACCTAAAAAAAAAAAAAAAAAAAAAAAAGGAAGAAAAACTTCTTTAAAGTACTTAGAGAAGGCAGTGGTGGGGATGGGGGAGTGGCAGTGCTATTCATTAGAATTCCTATAGAGTAATCAAGTCTCTTCATTCCAAAGAGTGTTATTGCCTAGGAATTAATATTAGATCTGATTTTGAAATAAGCCTAATGATGATGACTTTTGGGGGGCCTATATTTTTTGCTGTATTTGCATAAAACCCTTTACTCAGCTTGGCACATGGAAGTTAAAAATATGAATTCTACCCTTAAAATCATAGTCATACCCTTCTTGTTAGCTTATTATCAGGCAGAAAAGGTAATTGTACACAGGGACTACAATTAGACAGGCTAACTTAATGTCATTTCAAATGTTGCTTTTGAAATTAAATAGCCATCCATGCATAGATGTAGATATTTTCAGGAGGTCTTGGGTTCATCAGCAATAGGAGAGCTTGGAAGCACGGACTCTCTTGAGCTTTTAGAGGTTTTTCTGAGAGGCTAGCACTGGGTGTGATGAGGTGGACATCTTGGCACATGTACATTTTTTGTAGATCTTTCTTTCTGTCTCTCCCTTCCTTCCTTCCTTCCTTCCTTCCTTCCTTCCTTCCTTCCTTCCTTCCTTCCTTCCTTCCTTCCTTCCTTCCTTCCCTCCTCTCTCTCTCTCCTCCTCTCTTTCTTTGTCTCTCTCCCTCCCTCCCTTCCTTCTTCCCTTCCTTCCTTCCTTCCAAGCTACAGCATCCCCTCTGATAGTTTCTGCACCCCGTCACTATTTACACATGATGAAGTTAGCAATACACACACATAATGTGGTATACCCTATATTTATTATCTACTGCTGTGTAACAAATCGCTCAAAAATAGGAAACATTTCTGATCTCAGTTTCTGTGGGTCAGGAATTTGGGAGTGGCTTAACTAAGTGGTTCTGTTTTAGGATCTCTCTTGACTCTCATTTTTCTCCTTTTTTCTATGCCCACAATTTTCCCTCTGCTTGAAATGCTTTCCCTTGTCTTCCTTTATCAAGTGGCAAGCTTCTATTCATCTCACAAAACCCTCATTAAAAACCCATCTTCTTTTTTTTTAATCTCCCTTGCTCTCCCTGGCAGTTAGATTCTACCTCTAGAGTCCCATGACATTTGGACATCCCTCTATTAAGATGTTATCTGCTGATTTTTTAAATGTGTATGCATGATGGCCAAACCTGTGGGGACCAATATGGTAGCCAGTAGCTCCATGTGGCTATTTAAATATAAGTTGAAATTAATTAAAATAAAGTAATAAATTCAGCTCCTCAGTCACACTAGCCACAGTTCAAGTACCCAGTATTCACACATGGCTGGTGGCTACTGTAATGGACAGCACAGGTTGAGAACTTTTCTAGCATCATAGAAAGTTCTATTGGACTGTGCTGGTCTAGAATGTTAGTTCTTTCAAGTTAGGGGGTGATATGGTTTGGCTGTGCCTCCGCCCCCCCCGCAAATCTCATCTTGAATTGTAATCCCCATGATCCCCACTTGTTGAGGGAGGGACCCAGTGGGAGGAGGTGATTGGATGATGGGGGTGGTTTCTCCCATTCTGTTCTCGTGATAGTGAGTGAGCTCTCACGAGAGCTGAGGGAGGGACCCAGTGGGAGGTGATTGGATGATGGGGGTGGTTTCTCCCTTGCTGTTCTCGTGATAGTGAGTGACTTCTCACGAGAGCGGATGGTTTTATAAGGCAGTTCTCCCTGCTTTTGCTCGCTCTCACTTGCCTGCCTCCATGTAAGAGGTGATTCTTCACCTTCTGCGATAATTATAAATTTCTTGAGACCTCCCCAGCCATGCAGAACTGTGAGTCGATTAAACTGCTTTTCTTTATAAATTACCCAGTCTCAGGTATGTCTTTATCACAGTGTGAAAAAGGACTAAGAGAGAGGGCCTGTTTTCTTCATTCAAAAATCTTATTTTTTTTTCTGGCTTAAAATAGCAAATGTTTGACTTGTTCACCTCTGTGTTGCCTGGATCTGGCATAGTGTCTGGCTGAATAAATAAACTAGAAAAGTGGTTTCTGGAGGGTCTCAGAGCCTTTATTTGATTGTTCATTTATTTGACAAATACTGAGTTTTCACTCTATGCCAAACATTGCGTATCTGGTCACTGGGCCTGAATGAGAGAGGGGTAACATGGCAGACAGCATTAGTTAATTGGTTTCACCTCCATTATAATACCCTTCTTAGTGCCACCTTCCAGCTAGAGGTGAAAAGGTAACACAACACAATGGCCACCAAGAAGTGTAGGTATACATTGGCTATGAAATTGCTGGGAGTTCTTTCATTTTTCCAATACTAGTCTTGTCACAATGACCTTTCTTTTTGCCAGATGATAAAATGTTCCCTTTTCTCCTTATCCCTACTGAAGTGTAGGTGTGATGGCCAGAACTGCAGCTCCTATTTTATTTCATTAGGTAATAAATAAGCACAATGAAATAACCGTGCAAATGATAGAGAAAGGTGCGGTATAATGTCGTGGAGACTTTCATGGCCTGTAGACTACATTTCTCCAGGTTTTTGTAGTGTGAGGAACAAGTACACTCCTGCTGTTAAAGATATTAGTAGCTGGGTTTTATATTACTTGCAGTCAAATGCAATTCTAACACACAGCAGAATGAGTAGAAACCCTAGTCCTTCCTAATCTGAAGGTATGGAGGATTCTTCTAGAAAGCATAGGCTTAGAACCTCCAGCTGCCTGCAATGCAGCAGTGAAAAGCAGAAACACTTCTGAACAAATTGTGAAATGAAGAATTGGAGACTGGGTCCCCAGAAGGCACTGGAACACAGCTCTCAGGCTTCGCTTGCATGGTGCTCCACCTGATTGCTCCAGTCTCAGAGTCTTCCAGGTGCTTGTGAAGTGACATCACTGGAGTTGTTTCCGAAGGGTACCCCAGAGCACCTGTACCCATGTTGACCAATGGGATGTGTGGGATTTGTGAGACATGCAATCACTGTGGGGAGGGTCAGGCCAGCTCTGGACACCAGACAGTCGTTTCTAGCTCTAACCTGCTGCAGAGGCTAGAAACGAGTTGGAAAGTTTCTGGAATAACTTTTGACTCCTTCACTTTGCATATTTTTCATGTATATTTTTGACTTAAAGTGAGCCAGAAAAAAAAATAGTGTATTCTGATTAAACATAGTGAAGTTTGTCAATTGGTGAGGATTCCAAATATAACATTGCTTTTATCTCATCCGGGTCTCCTGTGGACCACATTTTAATGTGTCAATTAAGTATTTAAGTAACGAGTATGGTGTGCTTATCATCCTGGGTATACAAACACTTGTTGAGATGGAATGGAAAGGACAAACGGTGGAAGCTGACAAACTCTATGCTTGGTAACCCTGTTGTTTGGCCACTGGTTTGTAAGGCTTTGAACCTTTAATTGGCCTCTAACAGCAGATTGACAACAAGCTAGATTTCCATCAACATACTCCTGATTTGCCAGTATTTTGAGCAATAAATTGCTAGCTAATAAATTTCCCTTAGCTTCCTTTGTAAATGCCAGCGAAAGCCCTAAACATTCTGTGTAGATTTAATTACACATTTAATGTTTCTGTAATTTTGAATTAATTACATGCCAAGCAGATTTATGTTCTATGTACTCAATAAACCTCCGTAAGTGCCCTTTTAGCAATCAATTGGTATTTAGGACCTGGTTTGGTTTTTAAAAATAGTGGTTCATGTCGCTGGGTCTGGTTGTTCCTTCCATATGTTTGGGTGTTGATAGAATTAGAGGCACCAGACGGTGGTACTGAAATGAAAACAGAGTTGTTGTTGGATGGTGGGGTTCGGGATATTGGGTGAGGAAGGGGGATGAGATCATATTTGGATGTCAGAAAGCCAGATCATCAACTTAATCAGCAGGTTGGAGTTTGGGCATTTGTCTGGGACCATGGGGTGGTAGGAGCAGATGCTGCACTTTGGGAGCAGAGACAGGTCTAGAGAGAGTCACAATGTCTTTCCCATTTCTAGGTGGTCGGTACCTTGATGGTCACTAGGGAAATTTTTTGTTTCTGAAGGTAACTGTCAGGTAACTGAAGCCAGCTTGTTGTATTCTTTCTCAGGGCAATCTTCTTTCCGAGCTCATTGGGAATCTTATTATATTTATTGGGGTACCCGGCATTGTGCTAAATGTATATGAGTCTTGTCTTGATGGATTTTCATGGAAGCCCTCTGGGGTGGGCACATAAGGTGGGGGGATGTTTTACAGATGAGGAAACTGAGATCCAGAGAAGCCAAGTCACTTGCGTGTTGAGGAAAGGGTGGAGTTGGGCTCCAGAAGGGGCCAGATGGGCCTTGCTCACTTTGTCGTGAAGCATTTGTTCCTGTGAACAGAATACCAGATGTTTGTCGTTCTTAATTACATTTTTATCTGAAGCTGTTTTTTTTAACCCCTTGTCTTAGTCTGCTCAGGCTGCTATAACAAGCAACCATAGACTGAGTGGCTAAATAACAACACACATTTATTTCTTCCATTTGGGGAGGTAGAAGTTCGAGGTTAGGAGGCCAGCATGGGCAGACTCTCGGTGAGGACCCTTTTGCTGGTTTGCAGACAGCCACTACCTTCTTGCTCTGTCTGCTTATGGCAGAGCAGGAGCAACTGAGCTCTCTAGTCTCTTCTTATAAAGGCACTACTCCCATCCTGGGAACTCCACCCGCATGGCTGCATCTAAACCGAATTAACTCCCAAGGGCTCCATTTCCAAATACCATCACTGTGGGGATTAGGGCTTCAGCCTATGAATTGGGGCAGGAGGTAGGAGCACGATTCAGCCCACAACACTCCTGAATGGACTGATGAAACTTAAGTTCAGGGGAGAAACCAGAGTCTTTCTGGTTTGCGTGACCATCACACTAGCAAGCATTGCAGTATGTACTATGGACCCACCTCTCAGTACGGAAACAGCCACCTCATTTCATAGAAGCCTGCAGGAGAACCGCTCCTTTGGAACACAACTAGAAGAGGCAGCCCTGTCCTTTGTGTGTGAAGATACAAGTTGAGTGACCGGGGAATGGAGGGAGGTCAGGGTGACGTGGAAAGGGCCCGTGTGAAAGGAAAAAGCAGTTCCTCGGGGTAGGGTTGAAATTCCACATGTAACAGAGTCACGTCAGTTCTCCCTCTGCATGGCCAGCGTCTGATTTCCCTTGTTGTCAGAGGTCATGAGGCTGGTTTACCGGTGTGGGATAAGGGACACTGCACTGTCACGAGGATGTTCTTTCTCGGTTTGGGTGAATGTGTTGCAGGCAGATTGTATCCACCTGAGCTCCACTCTATACATCCTGCTGAAAAATGCAGTCAGCTCCTCTCCCAGACCACCTTTACCATTACTAATGGCAACTCTGAAATGGAGCTATGTTAAATAAAAGGAGAAACTTCCCATTTTTGTCTGTATTCTCTCCTTGTCTGAAAACATAGCCAGGCCTGTGAAATTAAGCAGTAACATAGCACACAGCCATCATTATTGCTAAATAATTGACTACATATCGTGAGTGAAACAAGGGTGGTTACAGAATGGTAAATTCAATCATCATTTATTAATGGTGGTTACAGAGCATAGCAGAGCAATTTATAAATTGAAATTTTAAATTGAACAGCTTTCTATATTTTTTAAGGCAAGAGGCAGGGTATATGGGGTACAACATGTGACATTTAGCTGGTGACGCTGTGTGCATGATTTTGAGATTTTGTTTTTAAATGAGTTCTTTATTAGGTCAACTTTATAATGCGCCTTTATTGTGAACCTTGTTCCTTTGAGTGAAAGCTGCTAAATATGATAATTATCCCCAATCTGATTTGGGCGAGTGGATATAGCAACTATTAGTGTCCTTATGTGTTCCATAAGGTGCATTTTATCCACATATATGTGTGTGCCTTTAAACGTCAGAAGAGTACATGTTCAGATACATGAAAAGAGATGTAAGAAATAACTGGAGGAAGACCAGAGCCATGTACGCCAAGCTCATGAGACATCTAAATCACGACGTGGGTCATTTTCACTGGTCCTGAACTGAAAAGAGAGAGATTACTGAAAAATAAGGAAAAAGATGACTGATATCAGTAGTCTATCAGTAATCTCATCAGAGGATGGTTTTAGGCTTTGCTAATTTTTGAATGCATTTAAAATCTTTTTCTATTTTTAATTTTTGTGGGTACATTGTAGGTGTATTAGTCCATTTTCACACTGTTATAAAAGATACTACCTGAGACAGGGTAATTTATAAATAAAAGAGATCTAATTGACTCACAGTTTTGCATGGCTGGGGAGGCCTCAGGAAACTTACAATCATGGCAGAAGGCAAAGGAGAAGCAAGCACCTTCTTCACAAAGCGCCAGGGGAGAGAGAGAGAGAGAGATATCAAGAAGATGGAACTGCCAAACACTTTTAAAACCATCAGTTCTCACGAGAACTCACTCGTTATCAGAAAAACAGCATGGGGGAAACTGTCCCCATGCTCCAATCACCTCTCACCAGGTCCCTCCTCTGACACATGGGGATTACAACTGGAGATGAGATTTGGGTGGGGACACAGAGCTAAACCATATCAGTAGGTGTACATATTTATGAGATACAATGAGATGATATGATATAGGCACGTAATGCAATGTGAAATAATCACATCATGGAGAATGGGGTATCATTACCCTCAGCCTTTTAGTCTTTGAGTTACAAACAATCAAATTAGACTATTTAAAAACGTACAGTTAAGTTATTACTGATTGCAGTCACCCTGTTGTGCTATTAAATAGCAGGTCTTGTTCGTTCTTTCTATTTTTTTGAATGCATTTTTACCTTTAAGTTGGAGGTTTAACTTCATGCCATCAGTTAGCTACAATCATTTAATTTATTGGAGGCCAAGTGAATTTAATCATTTATTTATTTTCAGATTAAAAAGTTCCTAACGGGATTACTGAGTGGACTAAGACAGAACCATTTACAAGCTTCAGAACCCTCTGGTTTTTTCCATTTGTCCTGTTGGCACACCCTTGCACAGTTGTGGGTGATCCTGTTTCTTCCGTGACTTCATACGACTTGAGACCCTTGATCATTTGCATTCCAAGTCACATTTTTACCTATAAGATTCCTCACTAACCGATCTAGAAGTAAAAATGACCTCTGTGGTAGTGCACTTTTCCCTGGTTTGCTTGTGTTGTTTTGTTTTTACCACCATGTGGCTTAGCTAGTTCTCACTACATGTGCTCTGCTCTATGGAACTGCCTGAAAGACACAAAGCTAGAATCACAGTGTTTCCTCTCACCCCCTTTGAATAGTTCTTCACAGCTACTTGCAGGCAGTACAAACCATTTTGCTATTTCACCTTCTTCCCCAAATACCCTTTATTTGCCTGATGTTTGGGTCCCACAAATGCTTGGTGTTTTATGCAGATGTTGCCTCGTGCATGATAAATACAATGGGTGACTGCACATCTGGATTCCTGCAGATCCTCTGCTCAGAGACCATGCCCTTCCATCAGCTACTCCTCTCTGCTATGAAATCAGCAGCGAGCCCTTCCCTTTCTGTGTTTCCATTACTTTTTCCTTCAGCACATCTGATTTCGATTGCAGAGTCTCTGGGTAGAGCTCTGATTAGCTTTTCTCTTGGAGTCGGTCCTCTCGTTGCTTACAAAAACGAGTGCAAATCATGAAAACGATCCTAAACCAAATCCACCAGCGGGAGGTGGTGTGTGGGGGGGGTGAATATTGTGGTGGGGTGATACATATTTGAAAACTCGCTGAGTTGGATGCTGTTTGCCAGAGATTCTGCATAAACAGTGGTGATTGTCAGGACATATCTTCCTTGCAGTATTTCTGCTGGGAACTATTGGACAGGCCGTATCTGGAAGATTTCTTCTCTTTCCTAAAAAAAAAAAAAGGAAAAAGAAAACGCATCATCTCTCTGCAGCGTCCTACTTCTAGCTTCTCCTGCCCACTCAGCATGGACTTGGAATTTTGGCCCCAATCAAACCTTTTGTGTCTTTTAACACAATGGCTGGGCCCCTCTGAGGAGGGATGGGATGAGAGACAATTTTATGCATTGTGTCAATGTTCCATGATTGGGTCAAGAGTACATCCCTTAGAATAAGAAAAATAGCTTATGGATGAGAACAAAACCATCATTTCAAATCCCCACACAGTCACCCCCACCCACCGTGGTTGGGGCTGACATTTGGGAGCGCCCGATCTTGGGAAGGAGCACAGTGCTGAACGTGCACTCTGCTAACATCCCGGGTTGGAGGGAAACAGATCTCCCCACCAGCTCTTCTCTGCTCCAGCCATACTTCCTGCATTGGTCATAAATATTTAAAGCTACAGTCAACAAAGTTTACAGATGGGGAAGTAAGGAAACCCAATCCTGTCTGCAATGCCTTCTGTGTCCCGGGGTCTGCCTGGTCTATCCTTCAGAATAAGGTCAGCGGCTCATGGCTAAGGAGGAACAGATGGAAGCCTTCAGAGCAGGTCCTCATTCCTAAGGAAAGTTGTTAGCCCCCATGAGGTGCACGAACCTTTCATTTTACTATTCTGACTCTCCTGAGAGAGGGGAGGGGAATAGATCCTCAGAAGGAAAGATTTGGAAGCAGCTATTTTACATCCATGCTTTGGAAACCTTGGGTCCACAAGCTTATTCTGAGCACTTGGGCTCTGCCCAGCTCTGTGCAGGAGTTGGGGGATGTCGAACTCAAAAGGTACAAGCCCTCCCCTCCAATAACTCACTTTCATAGTACAAGGTGGTATATGCTCCAACACAGGGCACTGGAGGCTTATCAAGATGTGTGCAAAGTGCTATGGGGGCTTAAAAGACTGATTCATTCATCCAACCAACCAGGATAAGCAGCTACTATGTGTAAGGCATTGGGCTGGCCTCTGCAGGCGGGGGCCAAAGGTGAGGAAAAAAGACAGGTTCCTGCCTTCATAGGTCTTAAAATAAAGTAAGGGTGGTGGTGAAAAACTTATGGGAGAAATAAGGCTTCATCTAGGCAACTACCTTTGTTGGATCTTGAAGGATGTACAGGAGCTTTTCAGGTAAAATGGATGGTGATGAAGAGAGGACATTCCTGGCAGAGGGAAGTCAAGAGCAAATGTTTGCAAGTGGCTTGCGTGACTAAAGTGGGTAGGAATTTCATGACTTTCCCCAGGCACATGGGTACCCAACAGGCAAGAACCTTGTAGACCAAAGAAAACACTTTGGATCTTATCCAGGCTGGGGACTGGTCCAGGACTGTGTTTACTCAGAGATCAGGGCATGTTTTCCTAATTTTTCCACCCAGTGGAACCCCCTTTTTCTAATTCTCACAAATACCCTGTATGTTATTCACCATGTTATGAAAACAATGGGCTCTGCTCCATCCTAACACAGAAGGCAGAACTCCTCATTGGGGTGGGGAAGGGAATTGTCTCTGGTCTTGCCTTGTCTATGGAGCTGATGCTACCTTACCCAACTGTCTAGGTGGTTAGTGGCAAGGGGTCTTCTGGCACAGGGGCTGTTGTCTGAATTCTGCAAGAACAAGGCCCAGCAATTAACGTTGCATAAGTCCTGGCTCTGGGGTAAAAAAAAAAATGGATGAAATTGCAAGCTAGTAGATTGTAGATGTCATTGTTGGATATGGGTGAGAAGCAGGCTTTATGGTGTGAGCATATATGCTGACTCAGAAAGTCCAACTCTAGCTGAGATGGGTGGCTCACTTTCACAGATAAAATTGTCCTCTGAATATAGGGATGAGTCTGAGACTTAATTTTAAAAATCCCCTTTATTGAACTCCAATGAAACTATACTAGAATAGCAAATACGTGTTTTTATGACATGTGAAATTGGTTTTAGAGATAATCTTTTTTCTGTTATTTAACCTTTTCTTGTTTGAAAAATCGATAGTTTAAGTGCATTGTAGTTTACACAGCATTCTCATATATGTATTTTTCCTAAGAACTTATTTTTTAACATTTTATTTTAGAGATGGAGTCTCACTATGTTGCCCAGGCTGGTCTCAAACCCCTGGCTTCAAACAATCCTCTTTCTTTGGCCTCCCAAGGTGCTGGGATTACAGGCAAAAACCACCACACCTGGCCCCAGTAACTTCTTAAAGATCGAGGTGGAGATTTGTATGCCCATTGCATGGGTTAGAAAACTCGAAATCAGAAAGATTCTATAACATACTGTGGCATGTGATTCATTTCGTTTCTGTCTTGGCTACCCTGGTTCCTCAGAAGGCATGGGGTCTGTAAGAAACTGTTAGGGATGTGAACCCTGATCTCAAATCCTAATCCATTATTTTACTGGGTGCCTTGCCCACAGCTTTTGGTGCTGACAGGGCTTCATTCCACTGTTGAGATGCTGTGGCTTCCAGGAACACATCTGTACTTTGGGGAAAGCATGTGACTCCCATCCCACAAACAATGACTGACTCTGCAGTGGCCCCAGCTCCTGAAGGTGATCACTCGGCAGAGTAGAGGAGTGTGTTGCTGTGATTTAGTTTTATTTTTTGAAGTCATCTGTAGTAACTCAGTATAGCCTGAAAAAGACTCCTTGAGACTTTGTAAATTGGCTTTTTGATTCTTGGATGTGTAACATTCATCCAAAACATGAATACATGGTCCTCTGGCCATGGAGAGAAAACTCTGAAATAATTATTTCTCTCCTTACTCACATTTTCTCCAGACTTGTTTTTGAGCCCCTACCAATCCATTGCCTTATTTCTTGCTCTCACCCAATGTTCCAGTTCCCCATTTACCTTTCTGAGATGCCATTCCTATAGACCATTGTGCACACACTGGGCTACTGATGGCTCAGCTATATTTGGAAATTCAAGATGAGCTGTTGCCAGTTGAAGTCGATCGTGCAGGACCTGAGACCTGAAGTTGAGTCAATACACATGCTCATTCCATTTTTAACTATCACTTTCATGTCTGTCGTACCTAGGTCCATAGTGAAGAAGTGGAAAGGAAATCACTTCCTTTCTGAGACAGTGTCAAAGGGTGTGGTCTCCTAGGTTCCCATCAATCCTGAGTGTGTCATTCTGTCTTTTCTCACCTCTGTCCACACATACATAGGTTCTTAGTTGGGTGCAAACTTCTAGAAGCTGTTGCAAAGTTGGGTCACCCTTGGATTCCCATGACCAGTTTGGACCTGAAGTAGAAATGATTGTATTAGAGTTGTGGGACTTTGTATATATAGATCCCTCATGAATGGCTTAGTGCCATCCCCTTGGTGATAAGTGAGAGTTCACATGAGATCTGGTTGTTTAAAAGTGTGTGGACCTCCCTCTCTCTCTCTTTTGCTTTTACTCTGGCTGTGTGATATGCCAGCTCCCCCTTAGCCTTCTGCCATGACTGTAAGCTCCCTAAGCTTGTAGCAAAGAAGCTCCAAAGCAAAATTATTTCTTTTCATGTGGGAATCATAAACACCCAGCCTCTCCTTGGCCTGTTCTACTAGAACGGAGATTGCTCCCTGAACCTCTGCTGGATCAAAGCACCTGGATGTTGGGGGTTGAGGCAAGAGGACCAGCCCATGCCTTAGAGTGGTTCCTTGGAAAACAAGATATGGTTCCCAAGATGAGAACCTCTCAGACGTGGCTTATTTAAAGCCAGATGAGTGATTCTGCCTAAAATCTCTGTGGATAGGAGACCACATTCTAGGACTAAGGCCCACTTCCTAGACACCATACTTCACTGGGCCGTAACCACAGCTAATTGCAAATCTAGTGCCAAGGGGAAAATATTCAGACTCTCTTTGGAGTTGTCTTTTATTCTGTTTCTTCAAAATGATTGCCCCAGTTATGGGCAAGTTAGGAAGACAGTACAGCTTAGCAGACCCTAGTGTCAGAGTGACTGGGTTGCAGTCCTAGTTTTACCTGTACTAGTTGTGTGACCTTAGGCTTGTGATTTCATCTCTCCATGCCTCAGTTTCCTCTTTCTGCAAAGTGGAGAATATCAACATTACCCACTTGTGATGGGCTGAAAATGGTACCCCAAAGATATCCATGTTAATTCCCTGGAACTTGCAAATGTTAGCTTATTTGGAAAAAGTCTTTGCAGATGTGATTAAGAATCTTGAGATGGAGAGATTATCTTGGATTGTCAGGGTGGGCTGTTAATGGCATCACAGGGGTCCTTATGTGAGGGAGGCAGAGTGAAGGAATGTAAAGATGAAGGTAAAACAGAGAAATTTGAAGATACTAGCCCTGGAGATTGGAGTGATGTGGCTACAAGCCAAGGAATGCCAGCAGCCCCCAGAAATTGAAAGAGGCAAACAAAAGATTTTTCCTGGAGTCTCCAGAAGGAACTAGCCCTGCTGACATTCTGATTTCAGCCCAGTGAAACTGATTTTGGACTTCTGTTGCTTGAGGCTACCATGTTTGTGACAATTTGTTGTAGCTGCTACATGAACCTAATACATACCTTCAGAATCCTATTGATAGGATTTAATAAATTAATGCATGTAAAACATTTTTATATAGTCCTTGTCATTATGTCATGACATAATAAGCCCTCAGTAAATATCAGCTAGTATTATGATTTTATTTTGAAACTAGGAGGAAGATTTGCATGGGACAATAGAAACTGATAGGGGGCAGGGGTGGTCAAAAGAGTAGGTGTCAAGCCCTGACTGGGTCACTGCCACTAGAAAGCTGAGCTTTTATTTTCTCCTTTAACGAAAGAGGCCGAGTAAGCCCTGCCCTGCTCACCTCCCCCAGTTATGAGGATCAAATGAGTTAATGAATGTGAAAGTGCCTTGCACGTCACCCGCGTAAACCGTTAAGCTTTGGTTACAAAGGCTGGGACCAAACTGAAGCAACATCATAGGGGGCTGGGTGGGAGCTTTGTTCCTTTGGCGCTATGAGGTGAGATCATCTCTTTCAGCTTTTGTTCCTGCCTTTCTGAGCTCATTTGCTGGTTTTTCCCCTAATCCCAGCCCCTTCAGCCCCGAGTGGAGCCTCCGATGACAAAGCTCCAATGGTCCCAGTCGGCCCTGTGAGCCTTCCCTGGGGCATATTTCTTCTTGTTTCTATTTTTAAGAGGCACAAACAAAAATAAAAACAAAAACAAAAACAAACATACTAATCTTAAAAATGATTTATAATGCCCATGATAGAGATTAGGTGGATGGATTCCAATTTAATTTTCAGAAGGATTTGAGATGTTTCCAGTGTATTTTTTTTTTTTAGGCCAGAGACCCATGAGATCCAGCATCAGGGTGTCAACTTAGATGAGAACAAGTCAACCCTTGTCAAATGCTTGAAAGTGGTGAATTCATCTGTAAAGATACCCAGCCTCCCAGGAAGTGTGCTGTTTTAGCCTGAGTAGGCAAAGGAAAACACACAGGAGGAAAATGGGCCAGTTCTGCCCATGATTTGCTTTGATCATTGCTGTTGTTTCCTCTGCTTTGCATTCCCCAAGATGGCCAAAGGTGTGCACTGTGAAGACATCTCATTGCTGGAGGACTTGACAAATTCCTCCAGTTCATTTATTCTGATCTAGTTGCGCACTGGAAAATAAAGGACCTCATTCATCAGCATTTATTCATTTAAAAAATATGTATTGAAAACCCACTGCATTCCAGGCACTGTGTTAGGCACTGGGGAAACAATGATGAATGTGATGCATGTGGGTATCTGAAGTTTACAGCCTTGGCGGATGAGACTTGACCAAACAGCAACAGGGCGCTGACAGACTGCAACGGTGCAGAAGGGATGCCTGATGCTGGGAGCACCTCCAGTGGTCAGGAGATTTCATTGTGGCAGCATGATGGAGCCAGGCCTGAGGGATGGGTAGGGATCGATTGAACCAAAAAGGAGAGGGAAACACACTAGATCCAGAGAGAGCAGTATGTGCAGAGGCCTAAGGGTGGGAAAAATCGGGATGTATGGGAGGAACCAAGAGGAAGCCAGTGGGCTAGAAAGCAGAGGAAAGAGAAGAGTTTATGATGAGACCAAAGGAGTCATTCCAGGGACCAAGATGGTGGCCTTGTTGGCCGTCTGAGAGCACACACCACTTGGGGAAGAAACAGTTACCTTCCCAGTCCTATTTTCCCGCAGATGCATTGTGTGGGCCATCTCTGAGCTTGTCTGATTTCCCAAGATGATCTTGACTGAGCATAGAGCCCTTAGAAAGTTGAACCTCAAAGGCAGATGATCTGTAACTCGGGCCTATTCTAGGTCTCCTTTTGGCCTCCTTCAGAAATAGGGGTTTGTCTCTCTTTCCCTTCAGGTCTTGGTTTCTGTTCTGAACCGGGATGTCTTGCTCTGGTCTTGAACTTCTCTCTGTCTCTAGTTTCTTCATTCATTCAACAATGAATATATATATATATATATATAGACACACAATAATATATAATATATGTAATATATGTATGTAATATATAAACATAAATGTGTAATTCTATATTATAATTATATATTTTATAAATTATTATATATATATATGTATGTATGTATGTATGTATATTTTGAGACTGGTCTTGCTCTGTCACCCAGGCTGGAATGCAGTGGCATGATCTCGGCTCACTGCATCATTGCAACCTGTGCCTCCTGGATTCAGGTGATTCTTGTGCCTCAGCCTTCCGACTAGCTGGGATTATAGGCACACACCACCACGACCGTCTAATTTTTGTATTTTTAGTAAAGACAGAGTTTTGCCATGTTGGCCAGGCTGGTCTCGAACTCCTGGGCTCACATGGTCTGCCTGCCTCAGCCTCCCAAAGTGCTGGGATTACAGGTGTGACCCACTGTGCCTAGGCCTCATGCAACAAATACTTATTGAGCCCTTATCACATGACAGCACTGGTCTAGGCCTTGGAGATGCTTTGCTGAGGAGAAGAAGGCCTGCTGCCAGCTCTCATGAAGCTCAAGTCCTGTGCTGGAGAGAGAGCTATTGGTCTTTACAATCAGATTATCACTTTCCCCATTCATTGTCCAAACCTCCTGCTATCATCCTCCATGGATCCCCACCTTCCCTTATCACAGGAGCTTGGAGATAGGGCAGACTCTAGACCATTTGTAGTGGATAGCACAGTCCTCTCTGGGTTAGCTCTCAGCTTTGTTCTCTTGCTTCTTGGCTTTCTTGCCACAGCTTAAGGCTGGAGCTGAGATATTACAAGTATCTTGCTGACATCTACCACCCTGCACTGTGACTCCAAGTGCTCAGAAAAGCTACCTTCATTGTTATTTTCCTCTGGGCACATGTCCCTGCTCACCATCGGCAAATCTTCTGAAGGCAGCATCAGTACTATCCAACAATGGCTTCCCACTCGCCAGCAGTTAATGAACTATTGCTGGGGATGGTTAATGCCCTGTGAAATCAGTCATTAATTGTAGAAACAACTGATTTCAGAGAGGTTGAGGCAATTAGTAAAGCCGTTTATGATGGTGTTGGCATAACAAAACACACTGCCATGCTGCCCATTCATCATAAGGAGAAAAGCCAGCACCATGGCTTTGAAGTTTTTCCTTAACGGGGAGTGGTCATAGCTGCGGAGCTCCGTCAGCCCCTGCAGCCACACTCCTAAAACCCTGGCTACATACACTGGAAGTCAGCAACGTGGGGGAAAAAAGGTTCACGTGCTAATGGCCGGCAGAAGGAGGCAGCATCGGATAATGGATGAAGCTGTTCTCTGGCGGTGGCTGTTCCTGATTCTGGTGGTTTCTAAGCGGCAGGCCAGGGAACTGCTGAGGGACAGTGAGGTTTTTCCAGGTGGTCTCTGAGCTGGCATCTGAAAGTGATGATTCTGAGACTTTCTCTTTATTTGTTTTGTTTCTGGGGAGAATTTAAAATAAGCCGGTCCCTTTGTTAGTAGTGCATCCAAAACGCATTTATTCATTTGCTCTAAAATGAATAAAGCTCCTGACAGCTCAGAAGTCAGTCACATTAATAGAAACCAATAATAGTCTTTCTCTGAGCTACCTTTATCAAGACAGGGAAGATTTTCAGCTTCCCACCCTCCAGTCTCCCAGCTATTTCTGGAGCCCTAGGGAGTGTTTTGAATAAACACTTGAAGAAGTCCTTAAAGGCCCTAATCCTATTGCTCTTGACATCCTCAGCCAAGGTGGTGTGTAGGAATGTCTCTCCTTTAGTCACCCTGCATTCACAGCTACTGGTTCTGCATCAGGCACTGTCACCCGTAATATCCAGAGAGAATGGTGACCATGAAAGGTTTATTAACAGGCAGAATTGAAGAACTATTATTGTGATTTTGCAAAAATCATCTAGGCCACAATTGGGTAAGGATGCCAGGTGTATGCTAATAGCAGGCTGGTTTATAATATTGAAATACTGGAATTGCTCTATGTGATCAATCACATAAGGCTAGAAAAGTACATTTTGGTACATCAATATGGTGGAATATTGTGCAGTATTTAATACAATTATTGAAATCTATGCTTACTGACATAGAAAAAAAACACCCGTGATATATTATTGAGTGGAAAAAAGCAAGGAATCATATATGCTTGATCCTATTTTACTGAAAATACACATGTGGGTACATGCATGTGAAAGAGTCTCTGTTGAGACACCCTAATATGTTAACAGTGGTTATTCCGGGAGATTGAAGATGACTTTGAAATTCCTCCTTATACTTTTGAATGCTGTCTGAATTTATTGTAATGAGCATGTCTTGATTTTATAATAAGAAAAAAATCTTTTTGTTAACATTTAATTGAAACCTGTTCTGTTTTATTCATTGTGACAAAATGATATCCTGTCAGGATTTCCTAAAGCTCTTTATGTTACTTGCCTTTATTGGCCAAATTAATATGGAATACTATTAGGAAAAAACAACTTTAAATTTAGAAAATTATGAAATCTCCAAAGAATTTTAAAGATTAAGTTGTAAAAGTAGAAAAAAAAATGATTTGCAATTTCTTATCGATTATGTTATAAATCAAAACCAAAGACTGGTTGGGCAACATCAGAGCAAGTAGATGGGGGGGCCGTGGAGGCATATGCTGACTCGAAGCAAGGATATAGGGGAGGGCTGGGGAGCAACAGCCCTACAAAGGTAATGTTTGTGCAGCGATGGTGGGTGCCGATGATGTATAAGGGTCTGTAGGTCACAGGAGTGATTCTTGGCCACATGAGTCTGAGAATTTATGATGACTGAATTTTTCACTCTGCCATTAATTTTGAGTTTTCTTAATTTGCCTGTAATTCCAGATTCAGCCATGCCTTTCCCTGGTAATCTTCTGTCCTGTCTCTAAATGTTGGAGGACTTCTGCTTGGCCCCTTTGCTGAGAATTAGCTGTAACAGATACCCAAGAAAATGATCATTTCCGAGTCTCCTTAAATGAGCCCTTTCTCTTGTTAAACATCATTGCATACACATCTTATTTTAAAATACTGCTGCACAGTTGAGATTTCACTGAGTGGTGTTTTCAAATTCCAATGCAGGGAGTTGTTTCTTTAACAAAATTTGATGCAAAGTGCAAAACCTGAAACTTGAAATAAAGACCGTGAATCAAGTTTTTATCTAACTTATGAAGCAGCTGGAGGAAGACAGCAGAAATTATTTAAAACACATTGTACAAAATTAAATATGTTAGCAGAATTACCTTTGGGGATGAATATAAACAACAACAAATATACAGTACACCTAAAATTATCTTTGTCATCATGGCCTGAGGAGAATTCTGGGAAAAAAAAAAAAAACAAAAACAAAACAAAAAAGCTACAACACAGTAAACACTAATATTGTCCTATTAATGACTGAGCAAAAAGAGTATTCCACAAATTATATTTTTTTTCTATTAAAGAAAAAGCCTGTATATTGTCAGAAGTTTTCTAGCTTTGAGCAGACAGGTTATGAATAGAATAATAAAGTGAAATCAATGCAAGACATTTCCTAGTGGGAAGTAGAGGTATTCCTAATAAGAATGTTGCAAGACCCAGGTCAAAAACCAAAACGAAACCAAACCAAACCGGGTAACTCCCAAATTATCCCTTTAGAGTGTATCTCTTTACCAGCGGTGTAGACAATTTGTTCTTTATTATCTGCCCTAGTGCAGTTTTAAAATAAGTTCCTTCATTGTTTCATGTATGTATATTTTGTTTCTCCAGCAAGATTTCAGCCTGTTCAGGGGAGAGGCCATTTGCTCTGCTTCTCTTGTATTTCCAACCACTTTTGTTGTCAGGAGAGCTGAAGGCATGGCAGGTGCTTCCCAATTATTGATTCACTGGGCAAGAAGGAGTCTGAATCAGAAAAGAATAGCTTTAGCATGGCTTGCTAATTCCAGTTGGTTGATAATAGCTTCTTAAAGCCTCTAGTTAAGAAAGATTCTGAAGATGAGTTTGGGCTGAACAGAAAGAAGATTGTGGTTGATGGATAATGTCTCCCAAGGGCACAAGAGTGGTGGTACTGATGCTGTGTGCAGTCCCTGTCCCTGAGTCAACCAGCCCTGGAGCCACCACACTTCTGGACTCTGTTATATTAGATAGACGCATCTCATGATTTAATACACTATTAATATGTTTTTCTTACTTGTAGTTAAAAGCTTCCTATATCATAGAATCTCCTATTCACCAGTCCCAAAACTTCAACAGAAGTTTCACTCAGAAATTATAATTTTATTTCTACAAATGAATTAGAATATTGTAATGAAAAGCCACATACAATATATGATTAGAAAAATTTCTCAAATATTAATTTTTTTTTTTTTTTGAGATGGAGTTTTGCTCTTGTTGCCCAGGCTAGAGTGCAATGGTGTGATCTCGGCTCACCACAACCTCCGCCTCCCAGGTTCAAGTGATTCTCCTGCCTCAGCCTCCCGAGTAGCTGGGATTACAGGCATGCGCCACCACGCCTAGCTAATTTTGTATTTTTAGTAGAGACAAGATTTCTCCATGTTGGTCAGGCTGGTCTCGAATTCCTGACCTCAGGTGATACGCCCGCCTCGGCATCCCAAAGTGCTGGGATTACAGGCATGAGCCACCATGCCCGGCCTCAAATATTAATTCTTGTTCTTACTAGTTGAGTAACCCCTGCCTAAGCTTCCTTAAAACTCTGCAAACCTCTGTTTTCTAATTTGTAACAATGGAACAAGATATGTCTCACAGAATGATGGTAAAATTTAAATAAGATACCTCAAGCACACAGGCACTGAACACAGCTGGCATGCAGGTGATTCATAGTAGCTGCGTCGCCCACACCAGGCTTCTTTCCTTCTCCTGACCTCGCTAAGGAGGTCAAACCTCGATCACTTGGTAAAAACATTCACTGTGAGGCCGGGCGTGGTGGCTCACGCCTGTAATCCCAGAACTTTGGGAGGCTGAGGCAGGTGTATCACTTGAGGTTAGGAGTTCGAGACCAGCCTGGCCGAAGTGGTGAAACCCCGTCTCTACTAAAAATATAAAAATTAGCTGGGCGTGGTGTTGTGTGCCTGTAATCCCAGCTACTCAGGAGGCTGAGGCAGGAGAATCGCTTGAATCCCAGAGGTGGAGTTTGCAGTGAGCTGAGGTTGCGCCACTGCACTCCAGCCTGGGCGACAGAGTGAGACTCCATCTCAAAAACAAACAAACAAACAAACAAACTTCACTGTGAAGTCCTGGAGTGAGAGAGTACACAGTCTTTCCTTTTGGACTGATGGATTTCTTTGCAAAATTGCCTGGTGATTCTGGCATCATATCCCTCTAGGACTGGTGTAGCTAAAAGGCAATCTAATCAGGAAAATAAATTCAATGCAAACTAATATACAATTTGGAAACCTTCTGAGAGTAGATGCATTTTACACTTTGGAAGATTTTTGTCTTATTTTATTACAGTACTGTATCTTCTGATAAATTAAAGGGAGATGAGTTGTTTCTGAGCCAAAGAAACCGTTACAGTGAAATTAAAATTTAAATCCTTTCTGTGTTTGCTCTGTCAGACCGATGGGGCTTTGTCAGAAGGGACTTGAGCTATGTGACTCTGTTTTATATTTTTATTTTTTTCTTTGTCTAAGAGGCCCTTATTGACTTTTTCTGTAATTTTGTTAGTCTGTTGTCAGGATGTTGTTCTCTAATGTAGAGGAAAAGGCGGAAGCTGTAGGGAGAATGATTTAAACTTCAAGAATTGATTCAACACAAGTAGAATTTCATAATAACTAAGAGAATGGGTTTGAAATGCAGCTAGATTTGGGTGTTAATCCTGTCCTCGCCACTTAACAGCTGGGTTACCTTGGGCAAATTCTCTATGTCTTTAAGCCTCTGTTTCCACATCTGGAAAATGGAGATGATGCTTGTAATGTTTAACCATTGCTTTGTAAAAACCTCCCTAAATTTAGTGGCTTAAAACAAAACTCACTTAAAAAAAATTCTCAAGCATGCGTGTGTCAGATGAACTAGTCTGCTCTTAGTCAGGAGACTGCAGATCTTTGCTGGACTCCCCTACGAGACAGCAGGCTGCTGGGAGGCAGCTACTCTACATGCCCCTTATCCTCTTGGAGCAGCAGGCTAGCTGAAGCATGTCCCTCTCATGGCGATGGCAGAGGGACAAGAGCATGAGCCCAATCAACCAAGTGTTCATCAAGCCCTTTCTCAATCCTGCTAACATTTCATTGGCCAAAGTAAGCTACATGGACAACCCCACAGTCAAGGGGCAAGGATTATGCTTCTCCCATAGGGCTGGTTACTGGGGTGGTAAACAACCACCAATCTGTTACCAGGTAAATACCAGGCTCATAAGGTTGTTGTTAGGATTGAATGAAATAATAAACTAAAGTATTTTGCAGAGTTACTGGAGCTTCCTGAGTGCTAAAACAGGACAGCTATTAATTCTACCTACCATTGCTACCATAACAAGGTATATTGCATGCTCCTAGTTAGTACAAGTAGTGACTTAAGGTGAAAAGGACATTATCAAAACATAAAAACAATTGGTAAATATGGTGGTTTAAAATATGTCTACAAAATTTTTGATCCTTGTCCATTCAGAAAGTGGGGTCTAATTTCTTCCTTTTGAGTGAGGATTAGATTTAGTGACTCTTTACAGGAAACAATAGAAAAAAAACAGTGGAAATGCAATGCCAGAGACTAGGTCCATGTAACCAAGGTCCAGTTTTGGTCAATGGAACATGAGGCACATTTTCTGGGAGGGTATCTGGGAAACCTTTGGCTTTCCTAATAAAACATAAAAAGATGAGGTTGGTGTTACCCCTGTACCACTTCTTGCCTTTGAGGTAGACATTGTTTACAGCGACAGGTGTCATTTTGTGACCAGAAGGGTAAGGTCAAGAGAATTACAGAGGTGCCTGTGTTGACATGATTACATAAAGCCAATGTTACCTACTTCCAGCTTTATTTTTAAGTGAAAAAATTAGTCGGGGTTGGCCAGGTTTTCTGTTGTTTACACCTAAAAACATTCCAAACAAATGTAGAACATGAGTGGAATAGGCTGAATAATGGCCCTCAAAGATGTTTATTATCTTCACATCCAGAACCTGTGAATGTTACCTTCTATGGTAAGAGGGACTTTGCAGCCATGATTAAATTAAGGATCTTGATATGGAGAGATTATCTCAAGTTAACTGGGTGGCCTCTAAATGTAGCCAAAAATGCCTTTATAGATGAAGGGAGAGGGAAATTTGTCCATAGATGAGGAGAAGGCAAAGGGCTGGTAGAAGTAGAGACTGGAGTGACACAGCCACAGCCAGGGAAGGCAGGTGGCCACCAAACATCAGAAAAAGTGAGGAAAGGATTCTTCACCAGAGCCTCCAGAAGGAACCAGCCCGGCCCACACCTGGGTGCTTCACCAGACTGAGGCGGGGAACACAGAGATGATCTGGGTGAGGTCAGGGAAGGCTTTCCTGAGGGAGACATAAAAAGAGTGAACTGGTGATAGCTTGACAAAGAGCAAGGAGACAAAGAATGAAACACGTTATTTGATGCTTCTTATGGGCCAATCACTACCTATGCCAATCAATGAATTCTTACAATTATCTTGTGAAGAAGATGCCATTGTTATTTCCATTTTGCACATGAGGAGAATGAGGTGGCTTCTCCCCTCTTCCTGGTCTCCTCCTTCCCTCCTCTTTTCTCCCTCCTCATCCTCTTTCTCTCCCTCCTCCTCCCCTCTCTCTCTCCCTCCTCTCCTCTCTCTCTCCCTACTTCTCTTCCTTCTCTTTCTCCTCCCTCTGTCCCTCCTCCTTCTCTCCCTTCTTCTCCTTCTCCCCCTCCATCTGTCCTTCTCTTCCCCTCATCACTTTTCCCCTGGCCCCTACCCTTCCCCTCCTCTTCCTCCTCCTCCTCTTCCTTCTTCCTCCTCATTTTCTCCTTTTCCTCTTCCTTCCTCCTCCTCCTTCTCTTCCTCTTCCTCTTGATCTCCTTGTGGTAAATAGAGAGAAAAAACATGTGCCATTAACCTCTATCCACCTGACGCTGTGTAGGCACCTGATGCATGCTGACTTACACGTCATACGGGAGTCTGCAATGAGCTCATGTAAAAGTTTGTGCTCATGCACACACACACACCCTCACCCCCACATACACACACATGATTTCAGGACTTGACACTTTTTGCTTCTGACAAAAATGACCACAGTCTTGTCAAATGCTTCAGGAGAGAAAAACATTTCTCTTTTGTGCCATCATTTGCTCAAAGGCAGATGCAGAGTGTTTGTTCGAATGCTTCCTCTCCCCTGATGATCTTGTGCAAAGCTCTCCATTTGGGAATAGTTGCAAGTTTCCTTGTCATTCTCCAGCTCTGGTTTATAGAAAAATGGATCATTTGTTGAGGCAAACTTCAAAGCCAGAGAGTGCCCTCAGTTAGAAATGGTTCCGTCTTTTAATTCAGGCATAATCCTATTAGAGACACAGCTCTCAGGGCTGAGGAATCCTTGTAGGATTCTTTGATCAAGGGAGCACTTTTGAGTTCAGTGGCTTCAGCTGTCCAAGCCCTAAAAATAACAGTGGGCCCATTTACTATCTGGAAATGTCGATTTCTGTCATTTACAGTGAAGGAAGCATATACCTGTACCTGTGTTTGAGTTCAGGGGAAAAAGAGGGAACAGGAATAGTGTTGTGGTGTATCTCCAACATATCGCAATGCGACCCTTGCTCGTATGCCAATAACTTTAGGTGGCGTTAAATTACATCTGAAGGCATTTGACACCCTGTTCATTCATTAGCCATCTTAGAACTATCTTTCTGATTCTGTGAGATGAAAGTTTCATTTTGGTATTTTATGCTTCTCAAACTCTTGTAAACTTTTCTGTTTAACAGAGAGATTTAGTCAGTCTTTACCTAAGACTGAAAAGCCGTCTGCTCTGCCAGCCTCGCCTTCCTCACTCCCCCATCCCTACTCATTCCCACTTCTCTCTCCTTGTCTCCCTCAATCTTTTGCTGCCACCACTCCTTGCTGTTTGTTACACACACAGCACATTCCCACCTCAGAAACTCGGCATACTTCATCCCCTATAGGTCCTGGAGTGTTCTTCCCCCAGAAATCCATGTGCTTCAATCTCTCACCTCCCTCTAATCTTTAATCAAACACGGCCTTTTCTGTGAGGGTGGCTCTGTCCACCCTATTTAAGACAGTGCCACCCCTTTCCCCCCATCTCCAACATTCTCTCTCTTCTTACTCTGCTTTATTTTGGAGCACTTTTTACCATCCAAAATATTACACAGTTATTTGTTTATTGGATGTCTCCTCCAGGAGTTTATAAGCTTCATAAATTCAAGGGGTTTTGTCAGGTCGGCTCACTGCCATATTCCCAGAACTTGAAGAACAGTGCCTGGCAAACAGAAGATGCACATGAAAAATTTTGTTGAATGGATGCATGAGAGAGTTGGTTTTTGACTTTGGCAAGTGGGAGCATTAAGTTAGAGTTTAGTAACACTGCTGTGTTCCATTGTGGCTATTGTTACCTGTCCCTTTTATTTTAGGCAAGTGACATTAACATCTGAGATTCCTGGCCTGAGATTCCTTTAAAAGTCCACATTTTGATTCCCCAACAATCTGTTGAAGCTGTGTTGTTCATGGCATTATTTAACATGCTTTTGGGATTGTTCACAGTCCAGATGAAATATGGATTTCATTGTGTTTTGAAATGTATATTTTGAGGCCTTATATCAATATAGGCTTTTCATTTTTTAAAATGAGTTTTTCATGTACAGTCCACATTTTTCATGATCTGGGGGATAAAATTTGTTGACAAGAGAGCTGTGTGCTTTTTATTTCTGACTTGCCTGAAATGTAACCAACAGATTTACCAATAAAATTTAGATTTGAACTGTACCCCAAGCACCATCTTGGAAGTTGGAGTTCAACAATGGGCTTGACTAAGATCTGGCCTGTGAGGCGTGGACAGACACTCAGAGAATTGATTTTGAAGAAACAGCAGTGTCAAAAAAATGGAGAATGGTGGAAAAATCCTTAGGAAGGCAAGCAATCTGAGGCCTGAGTTTCAGAATGGAGGAAGAAGGCTGTAATTCTAATTAAACAAATTCTCAGATGCATCTGAACTGTCCACACCCAACTATGTGCAGCTACCCAATTAATTCATTATGCAACACATTTATTGAGCTGCTACTATGTGCCAGGTATGTGCTGAGTGCCAAGCTCCCAGTGATGGAGAAACAGATAAGGTTCCTGCCTTCTTAGAGCTTAACTTTTGGAGGGTCAGATGACAAACACATCAACATACACAAGTAATCATTTGTAACGGCTTAATTACAAACTGGGATGAGATCGTTGAAGGAAAAGTTCGGAAGAGTCAGTAGAGATTAACAACATGGGTGAAGAACTGCGACTCAGCTTGGTGGTGAGGACATCCAAGAGGCAAGCTCAAAGTCCCACCAGGCCACATTGTCCCTTCCCTTTCCCCCAGCAGCCCTTCATGTCTCTCTTCCACCAGCAGTTCCTTCCTATCCATCTGTTACTCATTTTCTTCTTCTAAGCCAGAGGCTTCCCAGCTTCTTTTTTCTTTCTTTCTTTCTTTTTTTTTTTTTGAGAGAGAGTCTCACTGTGTTGCCCAGGTTGGAGTGCAGTGGCGTGATCTTGGCTCACTGCAACCTCCGCCTCCCAAGTTCAAGCGATTCTCCTGCCTCAGCCTCCTGAGTAGCTGGGATTACAGGTGCGCACCACCATGTCCAGCTAATTTTTGTATTTTTAGTAGAGATGGGGTTCTACCGTGTGGTCAGGCTGTTCTGGTTCTCCTGACCTCATGATCCACCTGCCTCGGCCTCCAAAAATGCTGAGATTGCAGGCGTGAGCCACTGTGCTCGGCCTCTCAGCCTCTTTAACATTCAGGGGAGTTTCTGAGATACTCCCATTTTCCCCAACAAATAACTCCCTAGAGCCATCTGGCTCCAGTGCCAGCTTCTGCATCCCCTCTGTCTTTATTTCCTGTCATTGTTCCGGGCCCTGCCACACTGGACCACACTCATTGGCTCACCTGTCATTTTTCTGGGCCTTGCCACACTGGACCACACTCATTGGCTCACCTGTCTATCTACTGTACCTGCCTGAAAGCCCCTTGAGGGCATCATTTCTACATTCTCAGCATGTAGCACAGGGCCGCTGCTTATGAAAAACTAAGTGACAATAGCTAGGATGTATAGGTGCATACTCCGTGCCTGACGGTGTTCTGATACTTAGGCAACTTGTTAAATCCACCCAAATTCTCCAGGAGTTAGTGTTATTACCCCTACTTTATGGAGCAGAAAACTGAGAACAAAGGGATGAAGCGATAGAAATGTGTAACTGGAAGTGGCAGAATCAGGCAGCGCAATCCCAGACTCCAGACCGTCAACCACCATGCCCTCAATGAACGAATTAATGAGCAAGTGAATGAATACTTTTTATGTTATCTTATCCCATTTTATTTTTAAATATTAATGGATATGGTGATGGAGAGGCCCTGAAAATGATAGAAAGCTTTGCACTCTACTCGTTCAAACCCTGTTTTTCACTCATCCTTGGTTTTTGAAGATTTCATTACAAATTCCCTGAGATGGTCACAGGGCAAGTTTTTGCAGGTGGGAATTCCTAGTAAATAATCCCTCCCTTTCTACTTCCAGCCCCAATGCAACTGTTCTCATCAGGCATGTTGTTAAATTGCTGGTATCCACAGTTGGTTCTACCATGAGATTGAGAAGATATGGGAACTAGTCACAGTTTACCAAACCAATGCAGAGAGGCATCTCTGTGGGCCTTTCCTGCGGTCCTAAAGTGTCCGAAATAGCCTTCTCTTTCCCCTCGTGCCATGTAAATAAGATAAAATTATCATTTAGTCAATACCTCCTGTGTGCCAGGTACTGCACAGGTGATGTCCCTTACCTCAAGGAGCACCTTCCCCAGAAGAGTGGATGCTCCACCCCTAGACAGCTCCTCACCTGTTGGTTTTCACTCTTGGCTCTTATTATGATCATTTGGAGAACCTGGTGTTCAGACCGAGACCCAGGTACTGTTCTCTTTCGAAGACCCTGGGCCTCTGTTCTTTAGTAGCTCCCCAGGTGGTTCTGCCACACATTTAAGTTTGAGACCTTCTGCACTGCATAGGTTAGGGTACATCAGAATCACCTGGTGGAGCCTTGTACTGCTGAGCATCTGGTGTCCAGGTGATCTGGGTTCAGAATCCCCATATCTGCTGAGTGCCCTGGTCATAGGAAGGTGGTAAGCTGGATGCTCGCCCTTCCTTCCCATATCTTCAGGTGCCTGTGGGAAGACGTGGAGGCACCCAAAATCCAGGGAACAAAAACCTTGGAACAAAGGCTTTTGTGCAGGTAGGAGGCCTTTGCTTTTCATTTTGATTACAGTGTGTTTTTGTTCTGGGTGGCTTGGGGTTGGGTTTGTTGTTTAAAACCCAGGTTAATATAGCTCGCTAAGACCTTTAAAACCCAACACAAGATTTCTTTTCTGTGCCTGTTGTTGTGGGGTTGGAGATAGCATGAGTGGAGACTGTTTCAGTGTTAAATTTTCCTAAGCTTATTCACATCCAGCCTCTCCTCTAAGTTCAGCAAGATTGGAGCGGCCCTTTTTACAAAAGAGGAGATTGAGGCACAAGAGAGATGAGGTGAAGCGGCCTGCTCAGGGACGCAAGGTTATGTGAGTTATGTGGCTGGGGCAATAGCCAATGCTGTCTGATTCCCAGATCGTCTGAAATAGAGCAGCAGGTGTGGCTTGGACAAAATCTCCTAAAACTGTACCTAACAAGGCACTCACAGACTGCCTGCCGCTTCTGCAACAAACCACGGCGACACCAGTTAGACTTAGGGTTCTGGTGATAAATTAGCATTAATGAAATCTCAATATCTACCCATAAAGAGAAAAACAAAAAATCTATAACAGGCCCTGATGGGCTATTAGATCTTAATAGGAATTATACAAATTCCTGGCAGAGCACATTACTGAACTAAGTGAGCCTGGCCCGGCCCATCCTGATCTGTAGCATCTCGATATTCTTACTGTACCTGTATATGTTGGATTAAGGTAACAGTAACAAAGATCAGGGAGGCAAGATTATAAGTGAATGACAGAGCACTTTCACTTAAGGACTGAAGGAATGAACTTGGACAAATTATTGAAACACTCTGAGCCTCTGTTTCTAATCCGAAAAATGGAAACAACCATTCTCGCATCAGGTTGCTGGAAAGAGGTCATGACATCTCACTGTTTTCACTTGCATTCCCCGGATTTCTGGGTGGATTACATACCTGCTAAATGTAGACAGATATCTGTAGTTCTTTTGTACACTGCCTGTTTATCTGCTTAGTCCAGTCTTCTTTTGAGTTGTTGACCTATGTTTATTTTATTTTATTTATTTTTTGAGATGGAGTTTTGCTCTGTCATCCAGGCTGGAGTGCAGTGGCGCGGTCTCGGCTCACTGCAGTCTGCCTCCCAGGTTCAAGTGATTCCCCTGCCTCAGCCTCCTGAGTAACTGGGATTACAGGTGCCCACCACCACCCTAGGCTAATTTTTTATATTAGTAGAATTGGTGTTTCACCATGTTGGCCAGGATGGTCTCAATGTCCTGACCTCGTGATGCCCCTGCCTTGGCCTCCCAAAGTACTGGGATTACAGGCGTAAGCCACCACGACTGGCTTTTTAAATTAAGAGTATTGTTCCTTTTATTACTTACTTATGGGTTCGTTATATAATTTTTACTTTACAGATAGGAGACCACAGTGTTTTATAGTGCACTTTTCTGAATTTAGACTATGTCATCAATATAATTCCATAGCAATAATATAATTTTTATATCACTATCAAGAAGATGGTACCATTTTACTTCCTCCCATTATCCTCTCCCTAACCATGGTAGATTGATTGCAAAAATCAGTGGAAAAAGTTCTCATTTCTTTCCCCTTCCTTGTGTCTGTGCGCTTTGCAATATAGCTTTGCAGCTCCTCCTGTAGGTGATGGAGTCTGGTGTCTGTGCCAGCTCCGACACTTGATTTGCCAATGGCATAAGGTGGAGTGACAATGGCCGCGCCAGGGTTTGTGTGCTTCTGCTGTCTCTTGGAAACCTGCAGCCATCATGTAAGCAAGCATGGGTGACCCTGCAGGTTGCTGAGAGACATTTGGCCCTATCACCCGATGGCCTTAGAGGATGACAAGCCAGCCGCCAGACTGGTAAGTGAGGTTGTCCATGACTACCAGGCCCAGATGAACTGCCCGCCAACCACAGATGCATGAGCCAGTGTGGCCGAGGAGATCAGTTCCGGCAGCCCAGATTGACAAAGCCATTCAGGCGTCCTATGGGGTCATTAGTCACAATACACCATGGTTGATTTAAGCCACTAAGTTTTGGATTGTTGTGTAGTAATGGATATATAAATATTATATTATATATATGTTATATATATTTATATATATTTTAAGAAGGTAACGTAGTGCAGAATCTGGATTTTATTTTTACTCTGTATAGGACTGTGATTTTGTATGTGTTACATCTTTCCATGGTTATCTTCATATTATTGTATTTGTACTTTATCATCATGGAGAAGTTTTTACTATTTACCACCAATCATTTTACACACTGTGCTAATGTTTGAGTTCTTTGTTTTGATTTATCTCTTGTCCATGTATTCTGCATGTTGAGGGAAAAAAGTCATGACACAGTGCTACTTAAAAATGTGTTCATTGTAGTCACCACCGAGTTTCGCTTGAATCATAATTTGTACAAAGTGGAGGAGAAGTGTTTTCTGTTGGTTTGTTTTATTTCATAACTTGATGAAATAGGAACTGTTTTTATGTTGGTTAATTATAACTTCAGTACATTCATGGTTAGGTCTGAGTAAATTAAAATTGTTTCCTAAAACAAAAGTGCAATGAGCAAATAAAAATTCCCCTTTATAAAAAAGTTATTATTGTCTCAATTTTAAAATTATATAACAATTAAATTTAAACTTAATGTAGAATCTGACATTAGAGCTTCAAATAAACAAACTAGTCAGAATTCAAATTTTGAAAGATTAAAAACATACTGACAAAGAGCTTTTACTACGCTGGCTCATATTTGTATTCTTAGTAGGTTTAAAAGCATCTGAGTATTCCCTATCTTATACCCTTATTTACATTATATATGCAGTATAAATAATTTATATGTGATAACGTTTTGCCCAGGGCATTATATTCTCACAGCTTTGTATCAATAATCAAAATCTGAGAATCTCTCAAAAGTTAACTATGAGATTGTCTTAAATCTGATTTTAATCAAAGCAGAATTAACAATGTAGAGATTTTGGTTTTCCATTTTACTAATATTTTAGTAATTTTCTCCCCTAAAATCTAAAATGCATGTTATAATTTATATGTCACTACGTATCTATCACTGAATCATTTTCAGATATGCCTGTCTATTTGGCTGGGTATAATATTCACAGGGTAGCCGTTTTTTTCCTCCTTTAAAACACCATTAACATGGACGTTACTCAGTTTTCTTCTGGGATGTGTTGTTGGAAGGCCAGCATGCATTCTCTTCTTTTATAGGTAATATGAGTTTTCTGCCTGAATACTCTTAGTAGTCTTCTATTTTTGAATTTAAAAAAACAACAACAGCAATAAAAGAGGTTATGTCTAGGTATTACTTCTTGTGTTAATGTTGCTTGCCTTTTCACTTTCAGAATAAATTATTCAGCTTCATTTTAGCTCCCGTTTTACTTTTGTTTCATTTGTTTTGGTTTCCTGCAACACCAGTTATCCATATGTTGGAGCTGGAACTTTGCCATGTGTTTTTCTTACCTATTAACTTCCCTCTCAACATTTTTTTTTTTTTTTTTTTTTACTTGGTGTTCTAGGAAAAGCATATTGAGATTGTTGTCCACATTTTTTGGTTTTATGTCAATTTTAGTCCACCATTTTAAATGCTGTTTTATCTTTAATTCACTTATGGGGTTGTGTTTTGTTTCATTTTTCCTTACCTATGTTGGGAACCACTATAAGTTTCTAGGTTGTCTTATCTACATGTCTTTTTTGAGTTCCCCATCCTAGAAGCAGACCCAACCAAGGGCCCAGCGCCTGTACAGGGAAGGGCAGGCAGCCAGTAAGAGGTGAGGTAGTAAGCCAACTGCTATAGTGGGCAACTCAAGCTAAATCCTGAATGGAAACTTGGGGAAGTGGTGTAAACAAAAGCTCCAAATTTTCCCACTCAAGGTGTGAGGAGTCTGGGACATTTATATCCTATACCTGCCAATCACTGGTTAAGGGTTGTCTGCAGGGAGAAGTTGACCATGACCATGGGCAAATGGAGTTCTGGCAACCTAGAGGCAGATCTACAAAAACCATGGAGATTGTTTCCCTCATAAATCAGGTTGGTGTGCCGTGCCCATAAATTGTAACAAGGGACTATGGGAATAATGTAAGTTTTGGCTGCATAAGATAAAAAGACAATCAACAAAACTGGATGCCTCCCTGAAAAAGCTATGATAGCCAGGATGAACAGTGATTGAGGAACAGAGGTTTTGCACTATGAAGCTTTGATTTAAATTCGGTTTATTTCTACCACTTCTTGTGTCTGTTTAACATTTCTAAGACTTCTATTTTCCTAAGTGTAAATGAGTTATAATAGTAGGGTAGATTTAAGAATCAAATATGATAACGCTTAGTATCCAATAACGGCTCTCACATATAAGCTTTTAAAAAATATTCAGCTATGAATTTACCTTTGAGTGCCTCACTGGTCATATCCCTTAATTTTATGATGTAGTGGCTTTTGTAATGTTCTAAATAATGTGGTGTGTTTGTATCCTGTCTCACTTCGAGTCAATTTAAATAGAGCTGTCTAGCTGGCAGATCCCTAAAAAAGAAAAAGTATCTGAAAAAACCGGATCTTGTGCTTGTTTTGTGTCCTGGTATTTAAAAGTGCTTTTCTGTTGAATATGAATCTTTTTATATTCCTAAGTAACCGCATGAGCTTCCATAGAGAAAGAAAATTATGCTCAGAGGTTAAACAATTTCCCCAGGATCACACAGGAGGCAGTAACAGCGTCAGAACTAGGGCCCAGATCCCTCCAAGTACCGCATCAGTGCTTTACCACAGTCTCATGCTTCCTTCCTGTTTTAGACAGAATAATAGCCCCACAGGTGTTCATGTCCTAATCCTCTGAACCAGTGAATATGTTATCTTATATGGCAAAAGGGACTTTGCAGATGGGATCAGGGATCTTGATATGGGGACATTATCCTGGATTATCTGAGATATAATCACGAGGGTCTTTATAAGAGGGAGGCAGGAGGGTCAGAGTCAGAAAAGGAGTTGCGTGGCCAGGCATACTGGTCACGCCTATAATCCCAGCACTTTGGGACGCTGAGGCGGACAGATCACTTGAGGTCAGGAGTTTGAGACCACCCTGGCCAATATGGTGAAACGCTGTCTCTACTAAAAACACAAAAATTAGCTGGGTGTGGTGGCGCATGTCTGTAATACCAGCTGCTTGGGAGGCTGAGGCAGGAAAATCACTTGAATCTGGGAGGCAGAGGTTGCAGTGAACCAAGATCATGCCACTGCACTCCAGCCTGGGCCACAGAGGGAGACTCTGTCTCAAAAAAAAAAAAAAAAAAGGAGTTGGGCAATGGAAGCAGGTGTGCCTGAGAGGGAGGGGAGAGAGAAAGATTTAAAGATGCTATGCTATGCTACTGCGTTTGAAGTGGAGGCAGGTGGGGCATGAGTCAATGAATTGTGCATGGCCTTCTAGGAGCTGGAAAAGATAACAAATTCTCCCCTAGAGCTTTCAGAAGGAATGCAGTCCTTCTTTTATCCCCAGAAGACCCGTTTCAGACTTTGACCTCCAGAACTGTAAGATAACAAATGTATGTTGTTTTCAAATCGTGAAGTTTGTGGCACTTTGCTACATCAGCCACAGGAAACTGATACACTTTGTAACGGTTAACAGATTTACACACCTATGTTTGTGCTTTAGACGTGAAAATTGTTTATTCATTTTTTATGCAAGGAACAGCGCTTAGAAGGACATGCAGAGATGAAGAAAGGTTCTTGTTCTGAGGATCTGAGAGTCTATGTGTAAAACTTCAAATAAGTAGGAGGCTTTGTCTGTGGGTTAAAATAGAGGCCAGCTTAGGGTTCTCCCAGAATGCAGAGTGAGAATTCAGACAAGTTTTCTTGAGTCTTTCAGAATGGCTATTCTGTAGGAAGAGATGTGCAAAGATTACCCTGGGCCAAGGGAACCACATATGCAATGGCATCATAGAAGTACCTGGCGGGTCAGGGAGTGGAGGGAGCAGCCTTTCATGTGGAGGATGATAGGAGCAATGACAGCTGTGGCTTTGTATGTGGTTTTCCTTAATGCCCCCAATGTCTCCCAACAATGGCTGGCTCTGTGACTGCTCAACATGGCATCATGGGCTTGCCTCGGGTGTTCCGGGGTCTGGGTTCTCTCTCTAGGGAAAAGGACTCACGTTAGCATCTGCCCAGAGTTTGGCTCCAGGGGTGCCATCAATCTGCTGATTCTTAAGCACCAGGCGTCAATAAAAATAATCAAAGGAAACTAACAGCCCATAAACAATATTAACTCCAGGACTGGTAGGCGAGGGGCTGGAGAATATTGGAGCAACACACATTTGAATACTTGGACAAAGCCCCAGTGCAAAATGTGCTTTCTGTATAAGGAACAGATGCTGATCAAACCGTCAAGATGGTAATGGTTTAATTTGATGTTTTGAGAAGAAGACCATATTCTTTCCCCCTTTCGATGCATCTCATCATTGGAGACGTGTCTTCTCTCCAGGGTTTAGATCCTGGGCCTTTTTTTTTTTTTTTTTTTTGAGACGGAGTCTCACTGTGTCGCCCAGGCTGGAGTGCAGTGGCACGATCTTGGCTCACTGCAAGCTCCGCCTCCTGGGTTCATGCCAGTCTCCTGCCTCAGCCTCCCTAGTAGCTGAGACTACAGGCGCCCACCACCACGCGATCCTGGGCCTGGTTTTCCAGGTGAGCTCTGGACCTCACATTTGGTCTGAGTCTTGTCATCCTCATACCCTCAATTCTGTGAATCTTTGACACAAAAACTGTTTCCCTTCTATTGAATTGTGGCAATACAATTCAAATAGCAAACCCTTTGAGCTCTAGCTCATGTATAAGGTCTGAACTGATTCGTTTTCAACTGTATTATGGAACAAGGTACCATCAATTTTATGAAAACTATGATAACAGTGATTCAGGCACTGATGTAGCATGCTTGGTGCATAACATTCCTGACCTGGTTTAATTAACCAGGTTAACTAGTAGTGGCTTCTAACTCTTCCCTTCATCTTGTGCTGTGTGGACAGGGCCTAACATCCAAAGTCCAGGTAAACTGGACGGTCTAGGCTTATCTGTTCCCTGATGTTTTAGTGAATTATCTCACTTCATTGTTTATATTTTATATAGATAGCATGCCCTATGTGCCAGGCATTCTTGTAAGCACTTAAAGATATTAACTCATTTAATCTTCATAACAACCTAACATGGCAGGTATTATTATCCCAGTTTTGGTGATGAAAAAACTGAGGTGCAGAGAGGTTAATAAATCCCCCAAGGCTCTGTATCTCCTACATGGCAGAGCTAGGATTCAAACACAGGGTTTGGCTCTGCCCCAAGGCTGCCTCTTTGGGACTGAGAAGATGTGGTCATTCTGTGGCATCTTCCCACCTGCTCCCCTCTGCACTGGGTTGGATTGGAAGCCACACCTCTCATACTCCAGGGTTTTCTCGCTGCCCTGAAGCCGACTGCAGCCCCAGGCCAGCCTGGCCCGTTGCTCTCAGAGAGTTGGTTTCTGTTTGCTTGCCTTGTCTCGGCCTTCGCAGGATTGTGAGGCCGGGAGTGAGGAGGGGAAAATGGCTCTCCCCACCCTGTTCCTCTTGACTTGCCAAGAGCTACTAGGCCCTGAGCCAGCTCCCTGGGCCTGCTGCCACCACAGATGTGTCCTGCCCCCAGCAGCAGAACCAGGCCCTTTCTTGGAAACTGACCAGGGGGTGCCAATGGAGAAAGAGATGAAACCTCCTTCTCTGTCTACCCTGATGGTCACCTACACCCCACCACAATCTCAGAGTGTAGGTTAGTTGTGCCCATGTTCTTCTAACAGCTTCTCTGAAGTCCCATCATAATCTCTGGGCCCTAAAGAATGTGTTAATCTCTTGGAGTTTGGCAGGTAGGAGCCATTCTCTAATATTCTAGATGAGGTCCCTGCAATGCACATCCGCAGAACTGGCCTCCCCACCTGTGCTTTGGTAAAGGCAGGTCTGGTCTCTCTCACTGAATCCATGCCCCATGCATAGGGGTTTGGTTTTTTGAGCTTAGGATGGCACCTGGACAATTCTCTTTTGTTGTTCAGTCAAGAGACACAGAGGAACAGGCCCTGGGTAAAGCACAGGACATCCAGAGACCAACAAATCAGTTCCTGCCTCATCCAGCTCACAATGTCCTGAGTAAAGCAGGTAAACACACAATTATATGGAGGAATGAGAAAAGCTTTGATGGTAGGGAACAAAATGAGACAGACAGGGTAGACTACTCCAGGGTGGATAACAGTCAGGGTGGACAAGGTCTTTCAGGAGCTGACACTTGTGTTAGGTCCTAAGAAATGGATAGGTGTTAACTGAGCACAGAAAAGGAGGAACCTTTGTTAAGGTGCTGGGAACTACGTATGCAAATGTATTAACAAGGAAGAAAACATTTCTGATGCCTAATGTGACAATTGAGACTTGTCACATGAATACTCTTGTTCAAGGAAGTGATGTCTGGTGTCACAGCAGCCACCTCATGATGGTGAGGCTGTTCAGCTAGTATTTGAGTCAACACCTTTGGGCTGTTGGGTAGAATATTAAATATCCTTAGGATTTAAGCATGCTTTTGTTTTAGTTACTTTCAGATAAAAAGATATTAACTGATACAGCTATGATAAGAAATAGTGTTTACAAGCAAAGAAAGGCATAAAATGCTGTTTTATGCAGTTTGTTGTGTGTAGACATGGCTCTGCCCGTAGTGGATGGATGTGTGTGTGCACGTGCATGAATTTGCCTGTGTGAATTTTTCCAATATTACTCCAATTGTGTCCCATCTTATTAGTCTAAATAAATATCTTTCCAAATGGAGGAATAGATGCAGGTACCTCTTCACACCATACCAGCTTCCCGAACGGAAACCTCGTGAACGGTCACCTCCAAAACAAACCACACTCACGCACTTGTTCACAAGGAGTATGCCAGCTCTCCTCATGCCTGCCCCACAGCTTTGGAAAATTTTTTAAAGTTCATTATTTATAAAGTTAATGCCTATAATGAAAAGGTTTCTCTTTGATGTGGGAGTGCTTTCGAAGCCTGGGTGACCTATATTGCCAATGTACTCTGTGTACGAGGTGAGGCAGGGACCGGCTGGGAATTACCCGTGTTTAATGAACACTAAAATTAGAATTTGACTGAAATCCACAGAAATGGCTCGACAGCAAGTTCGAGATGCCCCTGGGGAGCTGTGGGCAGCTCAAATTTACCCACAGGCATTTTTGAAAATTTTTTTTTTTTTTTTTTTTTTTGAGTCAGCACAGTTGGCTCTTTTGAGCCTAGAATGCTGCTTGCACTCAAAGGCCTCTCTCCCCTTCCCCCACCCCAGCCCCCTGACACTGATGCTTTGGGGACAGCTAGGCACCTCTGCAGGCCTTTGTTGTGTTGATCATGCCCGGATGAGCATAGTGCATGAAGCTTGGTGATGTTCTGTTTTGCCTGTTGCCAGTGACCACACTCTTCATAGGAAGTTCTAAGAAAAAATCACAGCATCAGGAGTGTTTATGCTGTTGACTGAAAAAGGCCCTAGATATAAATCCTCTTGTTCAGTCGTCCCCCTAAAAAGGGATTTGGTTGAATTTTGACAGTCTAAAAAGCCCAACAGAAATTTGATATTTTACTGACCACTATGGAAAGAGAGGCCTGAGTGTATAATAAGCTTAGTTTAGGGATCTTTTCTCTAAACCCAGGAACCATAAAGACAAAAAAACTTAAAAAAATGGTAATGAAAGACAAGTATGGAGGTCCAGCTTTAGCACAGCTGTCTCATCTCACAGAGGCTCAAGGAGGGGAAGCAGCCAGGAATCAGGGCAGAACCCAATTTAGAAGGCAAATCTCTCGATTCCTAGGCCAGTGTGCTTTCTGCTGGGGCCCCTCACCCAGCGTGTGCATGACTGCTGTATTAGTTGCATTTGAATTATTGAGGAGTATATTTATATACTTGTATAATTCAAAACTTTGTTTTAATTTTAAGTTATAAAAGCATTTACAAAGTTGCTTGTTTTTAACAACAAAAAAAGAAAAACTATATATAAAAATGAAAATAATCACTTTCAATCCTTCTCTACTCCCTGCCCACTAGGGAACTGATGTTAACATTTTGATATATGATATTCTATAGCTTTTTATATTCTTACATAAGCATACAAATATATACACATATGGGCTAGAGGCATGTCTACCTATTTTTAATAAACTGTTATACTCTTTCTCCAGCATTTTCCTTTTTCATGTAATAGTACATCAAAAGTATCTTTCTGTATGTGTATACATCATCTAATTCTTAATAGTGCCATAATATTCTATAATATAGATTTATCAAAATGTACTCATATTTCTTATCGATCCACTTACTCACTTTTTCAAAATATGTCTTCATACGGCATTTCTCAGGGCCACTACTACCCTGGTCTAGTGTTTCTCAAACTTGAGAGTTACAAGAATCACCTGAAGATCAGATTCCTGGGCCCCACTCCTAGCAATTTTGATGCAGTGGGTTTAGGTAGGAGCTGGGAATTTGCATTTTTGAAGCTCTCAGGTGTGGTGATACTGCTGGGCTGAAAACTAGGGTTTGAATAGCTCTTCCCTAGTCCAAACTCAATTAGCCCCTGGTGTAATGGGTGAATTTGTCTTTTAATTCACTGGCTTTTACTGCAACCACTCATTTTACCCTCTGATCTCTTCATGGTACAGCTAGAATGATATTTTGGAAACAAAGCTGGTTGAACTTAATGGCTGCTGAAAACTCTTCAGTGTAATCTCACTGTGCATGGGATGGCCTACCTGGCTCTGCCCATTTTCTCTCCTCTCCTCTCAAGGATTTCCCTCCTTGGCTGTCTCCCACAATGGCCTTCTTAAGGTCTGTCCTACTTGCCATGCTCCTTGCAGCCTCAGGGCCTTTGCACATGCAGTTCCTGCTTCCTCTCATGTCTTCCCTCCTACCCTCTCCTAGCACGGTGCCTTGCCCATAGCAGCCACTCAGAAAGTAACTGTGGAATGAGTGATGGAATGAACAGTGAGACCTAACCATCTACATGGACTTCACAGTCTCTAAAATGCTTTGATGGATTTTTTGGGGAGCCAAAGTGTGCAAATGCCACCTACTCGGTTTGTTCATGTTCTCCAAGGTCCAGTTGAGACCACCCGTGCTTTTCAGGAGCTGAGAAGAATGGCACTACTCTGAGCTGCTCTCCAAAGTGGAATATTAATCATTTCCAGATACAAAGTCATCAGTGTCACCTTGTGCTTTATGCTGCCTGTCCTTGAATGCAGACTACATGGAGGCCTTTGCTGGCCACAGCCAGAGAGCACTGGTACAAATGGTCTAAGCCACAGCAACTGTAGAAACTGCCCCTCTTTATGTCTGGTTTTTCATCAACAGCCTCGCTTCCTATGCCTCTCACTTACCTCTCTGCTCTATTTGTCTCAAACACATCTCTTATGGCTCCTTGGCAACCCATTTTTGCCTTCTGGATGTTAAAACCTGAAAAAAATGGGTAAATGGGAAATAGTTCCTATACACAACCAAACCAGAACTCATTTGAAACGTTCAAAGGATTCAGTATCCTATCCTAATAAGCTGGGACCCGACCTTCAGAGTCCAGCTTAAAAAAAATTATCAGGGAAATTGCCTGTGATCATCAAAACCACTTTAGGTCTCTCCCCACATTATATAACGTTAAATACCATCTATGTTCATTTGTTTAATGTCTTTCTCCCCTACTGAGTGTTCAGCTATTTTAGGGAAGAGATCATGATGATGATTTTTTTGGTTTGTCTGTTTTCTTTCTGTATCTTCAGTGCCTTGAACAGTGCCTGGCACATAGCAGATGCTCATTAAACACATGCTGAATGCATGCATGAATGAATGAATGCATGACCTACCCATCCCTCTTTTTCCACTCTCCTTCCTTCTTTTCTTTCTCTCTTTCTTTCTTTCTTTTTCTTTCTTTCTTCCTTCCTTCCTTCCTTCTTTCCTGCCTTTCCTTCTTTCCTTCCTTCCTTCCTTCCTTCCTTCCTTCCCTTCTTTCCTTCCCTCCCTCCCTCCCTCCTTCCCTCCCTCCCTCCCTCCTTCCCTTCCTCCCTCCCTCCTTCCTTCCTTCTTTCCTTTTTTCTTTCCTTCCTTCTTTCTGTCTTGCTCTGTCGCCCAGGCTGGAATGCCGTGGGGCGATCTTGGTTCACTACAACCTCTGCCTCCTGGGTTCAAGCCATTCTCCTGCCTCAGCCTCCTGAATAGCTGGGACTACAGGTGTGCACCACCAAGCCTGGCTAACTTTTTGTATATTTAGTAGAGATGGGGTTTCACCATGTTGGCTAGACTGGTATCGAACTCCTGACCTCGGATGATCCACCCGACTCGGCCTCCCAAATTGCTGGCATTACAGGTGTGAGCCACCATGCCTGGCCTCCACTCTCCTTTCTTCTCAGCTCTTCACATGCACTTTAAGTTCCAGATACACAAAGTCAGATTCTCTAGCTAGTACCAAGCTCTTTCAAACATCTCTGCTTTCTCATGGAATTCTTTCTCCTCCTAAAATTTCATCTCCTTTCCTCTTTCCATTTTCCAGCCTGGAAAACACCTCACCATCTGCTGAGGCCTAGTACCATTTTCACGGGCCTCACAGTGGTTTCGCAGGTGCACACAGGTAGAGTGGGTCTCCCCCTGTGCTGAATATTGCTCCTAGCAGCTGCAAGGGCCACATTAGACTTGAATTATAGTCATCTCCCACTTAGCATCAATAATTTATTCCCCAACCTCACACATTCTGTCCGAAACGGTTAACTTGGCACCTGTAACGAGTTATTTTAGATAGGAACAATTATATGGCATTAACCAGTAGCCCCCGACCCTTAACAAATTTCTTAAATCATAACTAAGACAAGGTAAAATACCTATATATGGAACAAGATATGTTAGAATGTAAAATGTTTAAAACTTTGCTTGCAAAATGTCAGACAATTAATATGGGTGCTAGGAATCAGCCACCTCTTCTGCAGTGATGCTACAGTACACTTCTTAGCACTGGCCACGTTTGGAGACTCAAGTTCTGTTTTTGACCCTCAGCTTTCAAATAACTACATACTATTCTGACGTTGTACTGATTTTATTTGGAAGGACACTCAATTCTTTATTTGCATATTGTCTTAAAAACTATATTGCACTGAGTATTGGGGACGTAAATATATGTTTTCCTTTACCAACATTGGTGCAATGATGTTATATTGGGAAATATTTGCATCCTATGAAGCTTGTGTATTAAAAACCAAAGGTGTTCAGCTAGAAAAATGTTAAGAAGGGAGATGTTCTCTCTGAAAAAATGTTGCATATTTTCCTAAATCCAGGTAATCCCTAGCACAACCTGGAGAACTTTCTCTTTCAAGTGGTTCTTAGGCTACTCTAGCAGAGATTCAGATTCAGTAGGTCTGGGGATCTGCGGATGGGGCCCCGGAATTGATTTCCAACTGTTTCATATGAACAACCAGGTTGAGAGTCGCTGGTTTAGGTTATGCATGGTCTCTGCCAACTAGCTCATGGGCTTTTCAGTGACAGGCATTCTTTTGTTTCTTTATGCCCATGTGCTTGGGATGAAGTTGAGGTGTCGCTGAAGTGAACAGTACTGATGCTGTGCATACAGCAGGCGTACCTTAAATGCTTATCCAGAAGTGTTTGTGTGGGGCCAGGCTTTTTTGAAGACTTTGTTTGCTGTGTCTGCTACAGGGCCTTGCCTATAAGGAATCATTTGGAGTTTTTTCTCGATGAGGGATCTGGAATTGTATTTTGTGTAAAGCGTTCTCTTTCCTTCTGTCTTTCCTGAGTCAGGCAGGTTTTGTGGTTTTGCAAGAGTAAGAGTTTCTCACAGCATTGGAGAGCACTGAGTGAAGCCTGATCCTTGTTAAAATCATTATTGTCATCTAGTTCTCCTAGCCTTTTGTCCACCCCGGGGCCAGGTCAAGCAGCCCCTTCCTAAGCTCTCACCTGCAATAATGCTTCCTGCCCTTGACCTTGGGGTCCACCAGATTGCACTACGCTTTGCCTCTCCAGCAAATCCAGGGTTGCCTCTGGGGCTCTCAGGTTTCATTTTATTTTCACTAAATCCTTCTGGGGCTTCTATTTTTATCCTTGTGTTTGAGTTGTCGAGGCTGTTTAAGATGACGCCTTTGCTATGGTAGTAGTTCTCCTCCCAGGGATAGAGACTACTGTCCCCCTGTGGCCACCTTGTAGCATTTACCTGCACACACGGGGGGTGAATCCTCTTCTATTCCTCCTCCTCTTCCTGCCACACTCACAACCATGCAAGCACAAAGTTTCTCAAGCAGTTAAGAGGGAAAAAAGTTGATTGGTATAGTTTGTGTAGTTGATCTGCATAGTTTGTACAGTTGATTTCCATAGTTGTCTATATTTGCTGCATTGGTCACTTTTTCCCTTTATCCATAGCTCTTTTCAGCAATCGTCATTTTCTGCTTAATGTCAATAATTCAGTCTTTTCTCTGCAATATTCTGTAACTGCAGTAGGACTTTTAAATTCTTTGAGATCAGGAGTTTGTCTCATCTATCTCTGCAACACTCAGGGCACATGGCACCCAGGAGAGCTTGGTGACTGCTTGCTAAATGAAATGTTATCTTCCAGAACTCTGAAGACACAGCCATTGATGTCTGTGTCTTCACAGACAAATTAAAAAAAAACCCTAAACAAAATTGCAATAGTTTATTTTTAAAAATGTCACAGTGTTGCCTATTTACAACTATATATAAACAACCTGAACAGCCCAGTTCACTTTCAGGTTCAGAAGAGAGGTTGTTGAATGTGTCATGGCCCTGCCACGCCTATCTCCATGGTGATGTCTTCTCACTTTGCCTTCCTCCTGAGAAATGACAGTGCCCATCTGAATGAAAACCTGATTACAGAGGAGGAGAGAACTCTGGGCAGTGGTCCCATTCTCTAGTGCTGGTTGGGCCAAATCAACACTGAACAGTAACCTACGTCTGTGTCTGCAGCCTAATCTTGTTCTTTTTTGTAACAACCCTTTAGACCCTAAGCTCAGTGCTTCCTTCTGCCTGAAACATTATTTCCCTAACCTCTTTGCATGATTACGGTCTGCTAATTTCTCAGATCTCAGCTTTGAAGTCACCTCCTCCAAGAAGCCTACTCTGACTTCCTGGCCCCTTAGGCTGGCACGAGGGGCACCTTCTCTGTTGCAGTGGCACCATTCTTCTCCTTCTTCAGAGTGTTGTTATTCTCTCTAGCGATTTTCCACTGTGGCAGACATAGAGCTGCACAGCCCAAATCCTCTTTCAGGGAAGAACTGGATGCCCAGCTGGAGGAAGTGTAGACGGCCCACCATGGGCTTCTTCCTGGTCTCCCTCAGCTGCAGGGAGCCATCTCCACCAGGGCAGCCCACTTCCAGTGCCTGAGCAAGGTGGAGTGTCAAAGCCACCATTTCCACCTGGTTCGGGCTAATTCTGACAGGTATGCTTGCCCTAGAGCCCTACACCAGGTGGGCTGAGGTTTTGTGAAGCCTGCATCACACCCTACCTTCTCCCTCTGCCGAGTCATACTCCTTCCCTTCCTTTCACAGGTGCTGAACCCTAATAAGCACCTTGCACATCACACTCCATCTCGGTATCTGTTTTTAGGAAACCCTCTTGATGACTAGTTAGTTGTCTACCTGACTCATTGAGAACCCAGAAGATGCTCATTCATTATTGCAGCCCCAAGTACCTATTACACAGCAGAAAGCAAATATCTGTTGATGGATCTATTGAATGAATGAATGAATTTGGATGACTCCAAAAGAGGTTCCCATGCTTGTTTTCCCCTGACCTCGGGTGGGCCAGATGCCCCTCTCTGACCATCATCCTCATAACCTGAGCCCTGTCAGTCCCTCTCCCAGTGGAGAACTGCATGTTAATTGTATCTTTTCCCCTTTGTTCTCCATCCTTCCCTGCCACTGGGAGGATTGGATAGGGGTACTGAGCAGCTGAGGACAGACAACCCCTTTTATTCCTTTTGACGGCCTCAGGGAAGTTTGATGGGGATATTTCCATAATCGATGAGGGAGCCCTGTCACCCCAAACATGGAGTCTTTAAAGAGAATAGGTTTATGCAAATTAGATATTGATGGAGTAATGATTAATTGGCCCTGAGCCTTTGTTAATATGCAATTGTAGTAACAGAGATACATTTATAATTATTTCAGTTAATTGTTCAAACAAGCACTCAGGACTTAATTGCACAGAGTAATTGAAGAGTCTTGGTATTAGGATTATTTCTTTCTAGAGAAAAATCAGAGTCATTTAACTAGTTGGATTCCTGTGCTGGGGTGGGTAGGTGAAGTCTAGTTCCTCAAAGTCTACTTTAGATCTACAAATGTGAAGGTACAATCACATATTCTCATATCTTGGGTTATTAAAGGTGTTAGGGATATAGGCGTTGAATTTGGACAGATAAGAGTTCCAATTTTGTCACTTCAATAGCTGTGTGGTTTGGGGAAAGTTATTTAGCTTCTCTGAGCTACAGTTTCCTGATCTGTAAAATGAGAAAAATAATACTTAAAGAGTGGTGGGGAAAATAAATGTAGCAGTCCATGGTATATGGTAAACAGTCCTAATGAGAACTGCTGCAATGATATTTATCATCACTGCCTCGCAGAGGCTAGATTAGTAGACAGGAGTACACGGTGTCAAATACTTGTGATCTCATGCACGAGAAACATGTGGCAGAGGAAGGGCATAAAAGGCCTGACTTAGTTTATTTAAATACACAGAAATGGGAGCAGATTGGAGGCACATGTGCAGGTTCTGCTACTGAACTGCAAAAGGTGATGACAGGGCTTTGCAGAATAGCTGGTTTGACTTCCCACCTTGAGGTGACCCAGTTCTGAAGGATCTTGTGAATTCCAATTTTCTCTTATTTACCTTTGTTCAAATTCTAAAATCTCTCTCTGTCACTGTCTGTCTCTGTCACACACGCACACACCCCTTTACAAATATTGTGATGGGGAGAAGAAGAGTGATTGTGTCTGGTAAGGGGACAGTTCTTTTCAATGGTCCTTGGGATTGTTTCTGCTCCTTGCTGAAAGTGGACACTTTCCAGCCATGCATGGCAAGAGTTTGCAGGATGAGCTGGTCAAAGTGGAGAAAGGTGCTAGCAGCATCTGAATTTCAGGCTCAGAGAGAAGGAAGAGAACATATTGTGGTTTCAGAGTATGGGCTCTTATGCCAGGCAAATGTAGTTGCAATCCAGGCTTTGCTTCTTCTAAGTCTATGATCTGGAACCGAATATCTAAGCTGTCTCTGACTCAGTTTCCGTACTGAACTATGAGTTCAGAATCCATAGACAATAATAGTTCAGACATCGTTGAGTTGCAGTAAGGCATAAATGGAACCAGTGAGTAAAGTATTTAGCACAGTGCTTGGGCACCTGAGTACTCAACAGGTACATGGTGATGATGATGATGGAGGCTGAGAGCTCTGGGTGGGGCTCTGGCAGCCTTTCAGGCAGTTGTAGAGGTGCTACCAAGGGTATCACCCATTCATTCCCAAATTACCCCATAAACCTCAACCATCAACAAAGATACCCAGTGAGAAAAATGGCCTGGCTGGGCGTGCGGTGTGTTTCCCTGTTACCCTGTCAGTTTGGCCACTTTTCCTGGAGGACAGCTGGTGATTACTTTGGCTGGAACCCTCCCCTCAGCAGGGCCGATCATGCTGCTGCTGCTGGTTTGTTTTTTTTATCACCTCCAGCTAAAATCTCAGAACAGAAGGAGGCTGGGCACATGGACATTCTCTTAGTGGTAGGCAGGCCACCAGGAACACTAGATTATTGTTTAGGTAACAAATGCTGTTTGATGAATAATTGTTATGGAGTGAGTAGTGAGAACTCTCAACCCTGTTGGCATGGGTCTCAATGAAGACAAATGGCAAGAGTGTCTGGGAAAAGCTGTAGCCCTTCACAGGGTCATCTGGTTCAATCTCCCCATCAACCTACAAAGTGAGTTCCCATTTTACAGATAAGCAGGCGAGGCATAGAGTGGCAAAGTGTGTGCCATTTGTTTTTATGGGGCAATTTTTTTCAATTTCCTCGTGCACTGGGGAGGCCCTTTTCTTGAAATATTCTACAACCTACTCAGGCTTAGAATTTTGCCATAAAGCTCCACTGAAGACTTTTGTCCCTTTTAAGCTAATATTCTTGGAGATAAGGTGGGATGTGTGCAAAACCTTCTGGCAGCCATTCCAGGCAGTGGAAACTCCCAGTCAATTGATTTTGTTACCGTAGCGTGGACAGTCAGTGCCTGCCTGTGCAGTGGGGGCTGAATTCACGCCCAGGCTTCCCTTTACCTAGGTGTTTGTTTTCTCTGATTATTGGTTACTTCATCTTAAAGGTGCTCATCATGGAACCTGTGTCTCATCAGCATCTTTCTTTCCCTGGCAACTCTACCATCCTGTGGTGTCTGTTAGATTCAGCGCTGCCAGACTGCCCTGAGGAAGCCAGGATGCATCGTTACACTTCTGAAAACACCGCTCTGACCACTTCCCTGCTACCTGCGCCCTCAGATTCTGCTTGGGGTGCCACCTACTCTGCCTTGACCCCATCCTGTAACAGGGAGTCTGGCCCAAACTCACTTCCCCTCAGCATTTTCTTCCCATCCCTACAGTCTGCACCTCCCTGACTACTCCTCAGGATTTCTGGAGCAGGAGATTTAAGATCCTTTATATCTCTGAAATTCTCAACCTGTTCTTACTTATTTTACTCTTTTCCCCACCTAAAGGAGACGGAACCAGGAAGCAAAGGACTGCTTCTCGTGACAGACGCAATCCAGGCATTTCATAGGCAGCAGCGATTCTCAGCATCACTCCCTACCCCACCCCAAGGGATTGACTGTCATCTCATCCATCACATAGATTCACTATCAAAGCAGATTTTCAACTGTGGAGCTTATCCTTGGGGACAAGGTGTATAGAGTGTTGGTATATGTGTCTGTGGGTAGGGGTTAATGTGATATATTAATTGCAACTCTCTGGTTTGAAGAAAAGTGCTCTCAACTTAAACCAGCTGATAGAGTTGGATGTTTTTCCATGCTCAGATCTCATGTTGAATTGTAATCCCCAGTGTTGGAGGTGGGGCCTAGTGGGAGGTGTTTAGGTCATGGGGATGGATCTCACATAGCTTGTTGCTATCCTTCTGATTGTGAGTTCTTGCAAGATCTGGTTGTTTAAAGGTGTGTGGCACTTACCCTCAGTCTCTCTCTTGTTCCTGCCCTGGCCATGTCATGTGCCTGCTCCTGCTTCACTTTCTGCCATGAGTAAAAGCTTCCTTAGGTCTCCCCAGAAGCCAAGCAGATGCTGGCACCACGCTTCCTCTACAGCCTACAGAACCATGAGCCAATTCAACCTCTTTTCTGTGTAAGTTACCCAGCTTTAGGTATTTTTAATAGCCATGTAAGAATGGCCCAATACACCAGCTTAAACCGAAAAGGGAGTTTATTAGCTAACAGGACAGAAAAGTCCAGGGGTTATGACTTCAGGCGTGGCTGGATTCAGAGACTTAAACAATGGTGTCAAGGCCTTCTTCCCTCTTCTCTGCTTCCCTTGATCTCGGCCCCTTTCTCATAAAGGAAGGATGGCTGCTAGTAGCATCGTTCCAGTTCTCAGCTCCCCTGGAGCAGCACTACATTGATTTTCTCTATGGTTCAAAAAACATTTTAAGCCCTCGATTGAATCTCATTGACTCTGCATGGGTCACATGCTGGTTGCAAAGGCCTGGGGTACGGGTCTGCCCAGGAGCCACATGTGAAGTCAGCTCTGGCCAAAACCACCTGGAGACAGATAATATAGTTAGGCCGTAGGAGTGATAGTAACCAACAGACTCATTTTTAATTTTTTGGAAACAAGGACTTTCTAATAATTTTTTACTCCATGTACTTTGAGGCTCTGTTATTAAGCACATATATATTTATGATTCATATGTCTTTTTGATGAATTGATCCTTTTATTTTATTAAGAAATGCTTCCTTTCTATCTCTGGAAATATTATTTGTCTATTTTGTCTGACATCACTGTAGTTGCAACAGCTTTCTTGTGCTTACTGATTGACTGGGGTACCTTTTTGCATCTATTCTGTTTTACCCTATCTGTATCTTTATATTTAAAGCTCATTTCTTATAGATAGCACAGGTTTGGGCCCTGATTTTTTGGATCCATTCTATCATTTGTGGTGCATTTCTTCCTAGATAGGTGGTAAGCTTGCAGAATGTATGTGTGAGATCTTTCCTGTCTGGGGCAACCTTCATAGGCCCAGATCCTTGTACTGCCCATAGCATGTGTCTGATCTTACAAGTGTTGGGAGGCAGTGCTGATGGCAACTGTCTGGCATAAGGCAGATAGTCAACGTGGAAAATGAGTGAAGGGTTAGAGAATTAGAAGACTGTAGGGAGGTGAATGTTAAATGTTAGGCTGAGTGAGACGGGGGGCCAGGGAGGACTGGGCTGGGTTCTGGGCAGGGCTACATACTAGAAATGTAAATGAGAAAGGGCAAAGTTGTCTATAACAGGCAGAAATGATGAGGGACAGAAATATGTGTCCCAGAGAATAAAAGGGATGGGCTTTAGGAGCAGGATGAAGATGCAGGAAATCCAGAAAAGTGTTTGGATGATGCTAACATACTTTTTGAGGTGCAGAATCGGCTGCCCCTTTTTCAGCCAAATGCGTGAAAATGCACTCCCCAACAATTTCAGCTCCTGGAGTGTAGTCCCAACAGCAGGTGCATAGTAAATCTTTTTTGAATTAAATGAAAATGTTTAAGGAGCCATTTCCTTAGCCAGGGCTTTCTTTGCTGTCAAGGAAGAATTTATTTAACAAGACTTAGACTTTGGCAAACGAGATTCTACTTCTCTTGGCTGGTCTTTGGCCATGATTTAAGATGCCGATATTTGCAGTCCAGTGTTGGGAAATAGGTTCTTGGTTGGGGGAGGAGTGTAGCTTTAAGGTTTGGGAAGCAGATAATTTAAAGAAACTCTGAAAATACATTTGGTTTTCACTCTGCTTCCCCCAAATGCTTCCAGATCTTTGAAGTATATACTTAGTTCTCCAAAGTCACAAATCTCTAAGGATAGTTTTTGTTGCAAATACAATGACTTTTTGTATCAGCACAATCAACTCCAGATCATCACTATGTAAGAGGCAGGGAATATTCATTGAATTGGTGCAGCATTTGGTGCAAGTTTTCTTTTTTTCTTTTTTGAGACGCAGCTTCGCTCTTGTCACCCAGGCTGGAGTGCAATGGCGTGATCTTGGCTCACTGCAGCCTCCACCTCCCAGGTTCAAGAAATTCTCCTGCCTCAGCCTCCCGAGTAGCTGGGACTACAGGCGTGTGCCACTACGCTTGGCTGATTTTTGTCTTTTTAGTAGAGATGGGGTTTTGCCATGTTGGCCAGGCTGGTCTCAAACTCCTGACCTCAGGTGACCTGCCTGCTTCGGCTTCCCAAAGTGCTGGGATTACAGGCGTGAACCACCACCTGGCCATTTTCTTTCTTTTCCCTGCTGTGGATATTGTCAGTTGCAAGCATTATTTTCAATCTAACATGTATATTCTATAAGAATCTGAGTGCCTGGGATCAACAATTAGCGATCAGAAGAAGTTGGTGTCTGGTCATTGGTTTATGGTGTGTCTTTTCCCCTTCTATTTCATTACCAACAACAAAACATTTCTTTCTGTGAACAGAAGAGGCACCTTTCTTTTGCAGACACCCAGAGCTAAGATGGAGCATCCATGCCAGGCCTTAATGATCGCTTGTTTCTCAAGAAGACAGCTACAGTAGCTAGAATGAGCCCTGTGATTCAGGGAGGTAAAAAAGAGAGGAGATATTTTAATGTTAGTGGGGTGCTGTGTAGCTGCTCAGAATCCATCACCCCTCAGCCAACATCCCCATATCGGACCACTGTGAGAGCCAGACCTTCCTGCCAGGAGGTGGCCACAAAGCACCTCCTACTTCTACAGCAGGGACTAGGGAGTGGCAAAGAGGGAAGAAGCCCCCTTAGGTACTGGTTTGGTCCCATATCTCTCTCAACGTGGGGGCAGTGTGGCAAAGTGCTCAGGAAGCTGTTAAATTCACCCAGATCTCGGGCACTTGGTCACAGCAGGGGAGAAGATCCACCAGCCAACCCCCAAGTTGTAACCTTCCTTAATGGTTTCATAAGCGGGACATTCAAATCCCTCCAGGTATAATTACGGGAGAAGTAGGTTCTGTCTGCTTAATTACATGGGATTCTCTACTAATACAAAATGACTCCTTTTGCAGAGGTGATGTGAATGATAAAACAAAGTTTCAAAGATGCCAAACACTTAGGCAAATTGGAGACATCATTGTCCCCCCTATCAGTAAGTGCTGAAGGTAACAATGGAGAAGGCCATTTCCATTTAATTCATCTTGAATATTGTAATGTGGATTCAGATGTAATCTCATTCTGAGCACAGTGCTATGTTTCTGTTCAGTTTTACATCAAAGCCTCTTTCAGAAGGCATTTTTCTTCTTACAGTGCTACTTTCCCAGGTATTACTTCTGCATATTTTAAATGAATAGGCAAAACAAAAATAATAATGGCTTTAAAGATTGAAAATCTGTGACCTCACTATGTAACTCAGTGACTTCATTTTTATCTCCATATATAACTTACACAGATAAAGCAATACCAAACCTACTCTTTTGTACTTTATTTTCACTTCATCATTTTCCCTTGTGGTACTATGAAGTCATTTTAATAATTACCCAGTATTTGCATCCTGTTACTTTACAAATATTTATTAAAATTCTCCCCAAATAATGAACATTTATGTTTTTTTCAAAGATGAGCTTTTGGAGAAAATCATCATTGAATAAATGCCTGCATATAATTTTATTTTTTGTATGTTTTTGTTAAATTAGATCCTTGGATAAAATTCATAGAAGAATCACTACCGTAAGGAATAGGACTATTTTCTTGAATCTTGTTATAATAATTTCCAATGTGGTTGTGTCAGTTTAGAATGAATAAATGAATAATGAATGTAGGGCCCACTGAAAACTCATGAGGATTTGGTGTTAAAATTTGTAAAACTTAGGTTTCAGAGAGTATCTCATTCTTGCTCAGTATTCCATATATTTGGTTTCTCTCCAAGTTTTTGATCTTCTTTCTAGCAAAAGAGACCTGGCTGTTTCCAAGCTAATCAAAGACAGTGTTTCTTTGGCTTTAAAGCATACACAATCATTTCTCTGAATGCTAAGATTCCCTGTAGCTTTTCCTTCCAGGAGCCAAATGCAGAAAAAGAAGGAACAAGTTTATCTAGCAACATGATGATGCTAGTCTCTCTAAAACCCAGAGTTATCTTTCCTTAAATGGAAAAAAATATTCTACCTATTTCTTTTCTCACAATTGAGACCGACACGAACTTTGTTATCTCCTAATAATCCAGTGGAAAGTTTTCGGTCTTTAGGCAAGCACACCTCCTCAGCAGCACTTGACTTTGGCCCACTCCCTCATAGAAACCATGTCTTTCATTGGGGCCTGTGGCCTCTTTTCCTCATGTTTCCATCCACTTGTCTTGCTGTTCTTTAGGGTCCTTTATTGCCTCTGTCTTATTCACCTGGCCACTGAACGTGGAATGTCTGTGGCTCCTAGTCTTAGGCCCTCTTCTCTTCTGCTCTGCTCCCTGGACAGTCTCATCCCCATCTGAGACTTCCATTGCCATCTCAGTGCTGTGATTCATACATTTAAATCTTCATCCCACATCTCTGAGTGCCAAACATGTGAATTGGAGTGTCAGCCAGGTATATCCATTTGACTGTTTTGAGTATAATTTGGCTGATTCTAATGTGAGTTTCCTCCTCTTGCCATCTTCCCAGACCTAGTCCTCTTTTGGAAGTCTCCATCCCAGCACAGGGCACCTCTGTTTGTTTGTTTGGGAAGATCAGGAACCAAGCAGTGTCTGTGATGCCTCTTCTCCTTGCTGCCCACATCTGTGTCATATCAAGTCCTGTTGACTTACTGTCTGAACACCTCGCACCTTCATTCACTTCTTCTCACCTGCTTAGCTGCTTGTTAAATACACACAAGCCAGACTTCTCATATCTGCACAGCCTCTCTTCTCCCCACTCTGCTCAATTCTGTTCTCTTCATTGAAGCAGGTCGCTTCCTTTGCTTAAAACCTCCGTGACTTCACATTACTGTTAGGATGAGGATAAAAGCTCTAATCATGGCCTATGAGGGTCCATGATCGCGTCCTGGCCTGTTCTCAGCTCCCTCTCATTCCACACTTGTTTTAATACTTGCTCTCCAGGCCCCTGCCATGTGTGGGTCTTCTTCACACTGCTCACATGTTCCATGCCCCCCTCTAACCACAGGGCCTTTGCATGTGCTTTTCCCCGTTTGGCAGAGCTGCCCTTCCTTTTTAGCTGCCTTTTTAGGGATGCTGGAGGGGAGGAGGGAAGTGCTCACTTTGTAAAGCATTCATTTGTAAAACTGCCATGACTGTCATTGGCTGACAGCTGAGTCTTTTCCCCATGGATTGTCCTAAACTGAAGGGAGCTACTGCATATCAGTTTATGACTGGTTGATGTAAGGGTACGAAGTCCCAGGCTTCTTGCCTTGTCGGGGACATTTCTGCTAAGTTTGCTCAGCTCCAGAGTTCTTGTGGGCTTGGCTGAGGCCTCTGTTGCCACTTTTCCCTTTGCTTGATGCAGCTTCCCTCACCCAGGAGATGTTCTTGAGGACGCCCTCCACTGCACCCCTGTTCTCAGATCTACAGCTCAGAGCTTCTTTCCCAGGGGTTTGAGCTGTAGAACTCCCATTCATTCTTTAGGTCTCGGTTGGCACTTCACATCCTTAGGGCATCTTCCCTGACTTGACTGAAACTGCACATTCATTAGTGTCATTAATTAATGCATGCCTCCCTCACTAAACTTTAAGCTCCCTGAAAGCAGGAGTTCGCCAAACACCCAGCTGTAGGCATAGCGCTTGGCAGAAGAAGGAGCTCGATGAATACAGCTGATTCTCGATATGCATGGTAGCTAAGTCTATTCTGTAGTGTCACTGTGAACACTCACTTAGCAAATACTGAACCATTGCTCCTGGGAAATAAAAGGGTTTAGGGTCTTTTGAGCTTCTGGCCACAACATTTTTGTCAACGGATCCAATACATAACTTTGTTTTATGTGTGTTTCTGTTTAAAGACTGCTTAATTCATCAACATTGAACTCATAGCCGACACTGCTGTAACTCATGTCTGAGCAAGGCTTGTGCATTTTCTCCATAAGGCACAGCTCAGCCTTCTTGTGCTCAGGGCCAGCACTTCATTACTATCCTTGGGGGCCATTTTAAGCAGTGAATTCACCAGCAAACAGTATAAAAATGCAAAAACCGTGGCACTAAAGAGATTGCAAGAAGGCTACCAGTTTGCAATATGAGAGCTGAAACAGAAGGCAGAACCTGAGGCCAGGTGCGGTGGCTCATGCCTGTCATCCCAGCACTTGTGGAGACCGAGGCGGGTGGATCACCCGAGGTCAGGAGTTCGAGACCAGCCTGGCCAACATGGCGAAACCCCATCTCTACTAAAAATACAAAAATTAGCTCTGTGTGTGGCAGGCTCCTGTAATCCCAGCTACTCAGGAGGCTGAGGAAGGAGAATTGCTTGAACCTGGGAGGCAGATGTTGAAGTGAGCTGAGATCAAGCGATAGCACTCCAGCCTGGGTGACAGAGTAAGACTCTATCTCAAAAAAGGAAGGCAGAGGATGGCCTTGTTTGACCGCAGCTGGGAACGTGCCTGTGGGGCGGCTGTTTTTTCACTGTCATATGCATGTCTGCAAATGACCATCAAAGTGCTGAGAGTGTTGATTTTGGGGTTAGAAATACATTTGGTGAGTAGGCAAATTTGCAAATATGAAATCTGTGGATAATGAGGATCAACAGTATTTAATGTGATAATTAACAATATTTGTTAAATGTGATAAATGATTTAAAATGGCCACAAACGATTTGTCTTCTCCTAGCACAGCCTTTGGGTAGTGACCTCCTGTACTGACTCTGAACTGGCCTCAGGACTTGCTCTGGCCAATGGGACAACAGCAAACCTAAAGCAAGCAGAGGCCTGGAAACTGCATTGAGACTGTCCTCTTGGTGTTCTCTAGAGTCCTGAGGCAACACCACATGAGAGAACCCAGGTGTGCCTGATGCATGTTGACATGTGGCCAAATGCATGCCCATCCTGTTGCCCCATCTGACATTGAGCCAACTTCTAGAGATACGAATGAGGCCAGCCTGGATCACTCATCCCATATGAGCTGGCCTGGATTAGAAGACCCAACATCAACCCATAGAACCAAGAGAAATAAAGTATGTGGAACAAGCTCCTCTAACCTACTAAGATTGGGATGATGGTTACTCATCAGTAGAGAACTTGCTTCTTGCCAATTAGGTGAGAACCTGGGCAATCAAGGAAGGACAGAAGTGTGTGTAAGTGTGTGGGTTGGGTTACAGAAATAGTTAGAAGGCTCTAAGTTTATTCAGCCAAGGCACTTTAACTTATTAAGTAGAGTCCTGACCTTCTCCACTTCTAAGCAAAGAGGAGAGAGTGAAGCAAAGTGGATTCAGGAGGAAATGATGCTTGCTGGCTTGGGGAGAATAAGGATATCTTTGGTGGACATTTAAGCCACTAGGCCAGTCCGTATGGAATCTTGAGTCAAGTGTAAAAGTGAGATATAGAATGGTGCTTTCTACACTGTTGTTTTTTTGTTTTGTTTTGTTTTTTTGTTTTGTATTTTTTTAAATCTGCTCTTCTGTAGACTGACAAATCTCCTTCTACAGCAGGCTGATTGCTGACACCTTTGCCTCTGATGTTCATAGTCTTCATGTTTAGATTTCTTAATGGCATGCTTAAAAGTACTTTCAAAATCCCCGAATATCATTTATCTCAGGCAGCAGAACATCTTCAGGAGAAAGAAATCTTTGCCTCAAAAATCAGAGTAGCAATTAAAAACACAGAGGTCTATGGGGGTAAAAGCAAATTGAATTGGAAACAGGATGTACGACAAAGTTTTCAAAAAACCAAGAACTAGTCATTCAGTAAGCCAACGAAATTATTTTTTAAAGCAAGCCCTTTCAAATGCTTCCACTGTATTTATTTTTTTTAATGCTTCAGTGACTAAAAATGGCAAAAAACATTTTATGTAAAAACAAATCACTTGTATGTAAAGTTGCAGCTGCTTCTTATAGGTATACAAATGAATAAAAGCCTGGGTACATGCTGGGTTTTCTCTCTTTTTTTAATGGAAATCTTGATGCGTTCTTCAGTGCTGACTTGAGAATCGTTCATTCAGTGGTATTTTGGAGTTTCCACTGGATTGACGACAAGGAGTGAAATACTGAGAAGACATCCATATCCTGGTTGTATCTCATTAGATGCAGTCGATTGCCTCTTGTGCTTTTGAGAATTGTGACTCTTTTGATGAAGCTAGAAAATAAAAATTATGATGATGATAATGACAATAATTAGTAAATTTCTAATAAATGATTTTTCAGTATTATTTGGGGGTACCTTTTCCATCCCCCACAACTCCATGTTAAAAATAACCACCTTTTCCTAATGTTCAAAAATAGAAAAAATTACTTGAAAATTCCTAAGAGAAGATACCAGAAAATAGTCTTCAATTAACTTGTTTTTGATGACTCAGGAAAACACAAAAGTTTATTGTGTATACTGCAGACAGGAATGATACTTTTATAAAAAATAGCAAGTAATCAGTTATTTTTTTAGAGCCCCATCCAGGCTTGTTTATTTTTGTTTGAAGCCAATAAGGCTATCTGGAGGCAGCCTTCGTGGAGCTTAAAGACCATACATTGGCTTGAGAACTAGATAGAGTCATGATTAGAACTTTATCTCTGGGCCCCTTCCCTGAGGAGGGATGGTCTGGGTAGAGTGGGCTCAAGAGGAGGTTGGGGGAGGCTGAGGCAGGAGAATGGCGTGAACCCAGGAGGCGGAGCTTGCAGTGAGCCGAGATCGCGCCACTGCACTCCAGCCTGGGCGACAGAGCGAGACTCCGTCTCAAAAAAAAAAAAAAAAAGAGGAGGTTGGAAGAGAGATTTTCCCTGTGATCTGACAAAAAGGAAGTCAAGCTGTTGCTGTTTGTTGATAATATGATCATATACTTAGAAAACCCCAAAAGACTCATCCATAAAGCTCCTAGAACTGGTAAATGAATTCAGCAAAGTTTCAGGGTGCAAAAATAAATGTACACAAATCAGTAGCTCTGCTATACACAAACAGCGACCAAGCTTAGAATCAAATCAGGAACTCAACACCTTTACAATAGCTGCAAATAAAGTAAAATAAGATAAACTTAGGAATATGCCTAACCAAGGAGGTGAAAGACCTCTACAAGGAAAACTACAAAACATTGCTGAAAAAAATTATAGACGACGAGAACACATAGAAACACATCCCATGCTCATGGATGGTAGAATCAACATTGTGAAAATGACCATGCAGCCAAAAGCAATCTACAAATTCAATGCAATCCCATCAAAATACCACCATCATTCTTCACAAAATGGAAAAAAAGATCCTAAAATTTATATGGAACCGAAAAAGAGCCCACATAGTCAAAGCAAGACTAAGCAAAAAGAACAAATCTGGAAGCATTGCAGTCTTAGGCAGCTCTGAACTAAGAGGGGCAGTGCTCCCCAGGTGACACTTAACAATGCCTGAAGACATTTTTAATTATCACAAGTGGGGAAGGTGCTATTTGGCATCCTGGAGGCCAGGAATGATGATAATTACCTGACAATGCCCAGAACAACCCCCAGTAATTCTCACAAATTATTTGGTCCCCAAGCTCTAGTGAGACTGTGTTTGGAATTGCTATAAAGGCTCTCATGTTCAGAAAAGATGTGGACACGCTGGGGGTGTTTGTGAAGCATAGCGTGGATATAGGCCCACTCTCAGGGCAATTTGTCAGAAACAGAATCACAGAGAAAGTCAGAAGAACCAAGGATAGAACTCAGGTCCTCAAACAAGAGCAAGTGACACAGGGAACTAAACTCCCAGTTCTTGTATGTGGTTTCCACTGGACGAACCCTTGAGTTTTTGCAATAGACATGGCTCCAACAAGGACTTCCAAAGGGTAAGTGTGGACATGGCTGTGCCATACAGTGGTGAAGGACTAGGACCTAGAGACCCAAAATTCTAGTTTTAATCCTCCTGTGGTGTGACCTTGGCCCTGTCACTAACCTCTTGGAGTGAGATTCTTGATTAAATGAGAGCATCTGCACTATCTCTTAGGTTCCTTCCATTTGGAAATTCTAAGGCTCTTAATAAGTGCACTAATTTTCTGCCTTGTCAGGAAATGATTTTAGGTGGCTGGTCCTCTTATGTGCATTTCCTTTTTCCAGAGTTGCTCAGCACCTTAGAAGAGTTTATAAACTGTTTCCAACAAATGCTTCTCAAAGAATGTTTTCATTGTATCTTCTCAGACATGTTGGGAGAGAAGGAAGTGTTAGCTCCATCTCGCGGTGAGCAGACTGAGAATCGGAGCACAAGTTCACAGAGCTTCTGAGTGGTTGGGATGCGTAACCCCACATGGGTTCTTCCAAGCAGGATGCATTCAGTGGTCCTCACTGAACTACCTGGGAAGTAGAAGCGTTAGATCATCATTTGTTGCCCCATGTACACCTGTATTGGACAATTGCTGCAAAACATAGCACTAAACTTGTTCATGTTTAGGGAATGGCGAATCTGAGACTGAATCCCCCAAAGCTGGAAGGTTAAGCGGACCAGTTGGAGTTAGGCAATATTATTACAGTGTGCCTTGCACGATGGCATTGTCTCAAATCAGTGTGCACAGAAGCTTTGTTTCCAGGCTGTCTGCAGAGGATGTCGTCCGAGGGAATCCTCCTCAGGATGTCCAGCTGGCTCGTTAGCTGAGCGTGTGTCAAGGGGAGCATTTGACTGCTGCCTGCAGCCTTCAGACTAGATGTCAGGATGTGCAGAGACAGTGATGGAGGCAGCCTCGGTGGGCCATGACAGCCCCCCAATTCAGTGGTGCAGAATTAGACAGTGTGGCAGCAAAGAGCTCAGCCTATTCAGGCCTGGAAACAGGATGCAGAAAGGACAGGAGCTGGTTTGGGCACCTTTGGCTTCTTGGAAATGATTTCTCACATTCCAGCTAATCCGGCTAAAATGTGGGCTGAGAGCCTTTCCAACGATGAGGATGGGGACTTTTTTTCATGCCTACAGCAAGTTTTCTGTCCTTTTGCTCTGTTTTGCCCAGCGATTCTGCCTCTGAGTTGGCATATGTGGCTCTGTAATGGGCTGCTGTTTCCTCCAGGGCAAGGACTTTATATTAGTCTTTATTTTATCAACAGCCGGAACAGTGCCTGGCAGGTAGAAGGCATCCCAAACTTGCAGTAACAGAGCGGGTAAGTCCCTCTGTTATAATGGACATTGAGTAAGCATCACCATGTACCAGACATTGTTCTAAGTACTTAGCATGGAGTCATTCATTCAGTTCTTAGAGCAGCCCACGGAAGTTTGAAGTTTGTTATTACCAACTTACAGATGAGGCAACTGAAGTGCTGAAAGATTAAGAGACCTGTCCGCTGTCCAGGATGTTGGAGCCAAGATTTGAATGCGGAGCTCCTGAAGGAAAACCAGCACATTGTAAGGAGTTCTGTGTTTCCTTAGCTCCTGGGAAGTCAAGATGTCTAACCTCCACCTGGCTGACTCTGCTTCAATCTTCTTCCCCAGCCCCAAGTCCCACTCTCAACTCCATTTCATGACAGTTGGAGAACTTGATGACTCCTGCAGATCCTGACCCATCCGCAGCTGGAAGAGCTTGCTCCTATTGTATAGACAACGGAGGAAAGCGAGGAGGTTACGGGTGTGTGCTCCTCCCAGTGATACACCTGCCTCCACACCTTTCCTGGAATTCCCTCCTCCACTTTTGATCTTCCTCAACACTACACATCTCCTGCCCTCAGGACCTTCAGCCATCTATAACATCCTCTCTTTTTGCAATTGAAACCCCTTTAATGAAAGCTTTCAGCAGCTGAGCACATACAAATTATTCCCATCTCCCAAATAAACAAGCTGGGAACCTCCTTTCCTTTGCCTGCCTGCTGCTGCATTCATTCTGTCTCTGGCATCCCCATTAGAAGCCAGACTTCCAAAGAATGGCCTCACTCACTCACTCTCCTGACTCCCTCCCATACATTCCATGCCCCCTGCAGGAGTTCCTTTTTCTACTTTTCACTTATTTGCTTATTGATTGCTGGTCTCCTTTTACTAGAATATGAGCACCATGGTTAGACATTTGTCTTACTCCCTACCACCCCATCTTCAGTGCCTAGAGCAGTGTAGACACTTAGCAAATATGTTTTGAAATAAATATATCATGGACAGTGTTTAATTGCTGAAGTCAAGAGGACCCATCTGACATCTGGGTCCCTCTTGGGATCAAAAAGTGGTCTTCTCCAGGACTCTGGAAAATTGTAGCACCTGGATTTTCCAGTTTTGCAGAACTGCCCCGCTTTCTGCCTTTCCCTTCTTTAAATCACCTACACATGTCGCATTTGGCATTGCCTAAGCTCTTAGACCCAATCATCATTCAGGTATTCGGCAAGGCAGCTGAAGGGTCTGGAAACAATGTCTGTGTTTTCTGCCAGTGTCAGCTTCACTTCCACTGAGTTTCACGCTGGGGGAAACCAGCTGTGAAGCAACCTTGGGAATTGAAGGTGTTGTGCGTTAAACTGTGTCCCCTCTGAGAGAGATGTGCAAGTCCTAATGCCTGGCACCTGTGAATGTGACCTTATTTGGAAGTGGGGTTGGCCGGGGTGGGGGTTGGGGGGTCCTTGCAGTTGCAATGAAGTTAAGAGGAGATGATGCTGGATTAGGGTGAGTCCTAATTCAATGACTGTGTCCTCATTAGAAGAGGGAAATGTGGGTGCAGAGACGTAGAGTCACACAGGAAGAACATGGTACGATGACAGAGGCAGAGATCCAAGTAATGTGTTGAGAGGCCAAGGAGCGCCCAGGATGGCTAGCCACCCCCCAGAAGCTGGGTGTACCTGGAGCAGATTCTTTTCTAGAGTCCTCAGGGGGAGCACGGCCCTGTCAATGCCTGGATGTTGGACTTCTGGCCTCCAGACTGTGAGAGGACGTGTTTCTGTTGTTTTAGGCCACCCAGTTTGTGCCACTTTTCTTAAGGCAGCTCTAGTAAACTAACACACAAGGCAAACAGTCTCAGAGTGTTCCTCTCCCTTCAGCCAGTCCTTGCAGCTCAGGAAATTCGTGACTGAAATAAATCCAGGCACAAACTGGCCAGCTCAGCACTGCCAGACAAAGGGTGTCAGTGCAGTGAGGCGGCTAATTCTTCACGACCGCAGAGAGGGATGTGATAGGAGGTGGCTCTGGGAGCCATGGGCCCAAGCCCTGCAGGACAGACCCCTCAGAGGCTCCCGGTTCGGGCACTCTGAGATGCCCAGGACCCAGGCAAGTGGGGACCTGAGCCAGCTTCCAGATTAGACAAAACCACCTGGAAATCATGAGCTGACTTGAGAGATGGCCCCAAAGTGAACCAGAACATCAGAGTTCTTTGCTTCAGCCAAGGCTAGGAAGCCGGTGATAGCATTTCCTCACTTTGTATGCTAGATTCTTGAAGCCTCTGTGTGCCCTTTCAAAGGAAAGCCTACTTGTAATGACTTACTGAATATTCATCTTTTTCATTACACTTTAAGTTTTGTGAGGAAAAAGACTGTTTCTCTCTTTTCCAGTACTATGTACTCAGCACCCACTACACAGTAAGTGTTCCAGAATGTATGTGTAATTGGATTGAATCAATCAGAAGTGTTTGTTCACAATGATGTATCCTTAGGTAACTGTAAAAGGAGTCTAGTTACTGCTTACGAATGTGCTTGCCTTAGTACATTAAAGAAAAATTTAAGGAGTCCTTAGGTGCTAAAAAAAATGTAGGGAAAAAGTAACCTAAAAACAAAACTCAAAATCTACACAACTATCCAATACACAGAGTAAACTCTAATGTAAACGGTGGATTTTAGTGAATAATAATGTGTTATTATTGATTCATCAATTGTAATAAATGTACCACACTAGCGCAAGGTGGTAATAATAGGGGAAATTGAGGGGGAGAAGGGAAGAGATGGAGTAGATGGAACCCACTATACTTCTGTACTTTCTGCTCAATTCTTCTTCTTCTTCTTTTTCTTTTTTTTGAGACAGAGTCTTGCTCTGTCGCCCAGGCTGGAGTCGAGTGGCGTGATCTCGGCTTACTGGAAGCTCCGCCTCCCGAGTTCACACCATTCTCCAGCCTCAGCCTCCCCAGTAGCTGGGACTACAGGCGCCCATCACCACGCCTGGCTAACTTTTTGTATTTTTAGTAGAGATGGGGTTTCACCATATTAGCCAGGATGGTCTTGATTTCCTGACCTTGTGATCCACCCGCCTCAGCCTCCCAAAATGCTGGAATTCTAGGCTTGAGCCACTGCGCTTGGCCAATTCTTCTATAAACATAAAATTGCTCTAAAAAATAAAGTCTATTGGTTAAAAAAAAAATCTAAACACACAAAAGAAAATCTCATTTTCTTGTTTTCTGAAGACCTGCGCTTAACGTCTAGGATTAATAGCAAGACATCCTCCGTATCCCCCTGAAAGCCTCCCAGATAGATGAGAGTATGTGACTTGGTTAGAGAGGGTGTTTTGGGGATGACTGTTGAATTTCATGCACCATTTGACAGCTTCAGTGACACAAATTTTTACCCATATTCATTCCATAGATGAGTTTTTACACGCGGAGGCCCAAGTACCAAAGGATCCAGATGAAATTAATCACAAATTACATAATCAATGCCCCAAATCTTGTGTTGTTTGTGACATGTATACCTTCTGCTTTGATGGTGGAGACAAAGACAAAACCTGCTGCAGAATTTCAAGATCTTCTTGATACAGCCTCTCGCAGCCTTTGTATCCAGCTACTTAAATCTTTATTTCCACTGGAAAGTAATGTTCTGGCCAATACCATGGTCTATATTTTTATTCCTATCTCAGCCTTTTAGGAGAAATCTCAAAACTTAGTCTGGCAAACATAAGCTGATTAATAGGTTGTTTGTGGCATGAGAGTGTTCACAGGCACCCCGTTGCTAAAAGTCCATCTGGGAGGAAACTCCAAATGCAAGCAGTGGAGTTTGTTTCTTCTGGGACCATTTTTAGATTTTCGAGATGGAAAATCAGGTAATGAGTCAAATACTGAAGAACTAACCAATTAATCATAGGAATGCATTAAAATATTCTATGTTTATTGTGCATTTGTTCATTTTTTTCTGTAATTCTGTTTTTGCTTTGTCTTTGAGGCTATATTATCAGGTGTATGCTAGTATAAGGCAGATGCAAGGAAAACATTCCTTGAATCATGTCATAAAACTCTTTATCATTAACAATGTTTTTTGTTATATTAGAGTCTGATATATTTAGTCTGACATTAATATTGTTACACCGCTTACTTTTAGCTAATATTTGTCTGTTATATGAACATGACAATGCATATATTCCCTTTGCTTTTGATAATTCTGGTCTAATTTTATGAATTTTCTCTTCCAATATGTATCTATCTTTTTTAACTAGTTACAGTTTATTTACCATTATGACTACCAATATGTTTCAATTTATAAATGCTATCTTATTTTGTTGTTGCTATTTACCATACTTGTTTCTTGTTGTTTTCTACCCATACTCTTTCATTGGAACTGGTTGAGTTTTCTTCTTTCCTTTTTCCATCCTACTAATTTGGAAATTAGTACTGTATTTGAACTATATTAGTACCCTATTGGATGTTAATATTCTATTATTTTGGACACTCTATTATTTTAACACTCTATCATTACACTTTACTGTTAATATGGTGTGATGGTTAATTTTATGTGTCATCTTGCTGGACTAAGGGAGGCCCATAAAGCTGGAATAACAAGATGAGAAAGGCTGGGTTGTGGATGAACTTGGTGATGAAAGTCAAACTGAGCTGTATAGAAGTTTAACAAAAGAGAGAAGGGGGAGGATGGAGGGAGACTGAGCAGACTGCATTGGGAGGAGTTGTATCAGATAAAAGGCTAAAAGGCTCTGGAGAATGTTGGAGGTGAGAACTAGGAGAGGAAATAAGATCAGGAAGTTCCTGGTCAATGCTAGATGTCCTTCAAGGAAAAGGAGTAAAGGCTAGGATTCCTCCAGGTCACTTGTTGGTTCTTTAATTGTTGGCTTATTTTTTTTTTTTAATATACTTCTCTGGGACTGAAATGCACATTTTGTACCTTCGGGACCGCTTGGGGGTATGTGAGACCTTGGGCAATAATTGTGTCTATATAAACAATTTGATTTTAAAATGTATTATAGAATTTATGGGTCCATATGAGATATAGCAATTTACTGATGAATACGTAGAACAGTGGGCAGAGAACATAAATTTATTTATTGTCCAATCAATACATTTGCAGAGTTCAGGCACCATTAATTCCGGAAACCACCTCTTCATGTTCTTTATTATCCCATATGCCATTCCTGGCTAATTTCTTATCTTCTACCGTGAGCAAAAGGTAGCAACACTGCTTTTACTCCCAATGCGATGGCTTTCTGTAACCTATTTATATTGAAACAACACAGTTCGTCTTGCTCTACAAATCCCAAGGCCATTTATTTAATGCTAGTTCTGTCATTATTCATCAGCTGCATCATGCTTCATGTTGCCTTTGAATACTGGTTTCTGGTGATTCTCTCAAAGGTTGTGCTTCATTGATGATGACCATAAACACAATCTTATCAAGAGGATGCAGGAGAATGGGAACCATGATTCGTTTTCTGGTCATACTAAATCTACCATTCAGGATTTTATTGTTTCAACATAGGACATGTAGATGTGTCGACTTATGAACTTTTGAGGCTGTAATCACAGTGCTCCCAGCACGTGACCTCTTTTGATGATGGCAGCCAGCCTTCCACACAGTGGGAAGCACAGGGGAGGATGACAAGGGCCCATGGATAGAGAAAGAAGAGTAATCTGTTTGTGCAAAGAGTATCTTCTTCTCTTCCACCATGGCATTAACATAGGAGAGCAGGACATCAGCACATGGACAGAGGCAGGAGAGGATGTCGATTAAAAAGCCATCTGACATTGTAGAGCCCTCACAGGAGATAGGCATGGTCAACCCCACTATCCATGGAGCCTTCAGTGGAGGTGAGTAGCCCCCCTGAGTATCAGCAGCAGACTAAGAGGAACACAGGATAAAGGACCCCTGCCACCATCCAGTTACCCTTGGGTGTTATATCCTGCAGGTGGCACTGCTGTCAGAACATGGCAAAAGCCAATACCGGTGCCCACCCAACAGACCCAAGGATTGACAATGATCTGTCAATAGACAAAGCCCCAAACTCAGCGTGTGTCTGGCATGAGTAATAGTCATCCTAAACTCCACCTGGCAGCATTTTAGTGGTGCAGTCTCACATAATTCCATGAGATAAATCCCATGCCAGCCAATGGGAGCCTGCTGCTTGCTAGGTCATCCTCCTAGAACTGGGGCTTGGCGGGGGGGGCCCAGGATGACCACACAGGCATTGTTCTACAGCTCCTTGGGGCATCTGTTTGACTCCATACATGGGATAAACAGCCTAAGAGTGCCCCAGATGGAAGATATGGAGGCCAAGTTCCATTTTAAAGAAGATATTCCAAAGTATGGGGGCACTCTGTGAAGTTCCACTGACTTCAGCCTGAGGGTATGCATGCTGCCTGTCTTCAATAAGATTATAAATGCAAGTCTTTATGGTGACCCTCTTCCCTTTGACTTGACCCAGACTCCTATGTTCCACCATCTTTCTTTTCCTCAAATTTGCCATCCTGTTTCATGCCCCTGCATTGTAAATATGACAAGTGAATTTTCTTCTTCCGGAAAACCTTTTCCCCTCTTCCTCTTTTGGTAGATACTTTATTCCTTAACATCCAGCATATGTATTACCTCCTTTACCAAACTTTCTAAAAACCTTTCCATCTACCCATTCCCCTACCCATCAGAGTGTGTGTTCTTTCGCTTATCCAGCCAAGGAAAACTTTTTGGTGAGCACCTATTCTGTGCCAAACACTGTTCCAGGCATTGTGGCAACAACAGTGAACGAAACAGACCTCACAAAGCCAACCAGGCTCCCTCTGGACACTATATATTGCTATTTCCACTTACCCTGTTGTATTGAAATAATCTGTCAGCAAACTTTTTCTGTAAAGGGCCAGATAGTAAATATTGTAGACTTTGCAGGACATACGTTCTCTGTTCCAACTACTTAGCTCTGCGGTTGTAGCACAAAAGCAGCCATAGACAATATGCAGACAAATGCATGTGACTGTGTTCCAATAAAACTTTATTTACAAAAACAGATGGTGAGCTGGATTTTTCCTACTAGCCCTAGTTTGCTGACCCCTGCAATAGAATGAGAACAGCTCTTTTGAATTATTTTTTCTTAATTTGTTTTTCACTGGTATATCCTTAGAATAGTGCTCAGAAGGCTTAGAATAGTGCTTTGTAGATAGAAGGTCCTTGGTATGGATTTGCTGAACAAGAGACATGAATGGATATCATCCATGAAACAAGAAGTTCCTGAAAGGTAGGGCCTTATGCACACGGTGATCAGATTGGAGAACGTGTTAGGTGAATGCCTGTTGAATAGATGGAGGAATGATTGGAAAGCCTCTTGCCTGCGCCCTTCCTCCTATGCAGTGTCTCTGGTGGCTGAAGGCAGGAACTGGGAAGGTCCAAGCCAGCCTGATTATCCTGTCCTGGTTGCAGCTGCCTCCTCGGCAGCTCCTCTGATGAGGAACCAGCATCAGAACTCCAGGCAGCCTTGCCCACGCTGGCGCCTGCCCCTGACTCAGCCACAGCCTGCTGCAGTCTTGTAAGGCAGCAGCTCCTTTCTAGGGAACCTGACAGCGGAAATGGCCATTAAAGTTAAACATGACTAACTGTCAGAGGGAAGTAGAGACAACAGGAGCCCCAACTGCCACCATCAAGCCATCTGTCAACACTGGCCTGTTAGGTTTCTCAGGGTGCGCCTTCCTAAGTGAGGGTCAGCGGATTGGCTCAGACAGGCAGGGCTCTGGCATTTGGTGGGGCCTGTCAGCTGAAGTGCAGAGGTGAGGCTGTTGTCACTTTGGAAATTGGGGCATGACAAGTGCAGGCAGATAAACACAGGAGGAGGAAGAGAGGGTGGGGGTGCTAGGCTGGGGGACAGGATGGTGTAGCTGGCCAGAGGAACCCTCGGCTCCTGGGGCCGCAAGGAGAAAGGAAGTAGCTCTTCATCTGTTTCATGTCAACTTCGCTGTCATTGGATAGTCGGTAAGATTTCAAACAGATAAACGCCCCTTTGGGAAGCTGCAATGCCTTGGCAGACAATTTTAGGCCTTGATCTGATTGATAAATCCTTTGTGACAAGAGGGGATGAGAGAGGCCCCTGGTTTGGTACATGTAAATAGGAAATTAGCTGGCAAAGTTGTCAAAGATAATTAACTTTCCGATTCTGCGGGTCTATTCAGGTTGACATCCTGAAATTATTTAGAAATGCACATGTCAACGCTCTGACAGAATTTGGGGCTGATCAGATAAACAGATTTGGAGATGCTTGATTGTAAAATGATGTAAGCGCTTAGCTGGTGTTTTATCGCTGTGTGCTTCTGTGAGCTGTAGTGGAAGTTGCAGGGAGAAGGGTTTTGTTATGGGGGGATGGGAGGGTGGGGATAGGGAGATTGAAATGAATGTGCAAGACAAAACACATTTGCTTTTTTCCTTCTTTTAATCAGTTGAGAAATTCCCAACCCTGAATTTAACTGAAATTAACCTTGGATTCAACCCCCGGACTGTCCCTCAAGTCTCACCCTCCAGTAGGAAGGGAAGCATTCTGAGGGACTCAGCAGCAGATGCCTTCTCTCTGTCCAGCCCAGTTTCGTTAAGGCCAGTGCAGCGTGCAAAATCGGTGAGAGCCGCTGCTGTTCCTGATGCGTCGTCTCTTTGGGTAAATCACCAGGCCTGGTGCTCTATTAAGAGGGGAGAAAGCCTTCTTGGGCATTTACATCTTGTTACTAGGAATTGTCTCTTTAAAAAGCCAAACTCTTCCAGTGAAGAAACATCCTTTCTCCAGGGTAGATTACAAGGGATGAAAACCCACATTGACTGAGTCGCAGAAGCCACTATGGACACTGCATTGTGTGATTTGCTCATTTTAATCTCCATAATTTCCATATGAGGTATGTGTTTCTCATTTGGCTAATGAGAAAACAGATACTTAAAGAGTTTAAATGAGCTGGTGAAGGTAATCCAGCTATTTAAGGGGAGAAATTTAAGAGGCAAGTCCTTGCCTCCAAACTGCTCATAGTCTAGTAAGAGACTCGCCCATCACTTGAAGTTGATTTCAAAGGAACATCTTTGCTGTAGTTGTTAAAAATAAAGTTAACTAACATATTAAGAACAGGATCAGCCTCAAACTCTTTCCTAAATAAGGCGGTTAGGGGCTTGTTATACTGCAAAGCTATGTCCTAAATGAGATCCCTTCTTCATATCAGTTTCTGGGGGTGTTTGCTGGCATCTTCCAGGACTAGCCACAGAGCATAAGGAAACTGAATACAAGGTTCAGAGGCATATTCCCTAGAGCTTAGGTTTAACTGTCTCCGCTTTCCTCCACTTCCCAACATATTATTCTTTTTCACATGATCATAGACTCTTGGATAAAAGGGAGTTTGGAAGTCACCTAGTCTAGGGGTCAGCAACCCATGACCCATGGGCTGAATCCATTCTGTTACCTGTTTTTGAGTGGCCCACAGAGCAAGAATGTTTTTATATTTTTAAGTGGGAAAAAATCAAAAGAAAAAAGTTTCATGACATGTGAAAACTAGCATTCAAATTTGAATTTTCATAAAGTTTTATTGGAACACAGCTTTGCTTGTTCATTCATGTACTCTCTCGGGCTGCTTTTGTGCTACTGTTGAAGAGCTGTGTAGCTGTGACACACTCTATGGCCTTCAAAGCTGAAGACATTTACTCTTTGGTCCTTCACAGGAAACATTTGTTGACTCCTGGTTTAATTCTGTGTTTCAGTGAGAGCTTATTGAGCTTGGATTGTGACAAACATTGGGAAAAACTCTGTCAACCAGTATTATCTAATGTTTGCCATCAACGACTCAAAGTGGGTACTATTAGCTATCCTTTTAAACAGGTGAGGAAACTGCGATTCAGAGAGGTTTGGGAAGCTGGTTGGCTAACAGTTGAGCCAGGATTCACAACCCAGCCTGCCTGATTTCACACACAAGTCACATGCTCCAAATGCCCTCACTATGTTGCTATTTTACTATATTCCATGTTACCTGGATGTGGCTTTTCTGGTCTAGGTGCTCAGGACATCGTGGTGATTACCACTGTAATGGGAAGAAGAGCACCAACAAAGGTATCTATGCTTTAATCCCCAGAACCTGTGAATATGTACCTCAGTGCCAAAAGGGACTTTGTAGACATGACTAAGGGCTTCTTTTTTTTTTAATTTTTTTTTAAATTTTTGGACAGTCTTGCTCTGTCACCCAGGCTGGAGTGCAGTAGCATGATTTTGGCTCACTGCAACCTCTGCCTCCTAGGTTCAAGAGATTCTCCTGCCTCAGCCTCCAAGTAGCTGTGATTACAGGCACGTGCCACTACGCCTGGTTAGTTTTTGTGTTTTTAGTAGAGACGGGGTTTCGCCATGTTGGCCAGGCTGGCCTTGAACTCCTGACCTCAAGTGAGCCACTTGCCTCCACCTCCCTACTTGCCAGGATTATAGGTATGAGCGACTGCGGCTGGCCTAAGGGTCTTGAAATGGGAAGATGATTCTAGATTTTTCAGAGGGACCCAAGGATAGGGTCCTTCTAAGAGAGAGGAAAGAAGTTCAAAAGAGAAAGAGATGGAATGATGGAAGCAGATATTGGAGTGATACGGGGCCACAAGCCAAGGAATGTTCTTGGTGTCTAGAAACTGGAAAAGACAAGGAAATTGATTTTTCTCCAGCCTCTAGAGCTGCAAGAGACTAAATAACTGTTGCTTTAAGCCACCAGGTTTGTGATAATATGTTCTACAGTAGCCATTGGAAATAAATACACCAGTCCTTGCCTTCAAACTGCTCATAGTGTAGTAAGAGTCTCATTTGCCACCTGAAGTAGATTTCGGAGGAATATCTTTGCTATAAGTGTTAAAAATAAAGTTAAGCAACATATTAACACCAGGATCAGCTTCGAACCCCTAAGTAAGGGGCTTAGGGGCTTGTAATACTGCAGAGCCAGTCCAGTTTCTGGAGCTGGATGCTGGCATCTTCCAGGACCAGCCATAGACCATAAGGAAATGGAATACAAAGAGGCAAATTTCCTCCAAAGTTGTGCTCCAACTTTCAAAATTTGCACATATCTTGGGTTAAACTCAGGCTTCCTGGCACGTAGCATGCAGCTGACCTCGTGCTCCTTAGCAAGTCTGCTTTTCCTGGTTACTGAAGAGCTGGACTTTTACAAAAGGGAAATCACAGTCTTGCCTGCATTTTATTAGTATTGTGGCCATTTGCAAATTAATTTGGAAGGCAATATAATTTACCTCTTGTATAGAATTCAGTTTTGATTACTGCCTTGCCACTGAAGTGCCAGATTTCCCGAAAGCTCTTATTATAAGAAATTAAGATACCTTTCTCCCTCATCCAAATAAAATAAACATATGGCTGTGGGATATAATCGAATTAAAAAAGTATCATTTAATCCAGGGAACATAATTATTTGAATGAAACTGGAGAGGAGAAACTCAATCTAGGGTTTGAATGTTGACATGAGATTTTGAAGACTATTTTCACTCATCACTGAGTTTTAATAGCTCTTTGTAGAGAATAATTTGCAGCATAAACCATGTTCATATGAGATTAGTTGTTTCAAAATCATGTTGAATCCCAAGCAAGAGCCGTTCTTGGACCACTGTTGGGGGTTGGGGGAGTGTCAGTGTGTTTGAGCAGATATCCTAGGAGTAGTTATTTAACCATATATTGCTGTGACTCTTTAATGGTAAACAGAATGGTTTTGTTTTCTTGGGTCCTATTTTATTTAAGATGTCACTTGAGAAGAGAGCAGAAAAGTTAGCTGTTGTGTGTGTACCATGTATGTACTCCTCTCTGTATCCTTTATGTGTGTTTGCAGCATGGTTCATGGACTTGAGAAAATGGCCCTAATTTTCAGTGCTGGAATGTATGTTTTGAGTTTAGTTGGAACAGTTAAGGTTGCTGTCACGTATCCCCTTGGAGCTTAGCACTTTGGCATACAACCTGTCTGCTTTCCAAGTGCCAGCCTCTGCTACTTTTTGAGTGCTTGCTCTGGCTGCCGGAGCCCACTCTGCCTGCATTTTGGAGTAAGATTGGAATGTTTAGAAATTAGTAGTCCTCAATCAAAAACTTAAGTGAGCTGGTGGATAGAAACAGACATATCTCTCCTGGAGTGGGAGTGGGGAGTGTGTGTAACCACAAGTCCTTTCTTCTCCTAGCATCTTCTAGCAAGAGCTCCAGTTTGCCCATGGTGGTTACTCATTGGCATATTCACCTTTTCCCAGTTTCCTTTTCTTCCCCATCTCATTCTTCTACTTCCTGTTGGCTTTTCCTAAACTATCTCCCAAGTAAACCACTTGCACCCACATCCTTGTTTTGTTGTCCTTTTGGAGAAAAAATCGAAACAATCACTATACAAGTTTGTTTGCTTGCTTATCCATTAAATACTTGTTGGGAGCCTGTTCTGAGCCAGAGTGGCAGAGAAGTAGGTAAGATCCCTCTTGGTAGGAACATACATCCTAGTGAGCAGGCAGATGTTAAGCTAGCAAACAGACATGCAAAGGACAGGTTTGGGTTGAACCTATGTGCCCTGCTGGAAATAAACAGGGGACGGGGAAGAGTGGTGGGAGAATATTTATATTGAGCAGCCATGGAGTGTCCCACTGTGAGCTGGTGACCTTTTAGCTCAGGCTAGAAAATGAGAAGGAGCCAGACATAAAAAATCCAGGGGAACATTGAAATGTTTAAAAGAAAAAAAAAATTGCATTTAGAGTGTTGAGCACAAGGGGGATGAAGGGGATTTGATATGGGAATTGAGGTAGGAAAGGGAGGTAGATCCGAATTATCCGGTACCTTATGAGCTGTGTTAAAACTTTTTATTTTGGGGCTGGGCATGGTGGCTCACACCTGTAATCCCAGCACTTTGGGAGGCCGAGGTGGGTGGATCACGAGGTCAGGAGTTAGAGACCACACTCCACACTGGCCAGTATGGTGAAACCCCGTCTCTACTAAAAATGCAAAAAATTATCTGGCATGGTGGCATCTGCCTGTAGTCCCAGCTACTTTGGAGGGTGAGGCAGGAGAATTGCTTACACCCAGCAGGTGGAGTTTGCAGTGAGCTGAGATCACACCACTGCACTCCAGCCTCGGCGACAGAATGAGACTCCTTCTCCAAAAAAAAAAAAAAAAAAAAAAAAAAACTTTAAGAGGAAACAACAACTCATGTTAAAATCCTTCTGGAGGAACCAGACCATTTGCCAGTGAATCTAACCATCTGAAATGATTGGATGTTATATCGATAGTTATTAGACTAATTATCTGTAGCTATTAGGTTAAATAATCATCATTGCTGATAATGTCTTGATTCAGGGCTGAAATAATAATACATATAGATATAAAAGAGAAGGACATAATACTTCTGTGCACTTTCTTAAGGCTACCTATTTGGCAAAATTCTTTCTGCCTGGTAACATCGCACTTTAATACTTTCGGCAACCTGCAAAGCCAGAATAGTTTCTTATCCCTGCTTCACAAAATGAGAAAATGGAAGTTCAAGGAGTTTGGTTTACTTACTGTCTTCATCTGTTTGTGTTGCTGTAAAGGAATTCCTAAGGCGGGGTAACTTAGGAAGAAAAAGGGTTTATTTGGCTCACAATTCTGATGTCTGGAAAAGTTCAAGTGAAGATTGGTATCTTCATTTGGTAAGGGCCTCAGGCTGCTTCCGCTCGTGGTGGAGGGCAAAGGGGAGCTGCTGTGTGCAGAGGTCACATGGTGAGAGGGGGAGGCCAGTGGCAGAGCCTGGAGGTGCCAGGCTATTTTTAACAACCAGCTCTCGTGGGAACCAGTAGAGGGAAAACCCACTTATTCCCATAAGGATAACACCAAGCCATTTATGAGAGATCCATAGCCATAACCCAAACACCTCCTCCACCTCCAATTCCAATGCTGGAGGTGGAGTAGGCCTCACTTCTAGCACTGGGGGTTGTATTAATCTGTTCTCACCCTGCTAATAAAGACATACTGGAGACTGGGTAATTTACAAAGGAAAGAGGTTTAATGAACTCACAGTTCCACATGGCTGGGGAGGCCTCACAGTCATGACATCTTACATGGCAGCAGGCAAGAAGCTTGTGCAGGGGAACTGCCCTTTATAAAGCAATCAGATCTCATGAGACTTATTCACTATCACAAGAATAGCATGGGAAAACCCGCCCCCATGATTCAATTATCTCCCACTGTGTCCCTCCTATGACACATGGGATTATGGGAGCTGCAATTCAAGATGAGATTTGGGCGGAGACACAGCCAAACCATATCAGAGATCAAATTTCAGTGTGAGATTTAGAGGGAACCCACATCCAAACTATGGCACTTATCTAAAGCTAAGAGGGTTACAAGAAGTTGGGATTTGAACCTAGATCTATCTCCTGAATGAGTGATCTTCCAGTGATTAAACCTCATTCTCATTGCCATCTTTGCTTTGTTCAAAACACTGTTTAAAAGCTTTAATAAGCAGTCAGTTACAATCAGAATATTCATCTGAGATCTTGATTTAGTAAAGAAAATGAGAATCATGTTATTAAGTGCTATTTAACTCGCAGGTTTTCTGTTCAATAAAAATATTAACACATTTTGATTCTACCTTGTTAAGCTTAGAGTCAGGCTTTTTCTCTACTTCTATTTTTTATGCTTGATGATTGCATATTTTTATGCTATGATGATTGACTGGACTTGGCATGTTCCTAGGCGAAGACCAAAAAAAGCTGGAGAAATGCTTATCTCAGTTATGGCTGCCCAACATGAGAAATGAAAAGCTTTCCTTAGCTGACTTGTACCTGTAGGATTTGTTTAATTACAAAAAGCTTTGCCATCAAATGCAGATGGTTAAAGTGGTTTCATCTCTTAACAACACTTCTCATTTGCCAATAGAGGGAGGGAAATGGTGTGAATATAAACAGGAATATTTTTGATACTAATATCCCCTACTATTGATAAACAGTTTAGTCCTTTTTTTTTAAGCTTGTTTAAACAAATGTCTGTATACTCCCAAAGAAAGCCTTTGGCTGGGGTGCTGAGGTGCTGTGTGGAGTAGTAGGGATTGTGGTGGGGTCCATTAAAGTCTGGGATACTTAATGGATGGATTAATATTAGTGATTCTGTTTGGATTCAGTTTAAATTTAATATTAATGTTAATTTCATTAGCTGAGTTAGATCAACTCAGCTGATTTTAGTATTTTGATTGGCATGGTCAATTAACTCATTCATTTAAAAAATAATTATTGAGTGCTGAATATGTGCCAAGCACAGAGGATGTAGCTATGAACACATTGTAGAAGATCCCTTTTCCAATGAAGTTTCAAGCCAGAGGGAATTTCAAACAAATCCCCAAACATCAGGTGTTACGATGATGCTGAAACAGAGTGAAGTGATAGAGACGGGGGCATAGGGTGGGGCAAGTCTTCAGAGAGGTAAGGGGCGCGGGTTGCAGCTGAAATCTGAGTGTTGAGGCTGACACCATGTAAAGATGTGGGAGAAGGGCTTTTCAGAAAAGGAGAAGAGCAGATACAAAAGTCCCGGTAGGAATAAACTTCATGTATTTAAAAAAATAAAAATACAGTCACATGACTGAAGTCAAGGAACCAAGTGGGAGAGAGGCTGAAAGAGATGTGGGTGAGGTAGGAAGGATGAGCATTTTACACTAACTTGCGTTGGGAAACCATTGGAAAATTTCCTTAGACACATTACATTATCTGATATTCATTTTTAAGATCGTTACGATTCTTTATGGGAGCAGGACCAGAAACAACTACACCAGTCAAGGAGCCATGGCAGCTGTCAAGGGGAAGATCCCTGGGGGCTGGCATCAGGCAGTGGGGACTACGGAGGGGAAAGTGGATGGATTTGTGAGAGGCTTTGCAGATATCAACAGGACTTGCTGCTGAGTCAGATGACAGGAGGGAAAGAGAAGGAACAAGGGCGGCTTTGGCAGATGGGTCGGAACAACAGTGTGGGTGGTGATAGCATTTCCAGGGAGGAAGATCACTGAGGGAGGAGCTGGTTTAAACAATAAATCAAGAGTTTTATTTTGGCCTTTGGTTTTAGAATCACAATTGGAGAAGTCATGAAGGGAGCTCTGTATATCATTCTAGACTAGTTGTTATTTTATTCTAGATGTTTAAAGGTCAAAATTTAAAACTCAGCCTCATTAAAATGACTCTATAGCCTGACAAGATTCAAACCCTCCCATGTGTAATGTTTATTCTTTGAGTCTTCATCCAAAGGAAGAAAAAATCCATGTTTTTTTCTTACATATAAAATGAATTTTTAAATAATTCTTTAACCTTGTAATATGTGGTATGTGTATTGGGTGGAGGGGGCAGTGTATGTGTGAAAGAAAGGGAAAAATCTTACGTTCTTGTAGTTTTTCCAGGTATTTTGCATTCATGTTAGCTTTGTAAGACTCACAGCAAATCTATAAATTTGGTACTTGTATCATTATGGTTAAGTTTGACTTCATATTAAAAATATACTCTCCCATAGTGGTTTAAACACTAAGGTTTTATTCTTGCAAATAAAAAAAGTCAGAGACAGACAATTTAAAGTTGATAAGACAGCTTCCTAAAATCCTTAGGGATGTTCATAGGCTCTGTCTATTTTGCTGCTCTGCAATTTTTAGCATGCTACCTCATGGTGCAATATGGCTGCTCAAGCTCTAGCCATTATGTATGCATCCCAGGCCATGAGAAAGTAGAAGTGAAAGGGCATACTACTTCTTAGAGGCCATTTTTCAAAGTTAATTATCACATTTCAGCTTAAAGCTCATTGTTACATGGCTACTCCTAGCTACAAGGAAGGCCAGGAAAATGGTCGTTAGCAAAGTGACATTTACTATGCCAGAAAGAGAAGGGATATTAGCAAGCATCTAGTAGCCTTGCCACAGTCCTAGTATTGCTGCTTTACTTGTCCAAGACCACATAACTTGAAACAGAAGGGTGAGGCTGAGACTTAACTTTTATTATTCTCTTACTTTCTGTCTTTCCTACTCTAAGCTCTTCTATTATCTTCAAAGTTGAGAAAATGGCTAGTTTTTCTCAAACATCCTTTCAGAGCTATTTATTTTCCCATTTTGAGTGCTGGGATCATTCTCCGAGTTCTGCAAAGTGCTATAGGCAGCAGATGAAGGAGAGAGGGAGCTTTGTGCCACTGATTTCAACCTGGCAATGCAATCTCTCCCAGTTTCCATAAATCAGCAGGTTTACAGGAGACGGTGAGAAGAGTGCCCTCTGATTTTTACACCTGATTCTCTCTAAAATCTGCCCATGGGCTTCTGGGGGTGCTTATTTTCCCAAAAGGCAGAGGCTGCAGAAACCCACTACTACGTCAGGGTAGAAGAATTTACCTATTTTGGAAGTAACTGGTGATTCTGAGAAACAGCATTATAACTTTTAGTATCCATTTATAATATGACTCAGTGAATGTCTTTGCACATGTCCTGAGACCCTCACAGAGAAACTCTGATGGCTTTTGAGCTGCCAGCGTAAGCTTCGTTTTAGCGGTGAACACTTAGCATCTGGATCCCAGCTGTTTCATCGGAGTGGATGTGTGGCTTTGTGAGGTCCCACGGTGGTGACTTTTCTCGCTCTGCAGGCGTCATCTGCCTCCCTTCACTGGGATGGTCATATCCGCTTGATCACATGGCTCAGCATCAGTGCCTGTGCTATATGGGGTCATATGTCAACGTAAAGGCAGAATATGGATGACCTCATAACAGAGGCACTAATTAGCCTGATGTTGGGGAAGCTACTTGCTGTGGCCTGAATATTCCTCCCCATCACCAAATTCATATGTTGAAATTTTAACTGTCAGGGTGACGGTCTTAGGGGGTGGGGCCTTTTGAGAGGTGATAAGGGCATAAGGCCAGAGCCCTCATAAATGGCACTGATGCCCTTATTAAAAAGGCCCAAGGGGGTTTGCTCATTGCTTCCACTATGTCAGACACAGTGAGAAGATGGCTGACTATGAACCAGAAAATACGGGCTTACCAGACACCAAATCTGTCAGTGCCTTTATCTTAGAGTTAGTAGCCTCCATAAATGTGAGAAATAAATATCTGTTGTTCACAAGCCACCCAGTCTACAGTATTTTGTTACAGCAGTCTAAACAGACTAAGGCACCACTTCAAGTCTCAGGGTCTCAGGTTTCCTCACCTCTAGGAGGTCAGCTAAGCCCATTTGGGGCTCCCTGTGTTCCTGAACTGGGTAAGGGGGGATCGTAAGGGGTGTGCTAGAGTATCTCAAGTGTGTGATCTCGTGGCTGAGCTTTCAGTATGTTGACAAAAAAGCCAAACTCTGTCAGATATTTTAAAGAGGCTTATTCTGAGCAAAAATGAGTGATCGTGGCCTGGGGTACGGTCGCAGGAATTCCTGAGAAAGCATGTTCAAGGAGGTTGGGTTACACTTTGCTTTTATACATTTTAGGGACACAGAAGTTATAGGCAAAGGCATAAATCAACACATGTAACTGCTCTGGCCTGGAAAAGTCGAACATTTTTTAGGAGAGGAGGAGGCTTTCAGGTTATAGGTAGATTTAAAAATTTTGTGAATTGGCAGTTGGTTGAAAAAGTTAAAGTTTATCTAATGACTTCAAGTAAATGCTTGAGTTAAGATAAGCGGGATAGCGGAAGCTGAGGTTCTGATTGTATACATGAAACCTCCAGGTGGCATGCCTTAGAAAGAATATGGGAAATGTCTTTTTTTAGAACTTAAAGGCATCAGACTCTCATTTAATCTCTCCTAGGTCCAGAAAAGGCCTAGCTGCACTAATGGAGATTCTCTGCAGATGTAACAATTCCCCCACAAAAGATGGCTTTGCAGGGCCATTTCAAAATATGTCAAATATGTATATTTTGCGGTGAAACATTTTGATTTCCTTCAGAATCTGCTTTCTGTCATGTGAGGTCCTATCAGAGTCAAGGTGGAATTTGCTAAGTTGTTGCCAAAGAGTCTGTGTTTTCAGTCTTGTGATCTCTATTTTAATGTTAATGCTGGTCAGTTGTCCCTAAAAGGGAGCGAATATAACCAGGTTTCTCTGACCTCCCTTCCCATCATAGTCCAGAATTCAATTTCTCAGGTTTCCCTTGGTTCAGAGGGGGCCTGTTCAGTCAGTGGGGGAGGCTTAGGGTTTTATTTTTGGTTTACAAGTAGAAGTCCATTAAGGGAGACCGCTTTGATCAAACACCTTCTTATGTACGTTGCACCAGGCAGGCACTTTGCCTGCAAGTTCTCTGCTATCTGTTCAGCGGCCTGATGACATAGATACTGTCGTACATGTTTTACTGCTGAGGAAATTGAGGCTGAGAGAGACAAAGACTTGGCTTATACTCTGTATCTCATAAGAAGTGGTGGATTCTGGATTGGAACTCAGAGCTATGGCACTGATATATGGGTCTTCTCTTAGTAAAGTGAATTTGTGACACATCTATTCAAGGTAAATGAAGTTTGAGAACTTAGCAGCACTTGGCACATACAGGTTGAACCATAGGAAATGTCTAAATGGCTAATACCTGATTGTATTTGTGCTACAGAAGTGTTGATTCCATATGGCTCAACCCAGTAGATAAAATAATAACTTGCCAGCACATTTTACTTCTCTTGTAGCTGGGCAAATACGGTTACTACAGGACTCCTTTGTGCTATGATTCTAGAATATTAAATTCTAGCTCAAATGGGCATAGTGTCCTCACTGAAGCAAGTAGACATTACAAATAGGCTTAGTTATTATTCCTTGATAAATATCTATCATCTGTTCTTTCTGCAACCACCCATGAACTACTATCTTACCAGAATAGGAATAGTACTGTTTAAGTGATGGGCCTTTTGTGTAATGTACACAGTTACATTAAAAAATAACAAACAAACAAAACCTTTATTGCTACAATTACAAGGATAAAAAAGATAAACCCAAAGGAGTTTATTGCTGCAGGAGTCTCAATAGGGACGTGATCTGTCAACCAATACAAAAAAATGTGATGAGACTATCCTGGGATTACGTTCATGATGGTAAGGAGGAGTTGAGTATTGATTTATATTCTTTTTGTTGCTTCATACTTCTACAGGCTTTCTAATTTTCCCATGTGTTATATTACTTTATACAAAAAGAAAAGTATAATCCTCAAAAATGAAACAAAACTCTTCAAAATTTAAGTATAATAGCACAAAAAATATCCACGTGCAAAGGAAGTCTTCTGTCTTTAAAGAGGAAAGAGTTTGACTTGCTGAGAGAAAAGGTGAGTGGATCTACAAAAAGAATGAAGATAGCTGGAAAAAGAAGGACAAGGAAAGATGTGGAACACAGTGGTCATGAGGTGGAAGGCAAAAAAAAAAAAAAAAAGGAAAACAGCAGTTATAGGATGTAGATCTCTCACTGTGCTGTCACGTCCTCCTTGAGCCTCCACGCTAACTTAGGGTCCCTTGGTACATGCTCACACAGAATCACCCTATAAACTCAGCCTGTTTAACCAGGACTTCTTGGTTTTAGCATTGAATATTTCACTTCCTGGGAAACCAACTAGGAAGGTTAGTCACCTAACTCTCATAGTAACCTCTCCTTTTCTTTCCCTATACTGAGCACAAAGGTATCACAATGTTATAATTGTAACAATTTAGCACAATTGTCACAAGATGCACAATTTGCTATCGTATCAGTTTTCTTATATCTCTCCTCCCCTGTTAGGCTATAAATTCCACTAGGGCTGGAAACTATACCAGTGACTAGCAATGGGTAGTGGATAGTGGGTACTCAGGTATTTATTGAATGAAGGAATTCACTGGATAGGACTGGGCAGCATACGCTGAGCATGTGCAAAGACAGAGATGGAGGAGAGAGCCTGTTGTACACTACAATTGAGAGCCATCCAGCATGGTCAGTAAAGGGTTGGAAGGCTCGGTGAACACGTCTGGAAGAATGACCTCCCCAGTTAGCACTTGGTGGGGGGGGGTCATTAAACCCTTTGGCTGTTTGCTGAAAGCTACCAACCTACTCCCCAGAAATGCACACTGGAACATCATTTTGCTTATAGATTTAGAAAGTATAGAGCAGGCTGTTAGTCAAATCCAGCTTAGCAGCATGCTTTTGGTGAATAAAGTTTTATTAGAACACAGCAACAGCCATTGATTTGCACATTACCTATGGCTACTTTCTCACCCAAGGGCAGAACTGAGTAGCTGTGATAGAGACTGCATGATGGCCTGCAAAACTGCAAATTTTTATTCTCTGGCCCTTTACAGAAAATGCTTGCTGGCCTCTGGCTAGAGAGCGCTGAGGGCCTGGGAGTGCCTAGACTCAGGTTAAATCCCTGCTGGAGACATGAGAGAGCCAGTGAAGGATTTTAAGGATGACAATAAAGTGGTCAGTTCCCTTTGGGAAAGACGTCTCTGGCTGCAGTGTGGTGATGTGAGACTGGCTGCGGGGAAAGCTTTGTGGCAGTTGTCCAGGGAGGGATGCCAGAGTTTGAAGGAGGGCAGGGGGATGAAGAGAGCACACAATTTCAGATACCTGCCTTTCCAGATCTGCTCTGCTTCTTAATCTGCTCAACTCTGCTCTGATAGGAATGCAAAGCAAAGAAGCCACCAGCGGCTACAGTCTTCACTTGACCACATGCTGCTGGGTTCCACACAGATACTGTCAAAATCAGCCCTTCGAAAGCTCACTGTTGGCAATGTGAAGAGCTCTAATCGGGAATTCACTCATATACTTCTGCTCTGTGTAGTGCGGGCTTTAAAAGATCTAAACCCTAAAACTGAAAAAGAAAAAAAAATCTAAAACCCTGTGGGGCTCACAGAGTGAGTCAAAGAGCAGGAGTTTATTGTTGGCATTCAAAACAATCACCGCCTTTGAAATGTGAGGTCTTGACAATTCCACATCAGGACAAAATCAGGATGCAATGAGATCTAGCTCCTCAACCTCTTGGCCAATACCCTGGCTGTTGCCTATGGTGCTGAAAGGTAACAAGAAGTAGAGAAAACAATTTGTACCCTCAGATCTATTTCACCCAGGGAGTCCCCGTCTTCTTGCTCACAATGTCAGGGCACAGTGGCCACGTCTGGAGACAAAATATTGAATGTGGTTGCTCATTTCTACCCTTACCCATAATTTTGTTCCTCTGCTTAGAAGAGTTTGTGCTATTATTTGTTGTATTAGTTCATTCTCACGCTGCTAATAAAGATAGACTGAGTAATTTATAAAGGAAAGAGGTTTAATTGACTCAGTTCCAAATGGCTGGGGAGGCCTCACAATTATGGTGGAAGAGCAAGGGACTTCCATGATGGCAGGTGAGAGAGAGCTTGTGCAGGGGAATTACCCTTTTTAAAGCCATCACATCTTCTGAGACTTACTATCATGAGAACAGCATGGAAAAGACCTGCGCCACCATGATTCAGTTACCTCCCACAGGGTCCCTCTCATGACACGTGGGAATTGTGGGAGCTATAATTCAAGATGAGATTTGGGTGGGGACACAACCAAACCATATCATTTGTCATGAACAGTGCCCTAAAGAAATGGTTTTGGCCAGTGCTCAGTAATTGCAGTGTCTAAGAACATTCTGGGGGATGATAACAGATAGAAAGAACTGTGAGGGGAAATTGTACTGAGTTGTGGTGGAGAGGAGGTGAGAGGCAGAATTGTGGGGTGAGCATGTGTGAGCAAACAGAATGGACAAGAAGGCTGGGCATGGTGGCTCACACCTGTCATCCCAGAACTTTGGTAGGCTGAGGCAGATGGATCACCTGAGGTCAGGAGTTCGAAACCAGCCTAGCCAACATGGTGAAAACCCATCTCTACTGAAAAAAGATACAAAAATTAGCCAGGCATGGTGGCGCATGCCTGTAGTCCCAGCAACTGGGGAAGCTGAGGCAGGAGAATCGCTTGAACCCAGGAGGTGGAGATTGCAGTGAGCCAAGATCACGCCAGTACTGCAGCCTGGGCAACAGAGCAGGACTCTGCCTTGAAAAAAAAAAAAAAAAAAAGGAATGGACAAGCTGATAGAAACCGGGGTGCAGATGGCTACTGTGGTGTGTGTTCACTGTCTTCCCAGTTCCACAACTCTCATTCTATGACAATCTTCAGCACAGATGCAGTCTCAGAATCCTTCTAAACACAGCCAATCTAGGCAGCCCACACCATCAGAGCTGGTTTACAAGATGAAACTGATTTGATATCCTCACGTTAGAGAATTCAGCTAGTCCAAGAGAATGGTCCTGAGCAGTTACAGTGCATCCTGCTAGGGAGGGCTAAGGAGTGAGGTTGTGGAGGGGGATTGGGTTTAGCAGATTTATTGGGACTGAAGGGAATGCACAAAAATGGCATGAGGGTGAGACTGTGGCTGCTCAAGGTGAGGGCGGGCTGGGAAGAATGCTGATTTGCAGAGTGGGCTAATTGGAAGTAAATGAAGTGGCATGCTAAGTTCAAGGGCACGTAGCTTGACCTCCCACTGTTGGGCAGGAAGGGACATTGTTGATGAAGCAGCAGTGCAGAAATTGGAACCCTCATACATTTGTGGTGAGAGTTTAAAATGGTGCAGCCACTGTGGAAAATAGGTGAGAATTTCTCAACAAGTTAAACATTGAATTACCAGGTGGCCCAGCAATTCCATGCCTAGGTTTGTACCAAGAAGGATGGAAAACAGGGACTGAAAGAATAGAATGTACATACATGTTCATAGAGGCACTATTCACATTAGTCAAAAGTAGAAAACAACCCAAATGCCCATCACTGGGTGAGCGGGTAAACAAATTGTGAGCCAGGTGCGGTGGCTCATGCCTGTAATCCCAGCAGTTTGGGAGGCCAAGGCAGGTGGATGACTTGAGGTCAGAAGTTCGAGACCAGCCTGGTCAACATGGTGAAACACCATCTGTACTAAAAATACAAAAATTAGCTGGGGATGGTGGCATGTGCCTGTAGTCCCAGCTACTTGGGGGACTGAGGCAGGTGAATCACTTGAGCCTGGGAGATGGAGGTTGCAATGAGCCTAGATTGTGCCACTGGGTGACAAAGTGAGACTCCATCTCAAAAGAAAAATAAAAACAAAACAAAACAAAAAAACTGTGGCCTATCCACACTAGGGGTTATAATTTAGCCATCAAAAAGAATGACATATTTATACATGCTCCAGTGTGGATGAACCTCAAAAACATGCTGAGTGAAAGAAGTCAGCCACAGGGACCACATATAATTCCATGGATCTGAAATAAGCAGAATAGGTAAATCCATGGAGACAGAAGTCAGACTGTTGGGTGCCAGGAGCTGGAGGGAATGGAAACTGAGAAGAGAGTGCCTCATGGGTAAGGAATTTTGCTCTGGAATGATAAAAATGTTTTGGAACTAGATGGAGGTGGTGGCTGCATAACTTTGTGAATGGACTAAGTGTCACTGAGTTGTTCACTTAAAATAGTTAATTTCATGTTACGTGACTCTCATCTCAAAAAATTATCCCAAAGCAGCAGCAGCAGGAGGATGAGAAAGAGGAGAAGGAAGAGGAAGGCCTGGTGCTTGAAGGTCTGCAATTCTTGTGGAACTCCGAGTGCGCAGGTTTGTCCAAACAGCCACATGGAACTGTCTCCTGTACATAGGTGATTATTTTAATTTTTCCCTTTTTTTTTCTGTGTTTCCTGCCACCACGTGCATTGACTCACCCCCTGAATCTCTTGAATGCACCACTTCCTTTATTGTCTATTACCACTTTTCTATAGGACCTTCATATCCCTAGACTTGGAAGTTGCCTTTCTCCTGGCACACAGTGCTCTGCAATTTCAAACCATCCTCCACCGTAGTGCCAGAGAAATCTCCATAAAGTACTTCTTGCAAGTGCCGTGCTGCCTTGCTTCAAGTCATTCCTGGCCCCTGCTGGAGCCAGGTGGAGAGTTCTAGCTCCAGAGCCTGGTGTGTTAAACTGAAGAGGACCCTGGCCTTGTGGTTGGATACTCCAGCATATCTGGACACTGGCGTACCATCCTAGCCAAATCCTGAGTGTGTTTATTAACACAGACTTGGTTTTGTTTTTTCTTTGTTTGGTTTTTCCTCTGTTTGGTTTTTCCTCTTGCTGCTTGCTGGTAATGACAGTCTGTCCTGGGGGCTTAGTGGGAATCAAATGAGAATACACATGGCTGACAGCTATTGAGCATTTGTCCTGGCAGACCCTGGACAAAAGCATCATTTGAATTTTCTTAGGTAAGAGAAGGTGGCATTAAAACTAAGGCTCTATCTATATTTGATACAACATCATCATCAGTTTTCAAAATCCTCTTCAATGTGGCTCAGTGCTTTAACTCACCGATTCTGTTTTGTATGTGATAGATCAATTTCACCACCCCAGAACATGCCCTGTGCATGATGGCCTCCACACCATTGCCTAGGCTGTCCCCTCTGCCTGGCATTCCCTTGCTTTTCCTAGAGTCAGGCTACTTGTAGGATCTTCAGATAATAGCACCTTCTTCTAGGGGAGGAGGACCCCTGCTTTTGGAGGACTGAGTTCATTTTCCCCAAAATTTCTCATGCTCGAGCTGCATCTCTGATACCTAAGATGATGCTGGGGAATCGAGAGAGGCAGAGACCCTCATGTCTTCCCTGACTCTTCCCTGACTGCTGAACTGCCATCAGAAATTCATAGCCACACACACAGCCATGGGTCCCGGAGTTGGCCCAAGAAACTGTACATCCTAGTTTGCTAAATTTTATTCATGCAAATATTTGCATTTCCATGTCCTAGAAAGCCCTTAATCCCTGGGCGCAATGCCAGGCTTGGGTGGGGATACCATCTCTGATGGAGGCCAGCTGCCTGCCTGTCTTTATCGTGGCTGATCCAGGCTCTTGGTTCCCTGTCTTGGGGTGGCCCTGTTTCTTGCATGTGGTCAGGGACTTGCTTGCTGCTGAGCAATGTTTGCTTTTCCTTTGATAATTCTGGTCATTTCCAGGAGGTCTAATGAAGGACAAGGTCTCTACGGAGGCAGGAATCTAACAATTGATTCTTTTGTGATTACTTGACAAATAATGCAACTTTCTGAATATCCAAGCAAAATCAAAGTCTTTCTCTCCCTCTTTCCCTCCTGCCCCGTTGTCTTATTCTAATTCCACACTTTACTGTGGCTGAAAGGGAGCATATAAGCCCAAACCTTAGCTTGGGTGCTGTGCGCAGCATTTGGCTTATTCATTCCTTGAATAAATGTTTATTCAGCACACACTCCGGGCCAGGGATTATGCTAGATATTTTGGGATATGAGGTGAAGCAGGTGAACATGGCCACTGCCTCTCCCCTCCCCCATCCCCCCACCAAAAGCCTGCCACACTGTAGCAATGACAAATAAGAAGTTATCATCAGGCAGTGTTGTGAGTGCAGTGGTAGAAGTTGGAGTGTATTGCAGGGTTGTGAAACAGAGTTGTCTCCCTGGTGAGGAGTGTTTTGGGAAGGCTTCCTGTAGGACATGAAGAATGAACCATGGGAGAGTATTGCAGACCACTGCAACAGCATGTGTAACAGCTCAGAGGCAAGAGGGAATGTGACACATTTAAGGAAGTAAAAAGAGGTCAGTGTGGCTGGGAGGATGGAGAGCTCTATTGGGTTAGAAGCAGTGAGAAGGGAGGAGAAAAGTACAAAATGAGGCTGGAAAGCAGCTGGGCCTGAGATCCAAAGTGTTTCCTTGAGCCCAGGGCACCTGGAGAGACTTCTCTCTATGCCCGATTATTGATAGGGCTGGCACCACAGAGTCCTTCTGAATTCTAGCTCCCCTAACACTTAAGAGCTAGTAGCTCATCTGAACTTCAGTGTCCTTATCTATAAAGAGACATACTTGGCCTGGCCACACAGGAAGATGGGAGGCTTGTTGGAGGTGGACTACGGGCTTACTGCTCCTGTGTAGTGGAGGCTCACCTTGGAGAGTGTGATGCTCCAGTTGCTCCCTAGACCTGGACCTTGGCACCTGCTGGGCCTCAGAGAGCAGTCACCAGGCCTGGAAGGCCAGTCATTGAGCAGTCAGGAGGAGCACCAAGTGCACTAAGGCACAGATAGAACACCTGTACTGTTTTTCCGACTTTCTCAGTGGTGTTTGCTGAATTGGGCCTTGGCACCAGGCAGACATAGGTTGCATTCTTTATTCTGTTGTCTGTGCATTTTGTTCATCCATTCCTTTGTTACATCATGGCTTGTTTGCTATGTGCAAGATGGAATTCTAAGCACTGGGGAGATACCCAGCCCTGGGGAGCCAGTCGAATATTGTCCTTGCCCTCAGAGACCTCAGCATCTAATCAGGAAGACAGAAATTAAAGAAATACACAAATAATGGTCACAGTTGTCAGAGGTATTAGAAAAGGCGAATAGAGTGCTAACTAGGATACTTTTACTATGCATGTTTAAGGTATAAGTCTGGGCTTTACTGATTTCCAGAAGGGAAAGTTCCTGGACCATTCTGCACCTCAGTTTCTCCATCTGCAAAATATGAGGATTAGGGCTAAACTATGGGAGGAATGGTGGTTTTAAACTTGGCTGCATCAGAATCACCTGGGAAGGTCTTAAATATCCCAGCATGCAGGTTGTACTTAGACCAATTCAATCAGAGTTTCTGGGGGTGTGGCCCAGACACAAGAATTATCTTAAATATTCCTGGGTGATTCCACTAGGCAGCCAAGTTTGGGCACCAGCCCTCGAGCCCAGTGCTTCTTGCACTTTAATGTGTCTGGGAATCACCTGGGTTTTTATTAAAATGCAGATCGTGACCCATGAGCTCTCTGCTAGGGCTGGAGCGTTTACAGTGCAATCAAGGCCATGGGCATTGGTTTTCAACTGGGGAGAATTTTGTCTTTCATGATGCTTGCAGATATTTTTAATTGTCACAAGTGGTGGATGGGGGTGCTACTTGCCTCCAGTCGGTAGAAGTCACAGATGCTTCTAAACATCCTCTGATGGCACGGGACAGCCCCCACCATAGAGGGCTTTCTGGCCCCAAATGTCAATAGTGCCAAGGTTGAGGAACCCCTTTCCAGGGCAAATCTGACGATGCTAGCCTGAGGGTGGAAGTGACACTGCTGGCCCACGAGTGACATTCTGAGTAGCAATGGAATCCCCATCTCTAGTTTAGCCCTAATTATTCTGGGCAAAATGATCCATGTGAAACAAAACTTGTCAGAAAATGAGCTGACAAAATTAGCAGAGATCATTAAAAAATATTCCTTATTGGAGTTTTGGTGGAAGATAAAGAGAATTTTACCAGTCCCACATCATGGGCATTAAAGATGTGGCCATTTGAATGTTTGTAAGGATGGGGCATTCAGAAAGCCAAATGAGAACCTCCCCTTTTCCACTGGGTTTAAGCAGCAAAGACAGATGAACTAAAGAAGGCAAATGCATGAATTATTAACAAGCCCGGGTGGGAAAAGTGTAGTGCAAGCCTTTTTAACACTGTTGGAGATCAGGATAAGGAAAAATGGGCAGAGACTTAATTGTTTCATTGACTTTTGCTGAGAAAACACAAAGTCATCAAATATACACACAGAAGGCAGAGGAAGAATTCACGTGAAACACTTTCTCTCTCTTTTTTTTTTAAGATTAATTTGCAATTTATTGCTCTAATGACCTGCCTGGTGAAGAAATTGAGGTCTGGACGTAGGATTCATAACACAATCACCCCTGAATAGCTCTCCTAAGCTTTCCTTCCACCACACATCCCCTGCCTGACTTCAAACCCCGATAACTTCTCATCTAGATGAATGCAGTGAGCTCCCATTTGGTTTTCCTCTGTTTACTCCATCATGCTTCCCTTCAGGACATCCCTGGCCGGGCGTGGTGGCTCACGCCTGTAACCCAGCACTTTAGAAGGCCGAGGCGGGCAGATCACCTGAGGTCAGGAGTTCGAGACCAGCCTGGTCAACATGAAATACTAAAATATAGTATTTATTTTAGTAAAATAAAAAAAAATACTCTACTAAAAATATAAAAAACATTAAAGATATAAAAAATTAGCCAGGTTTGGTGGTGCGCGCCTGAAATCCCAGCTACTTGGGAGGCTGAGGCATGAGAATCGCTTGAACCTGGGAGGCAGAGGTTGCCGTGAGCCAAAATTATACCACTGCATTCCAGCCTCGGTGACAGAGTGAGACTCTTGTCTCAAAAACAACAACAACAACAAAACAAAACAAAACAACAACAACAACAAAAAAGACATCCCCATAGTGTGGCCAAAAGGAGAGTTCTTGATATAACAACTGATCACCCCACTATGGGGAAAACCATCCATCAGTGCTCTCAGTGTAAAGGGGAAAACCATCCATCAGTGCTCTCAGTGTAAAGGACAAAACCCTTATCATGGCCTTTGGTTACATGTCTCTCATTGCCTCCTCCATCTTATCTCTTACCTCTGTCTTCTCTGCCTTTCCTCCTCTCCACCATACTCAGACAGTTAATTTACACTCATCCAGCAGATGCCAGGCTGTTTCCCTCACCACCGTGCCTTTTCAGCTGCTTTTCAGTTTCCTCTCCCCTCCACCTGTGTTCTCAACATGTTCTCATCCAGTAAAACCTATCTTTAGCCTCATTTCTTCTGTGAAGCCTTCCTTGGTACCTTCTTCCTGCCTTCTGTCCAAAGAGTACAGATGCTTGCTTCTCCTCTGGGCTTCCAAGGTGACTTTCACTTGTGTCTGTTACAACAATGCTGTTAAACATCTCTTTCAGCAGGAGGGTGAGGATTGTCTCACTGTATCCCCGGCGCCAAGGACAGTGACCAGCAGATTGCAGGGGCTCAGGGGCTGTTTGATGAGTGAATATATGAGCCCCAGTGCATTTTCCTATTCCTGAAGGGATTCCCTGTTTGGGGTGTCACCTGCAATAGGCACAGAAACAAGATCCATTGATTTGGATCCTTGCCCTCAAGAGATTTAGAGTTGAAAAATGAAGATGGAAAAGTTAACAGGTAAATTAACATAAGGGTTGATAGTTACTTTGATAATAATAGTGATGGTCACTTCATTTATGGAGCATCTATGAAGTACCAGACAATGAACAAACTTTTTGCCTACATTTATTTAATTCCTCACTATGCCCTTCTGAGGGAAGTAGGATGATCTCTATTTTGTAGTGAAGGAATCTCAGGCTCACAGAGGTTAAATTATTTGCCCACAGTTACACAGTAAACACAGGACTAAGACCTGAACTCAGGTGTTGGCTTCCAAGCCTTAAGGCTTACCAGTAACATCCCAGAGAAGCACAGAATGAGCTGTGGGCACAGTCAGGGAGAGAGGAAGGAGGGGTTAGAGTGGCCTCCTGGAGGAGGTGGAACCTGAGTTATCTTTTGAGCTATGAGAAGGGATCAGACAGAGGTCGTGGGGTGAGGGGAAGTAGACTCCAGGTAGTTTCTCTTGTCTGCTAGGTCCCCTACTCCCTGGTCTCTGTTCTATGAACTGGCCTTGGCTCCCAGGACTGTCTCAGAATGGCTCCTGAAGACTTGCTTTGCGTGTCTCCCAGAAGAATCTGGGGAAAAACGGCGACTCCCCAAAGATGTCCACGGCCTCATCTCTGAAACTTGTGAATATATTACCTTTCATGGCAAAGGAAACTTTTCATATGTGATAAAAATAAGGATCTTAGATGGGGGATTATCCAGATGGACACTCTCTATAAAGGTCTTTGTAAGAGGAAGGCAGGAGGGTCAGGTAAATGAAGGAAAAGGAGATGTGATGATGGAACCATCAAAGACTTGGGATGACTCACTTTGAAGACAGAGGAATAGGGTCACGAGCCAAGGAATATAACTGTCCTCTAGAAGCTGGAGAAAGTAAGAAAACAAATTTTTTCCTGAAACTAGAAGAAATGCAGCTCTGTGGACACTGTAACTTTAGCCTTCCAAGACTCACTTCAGACTTCTGACTTCCAGAGCTGTAAAGAATAAATTTGTGTTGTTTGAAGCCATGAAGTTTGTGGTCATTTGTTATAGCAGCAAGAGGAAACTGACACACCCTAAAAGACTGCCTTCCAGTCCATGGGGAAGGAAAGGACAGGCATGCTGATAAAAATAGGCACTTCCTGGGCTGCGTCTCAGAGAAAACCCCCAGCAGGGCCTTGCTGCCACTTCCTGGCTGCCTCTGGTAGAACAACAACATTCCAACCCCGCATCTGGGGCCTGGAATGATGGTAATGAAATTGCATCTCTGCCCTAAGTGGAATTCTTACTCTGCATCCATCAGATGATAATGAGATAGAACGACATGTGTTGTCATGAACTGGGGTTTAAGGGATACTGTTAAATGATAGCAGCAAAACAAAGATCAGCATACCTGGCATAATCCATCTTTTTTTTATATATATCCATTTACATATATAATCAATATATATACAATATAATGAATAGCTAATATATATACTATATAATTAATATCTAATTTATAATATCTGTTTTGTTATATATATAAAACAAAAAATGGAATATGTATATATATATTTCATCCCATGTCCGTCTGTCTATCTACCTCATACACACTGAAAATAATTTGGGGAAAGCTGTATCGCAATCCAAAATCTTGACTGTGATTATAGAGAATTTTACTGTCAACATCATATATGTGTGCACTGCTTTCATCTTTACAGGAAGTGTACTCTTTTTGAAATACAAATATAGATAAATTGAACAACTGAGATCCAAGTAGGCTCACCTCATAAGCCCTTACAAGCAGAGGTAAGATCCTTGTCTCTACTGGGGTCAGCGAAGCTTCTTAGGTCCCCACAGTCCCTAGATTGACGGTCGTCTAAGTGCGGTCCATGGGCCTCAGGGAGTCCCCAAGTCTCTTTCAGGGAGTCTTTGAGGTCAGAACTACTTTCTTAATAATAGTAAGATCTTATTTGCCTAGTTGACAGTTGGCCCAATGGTGAAAAGGCAGTGGTGAATAAAATGGTGGTGAATAAAAATTCCTTAGAAGGAATCAAAGTGACAGTGTCCAATCGTACAAGTCGTCATTGCATTCTTCACTGCTGGGTGCTTACAATAAAAAAACGAATGAATGAAGCCAGTTTATCTTAAGATTGCTCTTGATAGATTAGTAAAAATGATTAATTTCATTACATCTCAACTCGTGAGTTCATATCTTTTAATATTTTGTGTGATAAGTCGGAAATATGTAGAAAGTACTTCTGTTACATAGCAAAGTACAATGGTTGGCTCAAAGAAAACCACTTGTGTGATTGCTTGAGTTGTGAGCTGAACTAGCCTCTTTTTTTCATGGAATGCCGTTTTTGCTTGGAGGAGCAATGCATCAATTATGATTATGGTGGACATTTTCTTGAAAATGACTAAAGTGAGCCTGTCATTTTAAGGAAAACAATTGTCAGTATCTGTTGCCAATGGTATAAGTCAAGGTTTCAAGTGAAAAACTTGTATCTGCAACTGTGAGCTTGATGGCTTCCGAATATTTGAATACTTTTGGGATGACATTGGTGGTATTTACAAATGTGTTTTTAAAAATAATGTATAAATGAAATGTAAAAATACTGGAGAAAAATATCTTTGTAACTCAGGGAATCCATGTGATCTAAATGACCAATGCATCATGTATAGTTAGACAGTCAATATGCAAAATGGAGCAATGAATTTTTATTAAATAGAATACAAAAATTTTCATTGATATGATTTCAGATTCTACATTGCAACTAATCTTTCAAAGAATACCCCTTGTTGAGTTTTGGTGTAGTATCAAAAAACTACCCACAAATATCTAAAAAGGCTATTAAAATAGGTTTATTTTTTCTACAGGGATATCTATGTGAGATTGAATTTTCTTTATATATTTCAACCCAGATAATAAGTTACAAAAGATTAAATGCAGGATCAGATGTGAGAATCTAGCTGTTTTCTATTAACTCAGACATGAGAAGGATTTGCAAAAAAAAATGTTAGACAATGCCAGTCATCTTGCTAAATTGTTTTTTGTTTTGGAAACTTTGGTTGTTTTTTAATAAATTTACATTATTTATGCTAACATGTAATGGATTTATGGTTGTTATTTTAAGTGCATTGATAAATAAGCATTTAAAATTGTATTGGTTTTTGTATTGGTTTGAATTTCTAAAATATAAATGTTGACATAACCTACAAAAGCAGAAACTGTCTGGGGGCCTAGATGGGTTGTAAGTGTGTAATGGGTCCTAGAACCAAAAGTTTAAGAACTATCATGCTAAAGTTTTGCCACTGTTACCTTTTTTTTTTTTCACTGTTATTTTAAACTCGCTTGTGCTTACAGCGATATGCTACTCTTGGCTTTTCCTGTGAATGCGCATCATCCCAGAGAGTGTTGTATTTCAGAGAATGATCGTATTAAAATATTAGCTAACGTTTTGCAGGGCTAAGGAATTAGGGATTTTGGAAGCTTAATGACTTGCGGCATGGAAAGCCATGCTGTGAAAAATGATACCAGCTCGTGGGAATTGAATGTCCACTGAGACTTGCCCTTGGATGTTGTCAGTCTTTCACCTGAACTCATAGAATCTGGAACTGTCAACTTTTCATTATGCAGGAGCCAGGCTGGAACACATGTGGGTTGCATGCATGGGCCTTCCACCATCCATGAAGGGTAGATCAGATATATAGACCATCTCTTCAGACAGAGCTGCATTTTCTTTCTTCTTTCCCAGTGATGGCCCATTGGTCACCGTAAAGAAGAACATCAGCTCCTACAAACTCCTGCCCCCTCAGAGCTGCAGGCATTATCAGGCTTCATCTAGCCTCTTCATGGGGTAAGTTGTTATAGCCTGGACCAGATGGACTCCCCCAGGAGGTTTGGCTAAAACAACTTTCTCCCCTGAGTATCTGAAGCCCTCTTGCTCACAAGCACCCATCTGTTCCTCTTGAAAATGTGTCTCAGCCATTGAGTTTGGGATGATCTGAAATATTCATTGCAAATGAAATATCTCTGCCCCATTTCCTCTGACACCCAATTCCCAATTTCACAGGTGATGATTTGCTGGAAAGACAGACTTAAATATGCTAGCATTTTGGAGTTCTGTGTGAGATTTTGGCACATAAGTCCTGCCATCCTCCCTATTATTCTCTGGTCTCCTGAGTTAAGAGCTGTATAAAAAGGGGCAAACACTGAATGAAAAACAACACAGGAAGGCTTGCGCAGAAATCCATTTGCCATGAAATGCATGACTTCTATAATCGGCATAGATTAGGCTGGGGGCTTTAGGAAGCTAGCTGCTTCTCCTTCCTGAATCTCTGCCTATTTTGCCTTTAAACTAGAGGGAGGGGTATTGTAATTGTAATTTCAGGAAGAGCCAAATCAAATGCACAAACCAATGCTGAAATAGAACAGCTAGACACAGTACTCTCAGGTGCTATACTGGAGTGAGCAGGTCTATGCAAACCTACTCCCAAAGGCTGAGGGAGTTGAGAGGCCAAAGAAAGACATTGAAAAATCCAGTTTCTCAGAAGGAAAATATTTGATAGGGACTTTCATACAAAAATGATGTCTCAGGTGGCTTTGCGAAAGTGGATTCCCACAACCACTTTCCAGAAGCCATGCTTTATAATAGCAAGCTTTTAGACTAAAGACATGTGCAGCTGGCCACATCTTTGGACTTTCTTGCTGAAACTCAGGACCACTGGGGAGGTAAGAAAGGTATGTTTATGTGGGGCAATAGTCTACACTGCATGCATTGTTTAAAGACCTTGCTACAGAACACCTTGGTATTCAGGACTCAAACATTGGCCATCATGATGGTTTCAATTCAAGATGGTACCACTCTTGCCATGCAGCAGGCTACTTTTCTCCAGAGACTGACAAGGACCTGGCTTAGGCAACCCCTTCCTGGATGGTCCAGGTTACTTGGTCTATAACTGGGAAAGGAAGAAAGTAAAATGGAGATGGGGAGGCTGATTCTCCTCCCACGTCGGAAATAGTGTTTTGTCTAAGCAGGGGCTTGAAGAAGAAGTAAGAATGGGTCATTTCTGAGCAGGGTTTACTCAATGTCAGCACTATTGAATTTTCGTTGGGATGATTCTTTGTCGTGGGAAGCTGTCCTGTACATTGTAGTATGTTTAGAAGCAGCCCTGACCCACTGGCTTCCAGTAGAACAGTCCCCCACCCCCAAGTTAAGAAAACCCAAAATGTCTCCAGATGTTACGTAGGGACAAAATCCTCCCAGTTGAGAAGCCCTGTTACAGGGTCACTCTACAAGTGGGGCCCTGATTCTTGCCTGTGAGACCCAGGCACTGGTGGCACGCAGCCCAGTGAATATCTCTCTCTCTGGAAAGCCAGCTTAGAAGGTCGTCCTCTGAAGGGGAAGAACTTGCGAAAGGAGTGAGCAGAGGATTTGATCCACATGACTCTCATAGAAATACAGATGGCACAACTCCCCCTTCTTTGCAAATAAAAGTAGAAATTTAACCTCCATCAACCACAGTCTCCATAGGGAGAAGAAAATGCAGTTAGTGGAAATTACAGAGTTCAGTGCTATCAGGTTTGGTTTATCGGTTGCTAACACAGGTACTGTTCCCTGTACTGTTCATCAGTCAGGACTCAGCTTCCTAGCCAGCTTCCTTCCCTTTAACATTTGGCCAAAGGTCATCTTGTATTTTCCAATAATTTTAACAGACGTTTTTGTGTTTTGTTTATACCCAAAAGACGTAAGGTTGCCAGGTATCTCATGTGTGTAATGCTTTCTCCTATCAGGTACAGAAAAGGTATTTATTGGTTTGCATCCATTCCACTTCATGGTTTTGCAGTGTGGGGTCATGGATAAGGGCTAAACTGTGGATTTCAGTCTGGAAAAATGTCAACATACATCAGTCTCCCTATACTGTAAGACAAGGAACTTTGGCTAAAGGAGATTGGCAAGAAGGAAGCATAGTGTTGCACAAAGAGATGTTGGAGATTCATCGAACAGTAAAGAATCACAGCCTCTTTGCCTCCACTTATCAACTGTGTGACCTTGGCATGTCACTTTACTACTTTGAACCTTAGTTTTTTAGTCTTTAAAATGCAAATATAATAATATATATATATTAGAAAGCTTTCGTGTAGATTAAATAAGGAACACAGAAGGACTGAGCAAGGAAGGAACACAGAAAGGTGACACCCAAATTTCCTGGGGCTGAGTTTGGGTGCAGTGAGGAGACAGGAGTGGGGGTGTGATATGGAGAGATGGTTCCGGAGAATATCTGGGCTGCTGTGACACTCTGGGGAGAAGTAGAAATATCTAAAGGTAATTTTAAGAAAGGAACTTGTGTGTGTTATCTAAATTTGTTTCACTTCTTTAAAAATACCTAAGTAATAGTTTATTCATAGAAGCTTTAAAAGTCAGATTTGTACCTCCTTCCAATGGCATACTTGATGGAAATATCCATGAGGAAGTCCACCCATGTCTTTAGAGATTATGTACAAAAATTGACTATAACCCCTACTGCCCCGCCCTTACGTTATCAAAAAACACTGTTTCTTCCATTCCTCTCTTATAGGATCCTGTGTACAGTCTCTGTGTCCTCTATCTATGATTTTCCAAGTGTGCAGAGATGTTGTGAAAGTTGGCTAGGAATGGGTGGGTGGGAGGCTGGATAAAGTTTGGGATGCATTTTTTAGTGAGAAATAAGCTTTGTGCTCTTTGGCCTAAACAAGAAGAAATCAGGGATGAACTAGAACAGCAAGGCATGATTCTATCATTAAAAAATGTATTTACTACAACAGCTGTAGTGTAGAACAGCTCTACAAGTTGGAAAACAGACTTTGCTAAAGGTGCATTACAATGACTTCTGAGGCAGTAACCTAAAATTATTCATTATGAATGTATTCAAAGTTGAACTTCCTAGAATGAAACCTTCTGAATGAATGTGTGGCAGGAATTGGGAGGGGGTATTTGTCCCCCATTTACTTCCCAGCTCCCAGGAGAGATTTGGGTGGACAGCCACAGGCACGTGGCCCCTGAAGAGGCGCTACTGCCTAATAGAGCAGCCTAGTGTATGGGAAGGAGTCTGGGTATTTTGGAGTCAGACAAGCTCCAGCACATTATGCATTTTTAAAAAAAATAACAACTTTACAGAGATGTTATTCACATAAGAGTCACCATTTTAAAAAAGTGACCTTATTTTTATTTAGAGGGGTTTTAGATTTACAGCAAAATTGAGCAGAAGCAAAAGGATTTGCCATGAACCTCCTGCATTCACGCAAGCACAGCCTGCCCCAGTATCAACATCCCCCACCAAAGTGGTACTTTTGTTACAATTGATGAGTCTTTTACATTGACACAATCACCTAGGGCTCAGAGTTTACATTAGTGCTCACTCCCACATGTTCTGTGGATGTGGACAAATGTGTCATGTCATCTGTCCCCCACTGCAGTATCAAACAGGGTATGTCCACTGCCCTAAAACCCTTTGTACTCAGATTTATCATTTTAAAGTACACAATTCAGTGATTTTTAAACAGCATATTCACATGGTGTATAACCATCACCACTGTCTAATTCCAGAACATTTTTATCACCCCAAAGAGAAATTCCTTATCCCTTCACAGCCACTCCTCATTCTCTCTTCCCCTAGCTTCTGGAGGCCACCAATCTAGTCTACATTTCTGTGGTCTGCCTATTCTGGACATTTCATATAAGTGGAATCATACAATATACTGCTTTTTGTGGCTGGCTTATCTCACTTAGTATATCTTCAAGGTTCATCCATACTGTGACATGTGTCAAGTTTTTTAAAATTATTTTTACAGTCAAATACTATTTCATTGTGTGAATAGGGTACATTTTGTTTATCCATTCATTAGTTGATGAGAATTTGGGATTTTTATTTTTTTGACTGTTATGCACAGTGCTACTGTGAACATTCCTGCAGAAGTTTGTGTGGAGAAATATGTTTTCAAACTTCTTGAATCTGTACCTAGAAGCAGAATTGCTGGGTCATATGGTAACTCAGTCTATATTTAACAACTTGAAGAACTGCCAAACTGTTATCTAAAGTGGCTGTACCATTTTACGGTTCCTCCAAGAATGTGCAAGTGTTCCAATGTCTCCATATCCTTGCCAACACTTGTTATTGTTAGTATTTTTGATTCATCCATTTATCCTTTCATTTATTCAATAATTAATTACTGACTGGGTGTGGTGGCTAACACTTTAATCCTAGATCTTTGGGAGGCTGAAGGGGAAGGATCACTTGAGCCCAGGAATTTGAGGTTGCAGTGAGGTATGATTGCACCACTGCACTTCAGCCTGGGTGACAGAGCAAGACTCTGTCTCTAAAAAACAAAACATGAAATTATTGATTACCTATGTGTGCCAAGAACTGGGGTATAACAGTAAGCAAAATGATATAAGGAGCTTACAGTGTTATGGCACAAACAGATAGTAGTCAAACAATAATAGAAATAAAAATAAACATGCAATTGTGAGAATTACAAAGCTGGTGGGTGCATGATATGAAAAGATTACATACCAGGAAGATTTGATTGTCCAGGGCTTCAGGGAAGGTTTCCCTGGGTAGCTGATGATTGGGCTGAGATGTGCAGGGTGAATGAGAGTTAAAGATATATTCATAAGCAATACTGTTAACATATCTATGGCTCAGTTCTTCCTTTGTACCATTGAGATAACATTGGCTTTGGGTACTCAGTGAAGGCAATTGTTAGGCACCGGTTAGATTTCTCCGTGTTGCTCTGGTTTTCACCTGTAACCTTCTACCCTTCCTCACCAAAAGAGAGGGTCTCAGACAAATGGCATTAGTGGTGATGGTGCCACGATGATGACGATGACAATGATGATTATGTTGATAATGGATGTCAATGTCGGTTATGATTTAGTGGACATCTTCTATGTGCCAGGTACTGTGCTAAGTAACTTATGACATTCATTCTTTACAATGACATCGCAATGGAAGGAGATCAGCATGAGATTCGAAAGGAAGAGAAAATGAAAAGGACAATGAGAGGATAGTCACTGGGCGTATGTATGAAGGAATTGGGCTTATGGTTGAGGAAATAATTCCAAAGCAAATATTACTAATTCTTGAAATAGGTGCTTGGTTTCAAAAAATAGATTTTTAATTTGTAATTCTGTTTTTACTTACTTTATTTCTTGAATATGGAATGCAATTTCTTTTCTTTCAAATTAAACTAAGCGGTTTAGCTTAATCATATATAACAAACCTTACAGTATAAGGGCCCTGATCCCAAATCTTGCTACACATTAGTTTCCAGCCCATGCAGTAAATGGATACCTGGAGCAAATCCAAAAAGGGAAACCACTTTAATTAGGTTTGAAAGTGTCTCCAGTCAGTTCCAGAATAGCTGTCACTGGATTTACGGTGCACCTTCCAAACTGTAACTCTTTGCATATTCAGCTGAAGCAAGAAGGCTCCAGAGAAATCAAGTATGATTTCTTCAAACCTAAATGTTTGTCTCCCCAAATAAGTGTCCCTAGAAAATATGGCCAAGATAGGTGGAAGGAAAGTCGGTCTCACCTTAGCTAAGCCTGTCAGCCTTTATTATTGCTTCCATTTAATTGCGAGGGTTCTAGAAGAATCAATTCGGTAAAACCCTCCTTGGAATGTTTCCATAAATATAGGCTCTCCCCAAAATCTGTCACATAGCAGTTACATTCACTCTCATCTTTATGCCCAAATGACAGTGACTTGGGACTTCACCCCAGCAGGAACTGGCACTGAGGTTAGGAGAGGTCATAACTTGAATATCACTGTAATTTCAGAACCAGAATTCAAACCCAGGTCAGCCGAACTCTAGCATTTCGAGCCCAAGGAACTTAAATACATACATATACATATACATATATATACATATGTATATGTATATGAAAGTACCTGAGTGTGGTGCTCATTTATCACTCATGACTTGCTGCCCACACTCACACTATGTATATACATATATACGTATACACACATATATACATATACATACATATATATACACACATATACATAGACATATATACATATACACACATGTATGTATATATGTGTGTATATATGTATACATATATACACACATATATACATACGCACACATGTATGTATATATATGTGTATATGTATAATAAGCAGTATAGGATTCTTTTGAATCAGTGGCTGTTTTAAAGTTGAGTCACCTGTTAATTTCTTTTGGATTCCTTGTCCTTATTTTCCCAGCCATAAAACATAAGTGTGACACATTGCAAACAAATGTGCAGGCAGCATGACACAGTGGAAAGGCGTGAGGTTTGGAGTTGGAAAAGCAAGACTAGAGCCTGACTTTCTGCTTCTTAAGTGCCTTGACTTTGGGCTTGACCACTCTGCTTCTCAGTCTCCTCTTCTGGGGAGAAATAATTAACACATCTGGGTAGAGAGCTATGGTGAAGAAGAAGGGAGAAATTCTCCTAGAAATGTAAATTTAGAAATGTAGATTCTAAATTGCCATCCACCTTAGTTACTACTTTTAAAATCTAAAATAATATGATTAAGTCTGGCAAGAGAAGTCGGCAAGGTCTTCTCTGAGAATTAATTGGAGATGCTGCGTAGGTCGGCAAGTCACAATGACACTTATCCTTGAGTATTCATCAACTGGTCCCTTTCTTCTTACATGAATGATGTAGTAATTACAAAGAAGGTGGAGCCTCAGGGTTAGAATTTTAGTATATCCATGATGTTCTGGCCACTGTGCCAAATGCTTTGAGAATATCACCTCATTTAATCCCTACAGAAAATCTGTTTCATTGGTAACATGATAATCCTCACTTTACAGATGGAAACTGAGCACAGATTGATTCAACTTGCTTAAGTCAGCTGAGCTAAATAATGATTTCCTTTGATCGCAATTTTGTCCTTTCTTTTGCATTTCCTTGTTATCATCAAAGTGAGTTGCCAGTGGAGGTTGTAACTTTTTCTCCTGGGTGTTTGTCATGTAATTTTAATCTGACTGACTGTAAGAAGGTATGATAGGCAGAAAAATGTCCCCTGCCCCCAACCACCAAAAGATGCCCATGTTCTAATCCCAGGACCTGTGATTATGTTGCCTGACAAAGCAAAAGAGACTTTGCAGATGTAATTAAGGCAAGGGTTGGGGAGATTACTCTGAATTTGTGAATGGGACCCATGTAATCACAAGCATTCTCATAAAAGCCAGAGAAGGAGATGTGAGAATCAAGCAAACACTGGAGCAACTTACTCTGCAGATGGAGCAAGAGGCCAGAGCCAAGGATACAGGGAACCTCTAGAATCTGGAAAAGGCCATGGAATGAATTCTACCCCAGAACATCCAGAAGGAACCCAGACCTGCTGACAATGAAATTTTAGTCCAGTGAGATCCATTTTGGACTTCTGACCTAAAGAGCTGTAAGGCATTGGGTTTTTAGCAACTAAACTTGTGTTGGTTTGAGCCACTATGTAGTCATTTGTTACAGCAGCAGTGGGAAATTAATATGGGGGGGGTCAGATCAAATGATTTTTCATGGCAAACAAACTAACCAAAACACAATCATAAACATTCAAATAAGCATAGCACTGCTGTGGAATATGGAGAGACATTCAGAGTTGTAATGGGTTGTGAAGCCAACCTGTGAGGTCAAGGCCACACAGCTAGGCTAAGGCTTGCAGTACTGTGTTTAGTAGGAGTGGTGAGAGTGGGCATTTTGTCTTGTTCCAATTCTCAAGGGGGAGTTTTTGCCCATTCAGTATGATGTTGACTGTTTCTTGAGTGTTTTTTTTTTTTAATCATGAAAGGATGTTGGATTTTGTTGAAGGCTCTTGCTGTGTCTATGGAGATGATCATAGGGTTTTTGTTTTTAATTCTGTTTATCTGGTGAATCGTGTTTATTGATTTTCATATGGTGACTCAACCTTGCATCGCAGGAATGAAGCCCACTTGATCATGGTGAATTAACTTTTTGATGTGGTGCTGGATTCAGTTTGCTAGTATTTTGTTGAGGATTTTTGCATCTATGTTCATCTGGGATATTGGTCTATCCTTTTCTTTTTTGGTTTTGTAAGGTCACACAACTAGGAAGTTCAGTGCTGGAATCTACAGCTAGGTCTTCCTGACTGTGTCCACCCTTCTTCGTAAGTATGGCCAGCATAGTGGCTCACGCAAGGTCACACAGCTGGTTATCAGCAGAGCTGGGCTTGAATGCAGTTCTCTGTCTCCATATACATTTTCTCAAAAGCAGATAAAGAGACCTGGATGTGAACAGAGACTTATCAAAGGATGGGGATGCTGAGCCTGGTCCTCCTGCCTGCTCCACGTGGCTTAATTATGAAAGTACCTGAGTGCGGTGCTCGTTTATCACTCATGACTTGCTGCCCACACTCACTGTGATGAATTGGCATACAATGGAACTCAAAGTGAAATGATCACTAATGAAGTAGTTAATGTTTGCTGAATGTTCCAAGACTGCACTTTGATTCCTTGTCACCACCACCCATCATTGATGAAGGGTCCTTGATAGAGGAATCACTTTCTCTGTAAAGAGGGGCTGGCGTTACTCACGGTTCAGAGTATACCCAACAGAACATCATGTCCTCCCTAGTGCTGAAATTGGGACACAGCTGGATAACAAAGTTGTGTTTTAGGGAAAGATAAATAAAGCAAATGTGGATGGCTAATCATTGTGTGTGTAGAATTACACTTAGTACTTTTGGACGACTGCTCACATGTCATTATGAGATGTTATGATTCTGCTTTCCAAAATATGGAAACCGAGGCACAAGTCCAGTGGGAGACGGGACTATAAGCAATGTTTGGAAGCTTAGACATCTATGTGGAGTGCGTAGGGGAAAAAACAAAGTTCTGATTAATACCCTTGGATAACCAAAAAACATTTACTGCCCCCTGTTTCCACATGTGAACAAGTCCCATTATTGGTCCATACATAACATGTAGTTTATTTTGAGCTGATCTAAATCTAGTTGTGTGATGATCAGTGAGAGTGAGTGTTGGTGGAAACCATACTTGCATGGAATTCAAAGATTTAAATCGTAGTAGGCCTATTCTTTTTTAAAGCCTGTGCACATTATTCTCTCTCTTTGAACTTTCTTACCTATTGAAGCAGCACATTATATGTTTTGAAGACAGGCAAATCTAAGTTAAAATTCTCTTTCAGCCATCTGTTAACTGTGGCTTTAAGCAAGTCAGTTACACTCTCCCTAAAAGGGCTCTATCAGAAAATTGTAGATAATAATATGCAGCTTGTAGGGCTCTTTAAAGAACTGTAAATAATAACATACATCCAGAAAACAAGTTAGCACGTAGTGGTTCCAAGTAAGAGGCAGATCTACCATGAAGAATATTTGACCAAGTACTCTTTAGATCCCCTTCTGGTCTATAATTTTGCAGTTTCAAAACCTTTAACTACTATTTGTGGGGAACTTACCACATACTAGGTACTAGGCCAAGGATTATGCTTGCATTGTCTCATTAAATCTTTACAATTTTAGGAGGTAGATGCTATCAAAATTCATGCAAGTACAGACACCTGGGTACAGAGATGAAAAATGAACTTCCCTGGCCACAGAAAATAATGCGATGAAGTCAAGATTTGACTAAATATGACTGACTGCCGAGCTCCTACTCTTAAAATTAAGCTCTTGTTAATAATATGTATCCATATATATTTTATTGCTTTTGTAGAAAAGGCTGGATGTTGATTGCCTCTTCTTTCTCTAATGCAGGTAGACAAACCAGTGATGTTCTGAGCCCTTGTGGGTCCCTTGATGGCATTGAGGAAAGTAAAACCCAATACAAATTATACTAATAGTTTGATTCAAAAGTTATGTTATAACTGAGACAAATTCTGAATGCTGTGAAGAAAGTGAGACTCAGAAGTGTGATGATCTGTGTTCTCAGTGAGTGGAAGAGTCACTTCTGAAGGCAGATAGGACTCTGCTTCTCTGGGAACCAGCTAGGAAAATCAAGATGTTCAGGCTATGAGCCCAGGGTTTGGTCCCTTCCTCTGGTCTGTAGGTTAGACAGTTGGTTGAGAAGGCAGATTACCTAATTCTGTGACTATCTATCTCCAGCTCACTTCCCAGAAAATTCACATTTACTGAGCTTTTATAATATGCTGTTCAGACTGCTACGAACAAGAGTGCAAGTAAGAAAATAAGGTCCTTGTGCTTTTTAAAGAAAGTCCTGATTTGTAGCATTTGTCAATTTTTATGGTGTAAATACTCACACCAATGTCAATTTCCAGCTACAAACGTGATGACATCGATCACAGAGTTGATAAGAGTTGAATATGATTGGCTCTGGTGAGTCAGTGCAAGCTGACTGCAGCACCACACCAGTCCTCCTACTGGGTTCTTAAATATGCTCTTTGCTGGTAATATGGTTTTGCTCTGTCCCCACCCAAACCTCATCTTGAATTGTAGCTCCCATAATTCCGACATGTCATGGTAGAAACTTGGTGGGAAGTAATTGGATCATGGGAGTGGGTCTTTCCTGTACTGTTCTTATGGTAGCCTCACAAGATCTAATGGTTTTAAAAATGGGAGTTCCCCTGAACAAGCTTTTTTTGACTGCTACCATGTAAGACGTACCTTTGCTCTTCCTTTGTCTTCCACCGTGATTGTGAGGCCTCTCCATTCACGTGGAACTGTGAGTCCTCTAAACCTTTTTCCTTGTGAATTACCCAGTGTATGTCTTCATTAGCAGCATGAGAACTGACTAATACAGCTGGGATGCATGCCTCACCTTTGCTTAGTTAATGTCCATTCTCCACTTATGTCGTCATATCTCCGCTCAAATGTGACGTTCTCAGAAGCTTTAAATGGACTCTGTCCGTTATGAAATGCCTTCTGAGAGCTTGGGAGCCCTTTCCAACTTCTTCCATTGTTTTAGGTGATATCAGAAAGCACCTTCAGAAAGAAATTTTGGCTATGACTACCCATGAGTGTCCCCGAGCAGGTGCCGGAGACCAGTGTGATGTGCACACAACCTTGAAGCAATTTGAGATGGAACTGTTCTGTCAAAACAATGCAGAAGAAAACTTCTGCATCAAATCAAATCCAGTCTTTCCCTAAAACAACGAAAATGGGTCAGACCTGCTGACACGAGTATCACATAATACTGAAACCTCCCACTTCATGTATTTATTGTTGAAAACTGAAATGGTAATACTCTTATTTTAAGCTACTTAAAGTTCTAACTTCCAGTGACATTTTAGGTGTTTCAGGGCAGAGTAAAGACATTGATTTAGCCAAGGGCATTGGAAATATTATAGCAGCACCCTTGTCTTCTCTCTAGAGGTTGCTGAACTGATTTCGGTAAAATAAGAAATGACCCCTCAGCCTTGAACAAAATCAGGACAAAATTAAATGTTTGAACTTTAAAGGAGTTCGTCCAAATTCTCCCCTGTTGGTTGTACTTGCCTTTGGTGTCTGCTTCTAATCCCCACTCCTGGCCAGCTTGGGGGAACATCCTGCTAGAAGGCAGCTCTGCCTGGGGTATTTCTGGCCTCATTCAAAATAGGAAGAGCCCCAGGTCTCTCGAGATTCTCCTCTCCAAAGATTTCCCATCTGATTCTGCAGTCCTGAGAGAGGAGCATTTGCAAGCCTTGCTATCCAGTGGCTGAACTTCTGCCTGCTGATCGCACTAAGGAGAGCCATCAGCTGTCCACAGGGTCGCATGTTCCTGCTTGTTAGCATTGCTGAGGAAATTGATACTTCTCATCATCTTCCCTGACACCAAATGGCTTTCTGGTGCCTCCTCTTGGGTCCGGGTGGCCTTTATTCTACAGGCTTAACCAGGGACAATTTTACTAAACTCTCCTGTGCAAGCCGAGCGAAGGGAAGCACGGTTATGAGGAACTGCCCCTATCTTCTCCATCTTTACAACCATCACTGCTGGCATTCCCAGAGCTCTCACAGTGAACCAGGGTCACGAACCTCACAGGGACCTATGTATTATTGCTTTCTACTTCACAGCTGGGGATCTGAGGATTCAGAGAGGTTAGGAAAATTGCCTAGGAGGGAACAGCAGACTTAGCAAACACAGGGCAGAGTTGAGACTCAAACAACTCAAAACAATGGTCCAATGATAAGCCTAGAACTCTACCAAAATCCCACCTCTCAGAAACTGATGGATTGAGGTCATTTCATTCAAGAAAGAACAAATTCTTGATAAGCAGATCACATAGAAGCTGGATGTCCTTGCTGTCACTAAGTCACCCTCAAGAAATATTGTTGAATGCTCTCTTCCTCTTGTAGACAGACAGAAGCCACAGCCACATCAGACATGCCTGGAGACCTCCAGCCCAGACTTCCTTAGGGTCAACGGCAGATGTCGTTTTTAACCCATGGCCGCATTTCTTGCCCCCACCCCCACCTCATAAGGACATAATTGGTTCTTTCTCCCATTTCTCTGTAAAGAGCCAAACCAGACGGTAGGTAAGTCATATATAAACAGTGAAAAAATGTTCTTAATAACTTTATTCTCGCTGCACATATGCATGCCTTGGACTTAACAGCAGGAAATATTTGAGTCTTTCATGACTAATTTCAGCAATTTTTTCTTTTCCACACGTAATAGTGCTATCTCCAAGGCCTTTTGTCTTCTCTCCCTATGTAGGTGGGGGCTGGTCAACTGCTGCTGGTGCAGGGCAGATGCCATGAAGGTGGAGTTTCCTAAACACAGCTTGAATGGCAGATTCTGCCTTAAGGCTGCCTTTGCTGTTTGCACTGGATAAACCATGCTCAAGGTGCTGAGTGGATTCTGCATTTAGCATTTTATGGTGCAGACAATTTCATTGTAGGTGAGGGAAGCTGGCCTACTGGGATCTCTAGGGAACCTGAGTAGGAGGAGGAGGAGGAAGAGAAAGAGGTGGAAGAGAAGGAGGAGAAGGAGGCCAGAGTCAGTGTCTGGTTCAGTCAAGAATTAGATGGCCTCAAAACTGGCCCAGGAAAGTTCAGCCAAGTAGACCAGAGTGCTCTGTCCAAATGACGGGAAAAATATAGGGTGATTCTGGCCTAGTAAATTGAATCTGGAAGGTGCTAGGTAGATTTCCAAGGTAGATTGGGTGGGCATCTGCATCAGGAGACCTGACCACATAAAAAAGAGGATGGATACAGTTATGAGAGGGAAATGACAACTGGTTAGTGTTTACTTTGTGCTATGTTTTTTACATATCTTACTTTTGTGTGATGTGGGGCTGTAGCATCCAATGGATGTGGTTTCAGTTTCTGGACTATCCCAAATGTATCTCTTCTAAAATGATTGGTCAGGCAGAATCACCTGCTCCATTCTTTCTTTTTGGGGCACTATGCCTCAATCCCACTCACCTAGACCCAATAGAATGGGTTTCCTGCAGCAAAGAAGTGTCCAGTTACCAGAAGCAAAGATTATTGGGTAGGGAGCAGCTCAAAACCAACAGGTGCACAGTTCAATAACTGAGTTCCAAGTCCTCTCTGATACTGGTGCTGGGTGTTTTATTTCTGTACTGAGGGCAGGATGAGTCTCTTGAAGAGAGAGGGCCTCAGGAGTTCCAGTTTCAAAAATCTGGGGAAGACTGAAATGAACCACAAAGTGGAATGTTTTAATCTAATTACTGACTACTTCCTGCTGGGTACAGTAGTATGCACTTGTAGTCTCAGCTACTGGGATCACTTGAGCCCAGGAGTTCAAGTCCAGTTTGGGTAACACAGTGAGATACCAGCTTTAAAAAAGAGGCTAATTCCTAGTTCTTAAGAGGGAACTAAAAGGTGGTTCTTTCCCTCAAACTGAATGGGCCACCAGGACTCACCTGCCAGGTATGAATAAGACAAAAACAAGATGGAAAAGGAGAGGAGGATCATAGTCTTAGGGGGAACAGGAGTGACCATCTCTCCATCCCAGGTGCATTGACAGAGAAGAGAGGTACAGCTGCCTCAACCCAGTATCCTGAGAGCCTTTGCGGAAGGTGGGTTAACCTTGGGCTGGTTAGGGGCAGGGGCTGCGGTTTCTAACAGGCACGATGGCAGTGGCGAAGGTCAGACTGTCCTGAAGCCGCTAACTCTAGGGAGAAAGATGGATCAGGGCCCAGCTGCTGTATTTTGAAGCCATCACAGTGGTTGTGCCCGGGCCACTCTTCCTGCAGACAGCTCCCAGCCAATGACAGAGCAAGGCAGGCCCGGTCCAGAGAGACACAAGAGTTCCCCCTACAGGTGTCTTTGGTTTGAGGACTCCCCAATGACCCTGCTGAGCTTTTCTTAGACCACACAGTGGTCTAGGACATTTGTATTCGCATGTGTTGTTCTTCTAGTGAATTTCTGGTAAACCCCTGTGTGTCTGTATGTTAGTTTCCTATTGATACTAAACTTAGTGGCTTAAAACAACACACATTTATTCTCTTACACTTCTGGAGGTCAGGACCCCAAAATGGGTCTAAAATCAAGGTGTTGGCTGTCCTCCTTCTGGAGGCTCTAGGGGAGAATGTCTTTCCTTGCCTTTTTCAGTCTCTGAATTTCAGCCGCCTGAATCCTTGGCTCCTGGTCCCTTCTTCATCTTGAAAGTCAGCCTCACAGCATCTTCAAATCTTTATCTCTTAACGCTCACCATCTTGTCTTCCTCTTATAAGGTCCCTTGTGCTTACACTGGGCCCACCCAGAAATCCAGGATAATCTCCCCATCTCAATCTTCTTAATCACATCTGCAAAGTCCCTTTTGCCAAGCAGGACTGTTCATAGATTCTGGGACCAGGCAGTGGGCATCTTTGGGGGCTTCTATTCTGTGTACCACAATCTACTGAAATCTTACCCAGGATCAGGTATTCTATGGGAATTCTCTTACCCTGAGTCAAAAGCAACCACTCATTCCCATGAACACTTAATTTTAGTTGAATCCTGTAGTGTTCTCTTGTTTAATACATCACACTGCTCTGTCTCTATTTTCTTATCTATGTCCCCTGAACTAGATAGAATCCAGGATAATTGCTCATCTCTGTGGCCCCCAAAGCAAACACAGAACCTGTCACAGGTTAGGTCTTAGTAAGTATACAGCCAAACTCAAGAATACACTTTGCCACATGTAGACTGCATTTTGGAAATTTCCAATATGGAGTAATCTTAAAGATCATTTTAATGGTGTCTAATATGTACGACCAATCAGACAGAAGCCTGTGAAATAGGTAGAAATCTGGGTAGACATCACAATCCAGTCTCACTTAAAATGCTGAGCAGAAGCATCAAGACAAGCATATGCTCTCCAACATAGTGACCTGGGGACAGTAGTGTCTATTGGAGTTTCTGGAACATAAAGTTAAAGCAGGGGTGGAGCTTAAAGATGAGGCTGGAGGGAAACAATAAAAATTGGTGCCAACCCTCCCTTCTGCATTCTACTAAGGAGCTGGCACTTTGTAGGCAACAGGGAATCATGGATTTCTAAGTGGAGTGATGTGATCAGGATTATACTTTCTGAGGTTGGAGCATGCAGGGAGAAGGGAGAGGCAGTGCACTGACGGGAGGGAGATGGGGTTGGTTCATGAGGAATGTTCACGTTCTAAATTAATGTGGCGAGAACCCAAATGGACAGGGAGGACTCCTGAGACACTGAGTTTAATGAGGTGGGACTATGCCAGTTCTTCCTCATCATTTTACCCCAGGGTCTACAAAGGGTCATCTAGTCTCTCTTATTCTCTCTAGACTGATAGATACACGCATAGAGAGATGTCTGTTCTCTCTCTCCATATATATATGTACATATACACATACGTGTGTATGTACACACATACACGCACATATATGTGTGTATATGTACACATATATATACACACATATATACATATGTACACACAAATATATGTGCAAGAGATAGCTGCCCTACCTCCAGCACCACACACACACACACACACACACACACACACACACACACACACACACACACTCACTCTGAGTCAGTTATCGGATAGTTGGAGCACATTCAGATACTCAGTTAAGGCTATCTGGTTAAGACTAACTTCACAGCAAGTTCCCCTCCTCTAGGAAGTGAATATAATTTTATATGATTATAATTCTGTCACAGTTGGGAGAATATGAATAGCATAATTGACTAAATATATTCTTCATCTCTGAGTCATACCCCTGATATATCAATATTTCCAGAAAAGAAAGAAACAAACATTTATGGAGCACCTACTGTGTGCCAGATACGGAGGTGAATACCTTTTTGATCCATTCATATATATATATATGTGTGTGTGTGTGTGTGTGTGTATTTATGTATAAATATATATACATATATATTTTCAGCACATGTGTGCTTAATAAGTGACAGAACTGTTTTAAGTGTTTTTCTAATGTTAAGGGTTGTTGGAACTCAGTGATTGGGGCATGTAAAAATATTCTAAGATTATTGTCCCTTCCTCTAGGACGGGATCTTGCTGTGAAGTTAGTCTTAATTGGATATCCTTAACTGAGTATGCTCTGGCTATGAAATAACTGACTCAGAGTGTGCATGTGTGTGTGTGTATGTATGTGTATATATGTGTGTGCATGTATGTGAATGTGTGTGTGTGTGTGTGTGTGTGTGTGTGTTGGAGGTGGGGGCAGCTCTCTGTAGCTCATGATTTCCAGGCATTCAGCCTTCTGTGCTCCCTGGCCTTTGGCCTTTGAGGTGCCTCTCCCCTGGCCCATGCCTGCCTCTGTACATCTCTCTGGGCTAATTCTCGGCTACTCAGGTTTCTGGTCCTAGCTTACCACAAAGGGCAGCAGGCACAGCATTCCTTGTCCAGCCCACTCAGGGATTCTTCGGTGTTGCCTCATTTCCATACCCCCAGCATTTGCCAGCAAATTCATTTGGACTCATTTTTAATAAGCTCCTGGGCGCTTGGCTCAGACCTTATATTTCACTTGATTTGTGTTTGAGAGAGGAAGAAAAACCACAAACAAACAAAAAATGATGGCCCTATATAAAATGACAAATATTTATTTGACTTTTCAAAACACACCCAATACTTTCAAAGACCTCTGGGAAAATATTAAATTAAAAACCGTCTGGGCATTAAACAACCTGTGAAATCAACCACTCTTGGTACATAAAGCTCAAATTTCCCCATTGGTACATATGGGTTTAGACCATTTGGCCACAACTGTCTTTATAAACAGAGAGAAAAGGGTGATGAAACATTGCCAGCATCTCAGTGATTCTTCCTTGTGGGCCAATTAAAAAAAAAAAACTCCCACCCACCACATTCTTTGTTCCCTTTTGCTTCAGTATGTGAGTGGCCTCTCTGTAATTCAATAGTCTTAGAGAAATTGATCCACAAAGAGATTTTTAAATCCATAATTTTGCCACAGTTAGGAGAATATGAATAGCCTAATTGACCACATGTACTCTTCATCTCTGAGTCATACCCGTGATATGTCAATATTTCCAGAAAAGAAAAAAACCCAACATTTATCAAGCACCTACTGTATGCCAGGTACTATGTTAAATGTCTTTTTGATGCAATTTCATTTAATCTTTATGGTAACCCTGTAGCAGAAGTTTTATCTCTGCCTTATAGATTAAAGAAAGGTAGCTCAGAAGAGCTAAATAACTTGTTCATACTTAACACAAGAAGTAGAAGAAGGGGGATTCAAGACTTCAGACTGATGCCTGCCTGATATTTTTTGCTTCGAGGAGGGGCTGTTGCTTCAAGACTAGTACCAACAGGTTAGAATCAGCTTTGTGACTCACCCCTGGCCCCTGTTCAGTTCTGGGTAAATCTGACTTAGTGGTTAGGAAGTTAGACTCTATACCCAGAAGACTCGAACTTGTAGTCCTGCCCCTGTCTGTTACCAGCTATGCGATTTCAAGCAAGTAACTTAATTTTCCAGCCTCACTTTACTAGAATGGAAGATGGAGTTTATCATAGTAATTACCTGAACAGAGGGTTGTTCTAAGGATTACAGTACATGCTGTCTAGAAAGAGTAAATATTTGGCCTATAGTAAGTATTCAATAAATATCAAGTATTTATTCTTCTTGAGTGAATTACTTCCCAGAACCTCTGCTATTTCATTTGTAAACTGTGGAGATTTTGTAGTCAAAATCAAATTTTAACTGGAGAGATTAAAGGAACTACTTTACCAACCTTAAGGTTCATGAAGGGTTAAATTAAATGGTAATATATATTAAATACCTTTGTAAAGTATAAAAAGCATCAATCAATTCCCCCCTTCTCTCTCTCCTTACCTATTAACATTTATTGTTACTATGTCTGTACAATTTCTGATGGCCTTGAGTTCAGTCTGCACCCAGGGCTCTGTTTAACTAGGAATTGGTGCTTTTCCAACTGCTTAGGGTGTGTTAGTGTCTTATGGCTACTGTAGTAAATTACCACAGTCTCATTGGCTTAATACAACACACCTGATTCTCTTCAGATCTGAAGGTCAGACATTTGAAATATGTATCACAGGGTGAAACTGCAGTGTCAGCAGCACCAAGCTCCCTCTGGAGGCTCTTGGGGAGGACATGGTCCTGGCCCCTTCCATCTTCTGGTGGGCAGCATTTTTTGGCTTGTGACCACATCACTGTAATTGCTGCCTCTGTGGTCACATGACCTTCTCTTTTTCTGTGTAATCAAATCTCCCTGTACCTCTCTCTTATGAAGGTGATTGTGACAATATTGAGCCTACCCAAATAATCTAATATAGTCTCCTGATCTCAAGGTTTTTAACTTAATCACATCTGCAAAGTCCCTTCTGCCATGTAAGGTAAGATATCCACAGTTTCCCAGGATTAGGATGTGGACATCTTTGCGGATCATTTTCCAGCCTAGCACAGGGCATGTTCATAGATCACGAGGAAAAAGCCATCAGCCTGGGAGGAAAAGGAGCTGTTCTTTATGGGAAGTGTGAGTTTACATTGTGTTCAACCCAAATTCTCTGTCTCCTTCACTCCTTCCTTCTTTCCCTACTTGCCTTTCCCTTTCTTCCTTCCTTCTTCCAGGCAATCTTTCATTCATTCTGTATAAAATAAATTCATTGTGATAGTATAGGTATAGAGATGAAAGCAGGTTTCCTGTTCTGAAGGAATTTACAGTTACAGGTGTGAATGGGAAGTACATGGTCATTGGCACGGTTTGGTTGTGTCCCCACCCAAATCTCTTCTTGAATTGTAATACCCACATGTCACGGGAGAGACCCAGTGGGAGGTGATTGAATTGTGGGTGTGTTTTCCCCTGTGCTGTTCTCATGATAGTTAGTTCTCATGAGCTCTGATGGTTTTATAAGCATCTGGCATTTCCCCTCCTGGCTCTCATTCTCTCTCCTGCGGCTCACTGAAGAGGTGCCTTCCACCATGATTGTAAGTTTCTTGAGGTCTCCCCAGCCATGTGGAACTGTGAGTCAACTAAACCTCTTTTCTGTATAAATTATCCAGTCTTGGGTATTTCTTCATAGTAACATGAGAATGGATTAATAGAGCGATTAATAGGAAGCCTGGGAAGAAGCATCAAACTTAGGCCAGGGAGGGATCTTGGGGTAGTGGGAACACCAAGGCATTGGAGTCAGGCAGTCTTGTGCTCAATCCTATCTACCCTCCCAGCAGCCTGCCAGCCCTGCCAGGAACAAGTTCTTGAGCCTTCTTTTCTTCACGTGCAGGAGGAGTAGTAACAGGAGTAAATACAGTGACCAATGTGAAACACCTCAATCTGTGGCTGAATCATTAATAAGCCTTCCCTCACTCTCCTGGTCTTCAAAGCATCATCTCAGGCACCCTACAGGCCAGTTAAATGAAATCAAAGTTGCCTTGTGCCTTCTCTTTAGTAGCCACACTTTCAGTTATAATAGTCTTTCAGGAATTATTGTCTCATCACTGAATTTCACAGGAGTATTTTTGGTGTTTCACAGGTAAGTGCGATGTTGGCTCGTGATTTAAGATGGTGTTTCCTAGGCCTGCTGTAACTAGTATCATAAACTGGGTGGCTTAAAACCATGGAAATGTATTTTATCACAGTACTGGAGGAGGCAGAAATTAGAAATCAAGGTGTCTGCCAGGTCGGAGCCCTCTGGGGGCTCAGAGGGATAAAGTGTCCCAGGCCTCTTTCCCAGCTTCTGGTGGTGGCTAGCAATCCTTGGCGTTCCTTGTCTTGCAGATACGTCACTTCAGTCTCTCTCTCCATCTTCATGTCACCTCCTTTTCTGTGCCTCTGTCCGTTACTGTCTCTTAAAAAGGATGCTCTCATTGGATGTAGGGCACACCTTAGCCCAGTGTGATCTAATCTCTGTCCTTACCATAATTATACCTGCAAAGATTATATTTCCTAAAATCCTTTAAAAAAAAAAAGGAAAAAGAAAACAAAAGTAAAAAGTATAAGTGTAAAACAAAAAAGGTAAAAAAAAGGAAAAAAGAATAAAACAGTAAAAAGTAAAAATAAAATAAAATACAATTTTAAACAATTTTTTAAAAATTAAAAAGTGTCCTCATTTCCAAATAAGGTCGTATTCTGATGTTCCAGGTGGACATAAACTTTTGCAGAAGCACTATTTAACCTATTATAGATGGATACTATTTATGTTGTTAAGAAAGTATTTAGATAAAATGCTCTCAGCATTTGGTGCTTAATATTATTAAATATCTTTTTGGCTTCTTTGAGGTAAAAAAATTTCATTTTCTTTGACAGATTGAAGAGGATCACTCTGTGATTTATCTCCCTAATTATTAACTGATACTTTTATTAGGAGTATTCCTTAGTATGTAGTATTCTTTAAATACACTGTAAGATTATGTTTGAAAATACATTATTTAGAATTTTTACATTTATGTTCTTAAATGAGAGTGAATTGCAGTTTGTCCTTGGGAATATTTTCAGTGCAGTTACAGAGTCACATTCACTTCTTAAAACAAATTGGGAAATTGTCTATCCGTTTTATATGTTCTGGATAAGGTTATACATTGTGAAAATTAGTTAATTCTTGAAATCACTTGCCTATTAATCCATTGAACCCAGAGCCATTTTATGTAAGTGACTGCATGAAACTTAAAGATTCTATTCAAATAAATAGTTACTGATCTAGGCAGATAGATCAATTTTAATAGCATACTAGAAAATGCTTTAACATTTCACTGTATTTTTTAATTTTTCAAATTAGTAGAATTTCTTAGACGATTCTGTTTTAAAAACTCTGCCTTGCCCCTCGTATATACATTGTACTTTTGTGCTCTCTTTCCCTTTCACTCCATTTTTGTGGAGGATTACTTGACTTCGTAGAGTCCATTTTATTTTCTGCCGTGCCACATAAAGGTGTCAGTTATTCCATACACTGATTAGTTGTGTGCTTTTTCTCTTTCTTAATTTTCTAAGTTATTGTTACCCGTACTTTCCCCTTCACCTGCCTTCACCATGATTTTCATAGGCTTTATTTTGCAACTTAAGAGAAAAAAAGATAACAAACACGTTTGTTGATAAAAATAATATAAATAATATAAATATATGTATACTATATACAACATAATATACATATATAATATTTAAAGCTTAGAAACTTATTTTTATTTTTTTTTTTTGAGACAGAGGTTTGCTCTTGTTGCCCAGGCTGGAGTGCAATGGTGCAATCTCAGCTCACTGCAACCTCCGCCTCCCGGGTTCAAACAATTCTCCTGTGTCAGCCTCCCGAGTAGCTGAGACTACAGGCATGTGCCACCACGTCCGGCTAATTTTGTATTTTTAGTAGAGATGTGGTTTCACCATGTTGGTCAGGCTGGTCTCAAACTCTTGACCTCAGGTGATCCACCTACCTCGGCCTCCCAAAGTGCTGGGATTACAGGTGTGAGCCACCATGCCCGGCCTAGAAACATTTTATATACCTAATATTTAAACACGCTTCACATACATATGTGTAAGTGTATAAAATATTTAAAGCTTTAAACTTGCTTCCAGCTACAGTGTTTAACACATCACATGTGGATTTGTCATATACTGGCATTTTATATTGTATAATACCTATATATTTATAAGTATAGGTACAAATTTTAATTTTGGTCTTTCTCTGACCCATGAAATATTTAAAAGTGTGCTTGCTCAAAATGATTGCAAGTTTTGCTTTAATCTTTTGCTCTACACTTCTAATCTCATTGCTTTTTAAAAATTAAACTATGGTATTTGCAGGAATTGTGATTTTGGAACTTTATTTAAATAATCAATTTTTGTAGATATGCCAGGGACATTTGAAAAAAAAAGGTATTCTCTATAAGTAAGACATAAAATTATTATATACCTTTTAAATCATTCTTACATATTAAAATGTTCTATATATTAATTAAATGTTTATCTACCCGAACTTTCAAAGAGTATTACTTAATATTGTTTTATTTAGCTAGCTATTTGATGAGTCATTAGTTAGAGGCCAAGTTGGTTAGTCTCCTTAAGTTGTTTCTAGGAGGCATTTATGGCTGCAGACAATAACATCAGTGGTGAATTCATATCATGCAGATATTTTGGTTAATTTCTACTTCTATTTCTAATGATATTGATTTTCTGTATTTTGAGTCTATTTTGCCTATAGAGCTGCATGACTATTATGTATTAAATTTGGATAATTGAATTGCCTATGGAAAATGAGACTGTTGCCTCTGCTCTTTAATGCATTTTATTTTTAATTCTACTTTGTCAATCTGATATTTAACTTCATCCCGTTTTGCACTCCTTTATGATATCAGCATTCTATCATGGAGGTATCATACGCTAACATTTCCTCAACCCCTCACGCTCAGTGTTTGAAACTTTCTAACAGAGCAATGATTGAAGGCAGGACAACACACAACAGTGGTTTCCATCTTTTACATGATGGACAATTCATCCCCTCCTATGTTTTTCTGAAGAAGCTCTTAGTGAGATAAGGGGATCCCAATGACTGCTCTTCTCAAAGTTGGTCTCTCATGCCCTGGTTCTGTGGGTCTTTCTGCATTGGGCTGCAGTGCTTTGAGGTGTACACAACCCAAAAGAACATTACTGTAGGACCCACGGAGAATGCATTGTTAACATCTGTTTGCAATCTGGCCCCGGTGGCCAAATGTGATTTCTTTGGAACTCATTGCCTTTGGGAAAACTTTTCTTAGAAAAAAGAAATAATAAATCATCCCACCTCACCACTCATTATTCATTCATCAAACTTTTACTGAGAATCTTATATGGATCTATGAGTAATCCAGGCCTAAATAGAGAACAGTCAGTAAGACAGATAGGGCCCATGCCCTTCCTCATGGGATGGATAGCCCATCCCACTGGAAGATGAAAGAGGAAAAGCTGCAGTTGTAGGCCACCTGTTTCCTAGAAGCACACTCCCGATGGGGAGAGGAAGTGGAAACGGACTGCTACAGTTCCCTCGCATCTTGGAGAAGACAGTACGAAGAGATGATTTTTGTGATGAGGAACTGCTGGTGAGGAAAGCGATGTGACAGAAAGTGTCATAGCCTTGGGCTAAGAGAAAATCAGCAATTAGCCAGAGAGAGACGTGCCCCACCCCCCAGCCCCCCACACACAAAATTGAAGATGGAAAAAAAAGTTCCTTAATTTTTATATATATGCAAGGAAAGGGGAAGCTGTGGGGAGTGACGTCCCTTGCCCTGGGTACAAATAAGACTACAATCCATTGACAAGTCCTGGCAGACTGAATTGAGAGCACTGGGAAAGTCCTGAGGTTACATTTTTCTTTTTGAAGAATGCTGCCAAATTGCTAATTTGGACTCACGTTCTTTTTCTGCAACATAGCTTTCTCTGACCTCGAAGGAGCTTGAGTGTAGGCAGCTGAGTGTCTTAATGTCTGAGAATTGCCAACTCTGCTTCTCCTCCTGTAAGCTCTTGGGTGGATTAGTCCATAGGGTTAAATGGCTCACTGCAATTCAGCAAAGTGGGTTTTATGTGCAATTAATGTTTGTTAATTTTGTTAAATGTCAAAGTATACATTTTTTGGGGGGGAAAAAAAGTTCCTGCAATACAACCTTCACCCCCAGCCCCTTTAAATATCGAAGAGCAAGATGTTATTCTCAAACAAATGCAGAGGCCATCATATTCAGAGTCTGCCTGAAATTGAATAGAAGATACCTTAGTTTAATGTCCCTCTTGGGAGAAGAGACAATAATATGTCAGCACATCTGAGTTCAGAGTCAAAATTAAGGGGACAGTGAAATTGCCTTTACTACCTGGCCCCTGAAGAAGAAAGAGGAACTTTGACTCAACTATTGTACCCCTTGTTTGAGTCTCCATCTTTTTTTTCTAATATTTTGATAGTTCTCCTTTATGCATCATGTGTACTCTGGGATTTTTGCTTTTTTGTTTTTTTCTGATCTTGGTTGTGTCCATATCTATATATTCTGGTTCTGTTTTTTAGGTGCTAAAGTTTCAGAGATTATTACTGTATCCTCCTTATAATGACCTTTTTTATTACATAAAGTTTATGTATTTAAAGTAAAATATACACTTAATGTAACATATACATAGTAAATATACACCGTGGTAAAAATACAAAGAAGCTAAAGCACTTGATTCTTCAGTCTTGACATATATCTGCTACTAAACTGAAAAATGATTGTCTTTTCCAAATTCATAGGGTAAAAGTAGATTTAGGAATCTCCATCTTAGAATTTCTCCAATAGTCTTATTTTTTTCCTTAAGAGTTGAATCTCTGCTACAGCTCTGGGCTGGTTAAACTGTGTTTTATCCATGCACCTGCTAGAGCTTAGGTGTGGATGTCCTAGGCATTTTTAATTCCATGTCTTGTCCTCTTTTAAGAAAATAATTTGCTTCATACAACTACTCTCTCTCGCATTTCTGTGGTATAGTGCTGTGATTAAGTTCTGTCTGCCTCACTCACTGCCTGCTCTCCCTGCTGGATGGAGGAGGTTAGCTGAATTTTTTCTAAGCCACAGCCATTTATTCCCTCTTCCTTCTGTTGCATCAGTTGCCTTGTACACATCACCCCTTTCTTTTAACCTAAGAAAGGAAAGACCTCCAGGACCAAGATGTTGTATCTATGGAGACCTGTTTTAGTTTGCTCCTTAGGTGAGAGAGACACAGTCCATCCTGACGGCTCTTCCATACCGTGAAGGATTCTGAAAAGCCAGCTGATCATAAAATAAACCTCTTATCTTTTCTTGACATGTTCTCTGTTCAGTTCATTATTAGAAATCTATGACAATGGCTTCTTGGTGATTGTGAGCAGGGCCAGCTACAAGGGTATGTGGCTTGACCAGTTGCACAGGGCCCCATGCTTAGGAGGGTCCCACACTGAGTTTAATGTTCTGTTGTCACTGTCTTAAAACTCCTTAATAATCTTTCACCAAGAGGTCTCATGTTTTTTATTTTGTTTTGCCCTGGGTCCCACAAATAATGGAGCTGGCCCTGATTTTTTGGATAGGATTCTGACCAATCCTCTTTGCACATCATCAACCTAGCAAATGTACTTGGCTAATACATGGGAGTTTCCATCCTCCTCATTTTGAGAGGGTCAAAGACACATAAGTACCTCCCTGGCCCTTGGGAGGACATGTTAATATTCCCCAGGGTTCAAAGGGAAGAGTTGAGTTCAACAATGATTTAACTTAACGTGCCAAAGAGCTTACAGTTGCATTGGGCGGTGAGCTCATTCACTGATAACAATGTTTTTATGAATGGAAAGGAGCAAGGTCCAAGGTACTTTTCAGTTCCGTGAAAATCAGTAATGGCTTATTTGCGAAGCTCTCTGAATTTTATGGCCTTGAGGTCCTTGAGAGTGACATCATTTGAGGTTTGCTATGAAGTTTTATGTCTCACTTCTACTTATGCAACTGATTGCCGTCCTTTGGTTGCTCCTTCTCTCAGTGTCATGCAAAACTTTGCAGAAATGACCTGTGAATTTGATCCAAAGAATGTATCATTGCTACTCAAGGGACATGCTATGTACAGAAACAAGACTATGGTAAGCCAACAGAAGAATATTTTTCTTTTGTTTTCCCTGTATCTATCTCTGTCCTGAACTTTAGTTGGATCTCCATTGCCTATAGGAAAGAAATATGCAGCAACCCCTTCCTCAGCTAGGCATTCAAAACAAAATTTGTTTTTCTATGGAAGTCGCTAACTTCAGGGACCAGGGAGAACACTTTGCCAGAATTGAAGAATATAAGTTATACATTCTCTGGGAAATGTGGTCAACTTGGAAATATGGCCAGTTGGACTTACATTTAAGCATGAGCAGAGAGGTTAGTGGAGAGGAAGAACAAGCTAGCTTTTCATCTTAGAGGCATAATCCACAGTCTCTCTCTCTATGTCTTTGATTTTGTTTTGTGTGTGATGAGATTTTAATTGGGCTGATGAAGGAAAGAGGGTAAATGATCTCCCTCCAGAAGAATGCACCACTGTAGTATTTCTATTTAGTGGGTTTCACTCTGGGCAGGATTGTATGTGTTTGTTTACACTTTTTGCTTCTGTTCAGTTCTTGAATTGGTGGAAGAGAAATTCCTTTTAAAACATGCTACACTGGTCTAGATGCACTGTCTGTCCTAGCAATGATTTTCCCTTTCCAAGGATGGTATTGTGGAAAGAGCCTTGGGGATGAAGTTGGGAAGTCAGGATTCAAGTCCCAACTCTGCAAGTAGCTGCCAACCTTTCTGCATCTCATTTTCACCATTCTCAAGAAGAGCCAGGGTGAAGTTTATGAATCCCATAGTGGCTGTGATGACTATAGGATAGTCTGTGAAAACTCCCTAACCTAGTGTCTACCACACAAGAGCTGTTCAATTTGTGATGAGTTGAACCAGAGCAGAGGTATAACTCTGTGTTGGTGTTCTGGTTGTTATTAAATGTCCTTTTAGTAGGAAACTAAATTTGATCAGATTAATCTCCATTTGCCTAGTCATCCTCCCTGTGAATTTTCTAGAAGAGATATATGTGAAAATAATTGTGAGAAAGAAACCACAAACTAACGTAATTAGTATTTGCACCTAAACCTCAATGCAAGGAAATGTGGTGAGATGGAACATGCAGAAATCCATTTTACTAATGTGGTTAGGCTAAAACATGTTCTAGAACAATATAACACACTCACCAATCCTACAAGAACATCAACAGAGAGCAAGAAAAAAATCTGCTTGCCCCAGCCTGCAGCGGAGTAGCACTTTTAAGACTAGTTGACAAATAGACAGGGCAAGATACCACCAGCCAGCCTTCAGTATGGGACTTAGCCTTGCCATATGTGAAGGACAGAAGACAGACAGAGAGAGGGAGAGGCAGAGTTAGAAGAGGAGGAAAGGCCAGGTGTGGGGGCTCATGCCTACAATCTCAACACTTATGGAGGCAGAGGTGGCAGGATCGCTTGAGTCCGGGAGATTGAGACCAGCCTGGGCAACATAGGGAGACCCCATCTCTTTTTGAAAAAAAAAAAATAAAAAAGAAAATTTTATTTTTTAAAATGGGAGGGGACATAGTACATATATGGAACACTCAAGTGCGTAGTGAACTTGTAAACAAACAAACAGAACTAAGTCAAATATTGGTTCAGATTCTGGCAGATCCATAGCAAAGCTTTTCCCTGGAGGAAAGGGACATTTCAAAGAGCAGAGTTAGAAGAACTTTACCTTCATCCTAATGGCGTTCCGGAGGCCACTCCTTGAGATTTGATTTGGTGTCTCTCAAGGGAAACTTAGATGTTGATCTTCATGGAAGACTCTTATAGGTCACACTCATTGGGGGTCTTTCTTTTTCCTCCTGAATAGAAAAGGGACACATTTAGGCTTTCATGGAATTCCAAGCTCAGATTCCAAGAAGAAAATTGCATTTGTTCATGTAATAAATAATAATACATTAGGACCTGGCAAACACTAGGCAGAGCTGCAGAAGATACATAATACAATTAGCCCTTGCTAGGGTTGCCCGCCAACAATGAGGCAAGATTTATGTGTTTGCTTTTTCCATAAGTACAATTTTATTTGATAAGTGCAGTCTAAAGATATAAAGAATTAATCCAGGGTCTGCATTGTGGGATATTTCCTCTGTAATATTAAAATAAATATTACCCTTCTATCCAATTACATGAAATTATGTTAATAATATCTTCTTTGTTGTTGTTGTCTGCCTGTTTCATCTTTGTAGCCAAAGAGTTTATTAAAAGCAGTGACTGGCTTCCTTTCAGAAAGAGGTAGACTTTTTTTTTTTTTTTTTTTTTTTATCATCCTAGTCAGAAGAGCACAATTATTTCTTTTTAAAAGAAACACTCTCGACTGGCACGGAGGGTCTGGTGACTCCCAGGGCTGGCTTTCATGAGACAGCCTTTGTTCTAAACTCCTATAACTGCTAGCTCTGCCCTTATGGCAAACCTGAACTTTTAGGAATAGCAAAGTCATATTCTACTTTGAATGGGTGTGTGGGGTTGAGGGTATTCAGATGTGGGTGGGGGTGGGTCTCTGATCAATTTAAAGGATTCAGTCCATACCAACTATGGAGACTAAGCATTGCAGGATGAGGGGGCAAAGTTTAGGGGTGAGTTATTTTCTCAGAAGTCCAACATTACACCCAGACATTAGTTGTCTTTACTGGAGGCTGCTTATTAAGAATTTATTCTAGACCAGGGATGGCATATACAGTCTCTGCCAAGAAACATAGTGCCTGGAAGAGAAAGCAACAAATGAGCTAAAAATTAAAGTGCTCAAAGGATTCAGATAGAGATAATATGGTCTCCTCATTCACATAGACAAATGCACACTTGCCGATTGCTGGATTTCAATCAGAGCTGCTAACAGTGTGGTCCTTTGTCCAGTGCCTTTCTGCAAACTACTGGCTACCCATCCATGGTAAGAAAAGCACAGAAATTGAGAGCAAACATTTAGAAACTTCTAGAGCAATTTGACATTGACATCTTATATCCGTGGAATCTAATAGTAATAAAAAGCTGGGGCTAGGTGTGGTGGCTCACGCCTGTAATCCCAGCACTTTGGGAGGCTGAGGTGGGCGGATCACCTGAGGTCAGGAGTTCGAGACCAGCCTAGCCAACATGGTGAAACCCTGTCTCTACTAAAAAAAAAAAAAAAAAAAAGCAAAACAAACAATAACAACAACAACAACAACAGAAAACAAAAATTAGCCAGGCATGGTGGGGGGCACCTGTACTCCCAATTACTTGGGAGGCTGAGGCATGAGAATTGCTTAAACCCAGGAGGCAGAGGTTGCAGTGAGTTGAGATCACACCACTGTACCCCAGCCTGGGTGACAGAGTGAAACTCTGCCTCAAAAAAAAAAAAAAAAAAAAAAAGGCTGGGCTTGCATCTTGCATTTTATTCTTTTTTTATATCACATTCTCATAATTAGTATTCATTGGGAATACAATGAGCTGGGAAAAAAAGAAAAAGAAAATTCGGTTTTTTATCAGATGATTTGAGAAGCACAAGTCCTAACAGATACTTTGTCTCTTTTATTTTGGTATTCACAGAGCCCGTGAAAAATACTTAAAACACTGCAAAACCTCAGTAAGTCCTGGTTAACCTGACATGAGCTTTGAACATCACCACAAATCCTTCTCTCACCCCTAGCTTCTGCTGTTGGGGAGAAGAAGAGTGAAAAGAAATGAGGATTTAATGCAGCATCCTGTGTTATTTGCATATATATGTATACTGAGCCTTCACAAAAATCTCTTGAGGAAGTGTAATTAGAGCCACTTTACAGACGAGAAGAAACCAAGGACACACAGCCTGCCCAATTCAAAAAGGGCAGAGCCAGATTTCAAAGGCAGGTTTCAATCCAAAGGCAGGTTTCAATCCAAAGGCAGGTTTTTCTCTTTCCAGACTCCCCTTGCTGAGCTGAGGCTTTCAGAGAACATGTATGTGTGCCTGCCACACTCCAGGCATGGTGTGCAGCACCTTGCAGGCACTATGTCAGTGATTCCCCCAGAAGCCCTCTGAGTGTATCTAGCTCTTCTACAGATTAGAACTTGAAGTCATGGAGAGGTTAAATGATTGAAGAAAAACCAAGCCAAGCAGGGTCTGACATCGATTCTGTTCAGTGAGAGGAACTATGGCTTAGCAGTTTATTTCTAAGGTTTTAGAGTTGAACAAACCGTGTTTATTTCCAGCAAGTGTAAGGGATGGAGTGACCGTTATGTACAGCTGTACAGGCTGTGCACCACACAACATCAAGGGTCACCATTTACATTGTCGTGCATGTAACGGAGCTTGTGCATGGCACAACCTGCGTGGCTGAATCAATAGGCCCAGCTGGGAAAAGCTACTGAGTCTGAACCCTGCTGTTCAAAATTGTCCCAAAGCACAGGCCCCAGAGGCACTCTCTGGAAAGCATGGAGCTCTGTCCTGCTCTTAGCAGAGAGAATGCTTCTACACACCCAATGTTGCCCTATTGTCCTGCCCTGGGCGCAGGTCACTGATCAGAAACAAAGCAGGATGAGCTTGTGATATACCCTTTGTTGGACCTTTAATCTCTGGCTCATTGTGCTTTTATAAAATGTGAAAGTAGATTATGGGCTGTGAACCACTGTAGAACTCCGTTAGGTAATGATTGAAATGTAACAAACGCTGCCAATTGTAATAAAGGAAGAATGAGGTCATAGGAAAACTTACTCACATTTCAGCTATTTGTTGCAAAAGATCCATATTCGCTGAGAAGAACAAAACAAGCATTGGTTCTTATTGATAACTCTATTGCCTTCTCTTAGCAAGACTTAGTATAGAAATGACAATAAATGCTAACAAATGAAGGAAAGGAGGAAGAAATAAAAAAGAGGCAAAATGATTGAATAAACGAGGTTGCAGGGATAGTAGAACAGGGAGCTTGCTGCCTGGCTGTCATATTTTTGGAGTGGGAGGTAGCTATCGATGTGTGATGGTGCCTCTTTATGTGTAAATTACTTGTCATGGAAACCAGTGTTGATTGTGCCCAATGATGTGCCAATCATCTTGTTTCATTTAATGCTATTCATTTAATTGCTGTTCAACCTCACAATGTAATAACTGGTCTTCATTTTACAAGTTAAGTAACTGGCTGTAGGTTCACACTTTTAAGTGACAAATACAACATTTGAACACAGACCTGTATGACTCCAGAAACTACACCTTTCTGTCATATCAGTTAAGGCAAGCAATACTTCGGGGCATAAGTGTCTTTATGCCCCAAACTTACATAGAGATACTTAAACTTCCTTTTTTTTTTTTTTTGGAATCCTGGGCTTTTCAGGGGGATTGGGGTTTTCTCCTTGCATCTGTGTTTAGGTTCTTATCTTTCCTGAGATACCCTCTTCTCCACATACCTGGGGAGGTTCTTGCTCCAGGAGGGGGAAGGGAAAGTAGAATTAAGGGTGGGTTTTGTGACGCAGCTGGCTCAGGTCCAGGTTTTATTCCAGCATCAAAGTATTTCTGCTGCCTGTAGGGTCTTATTCTTTGATACAAGGGCTGAGTTGGCTGAGAAGAGCTATTGATAAATCAACGTATGCAAGTCGGAAGATTAAAATGAGAACTCTCTTAGAAACAAAGAAAAGGGAAGGAAGGAAGGAAAGGAAGGAGGGAGGGAGGCAGGGAAAGATAGTGAGAAGAAACTTTCCTGAGTTTATCACTGAATTATTGGATTCATCTTTTCCTTCAGTGATCAATGGTAGAAAATACTTGGGACAATTAAGATTCAGGGTAATTCAATAAGAGAAGGAGTATCATGTTCTCGTCCTGTGATTTGATGCCATTGGATAGTGAGTTGGGGTCACCAACAGCTGCCTTGTGTTTTGTTGATGTGGTTAATTTTATTTCAAACTTTTGGAATTCCAGGGAATGGGTTTAGAGAGGGAAGTGTCTTTGGGGAGGAGGGGAGGCAGGCACGGTATGCAGGTCAAGGAGGTCAAGGGGAGAGGAGACTTGTCGAGTGTCAGCTTCGTTCAATTGCAACCTGTCAGCTAAGTGCCACGGCTTCTGCCAAGGCCTGGAGCTTTCCCAGTGGCCCACATGTCACCTCTAATTTGACTTTATGTTTCTGAGGGATGGCTTATTGGCCCCCTCCCCCTATTCTCTTGCTTCTACACAGGACACTGAGTCATCAGTATCCATCCCTTTCACTGCTGGAATGGGGGGATAAGGGCAGACCTCCTGGCCTCTGTGGCCACACAGCACAGAGGGCCCTGTGCTGAGTCCACAAATGGGGCAGCTTGACAGTCATATAGAGCACCCCTCCTCCCTGCACTGCTGAAAGAAGGCAAGGCCCTGGGTGTGGGATATTTTCAGAGGTGTTTATTTACCCAACAGTCAATAATTTTAGGATTTTAAAACAATCAAAAGAAAGTAGCCCGTTATGATGAGCAGGTCTCTTAGTCACTGATGCCGCATTTACCCAGTGTTGTCAGAGAGCCTGGAAGACCCAGGTATCTCAATTTCCCATGCTCAGTACGGACGGGGGATTTGAACATATTGGTATTATGGTTCATTTTCTCAGACTACGTTTTAAAAATGTCTCTTAGAGTTTTGTAATGTTTAGCCACATGACAATGTCATCTGAGATTTTGACGGTGTGCTCTTAATCCTGAGTTCTTCTTAAGGATTGCAGAGCAGCATGGAAACATGCCCCCGTATTCAAGGCTCATGTTGTTTCCTGCTTGGCTTCTGCAAAACCTACCTCTGTTTCTTGCTAGGTGGGTAGATTCTGGGCAGGTTATCATCAGAACCATTTCTTATTCCTCTAATTGAGAAGCTGGGGCAAAACAAAGAAAACCCTCTTGTTGTCTGGGGTGAAATTCTTTCTCCAAATAACTCAGGGTATCTGAGGCCTTTCTGACTCTTGGGTTTTAGCCCCTGGGAAACTTCCTGAAAAAAAATCTGCTGCTGTTGGGCATTTGCTAAAGCAACTAACAGTATTTATATGCTCGTTAGAAACTTCAAAAATCACACAGGATCTGTTTCCCAGGGCATTAGGGTCATGTCCTCTTCTTATTTGATGGCCTTGTTTCTAACCACACCTGGGTGTGTTTGGCATCGTAGATAAGAAATGAGTAAAATGTTCCGCTGTTCTTCCTGTGGAGGGGTGGAGTTTTAGTCCCTAGTTCTTGGACATGAGTGGCCTTAGTGACTTGATTAACCAATAGGAGGCAAGAGAAATGTTGTTCAGGGGTACCTCTGGTCACGTCATAAAAAGTCTTGCAGCCTCAGCCTAGACCTCTTAGAAAGCTCACCCTAGGGATGTTCCTTCTTTGAACCAGGTGGCCGAGTGCCAAGGAGAAACCACTTGTAGATGGTCTGTTTAATGGCCCCAAAGGAACCCTAAGTCAGGAGGCAGCATCCGCAGTCAGCCTTCCCAGCCCAGGCTTGTGAGAAGAAATGCCACCTTGGAAGTGACCCTCCAGTGTCTGCTGTCCATGAGGCATCACTCTCCATTAGAGATGAATCACTCAACTAAACCCATCCTGAATTCTTCATCTACAAAGCTGCAAACAAAATAAAATGAGCTTTTATTTAAAGCCATTGAGTTTGGATGTAGTTTGGTACAATATGAAACTAGAATACTTGGTAAAGACAAATGTTAGTTCTTGGGATCCAAGACTCTAAGAGTGAACATATTTCTTCGCAGGAGGAAAGATGTAAGGGACTCTAGTCTTACATCTTGGGTTCACTATTTCTGTGTCACCTGGTCTTCACATACTTCTGATTTCTTACTATCTAGCCAGTTCAGTGAACTAATTTGTTAATTTAGTGTTTTACCTGAGTATTGTTTTCCAGCTTCAAAATGGCTTTATAAAATGCAGAAGCAGAGATATTTTAGGTCTTGGGGAGTTACCACTGGAGAGGAATCCTTGTTGGTATTACTAGACAAATCCATGTTATCACTAGGACAGTGAGATGAATGAAGTGGTTCTAGCCTTGAAGAGTTCCAAACTGTTCTGAAAGGGAATATGGGTTCATTCTCATGTATCCAGTACAATCATCTTACAGCAGTTTCCTGTAGTCTAGTGTTGAGAAGAATTCTGAAGCTAATACTGGGCTCTGTGGGAAATAATATTATCAGTAATTAGTGATGTCTGCCATAGTTAGCAGTAGTCAGTGCTCCAGCTTGAGGCCTGTATGTCTTGAGACCAGGACATCCCAATGATCATTGACTCTTTTGTAAACCTTAGAGGCCTATTGAACTGCTGACCTCACAAAGAGGATCATCACCCTTGGAAAGCTTCTGAGAAAATTTCAGTAAATTATAGCTGTGAGTCTTGGGAGCAAAGCCCAGAGAGTATTTGATTTATCCACATAAATATATTTTGCAATCTAAATCAATGAGACTGGGGGTATATGCACTCTTTCAATGAGAAAAACTATTAACTATGATACTCATAATGACATTTTATACTACAGTGTAAGCAAACACACACACACACACACAATAGAGTAGCATAGTAGAATATATATGGGATATGAAATGAGAGACCTGATGTATTAATTTTCTAGGGGTGACATAACAAAATGTCACAAACTGGTACTGGCTTAGAGAACAGAAATTTATTTCTCACAGTTCTGGAGGCTGGAAGTTGAAGATCACGGTGCCAGCAGGGTTCATTTCTTCTGACGCCTCTCTCCTTGGTTTGTAGATGGTCATCTCTCATGTCTTCACGTGGTCTTCTCTTGGTGTGTGTTGGTATCCTAATCTCCTCTTTTTTATAAGGACATCAGTAATATTGGTTTAGGGTCCATTTATATGGTCTCATATAACTTAATTACCTCTTCAAGGGCCTATCTCCAAATATAGTCACATTCTGAGGTACTGAAGATTAAGACTTCAACATATAAATGTCAGGGGTAACGTAATTCAGCTTATAACACCTGGGTCTGAATTCTGACTTTTCTACTTACTGGTCATATGACCACACATAAGTTGTTTAACTTTACCAAGCCCCAGTTTTCTTTTTTGCAAAAGCAGAGTTAAAAACAATACTTAGCTGATAGGGTTGATGGGTGTGGGGCAGGGCAGTGAGATGATGTAAAACCGCCATGCATATAAAAATGCTCTATATGCATCAGGCATGAACAAATAACTACCCGTCATTTTCACCTCTGGAAAATAGCTCCTTCCAGGTTGGGTGACGTTAATAACCAACATTTGTAGAGTTATTTAGATATTATAGTGATTTTTTGCAGATACAACTCATTTAATAATTTTAAAAATTTCGTGATGACTTCATAATTATTAGTGCCATCATCACACTAATTTGACAAATAGAAAAATATGTGTTTGTTTTCTCCCTTATTTTAGAGAGGCAGACAGGCCCATTGATGCCAAGTGTCTCATCACTGGCAACTGTATTCATGACTTTAGGCACACTCTGCCATTTACCCTCAGCTCTAGATCTGGGAAGGCTGAGCAGGGTAGACATGGAAATAGACCATCAACTTTTAGTTGAAGGCCGAGAGCTTATGAGGTTTGGCATGCTTTTTTCATCTTGCTTTCTCACTGTAAAATGAATGGTGTAAAAAATCCAAAATGTCTTTAGGTGTGTGCCCTGCCTTCTAGTTTCAGAATTTGATCTGATGACTTCTCATGAAACCTTCTTGCAGAAATGCCTCTGACTATGAAGAAAGACCTTATCAAAAGTTCAAAACTCTTGTCTTGAGAAGGTCAATGAGAAGGAAAACAACTTCTCATCAACTGGGAGCCAAGTCAATGTTTCTCCATTTATTTTCACCCTTAGATGGAGTATCAGCTAGCTAAAAGACTGCAAGAGTCACCGTGAGTGTCTAGTACACAGCACTTGACATGTCAGAGAAGAGCCCTTCCTTTGTTTGAGGGCTAAATACGTCTCTGCTTTGAGAATAATTTTAGGGGAAGAATCAGTTATAGATCACTAACTAGGGGATGTGGAACATGTCACAAGCTCATCATCACATAAAATATGAATGCCAACATCTCAGGTGAAGCTGTGGTGGACTGGGCATGGGTCAGGTGCTTTGCATACATAATAATCCTTAGTCTACCCACAAAACAATGAGGAAAGGAAAATAAACCATTGCAGAAGTTGACATATGTATTCTTAATATTGGCTCTGGAGTCAGCCTGATTTAGGAGCTGATTGTGGCTCCATGATCAACATGTGATTGAGGCCAAGTAAACTAAGTTCTCTCACTAGCTCTTACCAGCTCAGGACAACTTACTGTGCACATCTCTTCCCCACTTTGTTCAGTGACATCAAATTAGTAGCTTTAAACTGGTCATGATGGGAGTGTCAGTTTCTTCACCTGCAATTAGGGGTGATGTAAATGGAGGGCTTGTCCCAAATTTTCTTATCAGTAATGAAAAACTAATCTTCCTTGCCATCATCACCATTAACTTCATCACCATCACTATCACCATTATCATCATCAACTTCATTACCATCACTATTCAACATTATCAACTTCATCGCCATCACTATCACCACCATCAACTTCGTCACCATCACTGTCACCATCACCATCAGCTTCATCACCATTACTATCGCCATCATCATCATCAACTTCATCAGCATCACTGTCATCCTCTTCCTCCTCATCACCACCACCCTAAACCTTAATCCTTCCCATTTTCAAGAAGGCTCAGTGAGTTGAGGCTCAGTTATTTGGCTTGCCCTGGAATGGGAAATGTTTTCAGTTGTGCTAATATCCTGCTTTATGTAACTTGTTTTTCTAGAGAAAACTTTACTCCCTTTTCAACTACTTTCCAATCTAATTATCTGAAGGAGAATGTCACCATTTGGTGATAATAGAACTTTAATGCCACTCCAACATTTGTTCACAAAGGGAAAGCAGACCTCAGGCTCAGAACATTAGATAGAAAATGGTATATAACTAGAATTTAACAATATGGCTTTTATTATAATCTCTTTACATTTATTTTTTATTTATAGCAACTAGTAATAGTTTTACACTTAAGGTGGTGATTATAGTTTCTTATACAATGTAATTAAAAGAAAGGATAAAATAATGAGTAGATTAAAAGTAAGCAATAAGCAACAGATAGTACAGCATACACATGAATATGACAAAAAATAGTGATGGTGGCACATGAATATGTATCAACTGCCCCAAACAAATTAATCTTAGCTCTAGGCTGAAACTTATAGTGCTTTTCTATCTCTATTTCTGCTACTCCTAAAAAGCCTGTTACAGTATTCACTGTGTCAGAATCACCCAGGAGAAGTTAATAAACATGAGATTACTGGCCTTGACTCAGTGGTATCCAGGAACCAGCTCTTACCAGCTCAGAAGAGCTTACTGCGCACATCTCTTCCCTACTTTGTTCAGTGACATCAAATTAGTAGCTTGAAACTGGTCATGATGGGAGTACTGGTACTAGGGAATCTGAAAATTCCCCAATCAGGGCTATTTACATATTTTTCCAGAGAGCTGGTTGCTAAGTATTTATCACCACATCACTGCCCCTGCCCCAAACCTACTGAGTCAGAAACTCTAGGAAAAGTGCCACAAATATCTAATGTTATTAAACTTCCAGGCAGGTGACTCTGCGGCCCATTCTCCATTCTTTAACCACTGCCCTTATGGTCTCAAAAACTCTCAGAACCTGCAACTTTTGCTTTTCCTTAGCTGCTCTCCCACTTCCCCCAGCCTCCATGATGGCGAAAGTTCAGCTATCAGGAGGGAAAATGCTGCCGAGGCTTCCGCACCCAATAAAGCAGAAAGACACTGGGCAGGAACGGAGAAAACTCTCATTTAAACACAAATAGCTGAAATAATTGCTGAGCAAATCTAGAAAGTGACTGGCTAAGTAAATTGCTTTTTTGTGTGAAATTTTTTTTTGAATTTGACCCTGGGGAGTGAGGTGAGGAGTAACTCTTCCAGAAGCCCAGAGCTACACAGTTGAATCCCTGGCTGTTCCTCCCTTGAGTTACACAGGCATTTCCTCGGCTTCAGGCTAGCCCTGCCTCTGCCTTCAGGGCAGCTGAACCTCCGTGGAGGCTCTGGAAGGATGGGAGGAATCACTGCAAGACACTGAAATAGTGGTCTGGAGGTCTGGGGTTGCTGTCCTATTGGCTTCTCAAAGTCATGTTATATCATGTTTGGTATGAAATTCACATCAGCCCATGGCCCATGAAATGGTGCTCTCATTCTCATCTTTTTGCAAACAAAAGACTAGGGTGCATCACTGCCCATTACTTAGCATCTAACATGTGTTGTTGATTGCGCTAAGGTGATTTTATTTAGAACAAAATAATAGCAACTTAACATAGAGCGTGCAAGGAATTATTTCAAGCCCCTTTAATACAGTAATTTATTTAAAAGGTACAACAGTCCTATGAGGTACAAACTCTTTTTTCTCCACTGAGGAACAGATCTTTAGGTCACTTGCCCAAGGTCACAGAGATGGGATTCCAGTGCTGCCAGTCTACTCCCAGGCTCAAACCTCTTCACTACAGCAGGTACAACTGCCTCTCACATCTGGTCATAGTCATTTCCTTTTTAAATTCTTGTGATCTGGGAAAGAACTGTGGTTGTACTGCTGAGGAAAGTGAGAGTCAAAGGAATTAGGAGGCTTGCCCAAGATCACACAGGAAATGAAAGAAAGAGCTAGAAGAAAATAAAGGGCTGAAGCAGAAATAGCAACATAAGGATGGGACCATTTTGTATGCCAATGGCTGCCCACATCTGCTGGGCACGGAGTCTTTAGAATCTCAAAGCTTTATACCAGGAGAGTCAGCTTGAAGCTGATGGTGGTTAAAGAAACTCTCTCCTTGGTCAGTTTCTAGCTTTGAGTCTCTGGCAATTCATTCAATCTAAGACTTACATCCACCTCCGCCCCCACCACCACCCCTAAAATAGCCCTTATAGTATAGCTTAAGGTACTGATTGTTGTGAACATTTAATAAACTAGCATGTGCAACTCCTTCCCCACCAGCAAAATGCCTAAGCGAGCAGGAAAAGCAATTTTTGGTTGTTGTTATTGTTTTAACTCAAAGCTGGATGTTTTTGTGGGTTTGTTATCCAGGCAATTTACAGGAAAATCCCTCAAAGCCTGGAGACTGCGTGTCCCCAAGGTTAGTCCTGAGATAAGCCCTAAAACCAATCACAGATACCTTTCTGGCTGGCATCCCGCAGACAGACATTAACTTGAGAGAAGGGTTGTTTGACACAAAGTAGGGATGGCCTGGCTCTCTGGAATGGCTGGCTGGATCCCAGCAACAGTCAGGCCAGGTCTTCTGGGTTGGTGGGAGGTACATGTTGGGTCCCTAGAGGAACTCACTTATCTGTCACCACCTGGTCGGACCTTGGGGTTGACCCGCTAGCCCTTCACACAGTGAAAATTGCAACGTGGTGCCTGTTGGGGAACAACTTGATCTCAGGGCAGTCCCCTCAGACCAAAAGTAAACTCCTCTCTCCTGTCTGTTGGGCAGAAGTCAGAATGAAGGCTGCCTTGTCTACTACCAGACTGAGTAGATATATTAGTTTCAGTTTTTGATCCTAGAATGTCAGCAGTTGCCCAGATGTAATGCAAGAAGCTGCCTGGGGCTGCTTTTCATTCTTATTTATGCTTTTAAATACTTCAGAATATATAAGTATAATACTTGGTGATTAGGATAATTTAGAAAAGACTAATAAGCTAAACTAAGAAAAAAATATTTAAACCGTGAATCTTGTCTTCCATTAATATAAGGTATAGCTTGATAGTCTTAATTCAACTCCATTTCTTTTTATAAAATAATAGAACAACTGCTTATACAGTGATGGAATAAATGAGCAATCATGAAATTCTAGGTGGTAAGACAGTCTCAATTTTGTTGCTTTAAAAATCCGCATGGTTGAAAATTTTGGACATTTGCCTTGAATTTTGAAAAGGAAAGAGCTGTTCTTGACCTCTGCTTAATAAAGGTTTCAGACAGACGTGGAATATTCATGGTCCTTTTCCTCCGCTGGTACCCATGGGGATGTCATAATCTAGAATCTGAAAGAAAGGGTATGAGGAGCATTTAAAAGCCTTTTCCAAATTGAGTTTCTTCCTGGAAATTAACAACCATGAGTGCAAAGGTGTATTTGGATGGGCTGGGCACAAAACAAGGCTTTTCCCACTCACAAATCTATTCCTCAGGCTTCCTGATCTGCAAAGAGAGAGGAAGAAAAGAGAATGCATGAGCAAGAAAGCCCCCATATGTTTTTTATAGGGCAGGCCAGGAAGAGGAGCAACTGTTACCGGAAAGGGATCCCTATCCAGACCCCAAGAGAGGTTCTTGGATCTCACACAACAAAGAATTGGAGGCAAATCCATAAAGTGAAAGCAAGTTTTTAGAGAAGTAAAGAAACAAAACAATGGCTACTCTATAGGCAGAGCAGCCCTGAGGGCTGCTGGTTGACTATTTTTATTGTTATCTCTTGATTATGTGCTAAACAAGCAATCTTTAATGAGTTTTCTGGGAAAGGGGTGGGCAGTTCAAAGAACTGAGGAGTCCTCCCTTTTTTAGACCATATAGGGTAACTTTCAGACATTGCCATGGCATCTGTGACCAATCATGAGGCTGGTGGGAGTGTCTCTTAGCATGCTAATGAATTATGATTAGCATGTAATGAGCAGTGAGGATGATCAGATGTTACTTTCATTGCCTTCTTGGTTTTGGTGGGATTTGGCCAGCTCCTTTACCACATACTGTTTTATCAGTAAGGTCTTTATGATCTGTAGTTTGTGCTGACCTCCTATCTCATCCTGTGACTTAGAATGCCTAACGTTTGGGAGTGCAGCCCAGTAGGTCTCAGCCTTATTTAACCCAGCACCTATTCAAGATGGAGTTGCTCTGGTTCAAATGCCTCTGACAAAACCAGCCTTTGATCAACATGATCCAAGATCTAGTCTTCATTGTTGCAAGCTCAGAACGTTGCAAGCTTATCACTGCTTTACAGACTAAGAGGCTCATGGTGGCACAACTCCCCAATTTCTGGCATTTGAATGGTTGCAGGGAAAGCCAAATTGCCATCAGAAGATTGTTTGTTGAGTGTGCCACAAGAACAAAGCAGGTTGAGTCATTGAAGCAGCTGGTGTCGCCAAGCTTAGCCTCCTGTCTCCACTATGAGGAGAGAGTGGCCAAGAAGTCTGGCTCTTGAAGACAGCCTGGGGCTAGAAGACACTGTCTTTCCCATCTTTTTTTTTTTTTTTTTTTTTTCTTTGAGACGAGCTTTCACTCATGTTGTCCAGGCTGGAGTGCAGTGGTGTGATCTTGGCTCACTGCAACCTCTGCCTCCTGAGTTGAAGCGATGCTCCTGCCTCAGCCTCCCAAGTAGCTGGGATTACAGTCATGCACCACCACGCCCGGCTAATTTTGTATTTTCAGTAGAGACGGGATTTCTCCATTTTGGTCAGGCTGGTCCTTAACTCCTGATGTCGGTGATCTGCCCACCTTGGCCTCCCAAACTGCTGGGATTACAGGCGTGAGTCACCATGTCCGGTTGTCTTTCCCATCTTTTCTGTTTACTGTGGGGCAGGATTTGGAGGCAATAGAAATGGGGTAAGTCACTGCTTTTCCTTGCCTCAGTTTCAGCCCCTGTAAAGTGGGAGTGATCTATCATTTACATTTGCTGGCTGATGTAAACCATCTGCCATGATGTTATCAAGAATATTTCCTTTATTTTTTTACATTTTGGTGTGTTTATGTGCTGGCTATGTAATCTACTAGTTTACTCCAAGTGTACCCTGCTTAGATCAGGGGCCTTTGGTTCATTCCCTTGCAAATAACCCTTACTTAATTTTTAGTTGAAGTACCTTTAGTGCTTGTTGACAATCTGCCCATGTTCCCCTTATTTAATTCTCAGTCATACAACCTGCTCAGACTTTCCAGAGCTTGAGATGATCCAGGCAAGGAGGTGAAGAGATCTGATGGCTCTGGAAGAGTCAACATTCTGGGTACTTAGAGAATGGATATACATTGTAATATTTACTCCTGCCATCCATTTTAGCAGGTACCATGCTTTCCTTGAGTCTCCTTTTGTGGGAGAAAAAGTACACAAATCTGAGACACTAATTGGAGGGGCACTCCACTCAGACACAACAATATATAACACAAATTGGAACATAACCTTATGCGTTTCTTAGGTTGCATATTGTTTATGAGAAAGTATTCATTAGTAGGCATTTTGATGATAAGGAATTAATATTAGAAAGGAAAAAACTTTGCAGGCAAACAGAAACAGTTTTTATTTTTTTTATTTTTGTTAACCTCAATTGACATCTAGGAATTTGATGGTTATCTTAAAGAAAGCTGGTTTAAAAGCCCAGCCGTTTGTATATACAGTTTCCCCATTAGTCAAACTAATTGCTTGAGAATTTAGCTACTAATCTCCCATTTTCTTCTTTCCTGAAACCCCCTTTAGGGTCCCCAGAGGGATTTAGATTCTCCTCCGGTGAGTAAAAGTTAGATCAATTGATATTTTCAAAGCAGAGATGCCAATCTTGCCTATGGAGAGTCCAAGATGGTCTGAAAATCTATTCTCTGTTTTCCATCCACGCTTCAGGACAGCATTTTACGAAGTGAAGGACACTTCCTTATCCCTGGAGGTACCCTCTCCACTTTAGCTGGCACCTACACAAGGCATTAGATAATACTGACACATCATAAGACAATGATTTTCTTTCCAATTCTCTTTCTACATTTCTGAATATGTCTAGGAGAAATGATCCATGTGATGCCAGTACATAGTGTTAATCTCTTTCCAGGGTTGCCAAATTTAGCAAATAAAAATGCAGGACATCTAGTAAAATTTGAATTTCAGATAAATAATAAATATACTTCTAGTATAAGTGTGTCCCAAATAGTGCACAGGGCATACTTGTACATAAAAAGTACCTGCTGTTTATGTGAAGTTCAAATTTAACTAGGCATTTTGTATTTTATCAGGCAACACTTCTTTCTGATTTCTCTTAATGTCTCCTTTTAAGCAAAGATTGGGCAGACATCAGGCTTAGAATCTATTGCCAGCAATGATATCAAATTAAAATTTAATAATAAAGTTTTATTTTCATGCTGTTGATTTTTACAGGTACCTTTTAATTCAGAGAAAATTTCCCCCGTTATTTACTTAGTGTAGTGCATTTAAAAATAAAGTTAATTTTAAAATAAGTTAAACACTAAAAAGTGAATGGATTAAAAAAGTGTTAGTATAGGATGAACTTCAATGTGGCTAAAAATTACTGATGATGGGACATACTTCTTTCCCTTTGCTGCGAATAGACTTAGGTTGTATATAAACCTGGGGTAAAATATAGTCCTTGGAGATTTGAAGAATGCCTTTGATTCCCTATAGATTTTTATAATTTAGGGAGGGAGAAGAACCCTAAAGAGCTGTGTTTGTTTCGTTTGTCTCAGGACACAATCACATTTTCAGCTGGCATGGTTACATGTGTCCATAGTCCCAGCTACTCAGGAGGCTGAGGCTCAAGTGTGAGCCCAAAAGTTTGAGACTGCAGTGAGCTATGGTCATGCCACTGCATGTTAGTATGGGCAACAGAGTGAGGCCTTTTCTCAAAACAAGCAAACAAACCCTCCAATTTTTGTTCAGACTGTTTTTCTCTATGAATTGTTTTTCGCTTATGTAATAGTTATGATTTCTCTCTAACACTTGTGCTTTCTCTATTAGGAATACTTAATGCTTTCTTCCCAAGTTTTCTTTGTTTAATTGTTCTCAAAGTCAGGGCTCTGACTGGTGCTGGGAGCATGTTAGAAATGAAAATTCTCAGGCCCCACCTCAGACCAGCAATGTCTGTTTAGACAAGGCCTTCATGTGACACTGATGTACCTTAAAGTTTGTGATCAATGACAGATTGGATAAAGAAAGCGTGGTATTTATACACCATGGAATACTATGAAGTCATAAAAAGAACAAGATTATGTCCTTTGTGGCAACATGGATGGAGCTGAAGACCATTATCCTTAGCAAACTAATGCAAGAACAGAAAAACAAATGCCACATGTTCTCTCTTATAAGTGGGAACTGAATGATGAGAACACATAGACACAAAGAGAATGATAGACACTGGGGCCTACTGACGGTGAGAGATCGGGGGAGGAAGGAGACAGGCAGAAAAAATAACTAGGTTTAGCACCTAGGTGATGAAATACTCTGTACAACAAACTCCTGTGACATGAGTTTACCTATATAACATACCTGTACGTGTACCCATGAACCTAAAATAAAAGTGAAAAAAAAAAAAAAAAGGTTGTGATCCACTGTTGTCATTCATACATACAGGCATAGCTACAAAGCAACATCTCTTTTGAAGCATTTCCTGCTTCTTTTAGCTGGAAACGTTCTCTTTCTTATCCGAATTGCCATAGCAGTTCATTTGAGTTCCCTTAGAGTATTGTGACACTGCAGTTATTTGCAGGCAGTATTGACTGTTTCACCGTAAGCTCCCTAAGAAGAGAAGCTCTCTCTCTCTCTCTATATATATATGTATGTATACTTACAAATTTATATATGTTATTAATAAATTATATGTACAAATATATATAATTTATAAGTATATATACAAATAAATTGATAATTATTACATTTACAAATTTATATAATGTATATGTAAATTATATATAATTATAAATGTATATAATATATATAAATTATATACAATTATAAATGTTTATGTGAAATTTATATATAACATTTGTAAGTATAAATTATATAAACAAATATATTGAACTTGTCAAATATCAGAACTTTTTCTGGCAAAGGATTTTTAAAAATTAAGAGAGCTTACACATATGAATTATTAAGGGAAGAAAATCACTACGTTCTTATTCATCTTGAGCTAAAGATACAAAAAAGGCAGGATGCAAAAGAAATGTGAATAACCATAGACAAAAATATGCAGCCTCACTGGTACATAAATTAAGGTAAATTGCCATACGAATAAAGAGGCATGTTAGCTGTAAAATTCACAAAGATGTAAAAATAGTATGTTTAGATTTGGCAAGAATGCAGAAAAATAAACATTAATGTAGCACTGAAGAGGAGTTTAAGTTATATTTGTATCTATCCCATAAAGAATCATTATGGAAAGTAATTTGGAAGAATAATGTAGAGAGCCTAAGTAAAGTTCATACTCTTTGACACAGTAATTTTTCTTCTTGGGGGAAAAGTCAGAAATGCATATGACTATTTATATACAAATATGTTCAATACAACTTTATTTATAAATATTAAAAATGTGGGAATGGAATGCATGCCAAAAGTGGTTAAATTATGTCCAGTAGAAATGACAGAACATCTGTAGCCATAAAAAAACAGTGTTTTCAAAAGAAACTGAATGTCATGGAAAAATTTATTCTTATGTTAAGTGAAAAATAGGAAGATAGACATTTGTATATAAGGAATCATTAGAATATTGTTAAAATGTGTGTGTGTCCAGAAGAGACTAGATCACTAGGTTGATGACATTAGCTCTGAAGAGTAGAAAGTCCTGTTACTGTGAGGTGCTGGATCCGTTTATTCTCTCCTAGACTTGGGATTTTATTGTTCATCCTTCCCTTATATTTTCAAAAGTTTCTACAATGTAAACTTTATATTTAGTAAGTTACATTTAGTAAGTTCTACATATAAAACTTTTACTTGTTTCTGTTGAAAAGTACAGAAGGCTACTTTTGGGCATGGTGGAGTAACTCATACTGAACTCGCCTTCCTATCATCAGTAACTATAAAAAGCAATGAAATATGTAAGATAGCTGTTTCTAGATATTGGGGAGCATTTGGCACAGGGCCGTGATCCTTTTGGAAAGGAATACTCTTTTTTTTTTCTTTAGAGATGAGGTCTCACTCTGTCACTATCATAGCTCCCTACAGCCTTGAATCCTCTCATTTCAGCCTCATGAGTAGACAAGACTATAGGTGCATACCATCAGGCCTGACTAATAATAATTTAAAAAAATGTAGAGAAGGGATCTTGCTATGTTGCCCAGGCCAGTCTCAATCTCATGGACTCGAGTGATCCTCACACTTTGAAATCATAGAAAAAGAAAAACCAGATGAGACAGAAAAATTATTTTAATAACTAATGGCTGAAAATTTCCAAATTTGATGAAAATTGTTAGCCTATGGACCCAAGAAGCTTAGTGAACACAAAGCCAGATACATACAAAAAAAGGCACTTACACGCATCATAATGAAACTGTTGAGAACGAAAGATAAACAGAAAATCTTAGAAGCATACAGAGAAAAATAACATATTACACACAAGGGAAAAGGATATGAATGGTCTCTGATTCCTAATTGGAAACAATAGCATCTAGAAGAGAGTAAAATGGCATTTTTAAAGTGTGTAAAGAAAAAAAGTCAACCTAGAATTTTATATTCAGCAAAAATATTTTTTTAAATTGAGAGTGACATAACATTTTTAGTTAAATGATAGCTAAGCTAATTCTTCACCAAAAGATTTACACTATGACAAATGCTGAAGAAAGTTCTTTGGGCTGATGAAAAATCATACCAAATGAAAACTTAGATCTTCAGGAAAAAAGATCAATAAAAATTATAAGTATATGGATAAACATTAAAAAATTTAAATGAATAAGTGAAAAGTCTATTTTTAAACTGTTCTTTTTTTAAAAGAAGACAACTGATTATTTAAAGCCAAAATAAAAACTTGTATTGGGGGAACTATGTAAGTATATATTAGTATGTATAAAGAGTATATATATGTGTGTATATATTAGTGTGTGTGTGTGTTCGTGTATAGTACACATATACCTATACCTCAAAGGAAGGAGATAAATAGAATTATATTTTTGCAAACTTTGTACATGCTATATAAAGTCAAAACTCTAAATATAGTATTATTTAAGGACTCACAATCTCTAGAAGAACCTCCAGAATAATACAGAGAAGTATAACACAAAATCTAGTGAAGCTAATGAAAGGGAATATTTAAAGTAATAAAAAATAAAATAAAGACTTATCCCAAAAGGAGGCAAGCAGACTAAGGGAAGGATAAAAATAGATGGGCCTAATAACAAGATGTATCCTTAAATCTAACAACATAAACAAATAAGTTGAAAGTAAATGGTCTGAAGAGTCCAAATAAAAGACAGTGATTGTTAAACTTATTTTTTAGCAAGTGGCAACAAGAACCAACATATGTCTATGAGAGATTCCCTATAAATATGAAGAAAGAGGTAAGTTGAAAATAATAGTGTAGAAAAAGATATACCATAAAGACATTAAGCTCAAGGAAATTCTTGTTGCTGTACTACTGTCAGATTAAATAGGCATCAGTCTTAGGAATGTTATCAGAAACATAGACACTTCATAATAAGAGTGTCAACTCGTTAGAAATAACAACTCTTTTTTTTTTCCTCTTTGAGACAGAGTCTCACTCTGTTGCCCAGGCTGGAGTGCAGTGGTGCGATCTCGGCTTACTGCAACCTTCGCCTCCTGGGTTCAAGCAATTCTGCTGCCTCAGCCTCCCAAGTAGCTGGGATTACAGGCGCCCGCCACCATGCCTGGCTAATTTTTTTATTTTTAGTAGAGATGGGGTTTCACCATGTTGGCCAGGCTGGTCTCGAACTTTTGACTTTGTGATCTGCCCACCTCAGCCTCCCAGAAAGAAATAACAATTCTAAAATTGTATGCAACCAATAACGGTGCTTCAAAATACACATAGAAAAGAAGTGACAAAACAAAAACGAGGAACAGAAAAACCCACAATCCTAATTGAGAAGTTAGCATATTTCGTGGTGTAATTCACAGGACAAATAGATGATTTGTAAATCAGTAACGATATAGAAGATTAGAACAAGATTATTATAAACCTAATTTAACTTGCCATTAATAGACTACTATAACAACAAAATACACATCGTTGTAAAGTACACATGGAAGTTCACCAAAATAGACCATATACTGGTCTCAAATAAACTACATCTCAGTAAAACACAAGAGACTTAATTTTTTTGTACCATGTGCTCTGATAACAAAGGAATTAAATTAGAAATAATAATAAGCTATTTAAAAAATGAAAAATCCTAATGACCAGTGGTGATCTTTTTTTCATATCTTTGTTGGCAGCATAAATACCTTCTTTTGAGAAGTGTCTGTTCATATCCTTTGCCCACTTTTTGATGGGGTTGTTTTTTTCTTGTAAATTTGTTTAAGTTCTTTGTAGATTCTGGATATTAACCCTTTGTCAGATGGATAGATTGCAAAAATTTTCTCCCATTCTGTAGGTTGCCTGTTCACTCTGATGATAGTTTCTTTTGCTGTGCAGAAGCTCTTTCATTTAGTTAGATCTCATTTGTCAATTTTTGCTTTTGTTGCCATTGCTTTTGGTGTTTTCATCATGAAGTCTTTGCCCATGCCTGTGTCCTGAATGATATCACCTAGGTTTTCTTCTAGGGTTTTTATGATTTTAGGTCTTACATTTAAGTCTTTAATCCATCTTGAGTTAGTTTTTTGTATGAGGTATAAGGAAGGGGTCCAGTTTCAGTTATCTGCATATGGCTAGCCAGTTTTCCCAACACCATTTATTAAATAGGGCATCCTTTCCCCATTGCTGGTTTTTGTCAGGTTTGTCAAAGATCAGATGGTTGTAGATGTGTGATTTTATTTTTGAGGGCTCTGTTCTGTTCCACTGGTCTATGTATCTGTTTTGGTACCAGTACCATGCTGTTTTGATTACTGTAGCCTTGAAGTATAGTTTGAAGTCAGGTAGTGTGATGCCTGCAGCTTTGTTCTTTTGCTTAGGATTGTCTTGGCTATATGGGCTCTGTTATTGTTCCATATGAAATTTAAGGTAGATTTTTTTTTTCCTAATTCTGTGAAGAAAGTTAGTGGTAGGTTGATGGGGATAGCATTGAATCTACAAATTACTTTGGGCAGTATGGCCATTTTCACACTCCTGATTTTTCCTATCCATGAGCATGGAATGTTTTTCCATTTGTTTGTGTCCTTTCTTATTTCCTTGGGCAGTAGTTTGCAGTTCTCTTTGAAGAGGTCCTTCACATCCCTTGTGAGTTGTAGTCCTAGGTATTTTATTCCCTTGTAGCAATTGTCAAAACCACAATGAGATACCATCTCACACCAGTTTGAATGGCGATCATTAAAAAGTCAGGGAACAGCTGATGCTGAAGAGAATGTGGAGAAACAGGAATGCTTTTACACTGTTGGTGGGAGTGTAAATTAGTTCAGCCATTGCGGCAGACAGTATAGCTATTCCTCAAGGATCTAGAACCAGAAATACCATTTGACCCAGCAATCCTATTACTGGGTATATACACAAAATATAAATCATTCTACTATAAAGGCACATGCACACGTATGTTTATTGCAGCACTGTTCACAATAGCTAAGACTTGGAACCAACCCGAATGCCCATCAATGATAGACTGGATAAAGAAAATGTGGCACATACACAGCATGGAATATTATGCAGCCATAAAATAGGATGAGTTTATGTCCTTTTCAGGGACATGGATGAAGCTGGAAACCATCATTCTCAGCAAAGTAACACAGGAACAGAAAACCAGACACCCCATGTTCTCACTCATAAGTGGGAGTTGAGCAATGAAAACACATGGACACAGAGAGGGGAACCTCACACACTGGGGCCTGTTGGGGGGTGGTGGGCTAGGGGAGGGATAGCATTAGGAGAAATACCTAATGTAGATGATGGGTTTGATGGGTACAGCAAACTGCCATGGCACGTGTATACCTATGTAACAAACCTGCATGTTCTGCACATGTATCCCAGAACTTAAAGTATAATAAAAAATAAAAATAATAAATTAAAAATTCAGAAATTGAGCATCATATTTTTATGTAACAAATTTGATTAAGGATAAAAAAAGTTATAAAATATTTTGACCTGAATGATAAAAATAAAACATATCTAAATTTGTGAGATGTTCCCAGAGCATGCTAGATGGACGTTTATAGCTTTATGTGTTTATATTGGAAAAGGAAAAAAAAAAAAGATCTAAAACTCAATGGTCTCATTTCCCACCTTAAAAAGGTAGAAAGAGAAGATAAAATTAAACCCAAATTAAATGAAAGAAAAGAAATATTGAAGACAAGAGCAGAAATTAATGCGAAAAAGACAAAAATGGAGAAAATTTACAAAGTCAAAAGTCACCTCCAGGATGATTAAGAAAAATAGAAACCATAAGTCAAAAATACTGAGAATGAAAAAGGATAACAAAAGGAATATGAACATTATTACTATAAATTTCATACAACTTTCATAAAGAAATAGACTAGCTGGATAACTACCCCATGAAGAATACTTAAGGTATGAATGGACTCACTGGTGCATTTTATCTGATGTTTAAGGAAGAAGTATTATCAATCTTATACAATATCTTTCAGAAAATAATAAAAGAGGGAGCATTTACAATTCGTTTTTTAAGGCCAGCATAACTCAGAGAGAAAAATCTGATAAAGTTATTTTAAAAAAATTATAGAGTAATATTACTCATGAATAGAGAAAAATATCTTCTAAAACATGAGCAAATCAAGTTCAATAATATATAAAAAGGATGATGTGTAATGACCAAGTGGGGTTGATTTCAGGAATGTAAGATTCCTTTAAATTTTATTAATATATCTATCAATGTATGTAACCACATTGATAACATAAAGGAAAGAAAGCATATGATCAACTGAACAAGTTTAAAAAGAAAGCATTTGGCAAAATACAGCAATGATTTTATAATAATTCACAATAAAAACATAACAAACTGTAATAAAGAAAAAAACTTCCTCAATTTGGTTAACAGTGTTTGCGAAAAACCTACAGAATTAATGCTTCCCCTCTAAGATCAAGCATAAGGCAAGAATGACCACTCTCAACAATTCAATATTGTGCTAGAAGTCCTAGCTCATGCAATAAGGTAAGAAAATAAATAAAAGAAATATTAAAAGATTGGAAAGGAAAAAGTAAAACTATCTTTATTTTCAGACAGTATAATTGTTTACACAAAAATCCTAATGAATCTCTAAGACAATTAATACAGTTAATAAGCAAATTTATTAAAGTTGGAGGATACAATGTCAATATACAAAACTCAATAAAATTTCTATGTACTGGCAACTATCAACAGAAAAATAAAACTAAAAAAATAAAATTTGCAATGAGATCAAAAACATTTAGAAATATCTTTAACAAAAATATTATAACATTTGTATACTAAATATGGTATATAAAATATTTCTGAGAGAAATTGATAAAGCCCTAAATAAATACAGAGATATAAAGAGACATACCATGTTCTTAGGTCAGTAAACTTAGTACAGTCAAGATGTCCATTCTCCCCAAATTGATCTCCAGATTTAACATAATCTCAAATGAAAATCTCAATAGGCTTTTTAATAGAAATTGACAAATCAATTTTAAAATCTATCTGGGAATGTAAAGGACTATTAATAGCTAAAACAATCTCAAAAACAAAAAAGGTAGAGGTTTTCAACCATCTTGTTTCAAGTCATACTATAAAGTTACAATAATAAAGACAGCATGATATTTGTATAAAGGTAGACAACTGGACAAATGGAACAAAATAATGTGCAGAAATGGATTTACATATATTTGGTTGGTTAGATTTTGTGCAGCATCTGAATAAGCCTATAGAAAAACTTGACACCCCTACCTCACACCATTGACAAAAATTAATTTGAGATGTATTATAGACTTAAATGTAAAACCTGAAACTTTCTAGAGTAAAAAATAGGAGTATATCCTCTTAACTTTGAGGTAGGAAAATGACTTTTTTTGAGGGAGAAGGAGGAGTTATGAAGACTAGCACCAAGTTAAATATATCTGTCTCAAGTTATTTCAATTCGTTTAGCTAAACTTTCAAATAAGTTCCTGGGATTTTGATTTTGTCATTTATGTGATTTGTGTAGTGCTTTAAAAAAAACACACACAAGGAAACATTTAAAAAGTAGAAAGAATTCCTGCTTTGCAGTCAGGAATATGTGGGTTCAAATACAGACTCCACTTTTAGCCACTTAATAATGAGCAAGTCACTTAATCTCAGAGCTTCACAGGATTATTTTTGACATGTAAGCAAAATAATGCACATAAAGTGGCTCTCACATAAGAAACAGATAATAAGTACTCAAATATTACTTCCTTTCCTCACCTTCTTTACCTGGTCCCAAATGTTGGCATCCCCAGGCTGATACACAGATATCAGCATGAATAAATTAGGCAGTTAAGGGCACAGTTTCTGGAATTAAGCTCTTTGGGTTGATGTCCTATGTGGGACAAGTTTTATTTAATTTTTCTGTGCTTCAGTTTCCTTATGTGTAAAATACTGAATTAACTCACAAGGTTTTTATGAGAAATTGGACAATCTGTATAATGTGTTCAGCACAGTGGCAGAGCATATGGTCAGTGCTGAGAAGATGTTAGCTACAATTATATGACGTGAACATCTTCAGATGTTAAATAGCACCCCACCCTGATTGTGGGATAGAGAAAATATGTTCTTTGGACCTCAGAGAGCAGTTTGGGTCATGGAGATACCTCACCTATTCAAAACCACACTTTCTATGTTCCCAATGCCAATAAGAACCTGGAGCACATGCCTCGTAGAACCCAGAACAACAAGGTCATTTTACTTAGTCCATGTGACAGATGAATTATGATCATTTCTCATGTCCTCCTCTCTGGGTCAGGATAAATTACACTTTATTCTTGTTATCTTCATGGGGTCAGTCTGTGACATAGCCTCTTAAAGTCACATGGTATTGAAACATTAAGACAAGTAACAGCTGTGAGGAAGATCCACTATCAAACCAGAGGCTGGGCATTCTCAGTCTCAGTCTTCCTCCTTGACCATGCTGGGAAGGAAGACCATTTGTAGAATATTCCTTGTCTACATCTATCTGATGATGCATTTGCTAGCTTTAAAGATATAAATGTGAACAGATACCTTGTCTCTGAGTGGGGCTTTGTATAAACAAAAAGAGACTCATTGGATATCCAAAAATCAAAGCAAAATTTATTTATACCCCAGAGGGAATAAGAAAGGACTTCTAGCTCAGTAGTAAGTTACAATTCTCAGCACTCTAGGCAGAAGAATGAAGACATTTCCAGTGACGGTGGGTGTGTTGTATTCTGGCAGCCTCTGGGTCTCTTAGAAGTGATAGGTTCTCCTTGTCTGTTCTGCAGAGGGTCATCCGTTCAGCCAGTAATATCCAGTAGACACAGCCATGATGACATGGCTCAGAGAGAGGGTGTGAAGATTCTTTCTTTGATGGCATGGACTTCGTAGTCATAGATTTTATGGAGAGGGGCTGAACATTCATAGATCAGTCCACAAAAGCATAAGTAACCCACTTATGCTTTCTAATTATCCCTCTTAAAACCCATAATATATGCAATTCAGACCTAATGTTTGGATCTGGTAACATGCCTGAGTATAGTAGATACTCAACAATTGAGCATTCTTTTTAACTTTGTCTGTAGGACATAATATTTCCCCAGAGAATACACTTTCTATGATTCTTCCCATTCTGTTACCAGGAAGATAATTAACTGGTAAGGCCTTGAGGAAGAAGCTGGCATAAATATTATGAGGGTGTCAGTGGTCCTATAAAACAAGTTAGACACTAGGTCTTCTTAGTTAAGAGTCTTTTGGTTATAAGCAACTGAAATCAGTTTGAACTACAAGAACTTGGAAGGGGGGCATTGTATTTTAAGCCTAGGGAATATTTAATGGTTCTCAAGGGTCAGGAAAGAGCTACCATCAGGCTCAAACTTGAACCTGACATGTCATCAGGATGGTCTCCATCTCTTGTCTTTGCTGCTGTCTTTGTATTTAGTCTTTCCCTCTTTCTTGCTGTAGTCTGACTGTCTTTACCAAATCACAACTGAAAATGGCCATCCATTTGTGTACTGTGATAACTGGGCAGCCTGAAGCTGGGGTCTCTTAGTGTCTATTCTATAGTCCCAGGAAAGAAATCTTAGCCTTCTCTGGGTCACATACCACCTGTGTTCTAATCCATCTCAGCCAGGGGCCCAATGTCATTGCCAGATGGATAGAGGGTATGAAAAAGGATAGGCCCCAGAAGATTATGTAGCCCAATTGATGGCTATTCCATCAACAATACTGGTGGTTCAGATGGTCCTCCCCTTCTTTGGGAATACCATAAAGCGTTGAAAAAGGACCCAAATATTGCAAAAAAGCCTCAAGGATACACTTTCATAAGAGACTAATTAAAGATGCAATTAAGTTAAGGGACTTAGGGCTTGGCCTTGTTGCCGGGACAATTCATGCATGGTGTCAGAACATCCTGTCAATTAGTTCCATAAACTGTGCCCTCCTCTTCACCCCCATGGCCATCACCTCCTTTAAAGTTCTTATCCGCTCCTACGTCAGCTACTCAATGGCCAAACTATTTGGTCTTCCTACCTTATGGACTCCTTGTTGCCACTCTAGACCATTTCCTGTAATGCTGTCATTACAGTCCTAAAATTCAAACCTGGCCATGCTGCCTTCCTTCTTGAAAATGTTAATGTCTCCAGTAGCCCTAAGAAGTCCATAGGCTCCATTCTGTTATTCAAGATGCCAACCAATGGTTTTGACCTCACTTCCTGTGAAGCTCTTCCTCATCATGAACATCACCTAGAAGGTATGTCCTTTATTTGTTCAACTCAGTTAGCGGGAAAGACAATGGAGTCATATCCTATCCTTGTGTTTAAGTCTCCACTCCACCACTAACCAGCTCTGTGCGAGTGGGCAAGGCACTGACAGTTTCAGGCTTTGGTTTCCTCCTGAAAACTAAACATAAAACCCACACATAAGTTTGCATGAAGAATAAAAATGAGATAATTTATATAAAGTGCTTAAAATGATGTATGGAATGCAGTAAGTGTGCAGTAAATATTACCTATCATCATCAATATCTTCATCACCATCATCACCATCACCATCAATAAGATTAATATTATGATAAAACAAGCCACCATTTTGATTTCTAGAATGCAAATTCCCTTAAATTATTGATTTTTCCATCTCAGGCACTTCTCTGAAGCCAGGTGGAACACATTGTTTGAATAAATGGCCAAAAGGAAGATGGGAACTTCAAAATAAGGGATAAAATGCTGCTTTACTAATGAGCTCTTAACCACACCTCCTGCAGAGGCACCTAAAAGATAAGACTATGGTCCTCTTAGAAATAATGTCTTCCCCCACCTCCCGCAGAGGAGAAGGGACATTCCAGGCCTTGGCCTTGGGCTGTCCACACAGGATTCCAAAGGCAGAGGGCATGAGCCTGAGACAGCTGCCACCAGGTTTCTGAACGGGGTTTTGAGCTGTAGCCCACAACTTGGCCCCAGTGACCTGCCACTGGGGAGGGATGTGGCAACCTCGTAATTCATTACCAGTTGGAAATAGAACATCATTGAAGAGATAAGGGCAACAATAGCTTTTCTATCCAGTGATAAATTACTAACAGTCGCATTATTTTCTCTTATTTATATATGGGTCTCTTTATTGAATTTAGTGGGAGATAAATAAACGATCTGCCAAGCGTCTGGTTAATATTACTTCTCAGGGGCTCGTTTTAGGCCCAACTAGACTCCTACTGATAACATCTGTAAGCTTTTCAGGAGGGAGAGACATAACATTTGTTTCTGACAAGAACCCTCTGTTTGCCTTATCTGTTTCATTTGAGAGTCCATCGACCCCTCGCTTCTTTGGTTAAAATGAACTCTTTCCAGCCAAGGAGGAGTTCTTGAACTTGACTCTCACCACACAATGTGACTGGGTGCCCCAGCTGCAAATCTGAGGACCTCTGTCATGCACAACCAGACTTAGTACTTCCTGTTGGTGTTCAGGAGATGGTGAGAGACAGGGAGCTGAATTTCTCCCCTTAAAATACATTAAGACAAAAATTCAGCTTTCTGATCTGAATATTCCTGCCTGGCCTAAATGGAGAGTCTTTTTCTTTTAACCACAAGGTTTAAATTTTTTTTTTAATGCGAAGAGATGTTAATACACAGTGATTTGGAAATACATAAATGGTCTGCAGCAATGAAGGTAAACCTTAAGCCATAATTAAAAAAAAAAAAATAACCCCAAGCTTCCACTAGCCTGCTGCAATAGGACTGCAAACTCAGAGACCCTCTTTATTTTTTAGATCCACCATTCTAATGCTCTGGCTCTTGAGGCCTTGTATTGAAGGCATATTTCTATACGTGTCTGAGCTGCTTCTACTCCCTCTCTGTAAGCGGTGTTAGAGGTAACAGTCTCTGGAAACCTTTCTCTGATCTTAGGTCTGTGTTTCCAAATACCCAGTTGCTCTGCCCAGGGCCCTCAGGATGTTAGCACACATCACCCAGTATTGCTGTGTTTACTTGGCTCTTTCTTATTCCAGGCAGCAAGTTCCTGGGGGACATATCATCACATTTTCTGTCTACCTTCAGAGTTCAGTAGAGAGATTGGCGTCGAGTAGGTGCTTACTCATATTTCTAGGTCACGTTTCTTTATTACAAAGTCTAATGGGACACTGTTCCTTTCCCTTGAGTGCTGGTCTCTGTTTTTTTTTTTTTTTCTTTCTGTCTTTGGTATTTATTATTTGAGAAATTTCTGCCTCTGGTATTGTTATTATTTGAGAACTATATCTCCCTCCACCCCCAACAAACTGTAAGTTCTGTGAGAGCAGAAGTTGTGTCTGTATGTATACATGGTTTCCCTTAATGTCTGGCACAGTGCTTGGCACTTAGATGGCACTCAATATATGTTTACCAACTAACTGTATGAAAGGCATTTGGGGCCAAGGACTTTGGGGTCAAGGCTTGTGTGTGTGGAGGAACATCACAGTGCTGCATAGACCACACGTCTGAGTCAGGCCTGATTGAAACTGCAGCCCCAATACAGCCCTTGGGTGTTGGGGAATGGCCCTTAGCTTCTCTGTGATGTGGGCCCGGGTGAGGCTCAGGAAGAGGCTCTATGCCTGGGTGACTCACAGATTGTGTGGTCTGTGCTACATAAATGAGAGAGTTGGCTGGAAAGAAGCGGTTGTGTTTTTATGGCAACAAGGCATGTCTCTGGCCCCTTCAGTTCTGCTCATTCATCTGATGGAGGTCTTCAGTGGACTTTCCTTGTTCTAACCGTCTCTCTTTCTTGGGTCCCTCCTCATCTGGTCCTATGTGGCTCATTCATATTCTCTCTCTCTCACCTTTTCTGCCCTTCCTTTTTTCCTCTGGTCGAACCAGGGTCCCACTTTCCAGGTGGGATTGGAAAAACCAGGAAAATTCCTTGAAATGAAAGGGGATGGGGAAGAACATGGGAGTCTGACAACAGTTGATGTAGCAGCAGGGTCTACGTCTTCCCACCCCTTCAGCATGCTGAATTTTGTCTACACCTTTCTCCATGTGCTGCACGGAGTGCACCTTCACCGAAGTGCCTCCAGCCCTCCATGGGCATGCTCCCTGTCTTGCTCTGAAATCCCTGAAGGTGCTCTAGCTAATGAGCTGACTTCTGGCTAAAATTCAGCTTAAGCTCTGAAATCAGTTTGAGTTACAGTCACTCTGTTCTTTATTTTGGCATTTCTGTAACCCAAACATTTTATTTGTTTAAAGAGGCAGATGTGAAAAAAATGCCTTCTCACTCTACCCACTGGCCAAGTTTTATCAGAGAGAACAGGCTGACTTACTTGGACTCCTCAGGCCAAACATCAGCTTTAGAGAGCAGAGAAAGCTCTTCCCTGTCTGTGTCTTTCACACACATGTACATGCCCACACATGCACTCAAGGTACATAAGTCTAAAGTATTCAAAAGTAGACTTGATCTCTGTTCTCCAGGTACTAAAAATCTACCAGAAGAAACAGATAATAACTATTTAGCCCCCAGAATGATTTCAGCTAAGTTTTCTCAAATGGAAGCATGTAGTTTCATTGGACTCACAGAAGGTATCCCTATGAAAGTGATACATTAGCTGTGATCTAAAGAATGAGTAGGAATTTACTAGATAGAGAGTGGCACCCAGGCAGAGGGAACAGCATATGCAAATACCCTGTGGTTTAAGGAAGTTCTGTCCCTTGGTATAGACTCTTAGAATATCAAAGTCCATTAAAATCCTCTCATTCAGTTCCTTTATTATACTGATGAATGAAGTAAGGCTCAGAAGGGAAAATGCCTTGTCTTAGATCCCACCGTGAATCAGAAAGATGCATCTCTAGCCTTCACTTAACTCCCCTACCAGCACCCACTGGGTTGATGGTGGAGCCCCTACTGTCAGGATGTGAAGGGAAGGCGGGTTAGGCAGGGGGGCCACTCTGCCTCTGCTCACCAGGGCCCAGAGCCACCAATCAACTGAGAAGTCCTGGTCTTTCCAAATGGAATTCTACCCAACCACAAGCTCAACTTTTTTCTTCTTATTATTTAAATTATTCCTAGATGAGTGCCAGAAGTAGAATGCTTGGGATGAAAATGATGGCATTCCATCATTGCATCATGACTAAGTGATATCACTGAATTTTGGGAAATGAGAATCAGCATCAGGCTGGAGGGAAGAATAGAGCTCACCCCACCTCTACTGACCACCTAAGTCTCTGTTTTCAGCACTTCACTTGTGCATGGCTTTCAGAGGAGTAAAACTATTCTCTGTTAATAGTTTTCTATGTGGCTTGGACTGAAGAGTCATCTGCACTTCCTCACTTGCAGACTTGCTTTTTCCTGTTTGAAAATGAGAGTGAAGGAAATGCAATCCATATTCCATGATAGAAATACAACTCAAACTAACTTAAAGAAAATAAAGGAACTTATTTTTTCTCATAAGTGAGAAATCAAGGTGTTGGATAAAGGGGCCCAGTCTCTGTCAATAGGATTTTCTCCTTTCTCCTGTCTTCTATTTTTATGTGATAGTGCTGCTTTTTCATACATAATTAGAGCTCCTTTCAGGAAATCCAGGAAGATGGCCATAGACAGCTTCAGCCTGTGTTTTTCTTACAGTTCAGGATTCCACAGGAGTAGGGTGCTCCTCTCCCAATGTCCATAGTTTGAACCCCAGGGCACTCTGTGTCCAGCCCTCTTTGGGTCACATGTCTACTCCTGAATGAAAGCACAGTGACCAGAAAAGTAGAATTCTCCTATTGACTTGTCTAGGGCAGGAAAGTGAGCTAATATAATTGAGCTCCACATTGATGTTTCATGAAGATGGAGCAGGAGTTGAGGAAAAATTGGTTCCCCAAAGGAAATGTACAGTCCTCTTATTGGAATAAGGAGAAAGAGGGTTGAAAAGAACACATGTAATCCAGATCCTCATATTCTCCATTTTTAAATAGCATTAAGATGCTCTTGGTGACCCAAGTTAGATTCATTGAGTCACTTTCAAGTCGCTGGCTCATCACCTCCACATTTTATTTTGTTCATTCTAACTTCAGAATCTCTCCGTTTGCCCTGACTGCTGGATCCACTTTCATTTCCAGGTAGATGTGGCTCTCAGAGTGTCGAGGCTGTGGGCAGGTTCCTACTTCTTCCTTCAGTGGATATTTGCTGATGACTTCTCATATCAGGTGTTGGGTATACAGAAGTTAATAAATCTGACAAGGACCCTGCTTGGGGGAGCTTGCATTCTAGCATAGGAGGCAGGTGTGAAATAAACATGTGGGCAAATACACAGACACTTGGCATTATAGGTGATGGCAAATGTGATTGAGGAAAAGGAGAGGGTAAAACCAGCTATTTATAACTACTGATATATACAAATAGATGAATCCCACAGACATAACATTGAGTGAAGGAAGCCAAACATGAAAGAATGCTTACTGTATGATACTATTAATATGAAGTTCAAAAACAGCCAAAACTGCTCTATAGCAATAGAGGTCAACATAGTGGCTTCATTTAGGACAGGTATAAGCTGGGAAGAGGAATGAGGATCTGAGATACTGGAAATTTTCTATATTTTTATGTGAGTAGTGGTTTCATTTGCATAGATAGATAGATAGACAGCATCTACCCACTGTTTAATAGCACCATGGAGTCAAGCATCCATACCTACATTTGAAAAGATGGCACCCCAGGGAAAGCCAGTGGTATACTGAACCAGGTTCTACTCTACCACAGTGGACAACAGTGGTATTACTGCATGATCTGGGCCTGTTTCCACATCTACCTGCCTCCTACTCTCCCCCTTGTTTCTTCTAACTCAGATCACGAGCATTTTTGCTTTTCTTAAGGAAAGTCCAGTTTATTTCCACCTCACTGTTCCTTCTTCTTGTAACATCCTTTTTTTCTGATCTGTGTATGATTCTCTCTGATGATACTTTCAGATCTCAAGTAGTTCATCTTCAGAGTGATCTTCCTTGACATCCTCTAAAAGTTACATCCCCTTACTCCCAATTCTAGCATCCTACCTAAGGCGATGTTATTTATTTATTTATGTTACTTGCTTGATTGCAAGTCCCATGAAGGCAGAGATTTCATTTAATTTGATTTTATCCCCAGAGACCAGGAGATTTGCTAAGCAATAGTAGAGACTTTACATATATTTGTAAACTGGATTAATGAAGGAAAGGATTTAAACCAATGTGTAACATGGTTATAGTTACATTTACAAAAAAATGAATATATCTCATTTTTGTTGGAAGTAATTGTGAATATTTATACCATTATTAATCTACAGCAGTCTACCCTCTGGCCAAAGTGATTTCCATTTATCCCATAAGCAAATTACACCCAACTCCTTTAAAAACTTATCAAACGTCATGCAATTACAGCATTGGACTCAAAGTCAAGCATCTTATGTTCTGCATCTTGTCCAGTAACAGATGAGGCATTTGGGGCATGGCTCCTTGACTGAGGGTTTTCCTGAACTAGAGAAATGTGACTGAAATGACTAGCTGTGTGCTTACCTCACACCTAATATGTAATGATGAGGCCGGCACATCTGATAAGAGAAACAGATATCACTGTTCAAAATGGGGAGGAAATGGAAGCACATAGCAGGCACCGGTAGGTAGTGATTCTGAAATCCAGCCAGGTACCTGCTCCCAGCTTTTCCTACTCTAGGGTTGGATAATTATTTTTGAGTAGGATCTCTTTATACTTTCATTTCTTTTTTTTTAAATTATATATTTTAGAGACAGAATCTTGTTATGTTGCCCAAGTTGGTCTTGAACTCCTGGTCTCAAGGGATCATCTTGCCTCAGCCTCCTGAGTAGCTGGGGCTGTAGATGCAAGCCACCATGCCAGCTCTTTATACATTCTAGGAGTGGTTCATAGTCCATTGTTCCCCTTTAATTCTGGGCTCTTACCTATATCCTCTGAAAAGTTTTTATTTTTGTCTTAATAAATATCCTACTGCAGCTTAGTAGCTTTCTCAGCATACCTTTGTTCTGTAGGAGGAACCAAAAGCCTCTTTATATCTTCTACTATCTTAATCTTTTTTAGTCCAAGCTGCCAATGTTGTCACTAATCTAATGTGTTTAAAATTTCCTAAAACTTGATTTGGTTTACTCCAAACATCAAAAATCACATCCCTAATTCTTTTTGATATAAACTGTATCTGTTTTGGGCTAAATATGGGCCTACTGTGTGATAGAACCTTAAATTCTTAAAATGCTTTTTTTTTTTTTTGTAGTAGAGCAGATGAAAATTTACAAACTTAATCTTTCAAAGGTCTTAACTCAGAATCTTACAGTCACAAGTTTGACTTGATCTTGGATACAGGGCTTACTTCCTGAAATATAGAGTTGTTTTTACCAGTTGTGGAGACTGGGAATGAATGGCATTTTTATTTGTTTAATGCAGTAAGTCCTTGGTCTTCTGTATTTTCTTCTAATTCTGCTTGAAAACTAAATAGTTCCTTTCTTCCTCTTTTTTTTTTCTTTTACCTTGTCAGACACTGCTAGCAAAATCAGTTGGTCCTTTCAAATTTCTGTTTTGTGATTCCTTTAGCCAGATCTATGAGTTCATTAGGTATAATTTCTATCTTTCAAGTTACTGCACATGACACTTTTGCTAATATTTCTATCACAATATAACATAGTTACCCTTCTCTTAGCCTCCGACAGTCCCTTCACTTTTCCCCAAGCCTCTGCTTACTAAGGGGTTCCAAAGCCAATGCCACATGTTTTAAATTTTGTTGTGGGTACATTCCACTTCTGGTACCAATTTCTGTTTCAATTACTTATATCTGCATAGCAAATGACACAAAACTTTATGGTTGAAAACAATAATTTATTGTATTTTTTAAGAGTCTCTGTGTTGGCTTGGCTCAGCTGGGTGGTTCTTCTGTTGCTGTGATCTGGGATTAGTTATGTGGGTGCAGTCACCCAGCAGCATGTCAGGGGCTGGAGGGTCTCAGATGGTTCTAATCACAAGTATGAGTCATTGGAGGTGACTGTCAAACTGTTGGCTGGGTTTTTCTCTTCATGCTGTTTCTTATTGTTCAGTTGTCTATCTCTGGCTTTCATGTATTGTGGCTGGAGCATTTGATGAGAGCAAAACCAGAAACTGCAAGGCCTTTATTTTCCCAGATTGCTTTACCAATGGCCTATCATTAAAAGCCACACAGTGTTACTTATGCCACACTCAAAGCATGTTCACAAAGCCAGTCCAGATTCAGGGGTAGGAAAATAGTCTCTAATTCTTGATGGAAGGGGCAGCAAAGTCACATTGCAAAGGATTATGGACAAAAGGACGTGTGATTCATTGAGAGCTCTTAGTATACTTCACCACACTAGCTTAAATGGGAGGAACAGATTATAATGTCAGAGTAGAAGCAAAGAAACCGGAGAGTACATCGCTTATTTTTGATGCAGGAGATATTCATGCTTGAGCCTAGATAAAGAAATGGATAGACTAAAAGTATTTATATCTAAATATCTTCAATGTCTATCTTCTTCAATTCTTATTTCCCATAACTAGCAACATTATTCTTTTAAAATCAAACTGGGAGCATGATATGTCTTTAACCCTGTCCCTTGAATGAGTTTCTTTTTTTTTTTTGTAGGTTAAAAAAATTTAATATTTTTGAGAATAAGAAGATAATTCAATCTGCTACATCTCATACATTATCACAGGCATGAAGGTGTTGTAGAAATACTTGTACTAATCCTGGAAATGTCCCTGACTCTTTTTTTTAAATTTTATTTTATTATACTTTAAGTTTTAGTGTACATGTGCACAACGTGCAGGTTTGTTACATATGTATACATGTGCCATGTTGGTGTGCTGCACCCATTAACTTGTCATTTAGCATTAGGTATATCTCCTAATGCTGTCCCTCCCTCCTCCCCCCACCCCACAACAGGCCCTCGTGTGTGATGTTCCCCTTCCTGTGTCCATGTGTTCTCATTGTTCAATTCCCACCTATGAGCGAGAACATGTGGTGTTTGGTTTTTTGTCTTTGTGATAGTTTGTTGAGAATGATGGTTTCCAGCTTCATCCATGTCCCTACAAAGGACATGAACTCATCATTTTTTATGGCTGCATAGTATTCCATGGTGTATATGTGCCACATTTTCTTAATCCAGTCTATCGTTGTTCGACATTTAGGTTGGTTCCAAGTCTTTGCTATTGTGAATAGTGCCACTATAAACATACATGTGCATGTGTCTTTATAGCAGCATGATTTATAATCCTTTGGGTATATACCCAGTAATGGGATGGCTGGGTCAAATCGTATTTCTAGTTCTAGATCCCTGAGGAATCGCCACACTGACTTCCACAATGGTTGAACTAGTTTACAGTCCCACCAACAGTGTAAAAGTGTTCCTATTTCTCCACATCCTCTTCAGCACCTGTTGTTTCCTGACTTTTTAATCATTGCCATTCAAACTGGTGTGAGATGGTATCTCATTGTGGTTTTGATTTGCATTTCACTGATGGCCAGTGATGATGAGCATTTTTTCATGTGTTTTTTGGCTGCATAAATGTCTTCTTTTGAGAAGCGTCTGTTGATATCCTTCGCCCACTTTGTGATGGGGTTGTTTGTTTTTTTCTTGTAAATTTGTTGCTGTTAATTGTAGATTCTGGATATTAGCCCTTTGTCAGGTGAGTAGGTTGCAAAAATTTTCTCCCATTCCGTAGGTTGCCTGTTCACTCTGATGGTAGTTTCTTTTGCTGTGCAGAAGCTCTTTAATTTAATTAGATCCCATTTGTCAATTCTGGCTTTTGTTGCCATTGCTTTTGGTGTTTTAGACATGAAGTCCTTGCCCATGCCTATGTCCTGAATGGTATTGCCTAGGTTTTCTTCTAGGGTTTTTATGGTTTTAGGTCTAACATTTAAGTCTTTAATCCATCTTGAATTAATTTTTGTATAAGGTGTAAGGAAGCGATCCAGTTTCAGCTTTCTACATATGACTAGCCAGTTTTCCCAGCACCATTTATTAAATAGGGAATCCTTTCCCCATTGCTTGTTTTTGTCAGGTTTGTCAAAGATCAGATAGTTGTAGATATGCAGCGTTATTTCTGAGGGCTCTGTTCTGTTCCATTTGTCTATATCTCTGTTTTGGTACCAGTACCATGCTGTTTTGGTTACTGTAGCCTTGTAGTATAGTTTGAAGTCAGGTAGCGTGATGCCTCCAGCTTTGTTCTTTCAGCTTAGGATTGACTTGGCGATGCGGGCTCTTTTTTGGTTCCATATGAACTTGAAAGTAGTTTTTTCCAATTCTGTGAAGAAAGTCATTGGTAGCTTGATGGGGATGGCATTGAATCTATAAATTACCTTGGGCAGTATGGCCATTTTCACGATATTGATTCTTCCTACCCATGAGCATGGAATGTTCTTCCATTTGTTTGTATCCTCTTTTATTTCATTGAGCAGTGGTTTGTAGTTCTCCTTGAAGAGGTCCTTCACATCCCTTGTAAGTTGGATTCCTAGGTATTTTATTCTCTTTGAAGCAATTGTGGATGGGAATTCACTCATGATTTGGCTCTCTGTTTGTCTGTTATTGGTGTATAAGAATGCTTGTGATTTTTGCACATGGATTTTTTATCCTCAGACTTTGCTGAAGTTGCTTATCAGCTTGAGGAGACTTTGGGCTGAGATGATGGGGTTTTCTAGATATACAATCATGTCATCTGCAAACAGGGAGAATTTGACTTCCTCTTTTCCTAATTGAATACCCTTTATTTCCTTCTCCTGCCTGATTGGCCTGGCCAGAACTTCCAACACTATGTTGAATAGGAGTGGTGAGAGAGGGCATCCCTGTCTTGTGCCAATTTTCAAAGGGAGTGCTTCCAGTTTTTGCCCGTTCAGTATGATATTGGCTGTGGGTTTGTCATAGATAGCTCTTATTATTTTGAGATACGTCCCATCAATAACTAATTTATTGAGAGTTTTTAGCATGAAGGTTGTTGAATTTTGTCAAAGGCCTTTTCTGCATCTATTGAGATAATCATGTGGTTTTTGTCTTTGGTTCTGTTTATATGCTGGATTACATTTATTGATTTGCATATGTTGAACCAGCCTTGCATACCAGGGATGAAGCCCACTTGATCATGGTGGATAAGCTTTTTGATGTGCTGCTGGATTCGTTTTGCCAGTATTGTATTGAGGATTTTTGCATCAATGTTCATCAAGGATATTGGTCTAAAATTCTCCTTTTTGGTTGTGTCTCTGCCAGGCTTTGGTATCAGGATGATGACCTCATAAAATGAGTTAGGCAGGATTCCCTCTTTTTCTATTGATTGGAATAGTGTCAGAAGGAATGGTACCAGCTCCTCTTTGTACCTCTGGTAGAACTCGGCTGTGAATCCATGTGGTCCTGGACTTTTTTTGGTTAGTAAGCTGTTGATTATTGCCTCAATTTCAGAGCCTGTTATTGGTCTATTCAGAGATTTAACTTCTTCCTGGTTTAGTCTTGGGAGGATGTATGTGTCGAGGAATTTATCCATTTCTTCTAGATTTTCTAGTTTATATGCGTAGAGGTGTTTATAGTATTCTTGATGGTAGTTTGTATTTCTGTGGGATCGGTGGTGATATCCCCTTTATCATTTTTTATTGTGTCTATTTGATTCTTCTCTCTTTTCTTCTTTATTAGTCTTGCTAGCGGTCTATCAATTTTGTTGATCTTTTTGAAAAACCAGCTACTGGATTCATTAATTTTTTGAAGGGATTTTTGTGTCTCTATCTTCTTCAGTTCTGCTCTGATCTTAGTCATTTCTTGCCTTCTGCTAGGTTTTGAATGTGTTTGCTCTTGCTTCTCTAGTTCTTTTAATTGTGATGTTAGGGTGTCAATTTTAGATCTTTCCTACTTTCCCTTGTGGGCATTTGGTGCTATAAATTTTCCTCTACACACTGCTTTGAATGTGTCCCAGAGATTCTGGTACGTTGTGTTTGTTCTTGTTGGTTTCAAAGAACATTTTTATTTCTGCCTTCATTTCGTTATGTACCCAGTAGTCATTCAGGAACAGGTTGTTCAGTTTCCATGTAGTTGAGCGGTTTTAAATGAATTTCTTAATCCTGAGTTCTAGTTTGATTGCACTGTCGTCTGAGAGACAGTTTGTTATAATTTCTGTTGTTTTACATTTGCTGAGGAGTGCTTTACTTCCAACTATGTGGTCAATTTTGGAGTAGGTGTGGTGAGGTGCTGACAGAATGTATATTCTGTTGATTTGGGGTGGAGGGTTCTGTAGATGTCTATTAGGTCCACTTTGTGCAGAGCTGAGTTCAATTCCTGGATATCCTTGTTAACTTTCTGTCTCATTGATCTGTCTAATGTTGACAGTGGGGTGTTAAAGTCTCCCATTATTATTGTGTGGGAGTCTAAGTCTCTTTGTAGGTCACTCAGGACTTGCTTTATGAATCTGGGTGTTCCTGTATTGGGTGCATATATATTTAGGATAGTTAGCTCTTCTTGTTGAATTGATCCCTTTACCATTATGTAATGGCCTTCTTTGTCTCTTTTGACCTTTGTTGATTTAAAGTCTGTTTTATCAGAGACTAGGATTGCAACCCCTGCCTTTTTTTTGTTTTTCATTTGCTTGGTAGATCTTCCTCCATCCCTTTATTTTGAGCCTATGTGTCTCTCTGCACGTGAGATGGGTTTCCTCAATACAGCACACTGATGGGTCTTGACTCTTTATCCAGTTTGCCAGTCTGTGTCTTTTAATAGGAGCATTTAGCCCATTTACATTTAAAGTTAATATTGTTATGTGTGAATTTGATCCTGTCATTATGACGTTAGCTGTTTATTTTGCTCTTTAGTTGATGCAGTTTCTTCCTAGCCTTGATGGTCCTTACATTTTGGCATGTTTTTGCAGTGGCTGGTACTAGTTGTTCCTTTCCATGTTTAGTGCTTCCTTCAGGAGCTCTTTTAGGGCAGACCTGGTGGTGACAGAATCTCTCAGCATTTGCTTGTCTGTAAAGTATTTTATTTCTCCTTCACTTATGAAGCTTAGTTTGGCTGGATATGAAATTCTGGGTTGAAAATTCTTTTCTTTAAGAATGTTGAGTATTGGCGCCCACTCTCTTCTGGCTTGTAGAGTTTCTGCTGAGAGATCAGCTGTTAGTCTGATGGGCTTCCCTTTGTGGATAACCCGACTTTTCTCTCTGGCTGCCCTTAACATTTTTTCCTTCATTTCAACTTTGGTGAATCTGAGAATTATGTGTCTTGGAGTTGCTCTTCTCGAGGAGTATCTTTGTGGCGTTCTCTGTATTTCCTGAATTTGAATGTTGGCCTGCCTTGCTAGATTGGGGAAGTTCTCCTGGAGAATATCCTGCAGAGTGTTTTCCAACTTGGTTCCATTCTCCTTGTCACTTTCAGGTACGCCAATCAGACGTAGATTTGGTCTTTTCACATTGTACCATATTTCTTGGAGGCTTTGTTCATTTCTTTTTATTCTTTTTTTCTGTAAACTTCTCTTCTCATTTCATTTCATTCATTTTGTGTTCCATCACTTATATCCTTTCTTCCAGTTGATCGCATTGGCTACTGAGGCTTCTGCATTCATCATGTAGTTCTCGTGCCTTGGTTTTCAGCTCCATCAGGTCCTTTAAGGACTTCTCTCCATTGGTTATTCTAGTTATCCATTTGTCTAATTTTTTTTCAAAGCTTTTAACTTCTTTGCCATTGGTTCGAATTTCCTCCTGTAGCTCGGAGTAGTTTGATTGTCTGAAGGCTTCTTCTCTCAACTCATCAAAGTCATTCTCTGTCCAGCATTGTTCCATTGCTGGTGAGGAGCTGCGTTCCTTTGGAGGAGGAGAGGCGCTCTCATTTTTAGTTTCCAGTTTTTCTGCTCTGTTTTTTCCCCATCTTTGTGGTTTTATCTACCTTTGGTCTTTGATGATGGTGGTGTACAGATGCATTTTTGGCGTGGATGTCCTTTCTGTTTGTTAGTTTTCCTTCTAACAGACAGAACCCTCAGCTGCAAGTCTGTTGGAGTTTGCTAGAGGTCCACTCCAGACCCTGTTTGCCTGGGTGCCAGCAGCGGTGGCAGCAGAACAGCGGATATTGGTGAACTGCAAATGCTGCTGCCTGATTGTTCCTCTGAAAGTTTTGTCTCAGAGGAGTACCTGGCCGTGTGAGGTGTCAGTCTGCCCCTACTTGGGGGTGCCTCCCAGTTAGGCTACTCGGGGGTCAGGGACCCACTTGAGGAGGCAGTCTGCCCATTCTCAGATCTCTAGCTGCATGCTGGGAAAACCACTACTCTCTTCAGAGTTGTCAGAGAGGGACATTTAAGTCTGCAGAGGTTACTGCTGTCTTTTTATTTGTCTGTGCCCTGCCCCCAGATGTGGAGCCTACAGAGGCAGGCAGGCCTCCTTGAGCTGTGGTGGGCTCCACCCAGTTTGCACTTCCTGGCTGCTTTGTTTACCTAATCAAACAACTAACTTGGCAATGGTGGGTGCCCCTCCCCCAGCCTCACTGCCTCCTTGGAGTTTGATCTCAGACTGCTGTGCTAGCAATGAGCAAGACTCCTTGGGCCTAGGTCCCTCCAAGCCACGTGTGGGATATAATCTCCTGGTGTGCCGTTTTTTAAGCTGGTTGGAAAAGTGCAGTATTAGGGTGGGAGTGACCCGATTTTCCAGGTGCCGTCTGTCACCCCTTTCTTTGACTAGGAAAGGGAATTCCCTGACCCCTTGCACTTCCCGGGTGAGGTGATGGCTCGCCCTGCTTCGGCTCGCGCACGGTGTGCTGCCCCCACTGTCCTGCACCTACTGTCTGACACTCCCCAGTGAGATGAGCCCGGTACCTCAGTTGGAAATGCAGAAATCACCGGTCTTCTGGTCGCTTATGCTGGGAACTGTAGACTGGAGCTGTTTCTATTTGGCCATCTTCCCTTGAATGAGTTTCTAATTCTTCAGGTTAAATTTTTTATGCCTCATTTTGAAATTTAATTCTCTGGATATAATGTGCCTTTAGCTCACCTTTGAATCCTACTAATAGAATCACTCCAGACTGTTCTTTTGTGAGTCAGGGAACATGGAACACTCCTTATTTCTCCATCTTTCTTTATCTCTGTTTATACTATTCTGTGGACTAGCATACTGTATTAGTCCATTTTCATACTGTTATGAAGAAATACCCAAGACTGGGTAATTTATAAAGAAAAAGAGGTTTAATAGACTTACACTTCCACATGGCTGGGGAGGCCTCATAATCTTGGTGGAAGGCAAAGGAGGAGCAAAGACACATCTTAACCGGTGGCAGGCATGAGAGCATGTGCAGGGGAACTGCCCTTGTGTAAAACCATCAGATCTCATGAGACTTATTCACTATCCTGAGAACAGCACTGGAAAGACTGGCCCCCATGATTTAATTACCTCCCACGGGGTCCCTCTCATGACATGTGTGGGTTATGGGACCTACAGTTCAAGATGAGATTTGGGTGGGGACAGAGCCAAACCATATCACATACACTCCTTGGAATTTTGAAGCCATGATCATGTTTTAATGCCCACTCAATCACCTCCTTTAGAAGATTTTCCCAGAGCACCGCAGTTAAATCACCCCTTTAAATTTCAGGGGTGATAAACTAAACACCATTTAGTTTCTTATAGCCTGAGTAGTTTCCAGATCTATATACAGTATTATCTTAGTCAGTTCAGGCTGCTATAACAAAATACCACAGACTGATGCCTTAAACAAGATTTTTTTTTTTTTTCTCTCACAGTTCTGGGGGCTGGAAATTCAACATCAAGGCACAAGCAGATCAGCAGATTCAGTGTCTGGTGAGGGCCTTCTTCATGGCTTGTAGATGGCTGGCTTTCCTTTTTGCTGTATCTTTGATGGCAGAGAAAGCGAGAGAGAGAGAGAGAGAGAGAGAGAGAGAGAGAGAAGGGGGTGAGATCATCTCTCTAATTCCCAAAGCTCCCACTCCTTCACTTTGGTGATATAGGCTTTAACATATGAGTTTTGAGGATACGGAAACATTCAGTCCAAGAAAATTATTTAAACTAGAGAATGAGTTTCTTGAGGACAGTTTCTTGTTTCCACTCTATACTTCTTAGCTCAGAGTCTGGGACACAGTGAATGCTAATGTATCTATGGGAAATGAATTTTAATAGGTTTCCCATAGATATCCTTTTCCCCTTTTATTGCCAGTTCCTTTGAAAGAACTACTTATTGTGGAAAATTTCAAAGTACACAAAAGTTGTGAGAATAGTTTGATGAACCATGTATTCATCATCCATTTTTGAAAGTCTTGGCTATCCTTTTAAAAGCAAAACTCCTCTTCTGCAGACAAAGCCTTTGGCAGTGAGGGGCCTGAAGACACCATTCTGTAGTCCTCAATTAATTCAAATCAAATTTGGGCACAGTTTTCTCCCCCAGAATAACATCAATAGAACTCCCAGTGAAAGAACGTCTTCCTAAGGCAATTCTGAAGACAAAAAAGCAACATAAGAACACACTTCCCAATAATGTGAAGGTCTATGACTGTACTAAATAAAAATGTTCCCTTAATGTACTGTAAAAAATAAAGATGTTTGGCTAGATTTATCAACATGCTCCAGGAGCAGAACTAAGTTTCCATGCTACATTTTTTCTACTTACTTAAAAACACCTGAGTTGTTATATAGCTAGTCAGACAACCGCTTCATTGTATAAATATAATACATGTCTGCTCTGAAGATGTACTGTTTAAAGAAAGCTTCTCTTTTCCCAGGCCTGTTGGATAACTTGTAAATAATGATTTCTAAGGACACAGATGTGGGTGAAAATTGTTCCAAGTTAAAACTGGTTATCCATTGGTAAAGATTTTTTAAATAGATTAATAAGACTTTAAAGAGATTTAATGTACTAAAGATCATGACTAGATTCCCACAAAATGAAATTAAAGCCAGTTCTTGAAATTTGCAGTTACACAGCTTGGAAATAGAATGGCAAAGCAAATTGGGAAAAGAAATCTTTATTCTCAATGGAATGGGTCCCCCCAGGAGATTCATAGTCAGTGGTAACCGGTGTTATGTACATATTGACATGTCATCATACCATTCTCTCATTTTAGAATCACATGAAGTTCATGGGCTAGAATTCCAAGAAACAGTGTGTGAGGAAGTATTTTCTTCATGTTTTTGCTCCTAACATGAACTGTTCACTAGTACTGCCTGTAGCTTCTAACCCAGACAATTCACAGGCCATGAAATGATTGAAAACAATCCAAAATGGACTACTAAAACAGTGACCTGGTGGCTGCCAACCCCCTGGAGGGAGAAGATGAGTGAACAAGGGGCAAAGTTGAAGGAGGCTCATGAGAAGCTACATATTGTGAGGGCAAAGATAAGAATGCATGTGGTTTTATCACTTCTTAGAGCCAACTATAAATTCCATTTATGATGGATCCAGGAGACCTGGAATAAAATAAACTTAGGAGGATCTGACTTCTTCCCCACAAACCTTCCACAAACCTGGATTGGTGAAGTATTAATTTGTTGGATTTTAAAATTTTATCCTCTCTTTCAGTGGGATCCAAAGAGAGAACTGGAATATCACATTTCACTGGGAAAATCACTCCAATATTACTTTAGCAGTTCTGCCTCAACCAGTAATACTGCTTATGGACATAGCATGGTATAGATTGCTCATGAGCCTTCATCAACAAGTAATTGATTTACTTAAGTCTAAGTAATGTATGGTAACTCTCTGCTGGCCCTCTCTCCAAGTTCTCAATCCCACTGGATGAGGGCTGACATACTCAGGTAATGAACTACTCCTTCTCTTGTCTTCCAGCCATAGCAAACACCACTGCTTCCAATTAAAATCTACATGATTTATGAAAACCCCCAAGCTTATCTGCCTTAATTCTTCCCTGTCCTGTGACAGAATCCTATTAAATTTCTTCCTTAAAATCTAGTACTTCATACTCTGAAATGCCATGGGTAGTTATGCAGCAAGACAGTTAGAAAAAAGAGCAGGTCATAGAAAGTCTGAAAAATAGTAATAGCTACCTACTGATGATTGGGCAGGACCACGGACCTAAGTATGCACTGGGCACTTTAGGTAAGGAGTTTGTTCATTATCTCATTAAATGTATATAACTCTTAGGAGAATACTCTCTATACTTTATACATTTGGTACTGAGACATAGAGGAACATAACTTCTAAGGTCACATAGTGGTGGCAAAGCTAGGACAAGAAAGGTATCTGGCATGTAATTGACAGATAATCATGTTACTCATGATCACTGTTACTCGTGAAGTCTGGATACTTCTAGGGGTCTGCAAAAGTATTACTGGGGTTTCTAAAATCCTACTTAGTATTTCAAACACAAATCACTTAACAACTTACCTACAAAAAGTAGCACAGCCCAACAAAACATAACATGCTATTTTTTTTTGTTTGGATGGGAGTTTTATTAACTCAGAGCGGTAGTCTTGGTTATTAATGCTGATGAGAGTACCAGTCAGAAAAAAGAAGTCTTTACTTCATAAACGCAGTTTGATCTTCAAACAAGCAAGCAAACAAACAGAAGTTTAGAACATGAATTTATTCAAAGGATCTACAAAATAACAAGAAAACAACAAATGTCACTAGTAAGTCTTTACCTATCAGTAATTACCTTTAATGTAAATGGGTTAAACTCTCTAGTCAAAAGATAGAGTGGCCAAATGGATGTTTTTTTTAAAAAAGGACCTAATTATATGCTGCCTACAAGAGATTCACTTCACCTCTAGGGACACACACAGACTGAAAGAGAAGGGATGGAAAAATATATTCTATGTAAAGGGAAAATGAAAGAGAGCAGTAGTAGCCATACTTACATCAGAAATGATAGAATATGGGTTCATTGAGTAAAATAATAACAGGTTTTATAGCGAGGAGAACATTGCTTCAAAGAGATAGGATAGGTATATGTGTAAAAACAAAGGACATATTCCAGAGACACATGCAAACATATCTATATGAATGATTTGGCCTACATGCTGCCTTTTTTTTGTATCTCCCCAGAATTCTGGATAAATACCCAGATGAAGTGAGTAGGATTGAGTAACAAAGCCTTTTACTTTGTTACTAAATTGAGGAACAATGCTTGAAGATTAACAGATCTAATAGTTATTATTTTTTTGTAATCATCTGAACCTCAGTAAAGAATGGGAATTGCATTGAAAGAATGGAGCAAATACGTATTTCCATTCAGAGGAGCATATACATATTACAACAACAATCATCATACTCAGTTATTCATCATACTCAGGCAGCAAGTGTGTATTGGATCAGGCACTAAACTTGTTCATCATACTCAGGCAGCAAGTATGTACTGGATCAGGTACTAAACTAGATGCCAGGGTGTAGAAATGAAAAAGTCACGTTCCAGTATTTAAGGAGCTTAAGTCTAATAAAGAAGGCAGATGCATCAATAAAATAGTTGATTTGGAGAAACTAAGGCTACTCCGCAAGGTGTGACATAAAAGATGGAGTAACATTTTCTTATCTATCAAAGTTGCGTAAATCCTTTGAGCTCCTTCTTGAAGGATCAGTGACTGGGAGTTTGTCAGGTGGGAAAGGAAAGAAAGAGGAATTAGGTCTTGTCCCAAGACATCACACTGAATATAGGCATTCAGTGAACTCAGCTCTGTTTTCAAATTGTTTATCAATAAATAAGTATTCTCTAATAGGGTCATTGAAGGACACGGACGATATGTCTTGTTGTTTAATACGCTGAACTTCTTGCAACCAAAAACCTTGCCTTATTTTTGCAACCCCAGGAGAGTCACTTGCGTATAGTAGCTGCTCAGTAAATAATTTTTGAACTCTTGGTGGTCCCTTCTGTCCAGAATATATAGTATAATGATTGGAACTAGAACTTTTTGAAATGTATTGATAATTGAAAAGTTAGAAGAGAGTGATGTAACAGAACTGATTATGTTTGTGGAAAATGGGCATGGGTAGGCAGTGGTGATAGGTGTTTATGTCACCACCTGTTATTTAGTTGTTATGCCTCAACTAAACAAGAATGAATGTTCAGGCTAGAGGTTGGTTAGGCTAGAGGTTGGTTAGTTAAAGAGCAGAGACAAGAGTGAGTTGTGGAGTAGTGTCCTGTTAAACGAGATTCTCAAGAACAGGATAAATAGACCTGGATTTAGCTGGCATGGGTCTGTGCAAAGAGCTCAGGTAGAATGACAGAAAACAGTTTTTGTTTTGACTTGGCATTAATTCTGCATAAACTGATTATGACTTAATGATATTTCACTGTTCACATTTCATGTAAATCACTCTCTTCAACCTTTTCTTCTCAGGGTGGTTTCTCACTAAGCATTGCATTCAGCAAAACCCAAACCACAGAAGTGCCTGATGGCTTTTCTGCTTCAACATGCATTCTTCTTAGAGTCATGTGAAGTCATGAATGAAGATAAAATTATGACATGAGCAAATTCTGCATATACTGTCACAAAATCCCAGGCACAACTTTTCTAAATATAGACAGGTCTTTAGGGGCATTAATAAACATTGAAATGATTAGTAGCTTTGCCCAATGAGAGCTGGAGCATCATTTTGAAGTGAAGCCAGAGAGCATACTAAGGTTTTTGCCTCATTAAAATGACTGATCTTTAAGTGAAGATGCAAAGGTTAATTGCACCATCTGAGAGAACCATGCCCATGCATCTACAATCAAGAGAATTTCGACCAGTAACAAAACACCACCTTGATGTCTGAGGAATTGTAAGCTTACATTTCAAATATGTGCCTTCCTAGAATTTTCTAGAGCCTACTTTGTTACTAAATTGAGGAACAGTGCTTGAATATTAACAGGTCTAATAGTTATTATTATTATTTTTGTAATCATCTGAAAACCATCTCAACCCAGGATTTTGGCTCATCGTGTTCATTTTCCCTACTTTCTACCATCCCAAATCCTAGTGATTCTTTAAGTCTCATCTTCTGGAAGCCTTCCTCATGCATCTTTTGAGCTCCTTTAGTACTGAAACAACCTATGAAGCCACTTTTGAATGAGAACCATCCTCATTATCTGGTTTCAACATGTCTATACAACCTGCATTCCCAACTAAACCATAAGCTCCCCATAGGCAAAGGTACATCTTCTCCAACTTGTGTACCCTTCATGTTTTCCACCCCAGAGCAGAACATGGGACAGACCCTCAACAGGAGCCAATGGAGATCCAGCCCCATGCACAATGACTTAAAAGTGTACATATTCAAAGGAAATAAGTATATATTGACTTCTTAGTATATGCTAGGATTTGGGTCAGGTTCTTTACATGCATTATTAACTTTTATTTACTCTAAAACGCTGAAAGATAGGACTTATATTTTAGATATGGGAAAAAAGTCAGGGAGTGGTAAAAGTGGAAGGACCAGCATCCAGACAGGTCAGCCTCACACCAGGGCTGTGTCTCTCTCTTCAATCTTGTGCTATCTTTTGTCCCAGCCAGGGGCTATTTGGGCTCCTGATTACGGCAAATATACTGCAGTGAAAGTAAATTTCAGGGACAAAGTTTTAAATAAGTCTGTGCTCAGTACTTGACACTTATTCCCCTACCACTACTGCACATGAGAGGTATTGACATGAAGCCCAGGAAGCAAAGTTGGAGTAATAAATTTTAGGGCTTATTATAGAAGGTACAGTCAATAATTATTATGGGTTCCATCATAAGTGAGATACTCAATCCTCATGGTTGCTTTACTCATGGCCACTTATTCCAATTAAATACGATCAAGGAAGAGAAAGAACCAGAGGAGGCGAGTTGTGGACTCAGAGGATTTGTTTTTTGTGTGTGCTCAGTCACTGACTCCTGGGGCTTTAATTGGCTTTTTGTTGCTAGGACACCCTGAAGAAATAATTTTATATGACCCCTGAGAGGTCTGGCAGTCATTGCTTTTTCAAACATCGATTTGAATATTCAAACATTCACTTAAATGTGAGTTGAAGGAGATTGGACTTTGCCTGCGATTCTGAACATGTAAGCCACCTCCAGTCTTCCTGCTTTGCCCATGGCTGTGCCTTCTTCTTATGATGCCCTCCCTTTCATCCCATTTGCCAAGGGAAGAGCCATCCCGTCTTAATATGCTGCTCAAATATTAACTTCTCTGTGAACATTTTCCTGAATGCTCCCACACTCCTGACAAGTATAGAGTGGTCCTTCTACCTCTAAGGTCCTAACTTGGTGTTTGTTTCAGTATCTGTCTTTTGCACTGTGTTCTTACTGAAACATGAACGTGTCCACTCAGGACAATGTAATTATTTGAGGAGGGAATACGGCATGGTGGTTAAGACCGTTTGATTCTTAATTCAGACTCAGCTTACTCATCAGTAGAAAGTGATTACAGAATGCCCTATAAAATCCTACCCCATTGCTGCTATTATCTCATCCTCTGTGGCTCATGCCCTTTATCCCTCTGCTCCAAACACAGTGGTCTTTGTGGATTCCTCAAACACTCTAGTCACGGTCCCACCCATCGGTCCCCTTTCCCTCTCTCTGGGATCCTCCTTCCCATATGGCCACTGGGCTCACTTTCTCATCTCTTGCAGTTTTCTCCAATGTAACATTCTAAAGGATGTCCTCATGGTTACCCTTGTTAAAGTTGCAATGCCCGTTTCTGATCCTAACATGCTCTATTCCCCAGCCTACTATTTTTTTGCATAGTGCTTATCACCATCTGATATACATACCCTTTACTATATTTATGGTTTGTATATTCCATGAAAATAGAAATTTTAGTCTGTTTTGCTCACTACTGTATCCAAGTACCTAGAATAGGGTCTGAGACATAGTAGGTGCTCAGTACACATTTTTGAATAAATGAGGGAGCTTTATGGAGAAAGACATAACCACAAGCAGAATAACAACATCAACAGATACAGATTTATTATAATATTGGGTGTAAGTGCCATGGAGAAAAAACAAAACAGCTGTGTATGGAAAGAGTTTTATCTCCATTTTTAATAGTCAGAGAAATGAATGCTCCGGAAAGTTAAATAAACTATCCCTGCCCATATTCACAATTCTCCAGCCAGGATTTGAACCTACATCCAGTGATGTACTGGGTAATATTTAACTCCTGGCTCCCTGAAGATAAAATAAAGCACTGTTTGTAGTGTCTGCCTGTTTCCATGGTGTAAATACCTCCACCATGGCTGATTTGAAGCAGTCAGTGTGAAACCACTGAACTTAGAGTTGGGAAGAGATACACACAATCTTCTCTCATTGGCTGGTACAGACTGGCTCTGGCACACCACTGCACGTGACCTTGAAGTCCAAGCCCATCCCAGGGTACCATGTGGCCACTGCTGGAAAGAACTGGACTCTAAACAGTCTGCTCTTTCTAGGGACCAGGTGGCCACTACAATTTGGAATCCTTGTGTCTCACTGGTACCTCTATCCTTCCAAACCAATTGGGTTTATGTTCAACCTGTTTGGATTATAGCATTTTTTTCCTAAGAGGATCATGTTTATTGGACTTAACAGACAAAGTTGCTCTCGTAGGAGCCTGCTTCTCAGCTAGCTTTTGAAGTGACTGCCTAGATGACACAGGTAATCCTCTTGAACCTTTGGGGCCTAGGTGGACTACTTTTTAATTGAGAATTCCATGTTTCTACAATAAGTGGCCTCCTTAATAATAGCCTGCCACGTCATATGTGGTGATTGCTAATTTAGGTTTTCAGGCTTCCTGGATGTAATGAGCTCTAATAAGCCCAAGACTTGTCAGAAACTCAGGAAAGCCCATTTCCCTCCTTGAAGCAATGATTTCCCTCCATCCCTGGACACAATTGGGCATACTCTTAAAAATATTAATAAGTATGACTGGGATGTTCACCCCTTTCCAAATAAAACATAAAGTCCTGGTTTCATTAAGCCAAGCTATTAAGTTAAGAAAGTGTTTTTAATTATCTGAGCATTTCAGGGAGCTCATAAAACATTTAAGGACCTCACAGGGGTGGTGCTGAAGCCCTTTCAGAGTGAATTAGAGCTTTGACTTGTGGAGCTGGCTGGGGAGGGCTCGGGGCCTCAGTTGCGGATTCCACTTGGCCTGGAGAATCCACTTGAGCAGTAAAGGAAAAGCTGCAGATCATGTTCTTTGGGAGAGTGTGTCTGTGTCCAGACTGCGGAGGAAAACTAGATGAAGTTCTCTGAAAATAAATAAATAAATAAAACACTCCAATTTTCTAGCCCCTCCTGCTAGGTGCTGAGGTTTCGAATGATAGCCATGACTTACTGAGGAGTATTTTGTGTGCTAAGCATTCTGTTTTTCTGACCTCATACCATCCTTATAAAAGTTATTCCCCCCATTTGATAGGCAACAGAACAGTATTAAAATCACACCAATAGAACAACTAGAGAAGCTAAATCTCGGGAAGAGACCCAATTATGTCTGACCCAAGGCCGACGTACCTTATACTGATGAGTGAGCTGTGGCTCACATTCTAATGCCATACAATAATAATTATTCCAATTATAATAGAATTATTATGAAATAATAGATACCATCTTAGTGTTTCCATTGTGCCAGGGATAATGCTGTGAACTCTACAAGAGTTTATCTAATTTAGCTCTCCTAACAATTCTAAGAAATTATTCTCCTGTATATTACAAATAAAGGAAGTGAGTCATGTAGAGAGGTCAAGTCACCTCAAATGAGGCTGCACAGCTGAGGCTAGATTTGGGGTTTGTTGCAGGACTGAGTCTCCAGTCTATGCTCTGTCTCATTCTCACCCTAAAGCCTCTTGCCTGAGCCTGTCTTGTCAGGCAGCCACTCCGTATGTTGTCAAGTGGCCGAGTATTATTTGCACCTGTGCATGCACAGCATGGGCAAAGATTTTTTTTTTTTCCTTTATAACCAAGGCCTATGTGTCCTTCCCAGTCTCTTTTTATTCTTGTGTTCTTTGGTCACTCCAGCTAATTCCACTGTCTTCAAATATGCCCCTATGTTAATTGGATTAAGAAGCCATTTTTAAACTTATAAAATTGGAATAAAAATCATGTTTTCCAGTTGGGTACAGTGGATCATGCCTGTAATCCCAGGATTTTGGGAGGCCAAGGCGGGTGGATCACCTGACATCAGGAATTCAAGACCAGCTTGGCCAATGGCAAAACCCAGTCTCTACTAAAAATACAAAAATTATCGAGGCGTGGTTGTGAGCACCTATAATCCCCGCTACTCGGGAGGCTGAGGCAGGAGAATCACTTGAACCAGGGAGGTAGAGGTTGCAGTAAGCTGAGATCACACCACTGCACTCCAGCCTGGGCGACAAGAGCAAAACTCTTTTACAAAACAAAACAAAACAAAACACAAAAACCAAAAACAAACACACGTTTTCCTTGAAATTGCATTTTTCTAGCTGGTATGACAGAGAGGTTTGCTGGCACATTGATGCCGTTGGCCATGGGCTGTCCAGGTCTTGGCATCCTTAGTCCAACTCAATTTTTATATCCCGGTGTGCCACTCAAATCTCATTATATGCAAGCATCACACTGGTTAATTATCAAATCTGTATGTCTTTAAAAAATATCTGGTAGAATCTATTTGTACCTACCAGATAGAAAAGAAAAACAATCTGTTGGTAAGAGTGTGGCTATCAGGCTCTAGTGAGTGAGAATGTCATTTGAAACCCTCATGAAGGGCACTTTAGCAACATTTATCACAATTGCAAACACATCAACTTTTAAACAAATGTTTATTTTCTTGGATTTTTCTTCTAGCTATGCCTGCTTGCAATGAAATGTGTAATATTATTGTCTTCAGTATTATTTAAAATAGAAAAAAAATTAGTACCTATCGCTTTGGGAACAGTTTACATAAATTATGGGATATCTATAGAATGGAATATGATACAGCTCTAAAAAGGATGCATCAGTTTATGTACTGAAGTAAAATGATCTCTAAACTATATTGCTGAATAACAAGAGGGAACAAGGTGCAGATCTGCATGCATAGTATGCTACCCTTTCTGTAAAGCCAGGAAGGAGAGAATACTGATATGAATAGGTGCTTGAATATGCTTTAAATATCTCTTGAAGTATATGGAGATGTGGGGCTAGGGTATAGGGAGAATTGGGTGGATGTGGGCAGGGTGAGATGGATAATTTAATTTATTCTATGTGGATGTTTAGACTTGGATTTATGAATCCTGTGAATGTATTACCTGTGCAGAAATTAAAAGAAAAATAAATGATAGCCAGAGGATGGAATTTCAGAGAGTGTGGGAAGTCTTCCAGATTAAAGAGCTAATGTGTGCAAAAAGGAGTGTGATATTTTCAGGGAACATGGAAACATTCAGCACTGAAGCAGAGAGAAGAAGGTGGCCAGAGCATGCCTTCTAGGGCTTTTTAATGATTTCTGGATCATTATGTTGAGAGTAATTGAAGTGTTCTGACCAGGCAAGGGGTTCCTTGGTCAGAGTTTGGAAGGTTCTCTCTGGCTGTGGGGTGCTGATTGCAGAGAGATCAGTCAGAAACTGTTGCCTTTGTCCAGGTGAGAGCTCGACCATGAGGCTGTTACATCTGGGCTGAAGTGGACATGACGATGAAGTGATAAGATGTTTCAAAGAAATGGTTGGATGGTAAATTGATTGGACTTAGGGAGGGTTTGGCTAAAGAGTTGAAGGAAATGGAGATGGTGAGAACTTTGACCAGAGACTGATTTACCTAAATTACCGAAGACTCATAGAATGGAACACTATGCAGCTGTAAAAATGAGGCATCAGTTTGTGTACTGAAATGGAACAATCTCTAAGGTATATTCTTAAGTAAAAGAAAGCAAGGCAGAACTTTGTGTGTGTGTTGTGCTACTTTTTGTATAAAACCAGGAAAAAGATAATATATTTTATATCTTATCTATATACATATATAATATCTTATACATATTATACTTAATATGTTATACTTAAGATATAACATATATACATATATAAGATGTATAATATGTATATATGTATAATATATTTAATATGTATAAGGTATATAAGTATAATATATAATATGTATAAGGTATTATATATGTACTATACATATACATACATAAAATGTATGAGATATGTATAATATACAACTATAAAATGTATAAGGTATTATATATGTATAATATACATCTATAATATGTATAAGGTATTCTATATGTATAATATACATATAGAATATGTATAAGATATATGTATATACATAATATACATATATAATATCTTATTTTTATCTTATATGTGATCTTATATTTTATCTTATTTTTATATGTTCTTGATTATGCTTTAAAAGCTATATAAAGTGGCCGGGTGTGGTAATCCCAGCACTTTGGGAGGCCGAGGTGGGCAGATCACGAGGTCAGGAGATCGAGACCATCCTGGCTAACATGGTGAAACCCTGTCTCTACTAAAAATACAAAAAGTTAGCCAGGCACGGTGGTGGGCGCCTATAGTCCCAGCTACTTAGGAATCTGAGGCAGGAGAATGGTGTGAACCCGGGAGGCGGAGCTTGCAATGAGCCGAGATCGCACCACTGCACTCCAGCCTGGGCGACAGAGTGAGACTCCATCTCAGAAAAAAAAAAAAAAGTTATATAAAATATATGAACAACAGACAGATGGGGCCATTTCCTGAGAGATAACAGGGACTAGGCTTGGGTGGGGAGAACTTTAGTTTAGTCTTAGGCATGTTGAATCTGAAGTGCTCTTGGTACATCATAGGGGAGAGAACAAGAAGATGATAGAGGCAGAATTCTGGAATTCAGAGGAGAGGTGTGACCTGGAGATCCATGGTAAAAAGACACCTGTATGCAGATGGGAATTGTGGTTGTGCACAGGATCAAAATTTCTTGGGACAAAAATAGTAATTCCATTTTTTTCCCAGAGATGTGAAGACAGTCCGGTAGTTTATAAGGAAGCACCATTCACAGTATAGGAGCTTTTTGGACATCTGTTTAATCAGTTCAGGGGAACAGTCAACAGCTCTTCTGTGGGTTATCTGCCCTCTCATCAACTCTATTCTTCCTGGCTCATCTACCTAGTCAGTGTCATCCCTCCCCTTCCGTTGAGTCTTTCTCAGGATCACCCACATAGTCTCTTACCTTGGCAATATTATTTCTGCAGCTTAGAGGTGAGCTGGTGATACTTCCCTCTTTCTGGGTACCTCCCAGCCCAATAAGCAGCAGCGTTCTCCGGGAATAATTGATATTACAGAAAACACAGGGCTGGGTGCCAGCTTCACATTCTCTAAACATTTAATAATGATTCAACCTTTTCAGTTTCATCAAAGCCAAGCCTGGAAACTCCCCCACCTGCCCACTATTAACAAACAGCAGGATATCTCCTTTAGCATCCCTGCTCCTAGGGGTTTCCAGGGAATGGGTGGGACCTCTGTCTGGGTGACAGCAGCCAGGTGACTCCTTGGTGCCTTGGTGCTCACATGGGCCTCATGTTTGGCAAACTGGGTGAACCCTTCCCCTTGCAGGGGGTCAGCTAGACCATGTTGGCTTAAGCATCCAGAGATTGGCACAAACTATTTTGTTGTTGTTGTTTAAGCTGTCAAGACAGGACACAGTTGCTTGTGTCAGGGAAAAGGAAGCACATGTCATGCCAGATTGGGTGGCAGAAGCAAGGTGGGGAAATCCATCTAGTGCCAAGGCCACTAGAGAGGGTGAGTGAAAGAGAGAGAAAGGAAGGTAGACAGAGGAATGTGGGGAGGTGAGACAGAGTGAGAAATGAAGGGAGGACAGAAGACAGACAAACAACGACAGAAAGAGAGAAAGAGGAGAGGGAGTGAGAGACAAAGATAGAGTCAGAGGGAAGGAGGCAGAGAAATAAACTCGGAAATCGGAGATACACACATACATGCAAAGATATAAACAAACACTAAGGCAGAACTTGGGAGAGCACAGCCAGCTCATCAGACTGAAGGCCACCGAGTGAGGTTCAAACGCATTGGAAGAGACACTCAGCTGTCATGGTTTGTTTCATGAGTGCCCAAACCTTGTTGAATCCTGAGCCCCACATCATTTGTTATTGTCATTATTTGCAGTAACAGTGGTGATAGCAGTCGTTGTTATTGTCATTGAATTAGAACTTGCTTTTATCTAGAGCTTTACAGACTCTCTGAAGCCAACATCCAAGGTAGACTTTATAACCTCTGCTGAGAATTTAATAGCTCAGAAAACGATGCTCTGAGAAGTGAAGTCACTTTTAGAAAGTCACACATTTTGTCAGGAACAGAGCCTCTGAGATTATTAACAGTCTAACTTTGGGTATTAACATTCTACCTGTCTTTCTTTCCCCTTCATTCCATGAGATGAATGTATTTATTTAAAAGCAAAACAGACATAAGAGGAAAATGAAATGATAGAGGTTTTATGTCACCTATCCTTTTAAAAACAAATATTCAGTTTGTAAACATTTTCAACACCATCCTACATATGGAAAATGAATGCTGGAGAACAGTGAGGGCAGAGAAAGAAGTGAGACAGGAGGGGAGAGCGGAAAAATGTCTCAGGTGACATTAGCTTTGGGGGTGTTTGCGCAATAGTCCTGAGAGTGGCCAGGTCTACCAAGCTGTTTACATGCCATATGACAGAAGATGAGATCAGAGGTACACACCTGACCTGCAGCCGGACAGTCAGGTTTCCTTTCATTGATTATTTGAAATTTGGAGTCAGAGCTCTAGAGCCTGGAATTTGGAACAGGGGAGAATTTGGAATTCGGGGAGATGTGCTGAATGGATATCTTTCCCAGAGGATTGAAGGACACATGGGCCAATGGCAAAGATGGAAACAACAGAATGCAATAAGTTCCAGGATTCAATTGTGACTCACATCAGAACATCCTTGGATGACTCCTCAGTCACATGAGTCAATGTGTGCCTTATTTTTGGCTTATGTTGGTTTAAGTTTGGTTTTTGTCCTTTTACAACTAAAAAAATCCTGACACATGCACCCTTAATTACTTATTCCCTTTAATTGTTTAAATTAGTTCAATTTGTTTTCTACTACTCATATTCACACAAGATTTAATTTACAGAGTTTTCCTTCATAGACAGTAAGAAACAAAATAGAACCTAAAAATGTTCTTAATAGCCTCTGGGGATAATTTCTTGACTCAAAGCAGTTTCTAAGTGACCTTCTAAGTGTCATCAAAATATGAGCATACTTGAAGGCAAGGTCTGTTTCTATGACTTTTTTTCTTTACTTTTTTTTCATACCTAAAGCCTGCTCAGCCTTAGCAAGAAATTCAAATGCAAAGAGGGTTTGTATGTAAAAAGAAATTCGGTGTTCTCTGAAGGAAAGCATCTTCTACTTGGTGGCTTGTAGCAGTTAGTTATTGCTGCGTAACAACCCCACACCCAATGGTTTCAAGTGATAAGCATCTATTCAGCTTTGCATATGCAGATGGGTAGTCATTTCCACTGGGGTGAACTGGGCTTGGTAGAGCTCATCCATTTCTCTGTGGGCAGGTAGGTGTGGGTTGGTTAGGCAGCTTTGCTGATCTTAATTGGACTCTTCTGTGTTCTGGACTGTGCTTCAAGCGTCGTCTCATCCTCCAGTGGGCAAATCCAGGCTCGTTCAGGCTCCTACTGAAGACAAGGGAACAAGAGAGAGAAAATGGAAACGTTTCTTTAAGTTTCTGATTGTATTGAGTTTGCTTCTGTCCTATATGTTGAAGCAACTTATGTGGCCAAGCCAGAGTTCTCATGGGAAGGCACCATCGAAGGGCATAGATGTGTGTCTTCTGTTGTCTTTGGTGAATGTACCTAAAGTCTCAGAAAAGAACAGACTCCACTCACTGTGATGGCAAATACTAATTACTGACACATGACACTGAGAGTCTAGAATGTTCCAAGGGGGTGGGAGGTATTGGGTAATGGGGATGGAGAGTGAACCTTTCAGTCCATATTTGTGAAGGAATTTGGAACTGCCTATATTATTCTTCTTTTGAAAGTATGTCATATAGAGAACTATTCTTTTAGCCTTTTACAGCTGTCTCTATTCCTTTTTGGGGCCAGGATCCTTTTCTTGTCTTTTGAGGGAAAAGGGTCCTCAAAGAAATTATAGTCAGGAAAGTTCAAGATCAAAAAGTAAGAACTGAGGCAGGAATAAGCACAATATGCTATGTGAGCCCAGAGGCGGGGCACTTAGCCCAAGCAGGCAAACCATTTAGAGAAATCTATTTTAAATTGATTGTTTTATTTGCTGGATTTTATATTGACATGTTTTGGTTTGTTCTCAATGTGTTCTGGGACTGCAGCCTATTCATTTATTATTAAGAGAATGGTAATTATTTCCAGGAGCTCCTGAGAATACACTTTGCTTCCCCTTTGCCTCTTCTCTGCTGAATCCGTTATAACCTTCATATCTCTGAGGACGTCTGTGGCAGGAGATGACAGACCCCCATGTGCTGGTGGCGTACACCAAAGACTGTGCTCTGGAAGGAGGGCTTGCAGACCACCGCTTCTCAAACTTTAATGAAAATAGGAGTCCCCTGGGATCTTGCCAAAGTGCAGAATCTGATTCTGGAGCTCTGAGATGAGGCCTGAGAATTTTTTTTTTTCTAATAAACTCCCAGGTGTTGCTGATGCTGCTGGTCTGTGAACCACATTTTGAGTAGCAAAATCATAGAAGATCAGCTACACCTTCTCCATTGGTGAATGTTGTAGCAGGGCTGACCAGAAGGTTACCTATATCTCATTTGTCTGTCTTGCTGGACTGTAAACTCGGGGGAGACAGCATTTGTTTCTTGCCTACGACTATATTCCCAATGGCAGGCACATAAAAAAATCTCAACAAATATTTGCCAAATAGATTCTTCCTACCCCCTCCTTTCCATCAGAGATTTTCCTAATCCTAATGTTCCTTCAGCTTGATGCTCCGAGTGCATCTTGGACCTGTGTCTATCCCATGGACTGAAGTATGGACCCCTCATCTAATTCAAGACAGCCGAGATGTCCAGGGCTGGAACACATGTCTTGCAGCCCTCTCCTAGAATTGTATAAACCTCATCCTAATGCTTGTGCACCTGTCTGATGTGAGGTCCTCCTTCCATTGACAACTGGACTGCTCTCTATCTCATGCCCATGGTCCAGACCAGCTGGATATTGATCCTAGAGTTCCTTAAATACTTTTGGACTCAATGATTGACACTGCTGACCTCCTTTTATTATGGCTCTTCTAGGTTGGCTAATTTTTTCAAAACCTCTTAACCACTTCCAGCTTCCTGCCTAGATACTTCCTGCTTGGGAATCCCAGCAAAGCTGCATGATTTGAGCTGAGCTAGGCCCATGATGACATGAAGGACCAACACTGCGTTATAAGATCATCACCACTCTCTTAGCTGGAGTTCCCTCCCAGAAACTTCACACTCTCTCCTTAGAATGCACTATTTTGTAAAGCCAAATGCAATTAGCCATTATGCAGAGTTTACTCTCAGCTTCCTCAACTGCAAAATGGGAATGGTTGTACCTTCCTTGTGGTGTTTCAATTAAGATTAAGTTGTAAATAGAATAGAAATAAACTATCTGGCTTAGCATCTGACACATGGAAAAATGCTCCATAAAGGATAATTATGTTTATTCTTACTTCTAAGGGTGAATCCTAAAGTCCAGGGAAGGACTTCTATTAATCCAGGGCCATATCTCTAACAACTATCAGAAGGTTGGATCCATTAGGGAACAAAGTATAAATACCTAAAACATAAGGCTTGCTCCCCTCAAGGGAGCCCCAGTGATGAGAGTAAGTGGACAATGAATCTTACCGAAAGGGTAGCTATCAGCTGTCTCTACTCCTCAGACTTCCCGGGACTTCTTTCTCTTCTAGAATGCTTTTCCATTCTCCATCCTGCAGGTATAGCTCGTACCTGTGTATACCCATCCAACACTTGTCTAGAACTGGTTTTACCCTGGTGTTTCTGTTTTGTAAGTAGTCTGGTTCTTCTTGAATTTTACTCCTGTTTTCTGGGTTTTCCCATCATCATAGAATATGGTAATGACAACTCCTATATGCCCGATACTATCCTAGAAGAGGACACATTCAAGGATGCAGCTCTGAATAAATCAGAGAAGAGTCATCTGTCCTTACAGAGCTTAATGTATTTTGCAAAAATGATACTACATTTTTCACTTGTCAGAAATCAAAATAGTGATAAGAACAAGTTCCATTCTAGTACAGATCCCAGAGGAAATGCATATGCCGTAGATATTTATTAACTGACTGACTGACTCAGTGAGTATACAGTTGTGAGGGATACGAGGAAAAGATCGGGGAGGAGAGATAAGGTGGATTCATCTGGAGCCATTATATGGTTCTTACTGGGAACCAGTTACTCACTAGAGCATGTGATGAGCATGCATTGACCATGCGCTAGCTACTATAATTGGAAAGACAAAAACTGCAGTTAACCAGACAATTTCTTGCCTTCATCAAGCTTAATATCCAGATAAACATTCTTTGTTGGCTTTCTCTGTATCTGAATGAGCTCAGAGCCTCTTACCATCTCATTTAAGATGTTAGAAGGGTCCATACTGATCACAAGTTTCCTTGAACATATTTTGGGGTATGAGTACCTTTTATATGCCTTTCTGAAACAACTGGATATACAGATGAAGACTTGACTCTTCAAAGTTTTAAAATCCTAAATCATAAAATCCATTTTTCCAGCTTAGCAGATAAATGAACAACCAGCATAATTTCAACTTAACTTCAACAGACATAATGTTGCCTGTTCCATCTTGGCCTGTATTTAATTACATGAAGTCAGCGTTTCTCAACTTCAGCACTATTGACATTTGCAGATGGATAATTCTTTGTTGTGGGAGGCTGTCCTATGCATTGTAGGATGTTTAGCAGCATCCTTGCTCCTACCTACTAGACGTCAATAGTATTTCCCCCACCCACTGTGACTACCAAAAATGTCTCCAGGTTTTATCAAACATCCCCTGGGGAACAGCTTGTCCCATAGTTGAGAAACACGTGTATCTGTGCTTTTTAATAATGAGAAGGGTTTTTGAATTATACCTGATCTGGTATTGAGTACTGGCTCTTTTACATGCATACTGTGTCATGTTAGACAGGACTGTCCTGAGAGTTAGTTCCTTGTCTGAACAAAATGGGTGATGAAGTCTATGAGCTGAAGATACATGAGGCTTAAAAGATGACATGTGTAAGGTATCTGAACAGTGGAGATCTCGTCTTTTTCTTTAGATAGTAGAATTGAACATTGCCCAAAACTCAGTGTGCTTGGAAAATGTGTGTGCTGCAGTTCTAGTGGATATATTGCTGAGAAAGCTTGATGTAGCTCAAGAAATCCCTGATGGAACATCAGTGATATGGAGCAACACTTAATTAAAAGCACAAGCTTTGGAGGAATATGTACGGGATTTGACTCCTGGATCCACCATCTTCCTGTGATGATCTTGAGCAAGTTGTGTAACCTCTCTGACTCAATTTCCTTATGCAACAAGTGAAGATAATGGCAGTACTCATTTCATAGGGTTATGGTGTTGAGAGGATTAAATGAGATCATGAATGTGAAGCACTTAGCACCATGCCTGCGGTCCATAGTCAAGGGTACTTAATAACTATTAGTTGTTGTTGCCATTATCTGTGTTGTTTCACTCATGGGTACGTCCCTGGGGGGGGACTTCAAAGCAGATAGTGGCCTCTTTCCAGGGTTTTCCTCTCCTGCCAGAGTAGTTCAGTTAACAACTTCTCTAATGAGCTCAAGGCTTCATCAGCAGGACCCTTTGTTTTCCTAGTAACTCCCTGTCAACATGGTTTCTGTCCTGCATCAACATTATACCAATTGCATATTTACCAGCCTGCATGGTGCCCAAGACTATCAATTGCTACAATGGAGTAAATGATATTCATTGTTAAAACAGGGTAAATGCCTGTTTCCTTTACACAATGGAAGAAGCTGTTGTAGGCTGTTAAGCAAATAATTATAAATAACACACTATAAAATGCTTTACATATGCCTTATCATACTGAACTGCAACACTCTGAAGTAGCTGTTATGGCTGAGTAAATTATACGTGTCTTTGAACACTACCCAAAATACATATTTACACGTACTTAAAGTCCTACGCTAAATAGTCTCTATAGCAACCAGAAAAACACAAAAGCCTTATTAAGCATGCTTTGTAGTATTTTTAGGAGTTTAATCATTAGGAGAAAGCTCATAGGCCATATAGGCACCAGGGAACATAAAGAAAGAAAGTCTTTACAGGAACAAAAGAATGAGGCTGGCTTTGAACCTGGTGGGAGAGATTTTTATTTTTTTAAACTAATAATCACCAAGGGCCTTCTCTTTAGAAGGCAGTGCTGTGTTTGGGGCACATCAGACACAATTTTGGAATTACAATCTGGTTTCTTAACAGAGAAGAGAGATTCTTCAATTAACACATTCCAGCAAAAGATCACTTTCAAATTTTCCTCTTTAGTGTAAGAAAAGATTTCCTTGTCATTCAGAAATGAAGTAATATGTGATGTCTGTGTTGAACCTGAGTCATACCACTCTTTGAAGGGAAATTCTAGTGGTTTCATTGGGGCGGAGCCATATCTCATCCTTTGATTATTGTATTTTTCCAGATAGTCTATGGTATGCTGCAGTAATAATGTAACCTAGAAATTCCAGTGACTCAACACTGCAAAAATTTCTGTCTTGTTTATATAACATGTCGATGCCAGTTGGCAAAGTTTCTGCTCCATACAGTTCCTCGGGGACCCTGGAGAACCCCATCCTCTTGTGATGCCACTGCTTCAACACTTGCTTGCCAGGGCTCGGAAGCAGAGGAGAGCATTGAATGGGTGGCTTCATGGCCCAGAAGCAGCACAGCTCATTTGCATTCACATCCCATCGACCAAAACTCATGGCATATGTCCCCGTCGATCTTCAGAAAGGACAGGAAAGATAGGGGAGCATGTAGATTATTCAGTGAGCACGAAACACCTTTGGGACAAATATTACTTATATGTCAGAACTGTGCCAGATGCTTTAAGTTACTGGAAAAAAATATATATATATATGTGTGTGTGTGTGTGTATATATATATATATATATATATATATATATATATATACTTTTTTTTTTTTTTGAGACAGAGTCTCACTCTGTTGCCAGGCTGGAGTGCGGTGGCACAATCTTGGCTCACTGTAACTTCCGCCTCCTAGGTTCAGGCGATTCTCCTGCCTCAGCCTCTCGAGTAGCTGGGACTACAGGCACGTGCCACCACAACTAGCTAATTTTTTGTATTTTTAGGAGAGACGGAGTTTCACCATGTTGGCCAGGATGGTCTCAATCTCTTGACTTTGTGATCCGCACGCCTTGGCCTCCCAAAGTACTGGCATTACAAGCGTGAGCCCCTGTGCCCGGCCACTTGATTTTATATTTAAAACAACTTTTTAACACGAACTCTGTCCATTCACTGATGGAGAAATAGGCTTGAGAATCGTAAGTGACTTATTTAATGTCACCCAAGAAGAGTAGGAAGGGTGAATTTGAAATTGAGGTCAGGAAAAGGGGAACATAAGTTACTCTGTGACTTAGCAGTTTCACTCTTAGGTACTTTTTCAGAAACACATAACATGTTTACCTAAAGGCATGTTCATGGAATGCTCATAGAAGACCTCTTTGTAATACCCCTAATGTGGAAACAATTCAATATCTATCAACAATTGAATAGATAAAATGATTGTGGTATGTTAACCCAATGGAATGCTATACATTACCGAGAATGAATGAATTATAGCTGTATACAAACATGGATGAATCTCACCAATATTTGAGTAAAGGAAAGCAGCCACAAAATAGTTCATGTTGTATGATTGTACAACAAAGCAAGCAAAATTAATGCAGGGTGATAGAAGTCAGGATAATTGTTACATTGAGGCTTGGTAGTGACCAAGGTTACATGAACAGAGCTTGTGTGTTTATTGTAATGTTCATTTATCTGGGTGCAGTTGGCACAAAAGTAACTGCATTTTTGCCATTGAAAATAATGGCAATTACAAAAACTGCAATTAATTTTGCACCAACATAATAGTTATATGGGTGTGTTCAGTTTGTGAAGACTCATCTAGCTGCACACTTATAATTTGGGATATTACTTTATATATGTTAGACTTCAGTAAAAAGTCTACTTGAAAAAATGAACTTGCAAAAGCATGAATTATAGACTCAGATCAAACTGATTCCAGGGCCCTGTTTTTGACCACATGGCATTCATCTCTTCCCCAGCCAGATTAAAGCAAAATTCCTTCCCAGCCTTAACCAGTCCAATTTGTTCCCACTTCATTAACACAATCCATCTATTAATATATATATATTTTTTTTTGTAGAATCACAGTTTAGGTAGAAATTGTCAGCAAATTTGAGGAAAGTGTCAAAGTCAACTACAATTCACACTAATACTGATTTTGGTGAGATAGTTCTGTTTCGTGAAATCAAATCTAAACTTGAGATCTGGAGATGACCCAGGGAAAGATATGAAATCCCCTTTCTCCTGACCTTGAGGAATGAACATGGTCAAGTTCAGAGGAGAGAGAATAAGCCTACATTATAACAAACCCCAAATCAAGGCTCATAATATAGACTAGGGAGGGGGATGTTTCCATCCATTTCATTTGGAGCCATAATGAAACTCAAAAGTCATTGTTCCCACCCAGCAACAATGGATTACAGTTGAAAGATTAATCCCATTGGTTTTTTTTTTTTTTCTGACTTTTCCCTATCTAACACAGCCACCACCACAACCAGCAATTTAGTGTGGAGCTTTGACTGCCAGCAAACAATACTGTCTTAAGGAAGGCATTAGTGGTAAACCCTTAAGCTGTTGTGTAAGCACCTCCTAGTTGGCAACAGAAGGCTAAACACAAAATTGCAAGATGAGCTTGAATTTAATTTTGCAGCTTTTGTCTGTCATTATGTTATGGCAGTTTGGTGTTCTGGGCTTTACAGCAGCCACAGGGCAGGAGAAGGGCTTCTACTCCTAATGGAAAGAGCTTCTCTCCCACCTGCATGTATCTGGAAGCCATGCTTGTGAGATCATGGTTCTCAAAGACCTTCATCTTTGTCTTTAAAGATCTGTCGGATTCTTAATCAATTGCACTCTTTTTAGATCATGCATCCTTGTAAGACAGTGCAGTTCAATTCAACAAATAATTAATGAGCGGCCACTGTGTGCCAAGCACTAGGTATTTAGATAAACTCTGCCTGGCAGAAGAAACTAGAGATACTACCAATTATTATGTATCATAATGACTGTTAATATAAAAGTTTACTTGGAAGGCCATATAAGCACAGAGTTTGGGACCTTTGCCCAGTTTATGGTTCCAAATAAGGTGGGTTTTGAAGGATGAAGAAGAGATTTCCTGAAAATACAGATGCAACCAAAAAAATATGGGTGTACAGAAAACTGGAAAAAGAACAGAATATGATGAGCAATGGGGATAAGAAGATAATAGCAGCCATATCCTGATAGTTTTTGTATATGATGCTATTATCATCATCATCATTATTATCATTAAACTTTCTTCTCCTATTGGCAAAGAGTGGCCATTCAATAATTTTTGAAAGAAGAGGAAAATGATAAGATTTTATTTTAGAAAGAGCATCTTGGCTACTAGAGTATAATAATGATATGCATATTTTAGAAAGGGGATGTCAGAAATATAAGGAGAGCTACAAGGAGATTATTGCAGAAGCACAGGTGTAAGACATTGGAGGCAGGGCCAGGTGCAGTGTGGTTCATGTCTGTAATCCCAACACTTTGGGAGGCTGAGGTGAATGGATTACTTGAGGCCAGGAGTTCAAGACCAGCCTGGCCAACATGGCATAACCCTGTCTCTACTAAAAATATAAAAATTAGCTGGGCGTGGTGACATGTCCTTGTGGTCCCAGCTACTTGGGAGGCTGACGCATGAGAATTGCTTGAATCCAAGAGGCGGACGTTGGAGTGAGCTGAGAATGTGCCACTGCACTTCAGCCTGTGCTACAGAGTGAGACTCTGTCAAAAAAAAAAAGAAAGAAAGAAAGAAAGAAATTGGAGGCCATTGCATTTGTCAGAACTCCTTCCTGGGGCGCCTTCTATGTGCTCAGACACCATTCCTTGATAAGTCCTATTGAGATGTGGCTTAGATTATGAGAGGATCTATATGAGCTAGGTGAGGAGAGAAATGTTTTACTTGTACTAGAACAAGATGGGGAAGAGAGAGTAATGAAGAAGGGGGCAGGGAGTGGAGGTTACCTATGTAAAATATTTTTTTTCTTTGGGCAAGAACCTCAAATCTTCAAAAGCCTACAGGTATCCTGTGGTTCAGGGAGTATACAGAAATTTTTTTTCATGGTATGGCAGACCACAGCAAAGCAGGCCATAAGGAAAGCAGGACACAGTAAGCTACCGGAATGTGCAGAGAAGTTGCTGAGCACTTTGGAGCCCGACGTTGCTAGGGTTGGGTTGATGGCATGGGGCTGAGCAAGAGTAAGATGACAGTGAACTTGATAAAGGCATATCTTCTCAACAGAGTGATATCACCCCAGGGGTAGCAAAATTTGGTTCTTGAGGGGTGATAACAAGTTTAGCTTTTAAATGTGTAAAGCACAGTTATACACACAGTGTGTTACCAGATACACAGTGTTTATCTGTGACATTAAAATTTCATTGGAAGAGATGAGAAAAAATGTGTTAAAAGGTGTTTTAGGAAGATGATAATGTTAAAAATGTTGAGAATCACTGGACAAAGGAAATGCCAGTGGAGATAAATAAAAAGTGGACTGGAGAGACTTTTTAATAGAGGAGAGAGAAAGAGAAAGAGAGGCAAGAAGAAGATTCAGATGTCAGAGATAATTCTAAGGTTCTGGTTTAGAGTTTTGGGGGCATTAATTGAGATTTAGGCTGAGGAGGAGATTTGAGGTGAGTGGGTTGTAGATTATTCAAATTAATTTGTGATCAACATAAGATGATTACCTTCATTAAAAATAATTCAAATTATTAATAATGATAAATAATGGAGTCTGAGCTGTATTTAAACTGAAAATCTCTCACATGCTGGTCTGTGCTATATCACTTACCTAGAGAGTGAAATGTGTCTTACTTGATTCTGTGAACATCTTTTGCATCATGGACACAATCTGCTACTTACATTATTTCATTGGCCTCAAAACTGCAGAATAAGATGACATAGTAATGATGCCCTTGACTTCTCAAGCCCACTCTCAAATGTGAGATTTATATGATCCCTTAGGCAGAGAGTAGAAGCTTTCTGGGAACCTCTCATTTTCTCTTCAGCCCTCGGATGTGTGAGCCTAGGAACAGCATAATTTACCACTATGAGTTTCTTGCACATTTGACAGACATACCAACTGCTCCAGCTACCCGTACAGTGTCTGCAGTGAAATCCAAGTCCACATTGCCATCCAGGGACTATGATCTTCATCATTTCTTAGTCCCACTGTTGACCTGGTGGGAGTTTACAATGATTCAGGAATGTGGTACAAAAGGTAGGGAAGGGAGCACTCAAAGGGAACAGAGAGCCATTCTTTAACAAGAAGAGATAGGAAAGGCCCTGGTTGCATAGAAGATGAATAGATGCATAGAAGGAGAAGGGAATTCATCTTCTACTACATTTGGGAAATTGTCCAAGACCTGGTGTTTTAGTCAGGAATTTCAGATTAAGGAACACCAACCCAGCTAATGGAAATCCAGATTACTGATCCCAGAAGGGAGGGACTTGGCTGCCCAATTCTAAGGGAATTGAAGATGTGTTGAAGCCATGAAGAAATCTCAATGGGAGTATTCCCAAAGTGTATAAACACATTGAGAAGGTCATGCAAACAGACAGTCAGGATTTTGGCAGGATAGGAGGAAAACTGATTGACAGCATCATTAGACAGTGAATATAAAATGGTGGCTTCTTGTTGATTAAATGCATGACTACAGTTTACCGTTACTGAGACGCTAGAGTTCCTGATGCATATTTTAGATCTGAGAATGCTGGGAAATGGGGGGCAAGATGAAATAGTCAGTGGAAACAGCAAAACCTTGTGGAATTAATGGAAATTTGAACTTGTATGGATATAATGGGGAACCATCTGACTTTCTTGGTGGTTTTTAGTTGTCCTCAGCATCTGAGAGAGGCAGGGAAGAGGGGGAGGGCTATAAAATACCAAGGGCTGATGAAAACATCTCTGGAACAAAAGACTTTTCTGCAGTCACTAAATCCTTTTTCAGCGTTTCCTTCCCATGCCGACCCCATGCTCTGCTTTCCTGGGCCTTTCTCAACACTTCTAAACAGAAGCAGAATTCATTTTCTACCACAGAGACTTGTAGAGGTTAAGTGAAGTCACACACACCAAATGGCCAGCAAGGTCTGTGCATAGTCAGTTAAAGATAACAGTTTCCTTTCTTTCCTCTTATTTGTGTTCATTAACTTTAATCTTTTTCCTCTTCCTCCTCCTTTTCACCTTTTAAGGGACAATCAAGGCACTTCAAACTATTGAACTCCAGAGGGTTGTTGTGAAGGGGGCCTTTTATCTGTATGCCTTGTTCATTTATTTATTTATTCAGCATGTTTCTACTAAACACGTATCTTGTTCTAGGCACTGTACATGGCTCCAGGCATGCCCTGGTGAACAAAGAGGATGTACTTTCTGCTCTTGAGAAGCTTCTGATCCAGAGGGAAAGATAGACAAATGTAAAGAAATGCTAATTAATGTTACAAGTGAGATTAAATAGTCTGCTACATGAGCAAATAAGGGAATACCCACCAAGCTTTGAAGAGTATCCTGTCTTGGAGATAATGGCCTCTAGGTTAAAGCATGAACAGTTCAGTGAAGGTGTTTTGAATACCCATCATGTACCAAGCACTGTGCTAGGCTTTGGAAATATAAAGATGAATATATCATGGTCTGAATGCTCATGTAGAGGGTAGGTTTTCTGTTTTGTTGTGTTTTCTTTTTTTGAGACAAGGTTTCACTCTGTCACCCAAGCTATAGTGCAGTGGTGCAATCCCAGCTCACTGCAGCCTCCACCTCCTGGGCTCAAGCAATTCTCCCACCTCAGCCTCCTGAGTAGCTGGGACGACAGGCATGCACCACTACGCCTGGCTAATTTTTTAATATATTTTTGTAGAGACAGGGTTTCACCATGTTACCCAGGCTGGTCTTGAACTCCTGAGCAAAAGTGAGCTGCCTGCCTCTGCCTCGCAAAGTGCTGGGATTACAGGCGTGAGCTACCACGAACAGCAGACAGTAGATTTGACAAACAGTAAATATAATGGGTTATTTCAGTAGATTGATTAATTTCAGTAGAGTGTTGTTGAACCAGCTTGGTAGAGATGACATCTGAGTTAATTCTGGACAAATAAGTAGCAGTTAGGGAAAATAGGATGGAGGGAGAAAATAAACAGTGTTCTAACAGAAAAGTATAAGCAGGGCATAGAGTCTTGAAAAAGTGAATCTATGATGGATACTGTGTATTTAGTATAGTTGGCATACATAGTTTGAAGCTCGGGGCAACAGAATCTGGAAAGCCCTCAATGTGGCAATTACAGCAAGCCATGGTCATTTTGGTGAATCACTGATTAGTGGTGGTGATTGGATCATACTGTGCTTGATAAGGATCACCCTAATACCAGTGTAGACAGAGGATAGAATTTGAAATCCAATATACCAATATACCAATATATCCAATATACCAATGACCACTATACCAATAGTACGCACAAGCCTTATGCTTTCCTCCCTCACTCCCTTTGTCTTCTGGGCTGTTAGAAACACAAAATCTAAACCCAGAGAACGACCACTTGGAAGAGAACAACCTGTTATCTTGCATTTCCCCTGTAGACATCCAGCCTTGGTGTGGATTTATACAGCTGCATTTAGAACTCATGATAGAATCATCATTTGTTTGTTTTTTAGCTCTTCCATGACACAAACCAAGAAAAAAAAACATAATAAAATTTTACAAGTTAGCTGCCACCAAGAATAAACAAGAGAGCACTATAAGAAATGAATCAGAGGCCCTAACTGAATCTTCTCTCAGGACAATAACTCTAATGCAAAGCCAGGGTCTGAGGAGGTCGCCATAGAAAACTCTCCTGGGGCATTTCCGAGGAGAAAGGAAATATTCTCCACATGTCATCTTCACTTCATGTCCTAATATGTCTGTTGATGTGCAGAGAAAACATAATCTGTGGCCTCTGCTCTGAATCAAGGTTTGGATAACCAGGGCCATTAAGGTGTCCCCAAGGATCACAGAATGAACCCTCTGTGAACACAGGGAAGCCGCTGCTACTAAACCACCCGAGGAAAGCTGCCTGATTCTAATCGTGGCTGAGCCCAAGTGTCACTTGCCATTAGGTTTAATTGGCAATTTTTTTTTCTTTCTAAATTACAAGATAACCTTTAAATTGTGTACAGGAGCTCATGACTACTGTAGATCGCAGGTGATCGGGAGTGATTTCATTTTACCCAGGGACAGGCTCCCTCCTCTGGAGTCTTTGTTCATTAAGCCTCTGTCTCTCTCAGGTTCCATTTAAGTATCAATGAAGAATACATTCTGTAGCAGACGTTGTATGTTTGCTTTTAGAGTCACCTCCTTTGTTGGTGGATGATCCTTTAGAGCTGGATTGTCCTGGAGCCTCTCACATGTAGAAGGCGAATATGCATTCAGTGCATCCTCTGTGCGGTGTCTTGTTTACAGATCACGGAATTAGGCTGACCCCATGACCTCTCCAAAAAATCACTTGAAAAAAAATCTAAACTTCTAGTTATCTTTTGTTGTTTTCAATTGAAGCAACTTTAGTATAATAACTCTTATAGACCAAGTCATAACATTACTTATCCATTTATTCATTCATTCATGCATTTATTCTTGTTACATAATTATTATATGTCTCCTGTGTGCCAGTCAGTAAGCCTGGCATTGAGTACAATGGTGCATTGGGAGCTTACAATATAGTGGTGAATAGACAAAATTAAACAGGTGATTCGCTTTTGTTGTGATAAGGCTATGAAGTGGAGCGAGCAGGAGGTCCAGTCTAGGGACATTGCCTACAGTTTTGAGGCCACAGGAAAGTCTTCTCAGAGAGTTTTACATCTGAGCAGAGGCCTGAAGGTTGAGGGGAGTTTCACCGGCTGAAGAGCTTGTGCACGGATCTGGAGGTGAGGGGGAAGTTTAGGGAGGCTGAAAATGGAAAGTGGGTATGCGTGTATGAAGAAAGCAGAGTGGTGGTCAGATTGTCCTGGAAGAATGGAGATGGAGAAAGATGGCCCATATCTCAAAAGCTTTGCAAGCCCTATTAATGAGTGAGGACTTTATCCAGAGGGCTAAAGAGAAGAGAGGAGAGAGATGATCAGATATGCATTTTAGAAAGGTCGCTGTGGACATTTTACTCATAGTGGGTGACTGGTCCTCTGAGGATCTGATGTATTTGCGAGGCTGATGGGACCTCAGATACAATAACCCTTTTCCCAGGAACAACCTCTAACCAGCTACATCCTTTAAGTTTAAACTTTTCCTCCAAGAACACCGTCCATGCTTTATTTATTCCAATTCTGCAAGTACTGGAATGGGGTCACAGTAAGAACACATCTAAAGAAGGTCATAGCTAAGAGTTTGAAGGCACAACAACGGCATTATTACCCACAGCCCTAGACCCTAGCCAGAGGCTACTGGTAAGCAAAGGAAATTTTAGAATTTGTTGTGGCAAAAAATAATCTAAATAGTTGCAGTTTTGTCAAGTCCTTTTGCTTTACTGAGAGAAAAAGTTTAAACACTAGAGCTATGGGTTGTAACATTTCTGACATCAGCCAGAGTCAAGTTAGAGAGATGACTGGCCTGGGAGTCTCTGAAGATGTGGGTTTGAAGTCCAGTTCTGTCACTTAACAACTCGGACAACTTTCAAGACTTCATAGTCTCATCTTTTCCCCCCATCTAAATATTAGCATAACTCCCGTCCCAATGATGTTATGGAAATTAAATGACACATGCATAGGATATTGTAGATATTTATTGAACGAATAAAAATGAGATATTAGAAAAACCTTGGACTCTCTTTCTAGGCTTCGGTCTTCTCATCTGTAAATTGAAGAGGTTGGGTTAGACTCTTTCAAACTCTTTCCAGCTCAAATATTCTGGTTTCTTGATGGCCTATTTGGGATGTCAAATATATGAAAATTTGGTTTGGTACCTGATAAAGTTCAAGGACAAGATATAAAAAATATTTCTGATAGAAAAAACCCTAGTTACTCTTCTGGCACCACTGAAATTGCTCTTATTCCCAAAGCCAGGTGATTAGAAGAATGCTTATTTGCTTCTGTCGTTGACTTTATTTGACTTTCTAGTGAAGACTTGGTCTCAGAGGATGAAACTGACAGCAAATTTCCTGTAAGACCACTTTGCCCTGTAGAAAAAAATAATTGATTTATCCTTTTATGTTATCTCATGAAGTACTATTGATGTTCATGCTAAAAACTCTGTGTTTCTTCCTGAGTAAGGACTCAAAAGGAGACGATTCTGAGCACAGAAAATCTGATATTGACTAATGGAGTGCGTGTTTCAGATGTTTGCTGACATATGAAAGGTGATTTGATTTAGAATTTAAGCACCTCTGAGACTTATACCCTCTGTATAGCGCCTTTGATGTGTGCGCATTCCTTCCTTGCTGTGTTTAAAGAATTCGTTCTCTCTTAGTAGGTAGACATTGGCATTACTCAGAATTTAATGCTTCTGCTAATTGACCTTTATTTACTACGATAATGAAGCTAAAAATAGACACATGTTCTAAAGATATGAAAATAGAAAGTTTTGGGGACTAGATATTTCATCTATTTAGGAATGGCTAAAATATACTCTGATCACAATTTAAATATTTCTTGGCCACAGTGACCTATTATCTTCTGTATTGCTGGGGCTGGGTGTCTGGTATTTTATACATTATCTATACTTTATTTTTTGGTACTTCAGAGAAGTCAGATTGTAATTTGATCACATAGGACCATCTGGAGGCCTATCCTAAATATAACCCTCAAACTTTAGGAAACATAGCTGCAAAATAGCTACTCAGGAGAGCAAAACTGTCAGCTTCCACCTCATTTTCTCTGGCTGTCTAAGATGACCCCTTTGAAAATTGCTTCCCCAGTATGCAGTCCCATGGCATACACTTTATTATAATCACTTCTTTGATGTCCATCTCTTAGCTTGGGCATTACATTCCCAAGGTGACAGGAACCCTAGCTTGTTCACCTCTCCTTTCCATTGTCTAATACATAGTAGGTACACAAAATGATTATCCACTTAAGGGTAATTATCGATTCATTTTGCATTTTAATCATCTGTCTCACTCACTAGAATGCAAGTCCCATGAAATAGAGACTTCATGTTTTTAAAATACTTTATTAGAAGACTGCTGGTTATCAGTTGGTGCTCAGTAGTTAGTGAATGAATGCACATTAACAAGAAGAACCGATGTAAAAAGGCAGAAGGTGATCAGACTGATTACTTAATACTTAGGCACTTAGACTCCACTACCCAGAATAAATAAATTATGCTAAAACTGGTCATTTAAATTAATCCATGCAGCAGGGTGCCTTAGCTGGTGCCTGTATTCCTAGCTACTCAGAAGGCTAAGGAGAGAGGATCCCTTGAGCCCAGGAGTTCAAGACCAGCCTGGGCAACACAGACATACCCTGTTTGTAAAAAAAAAAAAAAAAAAAAAAAAAAAAAAGAAAAAAAAATGTAGGTATGGTGGTGCCTGCCTGAGGCCCAGCTATTAAGGAGGCTGAGACAGGAGGATTCCTTGAGCCCAGGAGTTCAAGACCAGTCTGGTCAACATAATGAGACCAATGTCTCAGTCAGTCAGTCAGTCAATAAGTAGTCCATCCACCTCTTTATTCTGAATCATCAATATTAGTCTATCTACGTCTTTATTCTGATTCATCAATCCACTTTGTATGGTGATATTTTAAGAATTCTGGCACTAAAATAATTGCTGTATCTGTTTTTCTTTTTAAAAAACCACAGCAATATTGAAGTATAATTGACATAAAATAAACTGCACAGATTTGAAATGTACAATTTGATACATTTTGATATGTGTATACTGTGGGGAAACCATCACATAATCAAGATAATGAACATCTCCATTACTCTACATATTGCCTTGTGTCCTTTGCAGCCACTCCTTCCCTCTAGACCACCACTGATCTGCTTTCTGTCACTATGTGTTAGTTTGTCTTTCCTAGAATTTTATGTAAGTGGGATTATACAGTATGTACTCATATTTGTTTGGCTTCTTTCACCCTCATTATTTTGAGATTAATCCATGTTGTAGTGTGTATCAAGAGTTCATTCTTGTTCTGTTGAGAAATATCCCATTGTATGAATATAGCTGTTTGTTTAACCATTTACCTGTTGATGGATATTTGGGTAGTCTCCAGTTTGGGGCTATTACAAATAAGGCTTTTACAAACGTTCATGTAAAAGACTTGGTATGGACAAATATTTTCCTTTCTCTTGGGCAAATATCTAGGAAAAGAATGGCTGGACCATATGGTAGTTAGATGTTTAACTTTTCTATTTGTTTGCTTTTTTGAGGTGGAGTTTCACTCTTGTTGCCCAGGCTGGAGTGCAATGGTGCGATATCGGCTCACCACAACCTACGCCTCCCGGGTTTAAGCAATTCTCCTGCCTTAGCCTCCCAAATAGCTGGGATTACAGGCATGTGCCACCATGCCCAGGCTAATTTTGTATTTTTAGTAGAGACGGGGTTTCTCCATGTTAGTCAGGCTGGTCTTGAACTCCCGACCTCAGGTGATCCTTCCACCTTGGCCTCCCAAAGTGCTGGGATTACAGGCGTGAGCCACCACACCCAGCCTGATGTTTAACTTTTTAAGAAACCACTAAGCTGCTTTCTAAAGTAATCATACCATTGTACATTTCCACCAGCAGTTGTATGGGACTCCTAGCTTTTTCACAACTTTTCCAACACTTGGTGTGATCAGTCATCTTAGTTTTAGTCAAGCAAACATGTATGTAGAAGTATCTTCTTGTAGTTGTAATCATCATTTCCTTAATGACTAATGATGTTGGGCACCTTCTTTGTGCTTATTTCCCACCCATGTATCTTTTTATTTACTGGGTTTTCTTATTATTGACTTTCAAGAGCTCCGTATATATTTTGGATACAAGTTCTTTATCTGGCATATGGTTTGTAAATATTTTCTCAGATTGTGGCTTATATTTTCATTTTCTTAACAGTGTCTTTTGATGAGTAGACATTTAAAATTTTTATGAAGTCCTGTTTATCAATTTGTTTATTGCTGCATACTTTTAGAAGAGTAAGAAATCTTTGCATACCCCAATGTCAAAAAGGTTTTCTCTTATGTTTTCTTCTAGAAGTTTTAGAGTTCTAGGTTTTAATTTAGAACTATATGTTTCACCATCTCTGAGCCCAAGACTTCCTGGAAGTCACAGCCAATGTGACAAGATAAATAAAATCAATGAAATATAAAACAATTAATAAATCCAGGGCTATATTGTTCAAGGTATACATTAAAGTTAATAATTTTGGATGTAGATATCCAATTGTTCCAGTACCATTTAAAATAGAGACATCCTTTGCCCAGCTAATTGCCTTTCACCTTGTAAAAAATCAATTGCTTGTATCTTGATTATTGAAATTTTATTATAAGTCTTGAAATCTGGGAGTGTTAGCTCTCCAGCCTTATTCTTTTTAAAAGTTGTATTAGCTAATTTAGGTCCTTTGCATTTCCTTATAGCTTTTAAAATGAGATTGTTCAATTTCTATTAAAGAAACCACACTGGGATTTTGATATGGGAGAACTGACAGCTTAATCATATTGAAGCTTCTGACCCATGAACACAGTATAGTATATCTTTCCATTCATTTAGGTCTTTAATTTGTCCAGCAATGTTTTACACATGTTAGGGTACACATCTTTTATATCTTTGTCGGATTTGTTCCTATGTATTTCCTATTTTGAAATTAAATTTTAAAATTTGAATTTCCAGCGTTATTTTCCCCCAGCTTTATTAAGGTCTAATTGACAAATAAAATTGTGTATATTTATAGTAATGTTTGGATATATGTATGGATTGCAAACTGATTAAATCAAGCTACTTCACATGTCCATCAGCTCACATCCTTATTATTTTTGGTGGTGAGAATATTTAAGATTGACTTTCTTAGTGATTTTAAGTATACAGTATGTTATTATTAACTATAGTAGCCATGTTGTACAATAGATGTTTAGTGCTTATTCCTACTGTTGAACTGATATCTTGTAGACTTTAACCAACATCTCCTCATCCTCCCACCTTTTGCCCCCAGTCCCAGGCAACCATCATTCTACTGTTCTCTGCTTCTGTGAATTTGACTTCTTAAGATACCACCTATAAGTGAGATCACGCAGCATTTGTCTTTTGTGCCTGGTGTATTTCACTAAGCATAATATCCTCCAGGTTCATTCATGTTGTTTCAAATTACAGGATTTTCTTTTTTCTTTTAAGGCTGGATACTATTCCATTGTACATATATACCACATTTTCTTCATTCATCAGTTGATGGATATTTATATTAATTGTATATCATGACTATTGTGAATAATGCTGCTATGAATATGGGAGTATAGACATCTCTTTGAGATATTGATTTCGTTTCTTTTGGATGTATACCCATAGTGGAATATGGAATTGCCGGATCATGTGGTAGTTCTATATTTAATTTGAATTAGTAGTATGTAATGTGTGAAGAATCCCCATGCTGTTTCTCATAATGGCTGCACTAATGTACATTTTCACCAATAGCATACAGGGGCTTCATTTTTTCCACATCTTCACCAACAGTTACTTTTTTGTCTTTTTGATACTAGCTATTCTAACAAGTGTGAGGTGATAGCTCATTGTGGCTTTGATTTGAATTTCCCTGATGATAAGCCATAAAGAGCATATTTTAATATACTGTTGAACATTTGCATCTCATCTTCTGGGGAATATCTATTCAGGTACTTTGCCTCTTTTTAAAATCCAGTTGATTTCTTACTCTTGAGCTGTTTCACTTCCCTATAAATATGGAATATTAGCCCCTTATCAGATACATTGTTTGCAGGTATTTTCTCCCATTCTCTTGGTTTTCTGTCCACTCAGTTGGTTGTTGCCTTTGCTTTGCAGAAGCTGTGTAGTTGATATAATCCTATGTGTCTATTTTTATTTATGTTGCCTGTGCTTTTGGGTTCAAATCCCCCCTCCCCCCCAAAAAAGTTGCCAAAACCAGTATCAAGAAGTCTTTCCCCTATGTTTTCTGCTGAAAGTTTTACAGCTTATGTCTTAGGTGTTTTTATTTGAATTGGATTTTATATATGGTATGAAATAAGGGTGAAATTTCATTCTTCTGCATATGGATAGACGGTTTTCCCAACACAACTTATTAAAGAGACTGTCCTTTCCCCATTATGTGTTCTTGGGAACTTGGCCAAAGATCAATTAACTGTAAATATGTGAATTTATTTCTAGGCTTTCTGTTTTGTTCCATTGGGCTACATGTCTGTTTTTATACCAATATCATACTGTTTTGATTAATATACCTTTTCAGTATATTTTGAAATGAGGGATTGCACTGAATCCATGGATTGCTTTGGGGCACTTTAAAAATACTAATTCTTCAAATCCATGAACATAGATATACTTCCATTTACTTGTGCTGTCTTCAGTTTCTTTCATCAGTGTTTTATAAGTTTTAGCATACAGATCTTTCACTGTCTTGATTAAATTTATCTCTAAGTATTCTCTATTTGATTCTATCATAAATGGTATTTTCTTGATTAGTTTTTCAGATAATTCATTGTTAGTATAAAGAAATGAGAATTTTTGTAGGTTAAATTTATATTCTGCAACTTTACCAAATTTGTTTATTAGTTCCAGCATTTTTTGGTGGAGTCTTTATAACCATGTCCTCTGCAAATAATAGCGATTTCACTTCTTCCTTTCCAATTTGGATGCGCTTTTATTTCTTTTTCTTGCCTGATTGCTCAGGCTAAGACTTCCAGTACTGTATTAAATAGACTTTGGGAAAGTAGGCATGTTTGTTCCTGATCTTAAAAGAAAAATTCTCAGCTTTTTCTCCAATGAGTATAATGTCAGCTGTGGGCTTATTGTATATGGCCTTTATTGTGTTGAAGTACGTTCCTTCTATAACTAATCTGTTGAGAATTTTTTATCATGAAATAATATTTGTCAAATGATTTTCCTGTATATATTGATATGATCATATGGTTTTTATACTTCAGTCTTTTAATGTGACATATCACATTTCTTGATTTGTATATGTTGAAACATTCTTGCATCCTAGGAATAAATTCCACTTGATCATGGTGTATGATCTCTTAAGGTGTTGTTGAATTTTGTTTACTAGTATTTTGTTGAGGATTTTTGCTGCCTTTGTAAAATAAGTGTGAAAGTGTTCTTGCTATCTAATTTTTGGAAGAGTTTGAGAAGGCTTGGCATTAATCTTCTATAAATGTTTGGTAAAAATCACCAGTGAAGTCATCAGGCCATGGGATTTTCTGTGTTGGGAGTTTTTAATTACTGACTCAATCTCTTTGCTCATTATTGGTAAGATTAGATTTTTAATTTCTTACAATTTTAGTAGGTTGTATGTTTCTAAGAATTCAGCTTTTTATTGATGGTATATAGAAATACAATTGAGTTTTGTACATTATGTCCTGCAACTTTGTTAACCTCATTTTTAGTTGCAGCACTTTTTTTTTGAATTTCACCAGATTTTCTATGTAGAAGATCATGTCCCATATTAATAAACATATTTTTCACTGTTTGTTTTTCAACTGGATGACATTTTTGTCTTTTGCTTTCCTTATTGCATTGGCTACAGTATCCAGTACAACGCTGAATTTAAGTGGTCAGAGTAGATATCTTTTCTTATCAAAGGGAGAAAAAATGTGGTCTTTTACCATTAAGTGTGATACTATAGACTACTCATGCATACTGTTAAGCAGGTTGAGAAAGCTGGGGCAATTTGTTTCCCATCTCTTTTGGATCACTGTCCTTCATTGACTGATATCCAGTGTCTTGCAAACCATTGTTTCATATGTCTGTTCTTCGGTTGTTTTAGGAAGGAGGATAAATTAGGTAATTTTTTACTCCACCTTGCCTGGAAATGGAAGTTCCAAGGTCTACTCTAAATATTTTTTAAGTAAAAATAGAAGACTTTAAACTCTTATAGCATCCACATGATTGATTAGTTTATTTTACTATGTAGAGAAAGTTTTGTTCCTCATGGCAAAATAACATGAAGGCACATATCTGGTTGATAATATAATCTTGGACTGAATGATTGATTGGGTCATTCAATAACTATTTGTTATATGCCTACTACATAACAGTGCCAGGTAGACTTCCAGGCCCTGGAGATTTGTCTATAAACAAAGAAGGTAGGTTTCTGCTAGAGTGGAGCTTTCACTCTGGTGCAGGACAGAGTAGATTATTACACAAGTAAACACATAGGTAAGATAATTTCAGATAGTGAAGACCATTTTGAATCTAGCTTTGTTTTAGAGACAATGACTGGGAAAAGGAAATACTTCAGAACAGTCATCTGAGGAGTCCTCTATGAAGAGCTGACATTTGAGCTGAGACCTAAATGATGGGAAAGAACCAGTTACCGCAAGTTTTGAGAGAAGAACATTCCACATGTCAAAATAGATAAAGACCAAAAGGATTTAAGCTGGATAAAGGATTTAAAGATAGAAATACTCCCCTCACAAACAAAGAATAAGAGCCTAATATGAAGGGACTGCAAATTAATATAAGAACCGTGCTATAGATTATTTATAACAATATTCTCAGGGTAATCATGAATAAAGCATTCTCACAGAGCTTTACAGGTTGTTCCAGCAGACATTGGTCTGCCACCTGAGCCACACTGGTTTGGAAGGAGCTTGAAAATAGCCCTAGATTTAGGTGTGTGCAGTAATGTACTAGGGCTGGCCTGGGTGGGCTCTCCAGAGCCAATTGTGGGCATCTTTTCTTAACTCACATTCAATGATGTCACCTTCATAACTTGAAATCAACCATGGTGGGAGTATCTACACAACAAAAATGGCAAATTTTACAAATCGGGCTTTTATCCCGCAGAAATTTCACTGTTCAACACTTATTAGCACATCACTATATAACAACATTTATCAGCACAGCAGTACATAATCAGTACTCTCTATATAATTATTAATATATATTAATATATTCATATAGATCATAGTCTATAGCCTCTAAGAGTAAGCCAGAACATAATTTGTATATAATAACATAATTGTATATCTAAGAAAGAAGAAAGTTATGCCAATTATAATTTTGAGATTCCATGGAAAGAGGTAACATCGTACTTTCAACTATGCTAAAAATGTGAAAAACCTGAACTTCAGAATTGAAGAAATACAGCATAACTTAAGCTCATTATATAGAAAATGCTGTATAGTTTATTTTATGCATTGGTCATTCACATAAAATGCCTAGCTGTCATTACAAGTCCAAAATTTTAAAAAATCAACAACAATACAGTTTTTAGAGTTTAACAAAAGTATGTGAGCTTAATAAGCCCAATTCATAATGTAAGTCAAGATTTTGGGACCTTATGTGGACAAATTAAAAAACAGCCTCCCTTTCACCTACTATCCCATGGGGCTTGCTGCTTTTTCTTGATGTATTATTTATTTGTCTGTTTTTCCCAAATAGACACTAGTATGCTTGAGGGCAGAATTCCTCCATATCTTATTTTTCTTTATATTCTCAGTGTTGAGATAGTTGCCCAGCTCATTGTAAGTGATCAAGAAATGTCAAGTAAAATAATAATAATAAAAAATCAATGTATTTACTAATCTATCTCATCTCTCTATCTGTCTATCAATCAATCATGACCCCTAACCAACGCATATTCATGTTTGGGTATAACATTACACACACAGATGGTAGCATGAAGGTTCTACTTTTACAGATCTTTCACTATGACTTATCAGTCAGATACATTGTTCAGTAACCTCTTTTCTCTGGACAGTCTCACCAAAGAGTCCAGTACACAGTGCTGGTCATGTAACCCAATTGGTAGGGTCAGAAGTTTCTGACAAGTTAGTTGAATATAAACTTAATAAAAACCCGATTGTATTGACCGCATCACTGGCCTGCTGTGATGGCATTCGGACATTCTGACATGAGTAGATTTGTCCTTCCTTGTTCTCAAGGACTGGATGCAGGTGAAAGTCTCCAGTGAGCCTCTGTATCCCCAGTTGCCTAACAAGCTATGAGAAAGAGTCTTAGGGTAGCTCTTCTCAGACACTGTGGTTCAATAAAAAAGAAACTGACCATTACTACCAGGTACCAGCCAAGCACATCACTTTGAATAGATCCATTTGGACAAGGTGGCTGCTTTCCTTTTCTTTTTTCTAGAAGCTGAAAATATCCCCTGATAGCTTAACAGAGAATAACATATTGTCCTCGTGTATTTACACAGAGGAGAAGATTTTCCTCATTGTACTTGCAATTTCGTCTTGTGTGATGACCTCCATTTTCATAATCCTTCATGGAGTATCATGATTTAAAAAGCTTTCTCTCCCTGCTGTTTCTGTTAAAAGGTTTTCTGGTGCAATTCCTGGAAAGTCAAATTCTGCATTTAAATGTTGTATTTCCACAGATATAATATAAAAGAGGCCATACTTCTGCGTATTTTTCTTCCTGGGAGAGTAGCAAGCAATTCCACCCTTCTGCATATATTGTTAACCAAGCTGTAAGAGTGTACAGCAGCTTTAATAGCAAAGCAATTGTGATTACATCTTGCTCGTAATTACATTTATTTGCTCACATATGTCCAAAAAGGCAAGCATTAGTCAGACTGTATGGATATGTGTTTGTGCAAGGAAAATCATCCAGTGGGTTGACAGTGAGGAAAATAGCTTTTAGCCTCTTAGGTTTCTCCCATCATGGACACTCCCAAAGACTGTCAGAGCTTACTTAGTTTTTGCTTCCTTGCTTCTAAAATCGATTGCATCTGGAAAGCAGGGTGATTTATTATGAGTGATGGATTTGCATCAAAATAATCAAAATATTAGGAGGTGCATATAACAAGATACATGTCTGTGATCCCAAAGAGAAAAGAGTTAAGAAATACCATGGTTCAAAGCAGCTTTAGAAATGGCAGTTGTCCCATCCAAGGAAAGGATGTATGCTGCTTCCCAGGGAATGTAGAGGAAAATAGGAGGGTTAGGCATGAGAAAGAATTTTAGATCTGCATTTTTGAACTGTCCCTAAGGAAATGGGACAATGATGGAAATAGCATTGGCTTTTTGTGAGGTGGATGGGTTTGGATCCTGGCTGGGCCATTTATAACTCAAAAGAGTTTGGAGAAGTTACTTTACTCCTCTGTGCCTTCATTTTATTTTTCTTTCTTTTTTTTGAGATGGAGATTTGCTTTTGTCACCCAGGTTGGAGTGCAGTGGCACCATCTCAGCTCACTGCAACCTCTGCCTCCTGGGTTCAAGCAGTTCTCCTGTCTCAGCCTGCCGTGTATCTGGGATTACAGGCATATGCCACCACACCCGGCTAATTTTGTATTTTTAGTAGAGATGGGGTCTCACCATGTTGGTCAGGCTGGTCTCAAACTCCCGACCTCAGGTGATCTGCCTGCCTTGGCCTCCCAAAGTGCTGGGATTACAGACGTGAACCACTGTGCCTGGCCTGTGCCTTCATTTTGTTATTACTAGAATGGAGGTAGCAATGCCAAGCTTACTGGGCTGTTTTTAAATTTATTGCTCGTGAGATGATACAAACTCCTCACAAGCAGCCACTGAAACTGGGCTGCTGCGGTATCCTCAGAACTTGGAGTAATTCCTGGAACATCATACTCAGTGAGTCTTTTTAAGTAAATGAATGTAAATTACTTGATATGCACACGACTCAGACCATTGCACTGTATTATTTTCCTATTGCTGCTGTAATAAATGAGCACAAACTTCGTTATGTGAAAACCCAAATCGCTTCTTTCTGGAGGTCACAAATCCTAAAATTAAGGTATTGTCAGGGTTGCAATCTTCCAGAGGATCTAGGAGAGAATCACTTTTTTTTTTTTTTTTTGCCTTTTCCAGCTTCTAGAAGCCATCTGCACTCCTTGACTCATGGCCCCCTCTTTCATCTTCAAAGCCAGCAGCAGAGCATCTTCAAGCCTCCCTCTAAATCGTATTCTCCTGTCTCCCTCTTGTAAGGATCCTTGTGATTATATTGAATACACTGAGTAATCTGGGGGAATCTCCCAATCACAAGATCCTTAATGTAATCACATCTGCAAAGCTCCCCCTTTTGTCACACAAGGTAGCATATTCATAGGTTCTTGGAATTAGAATGTGGGCATCCTTGGAGCATCATTATGTCTACCCCCAAGTATCTACTGTGGAGTAAAACCTGCCTATTTATTATCACCATTTCATTTTATTGCCGTTGAAAGCTCCTATTGAAGACTTTCCTAAGAAGTAATGGGCCAAACTTCTAGATTCCCTTTTCATTTCCATGGCAATGGTCCAAGGTTGCCAGACACCAACCATGACCCTTCAGGGCTTAATTGACAGTGCTTCATCTCACTTACATTTGGACTCAGGAGGGCCTTTTGTTGGGTTGAAGAAGTTTTCAGCAACCAACAGAGGCATGGGACTCCATCAATATTTGTGGATTAAATAAGTAAATGAATATTCAGAAGGTAACAGCCTACTTTCGAGGGTCATTTTTGAAGACAAGAAATGTCTTGTAGAAAATTATTTGTAATTGACAAAAGAGCAACATACTTCAGTAAGCATATACTTCCAGGGACTCACTTATTTAAAAAAATGTGGTGGCTCATATGCCTTTCTTCCCTTGGGCTGAAACATTTTCAAACACAGTGGTTGAGTCCTTAGTGCCTGAAGCTTGTTGGTGCCCACCAAATACTTGTGAAATACAAGTGAGTTATGTAAATCATCAAATAATTCATGGAAAAGCCAAGATCTCATACAAGCTTTAGGCTGGCAAAAAGTTAAAGGTCCACTAAATTCAGTCTTTCAGCTAGTAGCTAGAGTTTTTCTGGCTATGCAGTTTAAAAATAATCTATTAAATTTCTTCTATGATGACACTAGAATAAATGAGGTTTCCATATTTGGCAAATTTGGTGGGAAGTTCTTTATTACACTGAACCAAAATGATCTCTCTATACCGTCTGTGCATCCAGGTCTGGTGTTCTCTGTCTCACATGTCACTCCCCTTGAGACTGGCTCCCTTTTCTTTGTACTCTGGTATATCTCACATCTCTCCTATAGCTTCTATAATATAATGTCAGATTTCAAGGGGCTATTTTTGCATTTCTACCACTAGACTATAAATTTCCTAAAAGCAGATTTGTTTTGTCTTTGAATTCTCAGAGCCGAGCGGAGTGCAAGATCTATAGCACAGGCAGAGTCCACTTTGGTTGAATGAATGCTACAGGTAATTAAGCATAATGGAACAAGCCCAAGACATTTAGTAAAGAGAATTGGGTTTGAGGTTTGATCATGCTACTTTTGAACTGTGTGAATTGGGCAAGGCAGTTCTCCTCTCCCAGTCAGATTCCTGTGATTTTATGGCAACCACACGGGGTTGTTTTGAGGATTAAATGCGTGAATTATGGTAATGTATTATGCAAATGGGAAGGGTTGTCTCAGTGTCCTTGAAGCCACATAGAACAGATCTAATCCTTTTCTATTTGGCAGCCCTTCAAATATTCAAGGGAAGAGATCTCACACTCCATATCCCAAGCTGACAATATATATATATATATATAATAACTAACTGTGAGGTGTCCAGAATTAAAGTTCTGAGTTTCAAATATCTACTGTGCCACATATTAGCTCTGTGACCTTGGGAAAGGTACTTAACTTCTTCATGCCTCAGTTTCCCCATCTGTCAAAAGTGAAATAAAAATAAGGCCTATTTCAACAAGTCAGTGTGAGGACTGGATAAGATATTGCATGTCAAAGCTTAGGACAGTGCCTAGCACATAGTAGGCAATCAATTATTATTATTATGCTTTTCCCTCAGCCTTCATGTACCTAGTTTCTTCTGTAATTCTATGAACCTTTGTTTTCAGTCATTACTCTTTAAGAATAGTAAATAATTTTTTTTTATCTTGTAAATACTTCAACCACATTTGATGTCCAATGGCTGCCTTGCGCTTTGGGTTGGGAAGGTTTCTGAGGTTCTCTGTGGGTTTAACAGGAAAGAATGTGAAAATAGACTACTGATATTTTGCAATGATAGAGAAACAGTAACACGCATGTCCCAAATATGCTGATCTCATTTGTTTGCAATTCTGAGTAAACTGACTTTTTTTTTTTAATTGCCTATGGCAGACTGTATGCCACGCTAAATTTCCTAAAGGTCAGTTTGAAAAACATGAGAGGTAAGAAGTTCCCTGATTTGTGGCTCCTTCCTTCTGTTAAATGCCAGGCACTCTTTCAGATGTTGTTGCTACAGTGCTCTTTTTGGTATTGTTCATACACAGGAGAACAAGTTCATGTGGGGCAAGAGGGAATTAACTAAAGAAATACATTGGAAGCTAATTGTAAAGACTGATAAGTACCAAGTGAAAAACAGAATAAGAGACTTGGACAGCGTCTGGGGAGCAGGGATGGGATGTGTAATTTAGATTGAACAGTTTGGAAGGACTTCTTGAGTAGTGATATTTGAGCTGAGATTTGAGTGGGAAGGATTCAGTTTTGTATTGGCTGCTGTAACAAATAACGTTGTTATTTTGATGGCTTAAAACATGATGGCTTAAAACAACACAAATTTATTTTCTTATGGTGCTGTTGGTCAGACACAGGTCTCACTAGGTCCAAATCAAGATGTTATCAGGGCCATGATTTTTTTATGGAGGCTCTAGGGGAGAATTCATTTCCTTGCCTATTTGAGCTTCTGGTGGCCACCCACCGTCCTTGGTTTGTGGCCCCTTCCTCCATGCTTAAACCCAGCAATGGTGGGTCTATGTATCTTCCTGACTCTTCTTCCTCTCATGTCCACTTTTAAGGGGTCTTATAACTACATTAAACCCACTTGAACAAATCAAGCTAATCTCGTTATCTTCAGGTCTTTATCTCATTCATATTTGCAAAGTCTCTTTTTCTTTGTGAAGTAGTATCTTCCCAGGTTCTGGGAATTAGGACGTGGACATCTTTGGGGACCATTATTTTGTTCACCACACAGTTATAAGGATATATGGGGCAGAGCTCACCAGGTAAAGACACCAGGAAGAGCAAGGGCTCTTGGCACATTTAAAAGAAAGAAAGACCAATGTTTCAGTAGCCTTGTAAGCAAAGAGGGTGGCAAAAGAAGTCATGTTGGTTACCATTTACTGAGGAATTACTATGTGTCTCTCACTTGGTAAGTACTTTTTATATATTATTTCATAGATTCTCATGGCAACCCTATGACAAAGGCAGTATTATTCTCTTCCTTATACCTGATGAGAAAATCGTAGCTCAGAAGCTAAGATATGTCTTTAAGATCACAGAACTAATATCTGATGAAGGTAGAATATGAATCCAAACACTCTATGGGTGTTTTTTCTTTTTTTTTTTTTTTTTTTTTTTTTTTTTTGAGACGGAGTCTCGCTCTGTCCCCCAGGCTGGAGTGCAGTGGCGCGATCTCGGCTCACTGCAAGCTCCGCCTCCCGGGTTCACGCCATTCTCCTACCTCAGCCTCCCGCGTAGCTGGGACTACAGGCGCCCGCCACCACGCACGGCTAATTTTTTGTATTTTTTAGTAGAGACGGGGTTTCACTGTGTTAGCCAGGATGGTCTCGATCTCCTGACCTCGTGATCTGCCCGCCTCGGCCTCCCAAAGTGCTGGGATTACAGGCGTGAGCCACCGCGCCCGGCCGGGTGTTTTTTCTTGACCACAATACTCTTCTGCTCCCCATACCTGTAATGAATGTGCTTGGAAGTAGATCTCAGTGGAAACTTAGAGGGGGTGGTCCATGGTTATTGGTGAGCCTGGTTCCTACCTTGGCTTTGGTCTTAAGTGTGCTTTGAAAACTTTCTTACTGGTTTCGAGCTCCAGGCAGGGACATTTTCCTGAGAAACAACAATGAATTGAGAAAGAGAAAAGTAGCTGCTAACAGCTAAGGGCTGATCTAACATGAAAAACTGGCGCTTTGTAATTCTGGGAACTGGCTTGACACTCAGAGCAGGCCTGGTGTTCTTCTGTTGCACATGAAAACTTTTATGGAACACCAATGTCACAATGTCTGTGTGACCATGACCGAGCCAGGCAAAAACAAGACCACTCTGTAATCATGTCTCAGTACAGACAAAACATGAGTGTTGTTCAAAAATACAACATAAAGTACCAATCATCAAAATACCAACCGTCCCTCTTTCCCAGATAATATGGTGACTGCAGCTTCCTTGCCAATCACAGCTGAAACCTCACAGTTGTCTGTCCCCCTATAGATCAGATGTGCTAAGATACACAATCATAGAATTGCGTCCATTTCCTCACAGTGCCCAATTGAGAGCAAACTTCCACTTTTTTGAATCTACTTCGAAATCACCTCACACAAGCCCAGTTCCTGTAAGTTCTTTCTAGCACCTTGTTACTGAGACAACACGTGGCTCCCTTTGGTGTGGTTTTCTCAAATTCCAACAAGCCAATAAACTTAACTTTGTTTTACAGGTGTGTTTCTGGGTGTCCATCTGGCGGGTATTGTCAATCAAGAAACACTAATGCATGTAACATCATCCACATCCCTAATATTCTTCTCTGTGTTGTTGGGAGCTCTTCCGGGTTCGGTGCAGTCCTATTGTGAAAAAGGCACAGAATGCCATTTGGTGACAAACTGCAAGGAACAGAGTGCTCAGAGTACAGGAGAATGTGCAGGGGGGCAGAATTTAGGGTTCAGTTCACAAGTCTACATGGGTGACCTCAGGCAAGTTGTTTAATCTCAGCCTCTGTTTTAGCATCATTAAAATTAGCATAACGATGTATCAATTTACAGAAATGTAAAAATTAAACGATGTAATCCATGGAAAGAACTTAGCACAAAGCCTGCCACATAGTAAGAATAAGATAAATGCTGGCTGTTTATTACAAAAACTTACTGCGGAAAAAAAGATTTGCTAGAGATGGCATAATCAGGAGTGCCCAGCTGGAGAAAGAAGGGCTTAAGAAGAGACGCGTAGAGAATAGGGAAGCCAATACAAACAGAGGAGGCACTGCAGGCTCCTGGAACAGCATTGGACGTCCTCAGTGATTGAAAGAGACAGAGAGCCATTCCTCTGAACGATTCTCTAGCCAAGTCACTGGGACTGTTCAACCTTTCTACAAGCATGACCATTTCAACAGATGATGTTTCAAACTTTATCATAATAATCAAGCATCTGAGTCTTTGGAAAAGGAAAAATGTCCTAAATAATAATATTATTTTGGACTGAAGTGGTTTAGTGAAAGCATACAAAAAAATGCAACATGGTTTGGGACTGAGAAACACTTGAATTCGTATCTTGGCTCTTGCTTTGTGACATCGAGCAACTCACTTTCCATTCCTGCAACTTCCCGAATTCTCTGGCAAAAAGGGATGGATACCTGCAATTCAATACTGTTGAATTTTTGAAGGAGAGAGTTTAGCATATTGGATATATAAAAGTATGGTATTTGTGATGGCGATGATGATGGTAGCCCTGGTGGTGATGATGATAGTGGTAGTGGGGGGACAGTGATGGTGATGGTAGTGGTGGTATCTCTGGTGGTAATGATGATGATGATGGTGATTGTATGGTTGGTGGTAGTGATGGTGGTGGTGGTGATGTTGGTAGTTATGAGATGGTAATGGTGAAGGTGGTGGTAGCATGGATGTAATGATGGTGATAGCATTGGCAGTAGTGATGATAATGGTGGTACTGGTGATTATGGTGGTGCTGTGGTGGTGATGGTCATAGTGGTGGTAGCCGTGGTGGTGGTGATGGTGTTGGTGATGATGGTGGTGATAGTGATGGTAGTAGTGATAGACCTGGGGGTGATGACTGTGATGGTAGTGATGATGGTGGACCTACCCTACACTTTAAAGTATGAACTGAACTATTATCTTCATTCAACAGAAAGTTGTCAGGTTGATAATTTTCTATTCTTTAAACTTCATCTCCCACTAACCTGTGTTACCCACACATATCACAGATGGAGGCAGCAAGAAAGAAAAGGTCTGCAATGAAGAGAGATAGCAAGGGCTGCAGCTGCAGTCCTTCCTTTTTATTTCTTTTTAAATTTATTTTTAACTGTGAGTATCTATTAACAGTATATATTTAAGGGCCCACGTGATGCTTTTTTTGGCATTGATACCAGTATCTTCTGGCCGTTTCTGAGACCTAAGTTCAGACACTGTTTCTCATCCTCTTGGAGGCACCCTGTTACTTCTGAGTGGAGCATTTTCTTATTTCTGAATCTTTTAAAAGCATCATTATACCTTTATTAGCCCTACTTTCCCCCTTCCTTCCCTCTACCCTCAGGCTGCACTTCAAGTGTTCCAGGGAGAGAGCCCCTTCTTTTACCATGGAAAAACCCTGGACAAAACCCATTCTTGCAGCACCTGAAATTGCAATGTCAACTTCAGCGTGAGATGAATGAGAATTCCTGCGAATCACACTGCTTATGAGTGGTAAACCTTGACTTTATTCATGCGATGCTGAAGCAAGCCACATGCTGCGATCTGTCCTGTAACTTTTTTCCTCCTCCAGAATATAATAAATTAAACATAGTATGAAATGCAAAAAGGTTACATTGAGACATATACTATTTGAAGGTTTAATTCATTTTTCTAGTTTATAAGACACAAGGCTATTAAATTTTTAAAGCAGTGATCTTCAAAACTCTCTACTTTATGAGGGCTTTCTTCATAAAGATAAATGGTTTCCTTGCCAAATCAAATGGAGATTTGAAACAAATTAAGTTAATGTTCAATGGTACAAGGTAGAATGGATGGGGGAGCTGTTTTATTTTGCATTGTAATAACCATACACACCTAAATCAATAGCTGTGGAAAAAAGGCAATAATATCGCGTAACTGCAGGAAATGAAATATAGTGGTTGGGTGGGGGGGAACAGGCTGCAAAAAGAAAGGGTTTGTATTGGAATAATGACATTTCATTAAACAGGGAAGGAGTGGTATTGAAGAGAAGTCCATAGCAGTAAATTCTATTTCTTATAATAACACTTGAGGCGAGTTAAAGTTGGCTGGGTATTGTGATAAAGGATAATGCCGCCGTCCTTTTGTGCATTGTGCTATAATTTTATGTTTAAAGAAAACCTGAGATATTAAAGAGGCAGCACGTGTTTTCTCAGTGTATCGTTATTCTTCTAATCTTTTGCTTAATTTGGTACAAGATCTTATAATCTGTCTGAAAGCCATCACTTGGATAAGGAAGGCAGTCCTAGGTTTAAAAAAGTGCATTTGAGTGAAGGCCAATCGGCATTCGTATTCTTTTCAAATTTTTTTGTTGTTGTTGAAGGGGCAAGGCAGAAACAAAAGGATTTGCTATTAATGAAAGAGGCTCTTTCAACAGTTATCAGAGAGAAAATAATTCCTGAGTTGATGTTTTTCAATATATACCTATCTACCTATCTATATTCTATAGAATATCTACGTAAGAGATGTTATAGGAAGTCTGAACAGAGTGGCCTTCACAGGTGTGGGGGCCTGACTCAGGTTCATCACTGTCTGAAAACCACTTTGATTAAAGTTTCTTCTCAAGCTGCCTTTAAAAGTGGTTGCACAGGAAGAGAAGAGAGTGATTCCAACATTCTCTTCCTCTAGGCACAGCCCCAAATGGGCACAACTTATTTGAAATCAGCCTTCAGGTTCTGAAAGCTGGAGGACACCTGTATGTTTCTCTCTCTCTGGACCTCTTTCTGTTCTCTTCGTTGGAAGGAACAGAAACACTTTTTTAACCTGGCACCTATGTGCCCCCCACCCCAACCTCCCAAAGATGGGCCTACAGGGGTGCTTGTAGGAAAAGCAAGATACTAGAGGGGCCACCTCCTCTTGGAAGCCTTCTTTGCCGTCTCCAGTTAGATGAACTGTTAGTCTCCATTTATAGTGCTGCTTTGAAGTGGGAAGACTGTACTATGCATTTTACTATATTATCCCAAATAGTGGGACATGTGGTGCCTGCAAAATGGGAAGCAGATACCACAGAGGTGAAGCTTATGGGCTCTAGAAGACTAACCACTGAAGGACAAAATAGTGTCTGTGACCTTCAGTAGCTCTGCAATCTTGGGAAATTGCCTTAAACTCTGTTCCTCAGTCTTTTCATCTGTAAAATTGTACCTATCCCTCCGGGATGTCGTAAGGCTTAGGTGAGAAAATGCATGGAAAGAATTAACACAATGTCCAGCATGCAGAATATCTGACAGTTGTTATTGGCATTGGTATTGATATCTTCATTATTAAGAACGCTATGAATCGTGGTTCTCCCTCATTTATTTATTTATATTTATTTTTTGAGACAGAGTCTCGCTCTGTAGCCCAGGCTGGAGTGCAGTGGCGTGGTCTCGGCTCACTGCAACCTCTGCTTCCCAGGTCCCTGTTCAAGCAATGTTCCTGCCTCAGCCTCCCGAGTAGCTGGCATTACAGTCACGTGCCACCATGCCCAACTAATTTTTGTATTATTAGTAGAGACAGAGTTTCACTATGTTGGCCAAGCTGGTCTGCAACTCCTGACCTTGTGATCTGCTCGCCTTGGCCTCCAGAAGTTCTGGAATTACAGGCATAAGCCACCGCGCCCAGCCTCTCCCCCATTTATATTTGAGAAACTTGAAGCTCAGCAGAGCAAACAACACATAGAAGGCACTCAACAAAACGTCCTTCCTTCTCTTTATCCCGTCCACTTTCTCCAGTGTGATCACAATGCTGTGGGGATACTTTTATGTGCAGAAGAGATCTCTCCCCCAGGTTGATGACTAAAAAGGGTTGCACTCTGGAATAGAAAAGGAGTGTCAGGTTTGTTTGTTTAATACATAAATCTGTAAATAATACCTCAGGTGTCTCCACGCGAGACAGGTGCCTCCATGCTTCTGGGCATCTCAGCCTCCCAAAGTAAGCCCATTTACGAAATGCTGTTTTAATGGCTAGGAAGCATTACACAAACTTTAATAAAAGAGCTCTGAGTAGACAACCGAGGATACAAAGTAAACAGCACATTTAATCACCCACTGAGCACACAACTCCTGGGATGAAGTTGCATGGTTATTCTGATCCTATATAAGTCACTCCTTACTCTCCTGGTTCTCGAGGATCACTCAAAGCCTCCACCCATGAAAGGGCTGGCAGGAGTCACGAGGAGCCCAGAAGGGGCACACAGTAGGCGTCACACATCAGAAAATGCAGAAGAGGCTGTTGAGCCCAGATCTTGGACTTGAGTCAGGCATGGGTGACTAGCTTGTAAATCAGGCTTAGCACAGGAAAGCCTTGGAGGGGCTTGTGGTTTCCAGGCACCTGTCTGTATGCATGCCGCATCTATGGGAACATACCTATCTTTGCCAATTCCGCAGTAGCATACATGTGGCTAGAGAGGGTGTAAGCATGGTGCATTGTCCCCAGGTACCATAGACCCTTGCTCTCCTGCTGGCTTGATTGGGAGAAAAAACTTTTTCATTTCATCTGGTTATGATGCAGCTTGGGACTGTACTAGGCAAGGAGGATTCTCTTAACTCTCTTAGCCTTTATGCCTGCTGAAACTCTTGTCTTCTTAGCCACCATGTGAATTTAAGTGGTTCAGCATGTGGACTCTCGTCCTCTGTCTGGTTCCTATCAAAAAGGATGGGAGAGTGTTATCTTTTTTGGTGGAATTTAAAACAGTGTTCCTTATCTTTTTTCTTAAAAATTTCCTTAAAATTTTAATGAGATGAATATCATAATCATACAAAAATAGTTAAAATGACTTTATGCAAAACTAGCATCTATTCTCAAGTTTCCTGGGTAGTGGAAAAATCCAGGGCTTTGGGACCAAAGGACACTGAGTATGAATATTGATTCAGCAAATTATTAACCTCTCAGTGTGTTCATTAGTAAAATAGGCATTCAGAACATGATGTGAGGCTGTTGTGAGAATGACAAATAAATGATGGGAATGGTATGATCCACGTACGTTGTTCCATAAGATGTCCACGTCATCCTCATTGTGGTAGACCTCCTGGCTGATGTTGTTTCTGCTGTTTTTATTAAGAGGGGAGCTCCTTCTATTACAATGATAGCTATTCTTTGAGGAATTCATAGTCCCAGAAAATTTGCAGTTTAGCACTTCTCTTGAATCAGTAAAATTTCTTAAACATGTGCGGGACTCTGGTGTGAACAGAGCCTGATAGTAGTCTCTGTGCTTGTCATGGAGGAGTTCATAATCTTAAATTAGAGAACTAGAAATCATAATCGGTATGTCGGCTAAAGAACGAGGCTGAACTCATCTGACAGATTCTTATTTCCAAAGAAACAGTACAGTTCCCCTGGGATTTGGGTGGTTTGGCTGGGCACTCATACTTAAAGTAGAAATGAAACATAGTTCATTTAATAGACTTAGCAGAAATAGAAACTTAGTTTCCCATGACTGCTGTAACAAATTACCACGAACTTTGTGGCTTAAAATGACACAAATTTATCTTTCAGTTCTAGAAGTCAGAAGCCCAAACTGGGTCTCACTGGGCTGAAATTAAGGTGTCTGCAGGTCAGTGTTCCTTCTGGAGGCTCTAGAGGAGAATCCACTTCCTTGCCTTGTCCATCATCTAGAGGCTGCCTGCATTCCTTGGCTCATGGCTCTTCCCTCCATCTTCAAAGCCAGCATTGGTGCCTTTCCCACGCTCTATCCCTCTGACACTGACTCTCCTGTCTCTTTCATTCTTTCTTTATCATCACTTGTGATTGTCTTGGGATGACTCAGCTAATCCAGGTTAAGATCCTTAGTTCAATCACATCCACAAAGTCTTCGTCTTTGCTAGGTGAGGTAACACACTCACAGGTTCCAGGAATTAGGATGTATGCACTTTTGGGGGCCATTATTCTGCCTCCCCTCCCATGGGGCAGACAAGATCTCCCACGAGGGACCTTGAGTGGAGTTTTTCAGAAGTAGAGTGATCCACCAAAGGCTTCAGTAAGTGGAGGTTTCTGGGAAATTTTATAGGAAAGGATGGAGAAATGTTTTCCATTTTGGCTTATTATTGCAGTTTTTATAAAAGGACATTTCTACTTTAGGTAGGAGATGATCACCATGATGCTAACTGCGTTTCATTGAACATCCTCAATGAGTCACTCATTTTGCACAGTGCCTGACCACATAAACTCACTTTATCTTAGTAGTAACCCAGCAAAGCATTATCTCCATCCTATTCGTGGACCTGTAGCTGTTATATTGTGCAGTTGAGATTTGAATCTGAGTCTGTCTGGCTTAGAAGTCCAGATTCTTTCCAATAGCGCACACAAGATCCTGGGAAAGGATTATTCACCTTTTCTCTGGACTGGGCTCCTGGTCAAAAAGTCTGTTTCCCAGCCAGATGTGGACAGATGCAAAACCAGGGGCAGGAATGCCTTTTTTGCTTGAGCATCAGCTTTGTGGGGAGGCCTGGGCTGGCAAGAGCTCAGAGACATGGGCTTTCTTCTCACTGCCCTTCAGGATGCAAGCCCATGATGAGGAAAGGATTTCCCCTCCAGCCCAACATCAAAAGGTTCCCGTCAGGGCTCCCAGGGCCAGGATGCTCTTAGCATGGGATATTAACCAAACACACTTCACCCCTGTGTTTGTCAGTGGTGGTTGTGTTTTTGATGCAGCCTCATTCTTTGGACTTAATTAAAACCCAGTTCCCTCTTTTATTCAATTTATGAGGCCTAGCCTGCAGGATTAAGTGATTACAGACAAAAAGCCCCATTTGTGAAACACTCCTAAACTCAAGCTGTTACGCTGCTTACTTGTACTCCGTTAAATTAATAAGGAATGAATTGGCTGATCCATTATGAATAAAGCAGTGGGGAGTCTTTGCCCGGTTCATACTTTCCTCTCCCTCCTTGGAGAACATTTGTGTAAAATGATTAGGTTCATATTCATTCAGTTGGAATTCTCTAAAAGTGGAATGTAAATTACTCTAAAGACACAGAGTTTATCTTAAACATTAACTATGAAGGGTGAATTAATAAGACTATTATAAAACCATTAGCATTCAGTGTGTTTACCTACAACTGCAGCATACCTAAACTAAATTCAACCCACAATTGCCATTTGTGTTGGGAGATCAAGCTAGTTTATTTTAGCTCATAGTTCACTTAAACTCATAACACACCCTTGAAGATTCAGTTTTTCTATTAGCTTTTATTTCAGTGTCTCTCTTAGTTGAAAATGTAACTTTTATTATTTCCTGATTCAGCCATGCACCTCTATCTGGCAGTTATTACACCTAAATGTTTCCAAACATTGGTTGTTAACTCTAGAAGATAGGAATCAAGAACTCTAAGGACACATGGTAAGCTCCAGAGAAGTCAATTATTTAAGGACTATGGGGTCACAAACAATTGGAGAGAGGGAGTATTCAAAGATTTTTGGTTGACCAAATGCCCAGGCTGTTTAGAGAGTGTAATATGGCTTTGTACAAGTTAAATGTCAGTTTGATTCAGGGTATTCTAACCTATGCAGTCTTGACACACTTTGGGCTAGATTGTTCTTTGTGGTGGGGGCTATCTCATGCATTATACAATGTTTAGCAGCATCCTTGGTCCTAGTCAACACATACTGGTTGCAATACCTCTCCCTCTCCCCTTCCCCAATTGTGACAACAAACATTTCCAAATATTGTCAAGTATCCTGTAGAGATGAGCAGGGGTTGTGATAGGGGGCAAAATAGCCCCTAGTTGAGAACCACTGCCTTAATCTGTTCCAAGAAGTGAAGGAGCATTTAATCTCTCTTCAGAACTTGGTTTTCTGTTTGTAAAATGAAGAAAGATGGTCTCTAAAGGATTCTTAAAGCTCTCCAAATATGTGATGACCTAAACCTGCTCAATGACAGTTGCTTTTCTGTCCTTCATCTGGTGGGAATACAATAGCTTAAAAAGATGAATCATTCTGTTCTTTAAACTCAGTCTCCTCTCTTTGCCCCCATCCTCTCCCCTGGTAAGAAATCAGTTTCCTATTGTAGCACTGAGTGGTAAAATAGAAACCGTCAGAAGAGGACGTCCATGTGCTTTCACTCTACCTTCCCTCCTGCATCTGCACCCACACACTCTGGCTTCCTCCGGTGAGTGACTTGGAACCAAGTCTGCCTGATTCTCAATTCCACATTGTTACCCAAATGAACTTAGGCCGGAGATGCCTTGCAACAAGGGTGGAGTTGTTGCATCTTCCCTGCTAGAATTTCCAGCACACGTGTGTGTGTGTGTGTGTGCTCACAGATGTCCACAACTTGTAAGTGATTCCTGCCTGGTGGTCCCACAGCCATCAGGAGAGAACTCAAATGCCTGAAAAAAATGCCTGAAAATCAAGCTATCTCAGCTTTGGAATGGCAAGTTCTTTCACATTTGCAATAACAAAATTCACAATGCTAATACAGTAACATCTTAAAATTCCAATTCCCATACCCTAGAATCAGGTAGCTATGGTTCCAAGTCCTACTAACAAGAAGAAGGTGGGGTACTTGGGTGCGGGTGTAAAAGCCTGTGGGAATTCCCTTCTGAAGGCCTCTGTTTTCCTGCTTCTGACTAGATTGGAAATTTAATCGATTACCAGGGAATGCCGTCGTTATTCTGCGTACAGAGGTTGAGATGAGGTAATGTGTCAAATGACAGGAATGTAGAGAGGGGTGAGAATAGGTATAAGCCCTGATTGCCTGAAACCCAAGCCCTTGACTGTCGACCTCAGCATACTGCTTTCTTACTATCTTCTAATTTCTAAAGTCATTGTAACCCATCAAAAACCCACTGTTCATTGTCAAAATGGAGCACTGGTTAATTAAATGAAATTTAAAATAATCCTCATACCTGTAATTTGGAGCTCTTGCACTGCTTTTTTTTCTTTTTACATTCTTTCATTCTTTATTTAATATTATTTTAAATAGCATAGGAACCACTTTACCATTGGCTAGTTTTTCTCTTTTCTGATTTCTTTCATTCTCCTCTTTAAGTCAACTGCTATCATGCCCTGCACATTATCAGAGTTTTAAGAAGAAGGGGGAAGGAAGCCAGGTAGATGATAATCAGCAGCATGGATCACTCACCGCTGCCTAATTGGTAAAATGTAGTAGTTGGCATCATTTGATATAGAATAATGTGTACATGTCAGCTGCATGTCTGTGCAACAGGGGCTTTGCAATCAGAGAGGACAGGGCCAGACTCAAGTGTAACATCTTTCCAGTTGTGTACACTTAGGCGAGTTACCGAAAATTAGTCTCAGCTTCCTCGTCTGTCTAAAAAATTTATAAGCTGTGTCCGTCTGTGCCACAGTGAGGATAAAGTGAGACAATATTGTCATTAGAGCATTTACTAAGGTGGCTGCACAACCTTTCAGCATAAAGTAAAGTCAGGGAGAGTGTCTCCTCCATGAGGCCCCTCAACTCCTTACCCTCAGCCTAGTGGGAAGGATTAACAAATTCTTTCTTGAAAGCACTTACATATACATATGGAATTGGCAAAAGTCTGACTCTTTGGCCCAATTCCAAGCAAAACTAATCATCAGAAACTTCATGCAGATTTACGATTACTTTTTCTATAACAGGGTTAGGCCCGAGCTGCTGAGACAGAATTAAAAAGGGGCTGCTGCAAGCAGCAAGGGCTCAGGTCTCACAATGGAGCATTTTCCAACACGGCACCTTGTAGGGACACCCTGACTCCAGGTTGGCTGGAAATTAATGTCAAATGTGGAAACAGCCTTCTTCCTCTTCCCTAAGATTGTTGTGATGGGCTCTTACAAGTGAGCTATGGGCTTTCATTTAATGCTAATAAAGAGAGGCACATAGGACCTTTTCCATATAGTATGTTTAATTTGAGACATAATTTAATTTTATGATGGCTGGTTTATCTCAATTAAGTCAAATGTGTGCACAGAGGTGTTTCTCACTGTGGGTGAAGTGGAAACTGCATTGAGCTCCGAGCCTGTGTTCCAGACTGCGCCTTGCCACGTACTCACTGTGTGATGTGTGATGAGCCATCTGCTTTCTCTGCAGGCCTGTCTACCTCTTCTGAAATGCTTGGCGAGGGTCAGAATGGAGGATGTCAACTGCAGGCAGCCTACAGAAATAGTTTGCTGTACACTGGGTAGACACTTGTTAAGAAATGCTAAATGCATTACCAGTATTAAAACACTGGTAGAGTTGACATTAAAAATGTGGGGTTTTGATGTCCCCTCAGAAAACTGAGGGATCTGGCAACAAGACATCTGCACTCCAAAATGGGAGCAGCTGGACAGAACTGACAGGCAGTTGCTGAATTTTGCTTGGTCATGTACTGGCTTTCAGTTTGCTGCTGTCCCCACCACTCCCTATTGTGATATCTGGCCCTCTGTCATTCATTCACATCTTTTCTGGTTCCTGCATTATAGTTTCTAACCCCTGTATTTCAAACACCCTTCTACAATAATTTAGGATTTGGAGAATCTGTATAATCTGGAATTACCTGTGTGAAAATACTCTTGCTGTTTAAACATTTAAGGGAGGAGAAAATCTATTGTTTCTATGAACAAACTTAAGATGCCTTTGATTCCATGTATTCAAGGACTGTCTTTTACAAGGCTGCTATGTGAAGGTTGCTTGCTGGCTTTCACTGGAGAGGGGCAATGATGCGCTTAATGGTGGACATGAACTTGGTAGAAGAGGAAACAGAAAATAAACAAGCAAAGAAACAAATGAGTGTTAATGAATTAAAATCTGAGACAATTCCAAAGTGACAAAAGAACACATATGTATGAAAAAGAGTCCTTTAAGGAGGAGGAAGTTACTGTGGCCTGAGGGTTTTGTTTGTTTTGAGAGGGAGTTTTGCTCTTGTCTCCCAGGCTGGAGTGCAATGGTGCGATCTGGGCTTACTGCAACCTCCACCTCCCAGATTCCAGTGATTCTCTTGCCTCAGCCTCCCAAGTAGCTGGGATTACAGGCACGTGCCACCACACCCAGCTAATTTTTGTATTTTTAGTAGAGATGGGGTTTCACCATGTTGGCCAGGCTGGTCTCAAACTCATGACCTCAGGTGATCCACCTGCTTTGCCCTCCCAAAGTGCTGGGATTATAGGCGGGGTTGTTATTTAAGCTGAGAACTGGAGATATGGAAGCCAAGCAAAAGTCAGTGTGACTGGTTATCTGGGGGTGAGAAAAAAAGGCTGCGGAGGGGAAGCTGGCCAGGTGGGCAATGGCTTGATCTGCAGAGATTTGGATGATACTGCTGAGAGTCCAGGTTGATTTTCAAAACTTTGGGAAAAAAAATAGATGGCACCATTAATAGATGCCTACTTTTATATTCATCAGGGAATCTCTGCTCCGGGAACTCACAGAGACTTACCCCCTGCCTGCCTCCCTTCTTCTTTTCCAACGTTCTGACCTTTCTCCTGTGCCTTCCTGGCCCTTTGCATGGCTCCTTTCCCCATATTGTGAGTTCCCCAGTGGCTTGATGTCACTGAGAACATCATATGCACATGGAGGGTTCTTTTCTTGGAGAGATTGTGATTCAATCATTCAAGATGATTCAATCATTCAAGAAAAGAAAACTTGCACTTGCTGAAAATGTTCTAGAAGCCAGGTGCTGTGCCATATGAGTAAAAAACTTTTATGTATATAAATTTCACAGGTCATAATTCTACAGGTCGAGGAGTTTCACAAACATAACTTCTTGGGAGCGGTGTCCAGGTCAAGAAAGAGAAAAGAGAATGTGGCCAATGCCCCAGGTATATCCTCTCACCATCTTCCACCCTCACTCTCACCCCTGCCAAGGAAACCACTTACCCCAGTTCTTTTTAGACAGAGTCTTACTCTGTCACCCAGGCTGGATGAACTCAGCTCACTGCAACCTCCACTTCCTGGGTTCAAGTGATTCTCCTGCCTCAGCCTCCTGAGTAGCTAGGATTACAGGCACGTGCCACCATGCCTGGCTCATTTTTGTATTTTTAGTAGAGATGAGATTTCACCATGTTGGCCAGGCTGGTCTCAAACTCCCGACCTCCAGGAATCCACGCATCTCAGCCTCCCAAGGTGCTGGGATTATAGGCATGAGCCGCTGTGTCTAGCCCACTAACCCCAATTCTAACCCCATATATTAGTTTTTGCCTGTGTTTTAATTTTATGTAATTGGAATCATACAGTACGTACTGGCTTCTTTTGATGAACATTATATAGGCGAGATCCACTTATATTGTTGCTGTTAGTTGTACTTTGTTCATTGTTTTTGCTCTAAAGTATTCCATCATGTGAATATAGCATAGCGTATCATATTCACTGTAGGTAAACATTTGGGTTAGTTCCATCTGGAGTTGTTATGGATAGTGCTGCAATGGACATTCTGTGCATGTCTCTTCATACACACATGTGCATTTCTGTTATACACCCATGCATCACGTTCTGCTTTAACTGGTCCTGCCAAACGGTTTTCTATCCTTATACCTTTTACCTATATTTATCCCATGAGTTCTCTTATCACACCACTTTTTGTTGAGACAGGATCTTATTTGGTCATCCAGGCTGGAGTGCAGTGGTGTGATCATAGCTCACTGCAGCCTCAAAGTGCTGGACTCCAGTGATCTTCCAGCCTCAGCCTCCCCCAGTAGCAAGGACTACAGGTATGTACCACCATGCACCCCCACCCCCCACCGCTAACTTAAAAAAAATTTTGTAGAGATGGGGTCTTGCTACATTGCCCAGCCTGGCCTCAAGCAGTCCTCCAGTCCTGGGAATATAGGTGTGAACCACCATATCCTGCCTCATCCACTTTTAACATATGCAAAGTAAATAAAGGCACAGAAAGATATAGTCAGTACCTCAAGGTCACAGAGCCAGCCGGCGGCAGAGCCAGAGCACGAACTTGAATTTATCTGGCTCTGCTTCCCATGTTCCCTCCACCGAATAGTGAGCCACAGATGATTCATGAGCTGTGTGGCTGCTGCCTTTCCAAGGCACCACTCAGATGCCACCTTTTCCGTCAACTTTTTCCTGACCCAGCCAGGAAGAGGTAACTGCACATGCTGTCTGCTCCCCAGACACTTTCTGGGTGAGTCAACTTGGGGGAAGTTATGTTTATTTGTCAGTACAATAGGATACGAAACTAGAGACCTCAAGGTTAGGTGTGAAGATGAAATGCACTTACTTACTGTAAGTAAGTGCAGCATTTACAGGGGGTCTGATACATAGCATAGGCTCTCAACTGAAGAGATGGATGGGTCAATAAATGGGGCATAGATATTTCCACAGAACAATGATTCAACACATTTGGGGTATATGCATGTGTATATATGTATGCTTGTGCCTGATACATGTACATTTATATCTACAGCTACTCCCACATATTATCTTGTACTTGACGGAGCCCAAATAACCTTTCTCTTTTTAGGGGTAGCACTTTCCCCCTCTGTCACTGAGAGAAGCAAGTAGATTCAAATTCAGCAAACATCTGATGAGCCCCTACTCTTTGCCAGGAACCTTCAGAAGCTGTGTGCCCTTTAACCTGCTTATTTCCAAAAAGCACACCTAATGGATGTTGTACCCAATTTACAGATAGGGAAAATGAGGCTCAGAGAGGTGCGGGAACTTACCCAAAGTCACTAGCTTATGAGAAGCAGAGCTAAGACTCAGTGTTGAGTCACATTCCAAGAGCAGTAGGGTTCGCTTCTTTTCTGTACCATGGTGTTTCCCTATAGGGTTTCTGGTGGCTTTGTGACTCTTTCAGGGCTCTCTATGTCCCTGGCTAAGGAGAGTTCTGCAGATATCTGGTCTATGCTAGAGAGAAGTGGTTTGGAGCCAGCTTGCAGTGAGGAAGTAAGACAAAGCTGTGGGGGGTGGGCGGGGGGGGGGGCTCTGGAGCACAGGGAAGCAGAGGGGCTGTGAGCAAATGAAGCATCATCCAACCATGTGTGCTCTGTGTGGGTGGCTGCACCAAGAGAGGCCTGGCTCAGTCCCTGTCTCCATTACTTACTGTCATGGTTGAATAGTGTCCTCCCCAAATTCATGTTTACCTAGAATCCCAGAAGGTAAGCTTATTTGGAAAGAGGGCCTTTGTAGGCATAGTCAGTTAAGAATCTCAGCTAAGAATCTCAAGATGAAATTATCCCACATGAAGGTGGGCCCAAATTCTATGGCTGGCATCCTTAAAAGAAGAAGAGAAGATACAGGGACGCAGAGAGAAGCCATGTGAGGAGGGAGGAGCAGATAGGGTGATGCACCCGCAAGCCAAGGAAACGCAGAGGAGTGCCAGCAGCCATGGGAGCTGAGGGACAATTTCTTCTTTAGGGTCCCAGAAGGAACCAACGGTGACCACACCTTAATTTGAGACTTCTGGCCTCTGAGAAAGAGTAAGTTTCTATTGCTTTAAGCCACCTGGTTTGTGGTGATTTGTTACGGCAGGCACAAGAAACTAACACACTTGCTGACTATGTCCTCTGGGAGAAACCACTAAGCTCTCTGAGCCTGGGTTTCAACACATGGAAAATAGGCCTAATGAATGGGAGAGACCTTTAGGGATCCTGAAGATGATACATAAAGCATGCAAAGAACCTACATATATTGGGTGGTTATTACTTTTATGATCCCACTGTCCCTCCTGAGAGGACCCTCTCTGGAACCTGTGAACGCTTAGCCCTGTCAGTCCAGCTTTCAAAGGCAAAGGCAATGCACATCAGCCTAAGTTATGTGTTTCTGGCATTTCAAGGTGGCTTCTAGCCTCAGCACACCCCGTTGCTTTTAGTTGCAAGCACGTACTGTCAAAGTCTCATATCCCCCTTAGAACCATAAACGCTGTAATAGCAGTAACGGGCAGCCTCGATCATGGCTAAACGTGATTATGTTCCACATAAAAATATAAAAGCTCATTTGAGCCAGGGCTCCCTGTGGGCCCTTTGCCTGCACTTTTATTGAAAAGCCCACATTCCTGACTCTGTGAGCCCTGATGTAAGAGCCCAGGGAGGCCACATCCCATGGACCACTGCAAAGTTCCAGGGCAGCCTGAGGAGCTGGGCTCTACTGGAAATCTCTGCCTCTCCTGTGGTCCGTGATCCAGAGCCCCACACTTGATTCCCTGGTAACTCCTATGCTTGGAGCTCCTCATATATGCTAGCCATGCCTCTTGCTTTGCTCCCTGAGAGACTGGAAGGCCATGGAATCAGGGAGCTGCTCTGTTTCCTCCCCTGCTACATCCTCAAGGCTCAGCTCAGTGTCAGGTGCAGGAATGGACCGACCTCAGGGGACATGGATCTCTTTTCCTTCCCTACCCTAGGCGTGGTCTCTCAATCCTGCTGCATTCTCCCCTGCCCACTCTGAGTCTTGCCTTTTAGCCCCACACTATAACTCAAGATCCAGTCACAATTAAACCTCTCTCTCCACCCTTCCGTGGTCTGTGCCATTCACCTCTTGGTTTTCACTCATGCCTGTCCCATTGCTGGGAACACTGTCCTGGTCTCCTGTGCTAATACTTGCATGTTCCATAGGTGTCAGCACAGATATCACTTTTATTACTAGATGCTTTCTGGTGCCTAAGTTAGGCAGGGTTCTCTCTCCTATGGCCTAGCTGTGCCTCCCGAATCACCCTGTTGACTTCTCTGGACACTTCTCTAGACTTTAAGCACCATGATGTCCCAGACAAGGCCTTCTTCCTTCTGTGCCCAGTGCTGGCAGAGTCTCTGAGTCATGGTAGTCCTTGATAAGTATTGCGTGGGGATGAACTGACAAACTGCAGAGAGAAGAACAGGTCTCCATAGAGGCAGACACAAAGGGGAAGGAAGGAGATGAGGGAGACAGAATGCTCTGTCAATATGATGATAAATACAGTAAAATGTGATTCTGCAAGCATTGTCTCATTTAATCCTTGCAACAACCACATGAGAAAGCTAATATTCTCTCCCTCTGTTTTCCTTTTTTTTTCCTTCCTTCCCTCCCCTTCCCAGGTCTCACTCTCTGTCGCCCAGCCTGGAGTGCAGTGGCACCATCTGAGCTCACTACAACCTCCGCCTCCCGGGTTCAAGCGATTCTCCTGCCTCAGCCTCCTGAGTAGCTGGGATTACAGGCACGCGCCACCACGCCCAGCTTATTTTCGTATTTTTAGTAGAGATGGGGTTTCACCATGTTGGCCACGCTGCTCTTGAACTGCTGACCTCAAGTGATGCACCAGCGTTGGCCTCTCAAAGTACTAGGATTACAGTGCTAGGAGCCACCATGCCCGGCCGCCTCTCTTTCCTTTTACACATGAAGAAAAAGTGGTCAGAGAAGTTAACTTGGTCAGTGCCAAAAACACTGGAAGTGAGTAGGACCAAGCTTTTCATCTAGATTTGTTAGACTCTAAATCCAAATTCACAACAGGATCAGAATATGAGAAACCTAAGGAACAAAATTCTAGGAATCATTTCTAGAAACTGTGACTACTGAAAAAGCACAGACCTAGGGAATCAAATTATTTTCCCTGCCACCAGCACATGGGTAGGCCTGCGACAAATTCCATGCTCTGGACCCCAGATTCCTCAGTGAGAATAGAAGGGGCTAGAGACATCAGGGCATTGGATTTGGTGACTTTAATACCCACTCAGCTCCAAAGCATTCTTGAATGATGCACGATTTATGAATATATATATTGAAATTTACTGATGGGTGAACAGCTCTCAACATGAGATTTTTGTTGTATGCCTTAAAAAAAAATTATACAGAAATATGCGTGTGTGTGTGTATGTTTCGATGTCTATGAACCCATGATCTGAAAAATGGCCACTGTGGCTTGTGGAAACCTATTAATGTCTGCCGTTCCACCCAACATCCTCAGAGAAAAAAATAAACAGCTTTTTGAAAGTGCTGCCGTGGGGTCAGACCAAATACTGTGGCCATTTCCAAGGGGTTTGCCTGGATTCCTGTTCATGTGACATCTGTCTTCTAATTCAAGGATATGATCAGTTCAATGTGTGAGTTATCAATCAGGACTGGCAACAGTGATACTGAACAAGCCTGGTGGAAGGAAAGAGAAGGCAGGCCAGAGCCCAGACAGACACATTCCCAAACCTTACAAAGAGGACAGGCTAATTAGGGGCTGTAGTTCTACCTCTCTTTATAGTTGGTATAAGAGGAGTGGTAATGGTAGTGTCCAAAAATATATGGGCTACATAGTTGCTTAGTAAGCTGTGAGTATGTGGTTTCTTCTGCAAGGTGCTTTCTTTCTGATAAAGAGATTACATTGTTTGTTCATTTATTGAACATATTTACACTTACACACACAATGTTCCAGATACCGTACTTGGCAATGGTAGTTAGACCTTGCTCTTGCAAAATTTATAATGAAGTTGGGAAGTGTGGTTTGATCCCTCAAAGTGTCCAAATCCTAATCCCCAGAACTTGTATTTTCTTACATGAGAAAAAGAAATTTTCAGATATGAAGAACTTTGAGATGAGGAGCTTAACCTGGATTATGCAGGTGGATACAATGTTATCACAAGGGTCTTTGACAAAAGAGGTGGGCAGAAGGGTCAGGAGGCTTTGGCTATGGGGAAGGGGCTGCAAGCCAAATAAGGCAGGTAGCCTCCTGAAGCTGGGAAAATGTAAGCAAACAGATTCTCCCCTAGAGCCTCCAGAAGAAACACAGTCCTATGGCTCCATTTCAGACTCTTCACTTCCAGAACTGTAGGAAAATAAACTTGTGTTATTTTAAGCCACTAAGTTTGTGATACCTTGTTATGTAGCAATCAGAAACAAATAGAGGCAGAATGGCTTTAATCAGAAAACTAAAAGACTAAATACATAATTTCACAATGTGGCCCTGGAGTGATAGGAAGGAGAAGAGGATGGTATGAGCAGGTCCAGGAGAGATGATGAAAATCATTGGTTGGAGAAGGCTTCCCTGAAGGAGAAGGATACTGATGTGTGGACTGAGGCACATGCAGGAGAAAATTCCACAGAGAGTATATTCTGAGTGACGGCCCCAAGCAGGAAAGGAACATGGCATGGTTTCGAAAGTAGAGGGAGGGCAGAGGGCTAGGTCCACAGATGCTGAAGTGGAGATGGTGCATACTCATCCTAGAACATGTCCATGGGAGATTAATCACAGCCTTTGCAAGCTGGCGTACAGACTTGGGTTCTTAACCAAAGAGAAATGGGAATATTTTGAATCGTGTTGCACTGTAGTGAGACTTTGTCAGATTTATACTTTGGAACTGTGTGTCCAGTTTAGTAGCCATTTGCTATGTGTGGCTCTGTCCCTTTAAATGGCTAAAAACATGCTAATTTAAAATGTTAGCTATTCAGTCCCACTAGCTGCATTTCAAACACTCAATAAGCACACGTGGCTCATGGCTGCCACACAGGATAGTAGGGTCTAGAAAACTCCTTGCACTGCAGAAAGTGGAGTAGACGGTGCTGCTTCAGAAGAAACACCTGACCGCAGGGTGGATTGTGTACCAGATAGAGGTAAGAATGGATGTGGGACAGCATCTGGGAAGGAGCTTCCCAGTATTCCAGGTGGGTTGATACTGGTTCAACCAAAGATGGTGGTAGTGGGTATGAACTGACATAGTAGTTCATAGTAGTTCATTTGACAGGTAGTGGGTACCTGACAAATCTGTCAAATCAGTGGACAGATTTGAAATCAGTTTAGCAGGTGGCCATGGATTTTGTTTTCAGATATTGGCAAGTTGCTGCCCTGCTTTGGTCCTTCATTAGATTAGAAGTGTTATCTAAAAGGAGCTGCTCAAGTTCTCAGAGCCTCAATTTTTTCACCTGTGAATGGAAATAATCTGTATTTCAAAAACAATATGGTGATATAAAATCCCTGGAATAATGGGTGTTGAATAAAGGGCACATCTCATATCTTTTACACATTTCTAACTTAAAGTGGTATCCTGGATGCTGTTAAGAGGGAGGTGACCCAGGTGGGAACCAGTCCCCACACCCCAGTGGTGGGTGCAAGGGAGCTTGAAAATGCATTTGGATAGCTATTTCCTTTTTTTTTTTTTGAGACGGAGTCTCACTTTGTTGCCCAGGCTGGAGTGCAGTGGAGCAATCTCGGCTCACTTCAAGCTCTGCCTCCCGGGTTCACGCCATTCTCCTGCCTCAGCCTCCAGAGTAGCTGGGACTACAGGCACCCACTACCACGCCCAGCTATTTTTTTTTTTTTTGTATTTTTAGTAGAGACGGGGTTTCACTGTGTTAGCCAGGATGGTCTCGATCTCCTGACCTCATGATCCGCCCGCCTCAGCCTCCCAAAGTGCTGGGATTACAGGCGTGAGTCATCGCGCCTGGCCTTGCATAGTAAGTCACTGTGGAATAATAAACAGCTGCTGACCAGGTGGGCCCTTGCTTTCCAAAGCAGACATTGATCAGAGTGTCTCTCACTCAGCTGGACAAGCCCTTGACTTTGGTGTGAAGGTCCTGGGGAAAAGTGCAGAGGGAAGGAGCCATATGCAGAAAATGAGCAATTCTCTTCCCAACATGACAGCAGGGCGCCCACATGGAGTTATTTTGTAGTCAGAATGCCACGTAGGACCACACTAGGAGAGCGAGCTTGGGGGAGGCAAGGAGGAGAACGTGCCATCCGTGTAGAGAAGATAATTGAATCCATGGGAGGCCGACTGGGGCTCATTTCACAGGGAGCCGCACAAAAGTGCATGGCTCGTTCCAAGACAATGCAGGCCTTCAAAGAGACCTGCTAAGGGGAGCGCATTACTATATTAAGGGCACAACATACCCTAAGTGAGACACACTGTTATGTCTCTTCTTCCCAGCCACTGCCTGGAAATAGCCATAAAAGAAATGAAGTATATTTGCCTTGTTAACACAGTTTGTATTACATATTCATAAACCATTTTGTGAAACTGCAAGGGAAAGATTCAATTGTCTTGGAAGCTGATAATGGCCAAACAGCCACACAGAAAGCAGGAAGCATGTTATGGAATTAGCTGCACAATGAATGAAACGCAACGCCTATAATAAACCCATTCAGATATAAATTATGGCAGGGTGGATGCAATGTTTGTTAAGCAATAAAGCTTGCCACCCTACACGGGAAATTGAATGAGATTTATCATAAAATATGGTGGAGAATGTGCTAAGAATCTGGCTTCTCAAACTGGGCTTAATCAAAACAATCGAGAGAGCAGTTTTCCAGGAACAGGAAACCAAAAGAAAACGATAACACTGGGTCCTAAGGGCATTTTGACATTGTGACCCTACATACCCTTGCTTGCAAGAAATTCCGCAGAGGACATTTATAATTTTGAAAAAGTTTTGATTTTTCCTTGGAGAATTACCAAAAAGTCTTGAGCTCTGGAAATACAAAATTTGACCAATAATTGGCTTCCTGGTTAGATAGGGAAGTAATTCAAGGACAGGGAACTTGTCCAAGTGACACTGGGCTCTTGGTTTCCCTTGGAAATGGTTGAGGTTGTTGATTCCCAGTGAGACAACTGGGTCTCAGAATGCACTGTGAGATATTTGACTGGGTCCCAGAAGGATGTGTGGCTTATTTTCTCAGAAGACCTCCTTGAATCTTCCGCACACACTGCTGAATGAATAGAAGAGTACTTTGTGTATTATCTTCTAAAGCTGGGAGCTTGAGTTTATCTCAGACTCCACTTTCTGGGAAAAATAAAATGGAACCAAATAAAATAAAACAAGAATTAACCCAGCATGATGTAGGCTTTCTGGTATTGTTACTTGAAAAGAACTGCAAATATTTTATGGCTTTACAAGTTGAAGTCAATGTTTTTAGTGTATTGAGAACAATGAAAAATACCTTAGGAATGTATTATAGTCCCAGAGTTGGATTAAGAGTGTTCGGAAGCCAAAAGGAATTTTCTGCCTGCTAATAACATTACCCTGCAATCTAATGAACTAATCTCCCTAAAGCCAGGTTTATGGAATAAGCTGATTTCCCATTTGTGGTTCAAAATAAAACAAACAAATGTCCTCTTTGGTCAACTTGCCACTCAGTCCATATACTGTAAAACTATGCTTTGGAAATAGAAAATTGTATGACTTAATGGGTCAATTATGACATTTTAGACATACAGGTTATTACTGACCTGCAGTGAAGTAACCAGGGAATTTAAATTGGCAAAAAGCTCCAACACATGGAGTTGTTACTGGCAAATTCAGCTGTGTCATCTTCACTGTATTCATAGATGGTGTGTGTGTATACATACCCACACATGTGTACATGCATATGCATATATAAGAATCCACTAGAAAAACTAGGCATTAACAAAAGATTGGAAAATAGAAATACATAAGATTCTACATGTTTATATGTTTTAGAGATGAGATCTCACTATGTTGCCCAGGCTGGGGTGCAGTGACTATTCACAGGCATGATCGATGCGTACTACAGCCTCAAACTCTGCTCCTCAAGTGATCCTCCCACCTCAGCCTCCCAAATAGCTCTTGCCACAGCATCCAGCTCAAGATTCTATAACATTAACAGCAAAAAAATCTCTACTTCCCTCTCTTCAATGAAACTCATTCTCCATACTCCTTTTCCTAGTTAAGATGAAAAAATTGCCAAGTATTTGGAAAGGTAATCATAGTAACAGAGTGCTGAAATAAAACAAAGACAAAAGTGTCCCTCAGTATCCTGTCTGGGAGCATAGCACCAACTGCCTGCCTTTATATGGCTGTTTATTTCTTGCTTGCTATCATCTCATTTACTTCTTATGAATATTTCTGCAGAGCAGGAATCACTGTAGCCATTTTACATATTAGGGCATAGAGGAAACTCATGTATCATTAAGAGGGAAACAAAGAAACAGCAAAAACCAAAACGCCTTCAGCTGCAAGAAACAGACACCTGAACTTAAAGTGATAAAGCACATGGGGGTTTACTTGTCCTATATAACAAAGAAGTCTAGTGGTAAGCCTTCCAGAACTTTCTGAACGCACGATGCCAATAAATAACTACACCCTTTTTCTCTTTCCGCACCACCATCCTGTAGACTTTTCAGGATGAAAAAGGATGAAGGACAAGAGGATGAATAGCCACACTGCAGAGATCATTCCTTTATGTCACCAAAACCAAAGCCTCCCCAGAAGCCCATCATGCAGACTTTTCCACATTCGTTTCATTGATCAGAGGTTGCTGCTTGGCCAACTGTAACTGAGGAGTGGCCACAGAGAAGGAACTTAGGAAAGGGTCAGGTCAGCCAACCTATAGCACCTAACACATTCAGAAATCTTTAAATATTTTCACAAGTTTGTATCTTTTAAAAGAAGAACAGGGACTTGTAGACTTAGCTTTCAAAGCTGGTGTTCTTTTCATTATGCCTAGCTATCTGCATTGTTATGTCAACATTTCTTTCTTTTGGCTCAAAATTATACCTATCAGTTATATCTTTGTTAAAGCAAAGAAGTTCAGAAACGAATATTATACATGAATTAAATGTAAGTGTGAATTTGCCAAATTGGTACTTTATACATGATAGAAATCTCACTGAACTTGATGGGAAATGGACAGATGCACCCACTGAAGATTTCCAAGTCCTGGTTTATGGATCTGAATTAGTTTAATCAATTTGGATAATTTAGAGTAATTTCTGAGCCATTTGGTTTTTATGGAGAGACTAGGTGAGGCAGCTGTTAAGCCTGCTTTTTAGAGCCTTCTAAGCACAAGGGGCTCCACTTCCAGTTGAAAACCCTAATGTGCATTATATTTCTCTCTGAAATGAGCATTATATAATCCTCACACTAATGTGCATTATAGATTGGTTAACCAGGATAATAGTGATTGTGTAACTAGTATTACCACCCATTTTCCCTCACCTGGAAAAGGATCAGAGTTTGAACGGAGAGTTTCAGAGTCCCAGGGAAAAAAATACAATTTCCCTTTAAAAATCTCCTTGATATCAACTCACCTGCATCTAGACTATGGGCACAGCCAATTTAGTGTGAACACCACTCAACGTAGGTGATTCAATGTGGCCATATTCCACAGTACAGCCTCTTCCATCTGTATGCAACATTTATGTAAGAGTAAAGGAGAAAAATAGCTGGAAAAAAACCATACTATAGGCTGCACTTGCCTCTAAGTCAACATTTACCTGTAAGACAATCTTCAGGGAAATGGAGGAAGCGAATTTTGGGTCCCATACTTAGATCACCAACACTTCATCCAAAGCTCGGGGCCTCTGTTTAATAGAATTTGGTTGAAGTAGAAACTCTCTCAAAGTTTTAGTTATTGTATTTCTGTGCAATAAACCACCCTAGAATTTACTGACTTAAGACAACACCCATGCATCTGCCTGCAGTTCTGCAATTTCAGCAAGGTTGGGTGGAGGCAGGTTGTCTCTATTCCAGGTGATGTTGCTGTGATGTGACTCATTTGTCTGAGTGCTCTGCTGTGGGGAATGTCTGGGGATGGCTGGTTTTCTCTCTCTCTCCACATGGTCTCCCACTTAGGTGTCTAGTCTGAGCTTCTTTACAAGACAGCTAGATCCCCAGAGAATGACTGTAGAACCTTCCAGGACTCTGAAGAACTATATTTCAGAATTCACATGTTACTCTGCCACATGGCACTGCTCACAGCAAGCACAGGCCCACCTAGATTTCAGAGATGGGGAAACGTACTCCAACTCTATGCAAACTGTGCCATGCTCTCACAGAGATGGCAGGGATCGTTGGTGGCCATCTGTGCAGACAACTTCTACACCCAGCATTATCTCTGAAGACCATCAATTACCTCAAAGAGTCATCTTGCTTTCCCAGGAACCTATGCATCCACCACATGGAGCAGTAGTGCTGAGGAGAGAGTTTCAGAGATTCTACATCTCACTCTCCCACTTTATTACTGTCATATCTTGGTCAAGATGCTTAATGTCTTTAGGCTTCAGTGTTAGCATCAGTCGAATAGAGACAGCATCAGTGCCCTCCTCATAGGCTATGTGAAGTATTTTACGGAGTTAATCCATATTAAACCACGGAGGGTAGTGCCTCCATAGAATTGGGACTCAATAACCTCAAGTCATACTGCCCACATCTCTACCCTGAAAGCTTCCAAGGGTGAGACTGATGTCTTCATCTTTGTACCCTGGGGAAAAGACTAGATTATTGCAGGTACTGAGCAAGTATGCAATAAATGAATGAATGATGAACCAGGATATCTTGATCTTTAATTACGAAATTATTTAATGAAGGCAGAGATTTATTTATAAAAATATCAAAATGGTGCCGCATATGTTTTATGTGCCATTGGCATGAGCACTTACCCATTCATTCATTCAGCAAATATTTATTGATCACTTATTATGAGCTTGGCAGTCTATTTGGTTCTGGAGATAACAAGTAAATAAGCTATGCATAATCCCCATTCTTATGGTCCTTATATTCTAGTGAGAGGAGGAAAAAAAGTGAACTGAAGCACAGAAGATAATGTTTGACGGTAAAATGTGTTATGAAGGAAATAGTTACATGATAAAGTGCCTGGTGGAACCAGCAGTGAGATGGAGTGCAGCTTGGGTTGGCAAATCAGCTCCTGAAAGGTTGGAATTTCAGCAGAGATCTAAAGAAGAGAAAATGTCAATCACTGACAGCTCTGTGGATAGAGTGTTCCAGAAAGAGAGAGGAGCAAGAACAATGGCTTGTGGTGGAAATGAACGTAGCGGGTTCGAAAAATATGAAGAAGCCCTGAGTGCCTGGATCGTGATGAACAAAAGACAGGGGAGACAGGCAGGGGCTAAATGGTGTGGCCCCTTTAACTGAAATTTTACTCTGAGTGCAATGGAATACAGCAGAAGGGATTTAAACACGACAGTTGAAAATAGCTTCCCTTGTTTGGATTTCATCCTTGGATTGTTTTATTGCTGACAGATGGACCTCCAACACAGCTGTCGTGCCACATCTATGGACGCTGGGAAATCCTGTTCTTTGGAGGTATGTGTGAGTGAGAGGATGTAGTGATGGTGATGGTGAAGGTTGTTGGAGAGGATCCTTTTCTATCAACGTTGGAAATATATTGATCTCCCAGAGCAAAATCCAGATTGTCCAGATTCGTTCTGCACCAAGAATGAAATGATGATATATCATGACAACAACAGCCACTTATTTCACTCTGACTCTGTGCCAGGCATTTTTAGAGCTTTATAAACATTGTTGTGGTTGATTTTCATAGAATCCCAAGACATCGGTGCTATTGATATCTTCCTTTTACAGATGAGCACACTGAGACTCTGCAAGGTGATGTGCCAGCCCAAGGCTCACCAACAGGGGGGATTTGAATTGAATCCCTGGACCTTATCTCTCCAGGACATTTCAAAATTCTTCTCATCTGCACCTCCTCCCAAGAAACCTCCCCAGACACCTCCCCAGACAGCACAGATAGAAAGGGAAAGAAACTCGGTGCTAAGTTACAAGATGTTCTCTAGAACTTGCGGAAATCATAGGGTGGGAGAACTGTGCTGGTTTTCCAACAATGATCCTAATGAGCAATTTAGCGATGAGCGGTGCACATGTGTTGGGGGCTGAAGCACAGTCTGCCTTCGGCACACATTTGTATCATTGTTTGGTGTCTGTATACAACTTGAGATTTCCAAAATGCTACCCGAGGAAGTGGATGAATGGCATTCCTCCGATTTTATAGATTCGGGGCTGAGGCAAGCTAAATGTTGGCCTCAAGTCACACAGAAAGATGATGGAAACTTCAGAGGCCCAAATGGAGAAGTCATATCCCATGCCATCCATCCAAATGTCAAGTGACTTGACTTTCACCTGCGGTCAGTATTTCCAGGATAGGTTTGCTGGGTCATGCTTCATCAATCACTTCTTTCATTTATTCAACAAACATTAAATGCCTCCTAGGTCTCAGACACTCTATTACATGAGGGAGCACAGGGATGCATCAGACAAGGTCCCAGCCATTGAAAAGCTGTCTAGCTGTCTACTGTTTCATTTTTTTTCTTTTCTTTTTTTGAGGTGGAGTCTCACTCTGTTGCCAGGCTGGAGTGCAGTGGCGCGATCTCAGCTCACTGCAACCTCTGCCTCCCAGGTTCAAGTGATTCTCCTGCCTTAGCCTCCTAAGTCGCTGGGACTACAGGTGTGTGCCACCATGCCCAGCTAATTTTTGTATTTTTAGTAGAGATGGGGTTTCACCATGTTGGACAGGATGGTCTCGATCTCTTGACCTCGTGATCTGCCCGCCTCAGTCTCCCAAGCTTGAGCCACTGTGCCCAGCCTAATTTTTTTTATTTTTAATAGAGACAGGGTTTCATTATGTTGGCCAGGCTGTTCTCGAACTCTTGACTTCAGGTGATCCACCCACCTCAGCCTCCCAAAGTGCTGGGATTACAGGGGTGAGCCACCATGCCTGGCCAAGCTGTCTACTGTTTCTACTTGGACCTCTGCCCTCTTTCAATTTCAGTGTGTCCCAACCCAATCCAGTGGTGGTTAAAGATGTGGTTTCTGACATAAGACTGCCTGGGTTCAAACCCTGGCTCAGTGTGACCTTGTACTAGTGCTTTAAGTTTTCTGCCCTCCAGTTGCTGCATCTATAAAGCTGTGAGATTAATAGTACATAATAGTACATAAATAAAAGAATTGTCATGCAAATAAAATGATATGATGCACTGTTTCTGTAGTTCTTTGAGGATAAGGATCACCCAGGTCCCTTGTTAAAAATGCAGCTTCCTGGGACACTCCCTTGGAAATTCTGATGCCGTGGCTTTGGGGTCCACCACCTTGTGATTTGTTTTTGTTTTTGCTTTTTTTAAACCAATATTCCAGATGATAGTTTTCACCAGGATAATCTGGAAAACACTAATACAATGCATGGAAAGCAATGATTCTCAACCTTGGCTGCACATTGAAGTTTTAAGGATACAGAAGCGCTTTAAAGATACAGAAGCCTGAGTTACACTAAAAAACTTCTGTTTCAATAGGTCGGGATACAGATTGGGAAAGTTTAAGTTCTCCCCAGGTATTTGTAATGTGTAGCCAAGTTTGAGAACACCTGATAGAACACATTTAGCACAGTGTCTGGCACAAGCAATGTGCAATAAATACATCATCATTATTATCATCTTTATTGTTCCACAAGCAGATAAGAAACATACAATTAGGAAGAAAATTAAGAGGGTCAACACATATGTAAGAATAATGACAAAGGGATCCTAAAATTCTATGGCATTTAGATTCTCTCATGGTCTCCTAACCTTAAACACTTTTGTGTTTTGCCTTCTTGGTTAAAGCTCTATCAGGAGCAAGATCCTAATTTTTTGTTTTCATTTTTATATGTTCTCTCAAAGATTCACCCAATGCCTTATAATGTAATAGTAAAGGTACTACATAATGATTACGATGTAGATTAAATAAAATAAATGCATTTGTAGAGAGATAGCAAGGACAAAATACTACAAGAATGATGAGGTGAAAGATAATTTCAGAGTTGACCTTTGAAGAATGGTTTGAATTTTGTTGAGTGGAATGAGGCTATTTTGGCAGGAGAAATGGCTTGAGCAAATTTGCAGAAGCTTCTGTTAAGTATGTACAAAGAAAAAGGGACAATCAAATTTGACTGGAGTGTTGGACATATGAAATATCACAAGGAGATCTGAGCTAAAAGGGTAGGTGGAAGAGGCACAGGGAAACTGAGGCACAGAGCAGCTGTGTCACTTGCTCAAGGCATGCCATGGTTGGTCTGGAATTTGAAGCATGGCTCAGGCAACTCCCACAACCCACAACCTGAAGCTGCTACACCCTACTGTTTCCTTTAGTCTTGAAATATAGGGGGTTATTGAAACATTCCTAAGCAGAAGCATGAGAGCCTCAGACTGACTTTGCAGCATAATCTTCAGGGCAACTGTGAGGAGGAAAGACTACAGAGACTGGTTTCTGCCGAGGCCTTTCCTTCTTACACAGTGTGAGTAACATACATGCTTACCACAGACAAAACCAGTGCTGAGGTCAGTATGCAAAGTACATAAACACATCATGCCTTTTAGTTCCCTAAATGGAGGTGGGCCAGATTTGCATCTTAGTGGTTTGGCAGCTTACACAAAGAAGGGCATAAAGAAAAACAGAATTGTCACTCAGGAGATGTCCAGCCCTCACTGTTACTGACACCAGAAAGCAAATCCCTGCTGAGGTTCTGAAAGTGAGGGTCCCTTGCAAAATGCTGAAAGTTGCTCTCCAGGTTGAAAACAGCAGAGTCCGTAGTACAGCTTCCTGAATGGCCATTAACAAAGGAGGTCTTGCCCATGTGGAAGGCTCGATTTTAATGCTGAGGTATCTGCTTTCACGTTCTGGACACTCAAACTTAATATTTGTAAAGCATTTTCCTTTATATAGTACTATACATAAACATATAATAATTTTTATAAATTTTTTATAAAACCATACTTTTGCTTCCCAAAAGGAACGGTTGCCTTTATAAAGTTGGCTAAATGATCAGTTTCTACTATATTCCATTTTATTTCCAGTGTTGGAAATCTAAGGCTGGGCTTTTCAATATGTATATTGTAATTTCTTGCTGTCGTGTCTTAAGCATGTATAATGAAATGTCAATAGCTGCTGTGGCATATTAATAGGAATCTTCCTAATGATATATCAAACAGGATAGTAGCAGCTCAGCCTTGCTCCCTTGATGGTTTTAAGTGGCTTTATGCATTCTTTGTACCTTGTTTGTATAGAATCTTAGGTCCTCATGTTTAAAGCTGCCTAAAGTTCTTCTAGCCACGATCCTTTTTTCTTCCTTTTCCACCACTTCCCAGTCATAAGATGTTGCAAATTCAGCTTAAACAATGTCACCACCATCCTTGTTGTAGGATGGTGATATCAGGGAGACAAAGGGGGATGGAAAACCAATAATTGGACAGTAATTAAGCACCTGCTCTGTGTCGGGCACTTTACACTTTACCTATTTGAATGAGACAACACACTAAATGATATGTAGTAGTCTCCCAGACTAACAAGGAGGATGAAGTTTATAGAAGCCAAACAGCATGTATTAATGTTTACACAGTTAATAAGTGTCAAAGAAAAAATTCCATTTCAATTCTGACTTCAGTGCCTAGGTTCTGTCCACGGAAATAAATATACATTCCCAAGGATAAACCTGAAAACATAGGTGCAGCAGGTTTCAACTCCAGGTAAAGTGATGTAGGCACATTCCATCCTGTCTCTTCTATTGAATGAAGCTATTAAAGCTCAATATAATGCTTAGAGAAGCTGTTTGAAGGCTCTGAAGGTAAACAGTAGCATAGTAGATTGGGAAACAGACCAAAATTCAAAGTACCATTGATCCTGTGGTGAGTTTACTATCTTCTTTCTTCCTCTATCCTACAGCCTGGACTCAAGGCAACTCAAAACACAAAAGTGGGCATCCATGAATGCAGAAAGAACTCACAACCATCTAGTTCTGCCTTAAGCAAAGGAAAGGGGACTTCCAATGCTCAAAAACAGTGGGGGAAATCCCTCACTTTGGAAAATTTTTGCTCTCTTGAGCCCCAGCACCCAGCTGATCATTACATGCTGGTGAGAGTGCAGCATCAGTGATGGCGATGGGAATGCACAAGCTACTAAAACTCTGGTGGAGATGAACCTTCCTTTCTCATTGGTTCCGAGGATGTGGCAAGTCCTCGTTGCTTTTTCCCTCCCCTGTCTTCCTGCCAGTTGTTTGTGGATGTAGGTACAGTTGTAGGAAACCTGCAGCAGAGCAACGAAATTAAAGCCCCAGCTGTGTGGTGGGGAACCAAAAAAATGAGCCTCGGAATGGCAGGAAGTACCAGGAAGGGAGGAACTTAAGAAAATACAGAAAACCCCTTATGTTATATATGAACTTCTGGGCTGACTGTTCCACTAAGCATGTCTGTTTCTAATCACAAAGAGCATACCAAAGACTTGAAGAATTGAACAAAAGGAGGGGTAGAGCCAAGATGGCCAAATATGAACAGCTCTAGTCTACAGCTCCCAGTGTGAGTGACGCAGAAGGTGGGTGATTTCTGCATTTCCAGCTGAGGTACTGGGTTCGTTTCACTGGGTAGTGTCGGACAGTGGGTGCAGGACAGTGGGTGCAGCACACTGAGTGTGAGCCGAAGCAGGACGAGGCATTGCCTCACCTAGGAAGCGCAAGGGGTCAGGGAATTCCCTTTCCTAGTCAAAGAAAGGGGTGACAGATGGCACCTGGAAAATCAGGTCACTCCCATCCTAATACTGTGCTTTTCCAATGGTCTTAGCAAATGGCACACCAGGAGATTATATCCCGCGCATGGCTCAGAGGGTCCTATGCCCATGGAGCCTCACTTTGCTAGCACAGCAGTCTGAGACCAAAGTGCAAGGTGGCAGCAAGGCTGGGGGAGGGGCGCCCGCCATTACCGAGGCTTGAGTAGGTAAACAAAGTGGCCAGGAAGCTCGAACTGGATGGAGCCCACAGCAGCTCAAGGAGGCCTGCATGCCTCTGTAGACTCCACCTCTGGGGGCAGGGCATAGCCAAATGAAAGGCAGCAGAAACCTCTGCAGACTTAAATGTCCCTCTCTGACAGCTTTGAAGAGAGTAATGGTTCTCCCAGCATGCAGCTGGAGATCTGAGAAGGGACAGACTGCCTCCTCAAGTGGGTCCCTGACCCCCAAGCATCCTAACTGGGAGCCACCCCCCAGTAGGGGCAGACTGACACCTCACATGGCTGGGTATTCCTCTGAGACAAAACTTCCAGAGGAACGATCAGGTAGCAACATTTGCTGTTCACCAATATCCGCTGTTCTGCAGCCTCCGCTGCTGATACCCAGGCAAACATGGTCTGGAGTAGACCTCCAGCAAACTCCAACACACCTGCAGCTGAGGGTCCTGACTGTTAGAAGGAAAACTAACAAACAGAAAGGACATCCACACCAAAACCCCATCTGTATGTCACCATCATCAAAGACCAAAGGTAGATAAAACCACAAAGATGGAGAAAAAACAGAGCAGAAAAACCGGAAACTCTAAAAATCAGAGCGCCTTTCCTCCTCCAAAGGAACGCACCTCCTCACCAGCAACGGAACAAAGCTGGATGGAGAATGACTTTGATGAGTTGAGAGAAGAAGTCTTCAGAAGATCAAACTACTCCAAGCTAAAGGAGGAAGTTTGAACCAATGGCAAAGAAGTTAAAAACCTTGAAAAAAAATTAGACAAATGGCTAACTAGAATAATAAATGCAGAGAAGTCCTTAAAGGACCTGATGGAGCTGAAAACCACAGCATGAGAACTATGTGACAAATGCATAAGCCTCAGTAGCCAGTGTGATCAACTGGAAGAAAGGGTATCAGTGATGGAAGACGAAATGAATGAAATGAAGCAAGAGAAGTTTAGAGAAAAAAGAACAAAAAGGAAATGAACAAAACCTCCAAGAAATATGGGACTATGTGAAAAGACCAAATCTACGTCTGATTGGCGTACCTGAAAGTGACAGGGAGAATGGAACCACGTTGGAAAACACTCTGCAGGATATTATCCAGGAGAACTTCCCCAATCTAGCAAGGCAGGCCAACATTCAAATTCAGGAAATACAGAGAATGCCACAAAGATACTCCTCGAGAAGAGCAACTCCAAGAGACATAATTGTAGATTCACCAAAGTTTAAATGAAGGAAAAAATGTTAAGGGCAGCCAGAGAGAAAGGTCGGCTTACCCACAAAGGGAAGCCCATCAGACTAACAGCTGATCTCTCAGCAGAAACTCTACAAGCCAGAAGAGAGTGGGGGCCAATATTCAACATTCTTAAAGAATTTTCAACCCAGAATTTCATATCCAGCCAAACTAAGCTTCATAAGTGAAGGAGAAATAAAATACTTTACAGACAAGCAAATGCTGAGAGATTCTGTCACCACCAGGCCTGCCCTAAAAGAGCTCCTGAAGGAAGCACTAAACATGGAAAGGGACAACTGGTACCAGCCACTGCAAAAACATGCCAAATTGTAAAGACCGTCAAGGCTAGGAAGAAACTGCATCAACTAACGAGCAAAATAACCAGCTAACATCATAATGACAGGATCAAATTCACACATAACAATATTAACCTTAAATGTAAATGGGCTAAATGCTCCAACTAAAAGACACAGACTGGCAACTTGGATAAAGAGTCAAGACCCATCAGTGTGCTGTATTCAGGAAACACATCTCATGTGCGGAGACACACACAGGCTCAAAATAAAGGGATGGAGGAAGATCTACCAAGCAAATGGAAAACAAAAAAAGGCACGGGTTGCAATCTTAGTTTCTGATAAAACAGACTTTAAACCAACAAAGATCAAAAGAGACAAAGAAGGCCATTACATAATGGTAAAGGGATCAATTCAACAAGAAGAGCTAACTGTCCTAAATATATATGCACCCAATACAGGAGCACCCAGATTCATAAAGCAAGTCCTTAGAGACCTAGAAAGAGACTTAGACTCCCACACAATAATAATCGGAGACTTTGACACCCCATTGTCAACATTAGACAGATCAATGAGGCAGAAAGTTAACAAGGATATCCAGGAATTGAACTCGTCTCTGCACCAAGCGGACCTAATAGACATCTATAGAACTCTCCACCCCAAATCAACAGAATATACTTTCTTTTCAGCACCACACCACACCTATTCCAAAACTGACCACATAGTTGGAAGTAAAGCACTCCTCAGCAAATGTAAAAGAACAGAAATTATAACAAACTCTCTGTCAGACCATAGTGCAATCAAACTAGAACTCAGGATTAAGAAACTCACTCAAAACCGCTCAACTACATGGAAACTGAACAACCTGCTCCTGAATGACTGCTGGGTACCTAACGAAATGAAGGCAGAAATAAAGATGTTCTTTGAAACCAATGAGAACAAAGACACAACATACCAGAATCTCTGGGACACATTCAAAGCAGTGTGTAGAGGGAAATTTATAGCACTAAATGCCCACAAGGGAAAGCAGGAAAGATCCAAAATTGACACCCTAACATCACAATTAAAAGAACTAGAGAAGCAAGAGCAAACACATTCAAAAGCTAGCAGAAGGCAAGAAATAAGTAAGATCAGAGCAGAACTGAAGGAAAGAGAGACAGAAAAAACCCTTCAAAAAATCAATGAATCCAGGAGCTGGTTTTTTTGAAAAGATCAACAAAATTGATAGACTGTTAGCAAGACTAATAAAGAAGAAAAGAGAGAAGAATCAAATAGATGCAATAAAAAATGATAAAGGGGATATCACCACCGATCCCACAGAAATACAAACTACCATCAGAGAATACTATAAACACCTCTATGCAAATAAACTAGAAAATCTAGAAGAAATGGATAAATTCCTCGACATATACACTCTCCCAACACTAAACCAGGAAGAAGTTGAATCTCTGAATAGACCAATAACAGGCTCTGAAGTTGAGGCAATAATTAATAGCTTACCAACCAAAAAAAGTCCAGGACCAGATGGATTCACAGCCAAATTCTACCAGAGGTACAAGGAGGAGCTCCTACCATGCCTTCTGAAACCATTCCAATAATAGAAAAAGAGGGAATCCTGCCTAACTCATTTTATGAGGCCAGCATCATCCTGATACCGAAGCCTGGCAGAGACACAACAAAAAAAGAATTTTAGACCAATATCCTTGATGAACATCGACGCAAAAATCCTCAATAAAATACTGGCAAACTGAATCCAGCAGCACTTCAAAAAGCTTATCCACCATGATCAAGTGGACTTCATCCCTGGGATGCAAGGCTGGTTCAACATACAAAAATCAGTAAACGTAATCCAGCATATAAACAGAACCAATCACAAAACCACATGATTATCTCAATAGATGCAGAAAAGGCCTTTGACAAAATTTAACAACCCTTCATGCTAAAAACTCTCAATAAATTAGGTATTGATGGGACATGTCTCAAAATAATAAGAGCTATCTATGACAAACCCACAGCGAATATCATACTGAATGGGCAAAAACTGGAAGCATTCCCTTTGAAAACTGGCACAAGACGGGGATGCCCTCTCTCACCACTCCTATTCAACATAGTGTTGGAAGTTCTGGCCAGGGCAGTCAGGCAGGAGAAGGAAATAAAGGGTATTCAATTGGGAAAAGAGGAAGTCAAATTGTCCCTGTTTGCAGATGACATGATTGTATATGTAGAAAACCCCATTGTCTCAGCCCAAAATCTCCTTAAGCTGAAAGGCAAATTCAGTAAAGTCTCAGGATAAAAAATCCATGTGCAAAAATCACAAGCATTCTTATACACCAATAACAGACAAACAGAGATCCAAATCATAGGTGAACTCCCAATCACAATCGCTTCAAAGAGAATAAAATACCTAGGAATCCAACTTACAAGGGACGTGAAGGACCTCCTTCAAGGAGAACTACAAACCACTGCTCAATGAAATAAAAGAAGATACAAACAAATGGAAGAACATTCCATGCTCATGGGTAGGAAGAATCAATATTGTGAAAATGGCCATACTGCCCAAGGTAATTTATAGATTCAGTGCTATCCCCATCAAGCTACCAATGACTTTCTTCACAGAGTTGGAAAAAACTACTTTAAAGTTCATATGGAACCAAAAAAGAGCCCGCCTTGTCAAGTCAATCCTAAGCCAAAAGCTGGAGGCATCATGCTAGGTGACTTCAAAATATACTACAAGGCTACAGTAACCAAAACAGCATGGTACTGGTACCAAAACAGAGATATAGACCAATGGAACAGAACAGAGCCCTCAGAAATAATGTCACATATCTACAACTATCTGATCTTTGAGAAACCTGACAAAAACAAGCAATGGGGAAAGGATTCCCTATTTAATAAATAGGGTGGGATGAATAGGTGCTGGGAAAACTGGCTAGTCATATGTAGAAAGCTGAAACTGGATCCCTTCCTTACACCTTATACAAAAATTAATTCAAGATGAATTAAAGACTTACATGTTAGACCTAAAACCATAAAAACCCTTGAAGAAAATCTAGCCAATACCATTCAGTACATAGGCATGGGCAAGGACTTCATGTCTAAAACACCAAAAGCAATGGCAACAAAAGCCAAAATTGACAAATGGGATCTAATTAAAAAGAGCTTCTGCATAGCAAAAGAAACTACCATCAGAGTGAACAGGCAACCTACAGAATGGGAGAAAATTTTTGCAACCTACTCATCTGACAAAGGGCTAATATCCAGAATCTACAATGAACTCCAACAAATTTACAAGAAAAAAACAACCCCATCAACAAGTGGGTGAAGGATATGAACAGACACTTCTCAAAAGAAGACATTTATGCAGCCAAAAGACACATGAAAAAACGCTCATCACCACTGGCCATCAGAGAAATGCAAATCAAAGCCACAATGAGATACCATCTCACACCAGTTAGAATGGCAATCATTAAAAAGTCAGGAAACAGCAGGTGCTGGAGAGGATGTGGAGAAATAGGAACACTTTTACACTGTTGGTGGGACTGTAAACTAGTTCAACCATTGTGGAAGTCAGTGTGGCGATTCCTCAGGGATCTAGAACTAGAAATACCATTTGACCCGGCCATCCCATTACTGGGTATGTACCCAAAGGATTATAAATCATGCTGCTATAAAGACACATGCACATGTATGTTTATAGCGGCACTATTCACAATAGCAAAGACTTGGAACCAACCTAAATGTCCAACAACGATAGACTGGATTAAGAAAATGTGGCACATATACACCACAGAATACTATGCAGCCATAAAAAAGGATGAGTTCATGTCCTTTGTAGGGACATGGATGAAGCTGGAAACCATCATTCTCAGCAAAGTATCGCAAGGATAAAAAACGAAACACTGCATGTTCTCACTCATAGATGGGAATTGAACAATGAGAACGCATGGACACAGGAAGGGGAACATCACACACCGGGGCCTATTGTGGGGTAGGGGTAGTGGGGAGGGATAGCATTAGGAGATATACCTAATGTTAAATGACGAGTTAATGGGTGCAGCACACCAACATGGCACATGTATGCATATGTAACAAACCTGCACGTTGAGCACATGTACCCCAAAACTTAAAGTATAATAATAATTAAAAAAATAGAATTGAACTAAGGGAGAGACCACCACCCAAGTCTCAGATAGCTCACTGGGTGGGGGACAGGCAGGAGAAATCCAAATAGCACTATGGTGTTTGAAAATGGGATGGAACTTGCAACTACAACCTACAAACGTTTGGGGAAAATTTGCAGCCTGACCCAATAGGGTTGATTGCATAGTAAAACAAAAATGTCAATGTTTACTATACGATTTTAACAAGATCCTATGTTCCCTAGCTTAATATTAAAAAAATCCAGGATATAATCCAACACTACGTGGCATACGAAGAACCAAGAAAATATCCCCTTGAATGGGAAGAGATAAAAGCCAATGACAAGATGGCACAGGTATCTGATAAAAACTTTAAAACAGCTATTATTAAAATATCCAAGAAGTAAAAATGTATTCTTTTTTAAATGCTTAAAGTGTCTTTAATGATGGTCTTTACTCTCTGTATTTGTCAGGATTCTCCAGAGAAACAGGACAAATGATATATACAGATAAAGGGAATGATTTTTTTTCCTCTAATTTTTATTTTTAGTTCTGGGGATACACGTGGGATACATGGGATACAAAATCTGCTTACTCTTTGTACCAATTCTCACGTTAATCTCATCCAGAAATACACTCACAGACACCACGATTGTACAATTTTGGGAAATAATGGAATGATAGTACTTTTCACCAAACAAATAGAAGATATATACAAAATAGGAATTTTAGAAATATAAGTAAATAACAAAGAAAACAATGACTGTGTTCTTTATCAGAATGGAGATTAAAGAGGAAAGTCAGTATATAAACTCAAAGACAGATCAAAAGAAACTCAACCCAAAACGATGATAGAAAAAACTGAAAAAAAGGCTTAAGAATGCCAAAGCATTTAATTTTGTATTATGGGAGTCTCAGAAGAAAAGGAGAAAGTGTGTGATACAGAAAGAGATATTTAAAGAGTAACTTAAAATGTCTCAAACTTGGTAGAAGACATAAATCTACAGGTTCACAAAGTTCACTGAATTTCAAACAGCATAAACACAATGAAATAGCTTCCAGATACAGTGTAATCAAAGAATTGAAATCTAAAGATAAAGAAAGAAAATCTTGAAAACAGCCAGGGAAAAACATCATGTTACTTGTACGGGAATAACAATTGGAATGACTGTACAATGTTTCTCTATGTTTCTCCTCAGAAACCATGGAGACCAGAGAGAGAGGAACATTTTTTAAAGGCTGCAAGAATAGAATTGTTATCCCAGAAATTGACAACCAGTGAAAATATCCTTTAGGAATAAAGGTAAAATAAAGATACCTTGTAGGACCAATCATCCTGGTTTACCCAGGACTGAGAGGTTTCCCAGGATGCATGACTTTTGGTGCTAAAACTAGGCAAACCAGAACAGTTAGTCACCCTAACATTCTCAGATGAAAAAACACTGCAAGAATTTGTTGTCACCAGACCAGCTGTAAAATATTTCTAAGGGAAGTGCTTCGGCTGGAGGGAAGTGATACCAGATTGAAATGTGGAATATCAGAAATCCAAGCTGAGGAATGGAAATGGCAAATATCTGGTTGAATAAAATGGTGAATTCTTCTCTGAGTTTAAAATATGCTTGATGGTTGCAAGCAAAAATATAACATTGTCTGATGAAGTTGTCAATGCATACATGCACATAGCATTATACTTACTGATGAAAGACCAAAATCATTCCCCCTAAGATTTGGAACAAAGGCAGCAGTTCTAATCTTAGCGCTCCTATTAAACATTTTTTATGGAAGTCCTAGCCAGTACTGTAAGGCAAGCTGAAGAAATAAATATATACAGATTAGAAAGAAAGAATTCCTGTTTACAGAATACACTATTGGATTTGTAGAAAATCCCACAGAATACACTACTGAATTTGTGGAAAATTCCAGGGGCTCTATGAATAATGCCAACAAAAATATAAACTCTTAGTGCTAACAAGTTTTTTTAGAAAAATCACAGAATGCAAAGTTACTACACAACTCATTGTATTTCTATATACTAGCAGTGACAAACTGAAATCAAAATTTGACATAATAAAATTGAATCTTACAATCTAAAAAAAAATTTAAAAACAAAAATAATACCATCTACAACAGCTCAAAAGGATGTAATAGTTAGATATAAATCTAAAAGTCATATACAAGATCTGTATTCTGAAAACTACAAAGTGGCCATAAAAGAAGACCTAAATGACTGGAAAAGTATACCATGATATGGATAGGAAGACTCAACATAGTAAACTATCTGTTCTCTCCAAATTGATTTATAGGTTTAATGCACTACCAATTAACATCTCAGCAGATTTTTTTTGTAGATAAAAACAAACTGATTCTGAAATCCATAGAGGAGGGCAAAGGAACTGAAACAACTAAAACAATTTGTAACAGAAAAATAAAGTTGGAAAAATCACTCTACCTAATTGTAAGACTTACTATATAAATCTACAGTAATAGAGATAGTGTTGTATTAGTTACAGGAGAGACACATAAATGAAATGGAACAAAAGAGATAGTTCAGAAACAGACCCACACAAATATGGCCAGTTGATATTTGAAAAGTTATAAAGATACTTCAATGAAGAAAGGATATTGTTTATAATAAATGTTATTATAAAACTGGGTATATTAATTGGAGAACCTCATCCTAAACTTCACACCCTACACAAAATTAGCTCAAATTGTATTACAGGTCTAAAAGTAGAATGGGAATATTAAAACTTTTAGAAAAAAACTTTTATAATTTTAGAAAATACTTGTCACCTGGAGACAGGAAAAGAGTTCTTAGACAAGATATCAAAAGCACAATTTATTAAAGAAAGAACATTTATAATTGAGCTCCATCACAATTAAAACTGTTTTCTCTGTGGAAGACATGGCTATAAAAATGAAAAGATTGAAGCACGGTGGCTCATGTCTGTAATCCCAGCACATGGAATGCCAAGGTGGGAGGATTGCTTGAGCCCAGGAGTCTGGGACCAGCTTGGGCAATGTAGTGAGACCCTGTCACTACGAAAAAAAAAAAAAAAATTAGCTGGTCATGGTGGCATATACCTGCAGTCCCAGCTATGCAGGAGGCTGAGGTGGGAGAATCACTTGAGCCCAAGAAGGTTGAGGCTGCAGTGAGCCATGACTGTGCCACTGCACTCCAGCCTGGGTGATAGAGCAAGACCCTGTCTCAATAAATAAATACACAAACAAACAAATAAATTAAGTAAATATATGAGTGCATGTATGCATGTATCTTTTTTGATATATTTTTTTCCTTTGGACAAATATTAAATCATGTCTTTTACAGCAACATGGATGGAACTGGAGGATGTTTCTTAAGTGAAATAACTCAGAAACAGAAAGACAAATGCTGCATGTTCTCACTCGTAAGTGGGAGCTAAGTGATGTGTACACATGGACATAGAGTGTGGAATGATAGACATTAGATACCCTGAAGGGTGAGGTGGAGGTGGAAGGGGGGTGAATGATGAGAAATTACTTAATGAGTACAATGTATGTTATGTGGGTGATAGAGTAAGAGCCCATCTTCACCAGTATGCATTATATCCGTATAACAAAATTGGACTTGTACTTCATAAATTTATATGAAGACTAAAAAGAATAAAAAATGAAAAGATAAGTTCCATACTAGGAGAAAATATTTGGAGGTCACATGTACAACAAAGGACTCATATACAGAATATGTAAAGAAATCTCAAAGCTCAACATTAACAAAGCAAAAACCTAACTTTGAAAAATGAGCAAAAATCTTGAATAGATACTTCACTGAAAAGGATATACAGAAGGAAAATTAGCACATGAAAAGACGTTTCATCATCAGCAATTGGGGAAATGCAAATTAAAACCATGATGAGATACCAGTACATGCTTATTATAGTGGCAAAAAAATACTGATGCTATCAAGTGATGACGAGAATGTGGAGCAGCTGGAACTCTAATATGTTGTTGGTGGGAATCTCAAATGGTACAACCACTCTGAAAAAAAATTTGGTAGTTTTTCATAAAGTTAAATGCACACATCATATGATCTAGCAATCTCACTTCTGGGTATTTACCCTAGAGAAATGAAAACTTATGTTCCCATAAAAACCTGCACATGAATATTTATCCCAGCTCTACTCATAATTGCTAAAAATGGGAAACAAACCAAATGTCCTTCACTGGATGAATGGTAAACAAAACGTGGTGCATCTATCCAATGGAGTACTCTCAGGAAGAAAATGGAATAAATGGTTGATGCATACAACTTGGATGGATCTAGAAGACATTACACTGGGTAAAATATGCCAGCTTCAAAAGGTTATATTATATTCTGTTTATATGACATTCTTGAAAAGATCAAACTGTAGTGATAGAGAACAAATGAATGGTTATCAAATATTCGGAATTGGAGGAGAGGGTGCTACAAAGAGATATCACAAGGGTTTTTTCGGGATGGTGACAGAGCTGTTCTATATATTGATTGTGAGAGCAGTTACGAGAATCTATGCATGTGATAAAATTTACAGAACTACACACACAAAGCCGATTTTACTGTATGTGAATCTAAAAATAATTGAAAAAATTATGTTTAGCAATCACTTCTTTTTAAACTTTTATTTTTAATTACAAATGTGTTTCCCAAATAAATTCTCATGAGAATAATAAAAATGCAGATAAAGCCACTGTGCCACCTAGATTAAAAAAGTCAATCTCACTCTTTGCCAAGGGTAATCCCTCTTATCAACTCATATATGTTCTTATAAAGTGGCAATGATTTCTAAAGTCTGGCATTTTATCTCAAATGCTCAAGTCTTTAATTATAAAATAAATGAAATTAAGTAAGTACTTCAAGCATTCAAATATGTTGAAGAAACTAGTACAAAGTGAATGATAATGTCATTGTTATAACACAAAAACGTGTCTACTTTCATTGAACTTACTTTTTATTGTTATTATTTTCCGTGATTGTCTACCCCATTCACACATTCCCCAGTTCTTTGAGTGTTGTTATACTATTTGTTTTATATGACTTATTTTATTCCTTTAAAGCCTTCCCATCTGAACTCTACTCCGTCAATCATGGACTATCACAAAATCAATCTCAGGGCAGATGTTAAGAACAGACATGCAACAGATGCAAAATTACAACAGAAACAAATCACTTTCTTTTGATTTGCTAGTTGCTTACACTTTCTCTCGGCTTTTGTGTCTTGAATACTCCCCACTCCATCTTTTGCCTCAAGTTTCCAACTAAATGCACTGAGTTCCCATATTTCTAGTTTTAAATTTTAGTTCTGTTTCTCTGGTTCTGACAGTCTCTTCTGTGTTAGTGTGCAGTCATTCCAGATTGAACGGGTAACGGCACCTCTGGTACACCTTTGGGGACTTCCCTATTGGTCAATGAATTGCCCCACGGACAGATCATCTGCTAATGTAAAAGCAATTCTTGGACTTAGGGTCAAGTCTCAGGCATAGTCAGTCTTTTTTCTTGTCTTACATTTCCACATTCTGTATATTCCCCTCTTTGATCAATCAATCATAAATGATATCTCTATGCTGCCACTAACTCGACCTTATTTTAATCACATTAGTTAGTCCAATGGTCAAGTGGCAAAAATTAGATTAGTAACTTGAATAGTTGAGCTGATATGGTTATCTCATGCCAGTGGTTGTAATGGTTCAGTGATTGTAACTGGATCAGACTGAATATTTGGGATCCAATCCATGGAATGGAAATTGACCGAAAGCAGTCAGAGTCTGGTCTTTTGGTTAAATCCAGACTTAGTTCTTTTTTATAAGCATCATATTTTTCAGTAGGATCACAAGGCCACCTTCAACTATCATTTGTTGTCATTTGTGTCTTGATTTACACGAATCTTCTTTGATAAACTCTGTTGTATAATAGCCATTGTCATATCCACAGACATGATGATAATGTGCTATGTGATCCTAAGTATTATTTTTCCAGTCCCCCAAATTCCTGTGACATTCATTACATTGCTTTTAATAACAAAATGACAACCCAAACAGAGGCAACTCTTTGTGGATGGATCTGGGAAGAGAGAAGCTTCCTTTACATTGTAACACCCAAAAAAGAGATGCCTTCCCTATCTGATCTAGTGCTACATCTCCTAGCACCAAGACAAGAATGGCTTATACCTGGCACTCAATTATTATCTGTTAAATGAATGAATGATTGTATTTAGTTAGGTGAAGGCAAAGGGAAATTTGGCCCTTGTTTTACTTTCACAGGGCAGGACAAGTTAGCAGTAACAGCTTGCTGCCCTGAATGTAAACCCAGCTATCTGGCATCAGCTATCTGCTCAAATGGCTTCAAAGGGACTTTGTTGCCAGTTAAAGGTAGTGAGAGACTCTCCAAGGCAGGAGGTCAAAACTGCAGCACTCTCGGGACACATTGTGTTCTCAGATCACATTTGGAAAGGCAAAAACTGTGAAGAACAATTACACATAAGGTGTCAGGCTGTGTGCTGCACCCTTTACTTGTGTGATCTTTAAAAGAAGTGCCCAAAGTAATTCTGCAATGTTTGTGATTCTGTCTCCTATGTTACAAGTGGGAAAACTAAGGCTCAGAGTCAGGGCCACCACAAACCTAGATAGCGACTTTGTACAAATGAGACCATGGTAGACAGTTCTGTGACTTGGTGACTGGGGGCATTGGCAAGATTTCAGCCTTCACTTCGCCCCTCAGCTGGGCAACTTTTTGCAGTGAGCAACCTATACAACTGGTAATCTTGTTCAGAAAAACGAAGAAACTTACCCAAGGCCACAAATTATAACAAGGTTTAACTGACTCTGAATTTCACATTCTTCCTGTTTTGACAAACTATCTAATGGTAAATTGATACAATTAATGCTGTCCTTATACTGAGAATATTCAGTGACATGAACTCTTAAGACTTTTAAAGATTGGATGTAAGAAAATACAACAGATTTTTCCAAATTCAGCTCTGATTGCCTCCAACTGAGAGCCTCTTTATTTTTGCATATTATGGTCAACTTTAAGTTTAACTTAAGCTCCGAAACCATGCCCACCCGACCCTGGCCTCCCCACCTCCCTACCTCCCCATCTCCCAGCTTCTGAAGCCAAGTTCACAATTCCCTTGCTTTGTGTCACAGACAGGGCCCTGAAATGTTGGCAATGGTATCAGTGAAAGTCATAGCATTAGGAGAATTCAAAGAAACTGATTTTCTTTCAGTAGCTCAAATAGCCGGCGCTTTCCAAAAATATCTGCAGCTTTGTCTAACGCAGATTTATAACTCGACTCCTAATAAAGCTTTATTTCCCCCACGTTGTGGTGTTTAAAATTCACATGATGTAATGCCGTTAACTAATGTTGCAATTTATTTCTATTTAAGGCATTATGCAGGGGAAACATAGAAGAATAGCTTAAGGGGAGTGATTCAGAATGATATTAAGTGTGAATCAAAGCACAATAAAATAATAATTCGCTGGATTTTCTGACCTAGGTTGGAGGTAAATTTTCCCTGAGCCTTACCCACCTCCTCATTAATTGGTGACATTGTATCCCTCTGACCATCCCCTCTATTTCTGCCTCATTGAGATTTGGGTGCATGATTAAGTACTTGTGCCTTCAGGATTTCTGGCTAAAGCGGTATATAGCCAGAGAGGATACCATGCATCTATGGGATTAATAAATGGGCATGTGTCTGGCAAACCAGCTGGTATAAAACACATCTAAGGTATATACATCCGACATAAAGGTGGATGTATGTTCACCGAAAGACATGCAGTACAATGTCCACAGCGGCAATCTTTGTAATAGCTCAAATAAGAAAACTACAGAAGTGCCTATCAGTAGTAGAAAGTGCCTCGCTTGCCTCTCATTCTTGATATCCACTAGTTGTAGCTGATTCCAAACTCTAACAACTGAGCCCTACCCCAGTCCTGCTTCCCTAGGGTGCTCATAGGTGCTTCCTGCCTTGACCCACATGGCTTATGAATGCCAGAGAACACACTGCCTTTCTGAGCCTCTGGTCAACTGGTTGAGCTGCAGAAGTCAATTCTGGTTGTACACGAAGTAGCAGATATTTTTCTACCCCAAGCCCATGGGAATACAAGGAAGGAGAAACATCTTGCTTTGAGGGTATTGTGTAAAATGAGATGATACAAGTGAAGTCCTTGGAATAAAGTAACCACGTGATATTATCTTGGTTATTGCTTTTATAAGCTTCTAAAAGAGAAGAATGGATATACTAAAAAAAAAAAAAAAAATCCTACTTCTTGGTATTTCCTTAAAGGTCAAAGGAAAATCCATTCCTTTCCTATCTTCAATGGCCCCTAATGCTTATAGAATACCTTCCTTGGTCATTTCAAACCCAATAAGATTTGCTGCCTACATTTTTTTGTTTTTTTGTTTGTTTGTTTGTTTTGTTTTTTTGTTTTTTTCCTAGATGATGAATTGGCAGACTATGGCCTGGGGGCCCCTACCTGGTTTTCTTAAAAAAAAAAAAAAAAAAAAAAAAGTGTTACTAGAATCCAGCAACAGTGCCCATTGCTTTATATATCACCTGTGGCTGCTTTTGCACTTCAACAGCAGTGAAGTGGTTGTGATTACAATATTTATTATCTGCTTATTTATAGGAAATGTTTGCTGACCCTTTCTACCCTCATCTTCTTTCACCCAAAGAAGGTTTGCTCCAGCCCTGCTGGGTCAGTGATTCCCTCCTGCTTCCACCTCTTCCCTCACAGGGTTCCTTCCACCTGGAGTGCCCTTTCCTCTGTGCCTTTTCTTTGATGTCTTATTCATTCTTCAAAGCTCAGATCAAATTTCTCTGCCAAGTAAAAGCCTGTTTTTTTCAACATCCATGGCGGGAGATCCTCTTAACCTGTAAATGTGGTTCATGTATTTCTTAAATTATAAGCCATATTGCTTTGCAGTTTTCCAGAAAATAGCTGAAAATATCTGTTACCCCTACTGGATACCCCTTTCTACTTTGACAGAGGCAAGAGTAGGTCTGGTTCATAGAGTATTGGACACAGAATAGGTATAGGCACAAGTTTGCTGCACAGAAATGCCAGCTAGGGTCATTTTCCTGCCCTTCCTCATCCGCTCTCTTCACCCCAGCCTAACTAGGGTGACTATCTCATTTGCCTGGGATGGAAGGATTTCCTAGAGTGTAGGACGTCCAGTCCCAAAACCAAGCAAGTTGGAATTAGGTGGTCATGCTAAATATAACCTTCCCCAGATGATCTACTTACCAAGCCCCAGAGTTCTCAAAGCTAACCAGTCCTCCAATACCTCCGTGAGCTGGCTGAGTCTTTGGAGGCTCAATCCCCTGACAACTCCCCTCACCTAGTTATTTTAAGTTAGACCAAAATAATTAAAGACCTCAAAGACCAATTATGTGTAAAGGGGCCCCTCTTCTTATCCATCGCGTAACTTGTTTTCCACTCCTTGCTCATCTTTTTTTAATAATTGGAACCAAAAAGCAAAATAGTAATAATCGTGTTTCAGATGAAAAGAGATGAGAGAAAACAGGTGCAGGAGAGGATAATTTGAATTATCTTGGGCATCAACTGGGATTTCACAAACAAGAGCCTTCAAATAAACTGCCAGCAATGAGGGAGTGGAATGGAACCTGGGATTCCTGTGTAGGAAGCAACTGATGAGGGGTGGGAATGGCAACCCACCTCTGGTGCTACTTCCCCTTTGCAGGTTACAGGGCTGGGCTGGTTTGACATTTTGTGCTGAAGTCTTTAGAGCGAATTTGTTAGGAGTAAGTGCCCCAGTTTTGCAATACACTGACATGCAGTGCATTTCTGACTTAGTAGCCATATGATCCAGAGCAAACCCCTTAAGTCTTGGGTCTCAGACCACCTCACAGAGCTCAAGAATGAGACAAATGAGCATTAGAAAATGTCTAGGATGGCATGGAATGGAAATTGATTTCTTGGAATCTAATATAAGACCAATCTCATTGCAACCAACTGTTCTCATTCTACTGTGGATATAAAATCAGTGTCCTTCTTGCACTTAGCCAGGCAAAATTTGAGATTAGAAATCAGCGTTGTTATATGCCCCTTCATGACAACTCGCCAGGTTATCGGAGGCCTTCTTATTGGAACAGAAGTTTGATTTGCACCCAGTGTGTGGCAGGCCGTCAGTCCATCTAACTCAATTCCCATTGCATATTGCTATTCCAGAGATTTCAAGTTCCATGGTAAAGAACCATCAGTATCATTGAATGTGTCTGGGTCACCTGGTTTAAAATTCAGTACACATTCCATAATGCTGTTTGGATGAAGAGTCCCCTGAATTAGTTGAATTAAGGGTGACGCTACAGCATATGTTTTAGTGTTCTCTCTGGGTTGTGTAGGCGGCCTGGGTGGATTGGCAGGACACAGGAACTCCAGGGATGTCCTCTCTGGGAACATGCTGAGGGAGTTTTAACAGGGCCAGGCAGCCTGAAGCAGAGCCAGTGGAACACTCAGACTGTCTCCCCCAGCCCTGCCCGCTGTGACCTCCTCCCACATGAGGACCAAACTTTGTCTGATACAGAGCAAGCTGTACTGGGGAAGAATGCATTCTTGGATTCATCGTGTTTGGAAGTTTTTGTGGTCCTTTTCCTCACTTGCTCTTTTGGCTTTCCTTTGTTTGATTGGTCTCCTGGGAAAAGACAGTTGTCCAAGTGAGTTTTGGATAAAGTCTGAGTCCCTGTCCCACTTTGCTCAGCATGAGGAGGCCACATTTTACTTATTAGGCCCTTAAGTGAAGTAAACCACCAAGAGCTTGGCAAATGTTGTTGTGTCTAAGACACACAGCACCTCCCAAATTTCAGCAATGAGTTTTACTGTGGGCAGCTGGGTCTTTAAAACTCATCATGTCTTTTGTTTAAGTGATAAGCAAACCCCTGAAGTTCCTTGAAAATCATGTTCAGAATGGCAGTGACCACCAATACAATGGCTCCCACCATCATTAGGGTTGGCACTTACTCATTTTTGGAGGTATCTGGGGACTTCTCTGCAAGGTCAGGACCATGTATGTTTAGATATAGTCTAAAAGGCAACATGGTAGTTTCCTCTTGAGCACTGAATGTGGAAGTTATTTGGGGTCAGAGACAACAGGGTATGGGAATGGGAAAGTATGACCCAGTTTGGGCCTACCCTTAACTCCATGTGAAAGACCCCTGCCAAAATATCTCCAATCTTGGGTGGAGGCAGGACTGGCGTCAGGGGTGTGTGTGATCTGTGCAGGTGCATGGGACCTTGTGTTGAAAGGCCCCACCTGTGGTTTAAGACTGTTTTCACCATCTTGAAATTCTAAATAATTTTTGAAGAGCCCTGAATTTTTATTTTGCACTGGTCCTCACAAACTATGTAGCTAGTCCTAAATGGAGGAGAAAATTAATTTCTTTCAAATTTAGTATTGCTGGGTGACTTGTTCATGAAGAGAACCAGGAGTAAACATGCCAATGTGGAAAGATTGGAGTAAATATCCCAGCGGATCGTTCAATATTTCCTTATTTATCAAACTCTTTCTGAACATCTGCTGTAAGCCAGACATTTTGTTATGTACTGAAGACAGAAAACTCCCCCAACTGCGAGACACACGGCTTTGCCCCACATACCGGCTGTATGGACTTTTCAATGTACTTAATTGATCTGAGTGTCCATTTTCTCATCTGTAAAATGGGAAGAATAAGTTCCATCTCACAGGGTTGTTGTAAGGATTAAATAAGAATATGGACAGAAAGTGTGCAGCTTACAGTTTAGTAGCTTGCAAATGTCCAATAACCATACTCCTCTATCATCATCTTCATATTTATTATTGTATAATAATGTGTGGATAATAGACTTATAAGACAGTGAGAACTTCTCATCCTACCTGGTGAAAAGGGGTTGAAAGGATCTAGGAGAGGATATTTCCTTTGAATTGAATCCTAAAGAATGATGAAGCATTAGCTCGTTGGGTGGTATTTATTTCTGAATATTTTGGAGGATTTCCCCACAATGGTCTCATTATGGATGGTCTAGCTATAGATTTTTCACTGGATTTGAAAAATTCAGGGATATTCGCCTGGTAGCAACCAGAGGAACTACGTATACTATGATTATGATAGTATGCATATGCGGAGCCTGCTGGATATCAATTGAATTCACTCCTTAAGTTCTCAAGCTAGACTATCACAAAGTCTAAAACATCCTGTACAGTCTTCTCTGTGGAAAGACAATGGACACTGGCTGCAGATCTTATCCACACATTGCTTTGATCACGTGATTGTCATTAGCATGTGGTGGCCAAGTGTCTTCATTCTTGGCACTGGGCACTGTAGATAGGAAGAATGTGCTCAAAGATGGCATCATCAGGGACCCCCTTAGTGTCAGGAGGTAATGGGAGCCCCCATAGTAGGCTAACCCAGGCCTGGACATCCACCACTCATCCTTCCCCTTGAAATTTAAGCCCTGAGTAAAAGCAAATGCTCTGAGCCCTATCTTATTGCAGGGGTCAATCTTGGAGCACGTTAACACTCTAGTTTGTTTGTTCATTTGTTTCAGAATCTAAGAGTACGGATTTATGGGAAAGCCTATGAAAATAGTGGGCTCACGGGAGGTGGGAATGAAGGAGCAGGAAGACATGAGAAAGCAAGATAAATTAGGAAGTGTGTTGGGGGTTCAGATGCTGGGTTCAGAATGTCATGCCTTTATGAACAGTTTGATAGCCTTGCTTTTTTGCTCCTTTTTCTTTTCTCTCTTACCTTCCCCTTCTATCTCCCTCCTTCCTCTCCCTCTCTTACTCTTTTTTTCCTTGTTTTCTTTTGCTTATTAATTCAGATACATTGAATACCTCTATGTGTCTGTAATGACTTTGCAATGTGTCAGCCAGGTCAAGCTGAACTCCATCTCCCAGAGTCCTTTCTTTGTTATGTTTTTGATTAGGGTAGGCCACAGGGGAGATTCTAGGGATATGTGGAGGGTGAAAGGCAAGCGTCTGCCACTTTGTAGTTCACACATATTATCACTGATCTGCTGACTCACCTCTGTGGCATAAAGCAGCATCTGGGCCTTGCATTACTGTATCTCATCCCTGGTCCTCCTTCAGCTTCTCCAACTCCTAGGCCAGGAATGTGTTTAGCTCTGTGACAGAGGGCCCTAGCTATTGAGTCCCTGTCCTAGAAGAGGACACCCATCTAAAAAACATGGCCAAAGAAAAAAGCAGAGGTAGATATTTGTGGGGTCATAACCAGAGAGAGGAAGAGGTGATTGCATGGAGCCAGCTCTGTAGACACTCAAAGCATTGGCTTGGTCTCTGAGTGATTTATGAAGGCTCAGGAAAGATGACCTGGTGTGGGACTTTCTACCACCATTTCAAGATGTCACCAACAGACTCAGTGACCTGCTGACCTTCCTATATCCCAGATAATCAACTTTTAGTAGAAATGCAGATTCCTTCCATGAAGTGTACAGATCAATCTAAAGCCTGTCTTCTTAGAAAACTAACAATTCTAATTCTTGTGATATGGAACAATGGTCACTCCTGGGACTTTGCAAAGAGCTAGAAGACAACAACATAAATGATGACTAGGACAAGTTTTAGAAGGCATAGGAGCAGTGTTGCAAAATGGTTAAGACCAGGCTCTGCAACAGAAGGTCTCTTGATATTTGAGGCTTGAATTTTAGGGCTGCATGTTCATGAGCCGGTTGAGTTCATATCCTATTCCTTGACTCATGAACATCCAGAAATAAAAATTCAAGCCTCAGATATAAAGAGATCCTCTGCTTTCAGAGATCCTCTACAGATGTACAGCTCCTTGACTACAGTGACTTCTAGCTCCCTGTTCTGGGCATCGGGCAACAGGAGTGACTGGATTGGTAGAGACTAGATTTTCACTTGAAGTTGTAAAAGTCACACTCCCTAATGAGAAACAACGTGGGGACTAGATCGGCCATGATCCAGGAAACCAGCCCAGTTGGTAACACCCTTGTAAAAGAGACCGATAAATAAATAAGCAAGCCATCCAGCTTTTCTTCTCTTCAGCAAATGAGATGAAACAGCTGGCCTTGGAAAGAGGCCCTGTGCTTTGTTAACTGGAAACAGATTAGCAAACTCAATCAGCTGACTGGTTTTCCAGTCTGTGGCCGTCCAACATTTAAAAAAGAGAATTTTTGTTGAACGTCTCTCTGGCAAGGGCCAAGCAACGAATGACACTAGCCTGGCCTGAATGTTTCGTTCTGGTGGGTAAAAATACTTTAACTTTCCTATGGGTCTTTGACAAAAACCTAAGGGAATTCTACTGAGTGCATGTTGTCAGTATTTTAATCAGCTTCAGCTGTCAAAACTCTTGTAACCCGCCTCTTCTATTTAAAATGTGTCTTCTAGGCATAAAATAATTAAAGGTGCAGGGCCATACAGTAGGCTCAGAGCCATTGCAATATGACAAAACCCTATGGATAAAAGGTATTATTTCAGGAAGTTTTAAATATAAATTTTGTTTTGTCAGAAGGCTGCAGGGCACACATTTTCTATACTGTCAAGCTTGATAGTAACAATATTTATATTTCAAATAAAAAGATTAAATTGCAGTCTTATGTGTTTCTGGTTTTCATCAATTTTTTTTTACTAGTTTATCATCGTGCTGCATCTCGGTATGTCATCATACTTTTTTTTTTTTTGCTGACAATACTTTTATTTTATTGAAATATTATGTCTTTCACTGTCAATCGCAGGGTTAAAATAATGAAGGCAGACAGCCCAGCCACTCGAGTTTGGGTGTTTTACAAACAAACATCTTGCTTTACACCTTGTTGAAGGTTTTGTGAATGCAAAACAACAAAATGACATGAAAGAATAAACATGCTCAGACCCATGTGTTTAGGTGGGTGTTTGAGAAAGCTTTGAGCTTTTCACCTGGAGTCATTTGTGTGCTTTTTCATCCCAGGGTAGAAAAACAAACAAGGCACAGGCAAGGCTGGCAGAGCTGGGGCAATGAGCTTTTGCCTGTGAATGGCTGTGCTGGCCGCCTGTGTCAGAGCTTGTTAGGTGCTGCAGCTCAATGTCTGCAAATGGGACCAGGCAGCCAGGGGAGTTTTCTGAGCCACGGGAACAGAGGACTTTCTCAGTTTCTGGGCTAGCACAGTGTCAGCCCTTCAATGTCACGCTTGACAGGGCAGTTTTAGGGCAATGTGAAGAGTGCATTTCTCTCTCACCTGTTGGAATGAAGCTGGGCTGTGGTTGGGGCTCTGGGCATGCTCATTTAGAAATGAAGGGCAAGTCCATGCCTGCAGACAGTGGCTTCTCTTTCAGAGCTGTTGCTTCCTCTGCTTCCCACTTGCTGAGGGAAAGTCACCTGGTTAATCAGAACTCTTCTCTCCACCCCTGAGTTTATAGTGTGACCTTTTCAAATCAACTAGCCCCAAAGGGAGTACCCTCGTCTGAGATGGCAAAGTATATATGAGCAGTAATGTCTCCCTCCATGACTGTGGCAGACATCACCAATACATTTCAACGCTAACACTCAGCCAGATGCATCCTCAGAATCCCTTTCATCATAATTTCCTAGGCAGCCACAACCAATCAGAGTGGACAAGTCATCTTTGCCTTGCTAGCTCTTTCTGAAGAAGATGGGGGTACTCGGCCAGGGACACCTAGCAGTTTCATGCCAAACAACACTTGTTTTAATGGTGCAGTTTACTGCCCCCAAATAAATCACATTTAACAATACTTTAATTCACATTCTGATCTCGTTCATGGAATCTGCATTTTGCAAGAGGGAAAAATCAAGCCTCAGAGAGCTTAAATAACTTCTCTGAAGGCATACAGTCACCAAGTGACACAGCCTGGACTTGAACCTTGGATTCCTAATTCAATATCCTGATCAAGAGATTTTGAGCATTTTAGTATTCAAAACATAGTGTTTGGTAAAGAGGCAACTATGTAAAGCAGCTAGGAAAGTCCATGGAAAAATACTGCTGATTCCCATTTAGCATGCATGAAGATAGTTCTTTCTAAAATCAGGAAGCATCCCTAGAAAGTTTAGCTGCAGTTATAATTTTTTTATGAAGAGAAGGATGAAGTCTTTATCAGGAACAAAATGGTATTTAAAGATGCATCTTTGTCATCTCATTTCCATCCTATTGTCTTGGGAGCTCCAACTGAAGTCAAATATTTTTCAGGTTGTTGGTTTGGACTCCTCCTCCCCCCGCACACCCATAATGACATTATTTTCAAAATGTATCTATCATTTAAAAAGTAGCAGCCACCCTGTGCTAAAATAGTAGTTAACATTTACAAACAGGTAGTTTCTCAGGGGCCAGGCACATTGCTCAGGGTTTGGCATGAATTACTGAGTTTGCTTTTCACAACAAATTCTTCATAGTGACTAATCTTACCTTCATTCAAAAGTGAGACTCCTAACAGCCGACAGCATGTGCCCAGGTCTATCCATGTAGATGTGGGAAGCAGGTGAAAGTCTATGAGATGCTAAAATTCCTGCTGTCCATTATTGCATTATGTCTTTCACTACAATGCCTCATATTTAAGATGAAGCTCATGTTTTATATTTTGCTTACGAGGAAACTGAGATGTAGAGAGATTAAGAAAATTATCAAAGACTACACGGCTAGGAACTCAGTGGGCAGAGCTGGGCTGAAACCTGGACAGATACCAGATGGTGGTGGGCAGTATGGAATAGAGAAGGAAGAAGGAACCACTGAACATGTGTGGTGGGTGGAAGCAGGCATATGCCCTGCTCTGGAGTGGAAAGTCATGATCAAGTCGGAAGGACACAGGCCACAAAGATACTTGGTATTTTTAAATGTTATTATACCTATGCTTAGACTGTCAGCACATCTGGAGAACAGAAAGTCACTTGAGACAGGATACCATATGAGTACAGTTGTAAGAGTCTTTTGCCATGCTAATCAGAAAATCCACCCCTTCAGGTTTGTGAATGTTGTATTCCTACTCCCACAAGCCAATTCACCTTGGAAATTAATGTTGGATGTTGCTAATTACTTCCCTGAGGGACACAGAATGTTCAAGAGTACAATGATCGTTCTTCCTTGGAGACTGCTCTTTGTATTTTATCTCCAACATTCCCCTGATACATGCAGCCCCTAAAAGAGCCAAGGGGAATTGGAAGAGCAGGAAAAAATGATAGGAGAATGTGTTAACAAAAGCCTGTTCCAGGAACCCTTTATATAACAGTATGCATGCAATAATGTCATGTGGAAGGTATTCGGGTATGAGTGAAATAGACAACAAGACAACACAGAAAAGGTATGCAGAAAAACAAAGTAAGAGAGGGAGAAGCAAAGGGAGCTATTTAGGTTATCTCATTGGTTTAAAACAAAACTGTTATATTATGCCTTACAGTCTTCTGGATTGACTAGGGCTGAGCTGGAAGACTCTTCTGCTGATCTCACTTGGGACCTTACATGCAGCACTAATCAGATGGAGGCTTGGGATAGAACTGCCAAGAAGGCTTCACTTACATGTCTAGCACCTTAGCAAGGAGCCTCCCCATGTGGTCTCTCCATCAATGTACAGAAACTTCTCACAAGGTGACTTATGGCTCTCAAAAGTACAAAAGTGAACGCTGCCAGAAGTCATTTCCGCTGTTTTGTATTAGTGAAAGTGAATATAGGAGCAGCCTAGAGGCCACGTGGGAGGCAACCATACCAGGGCACAAATACTAGGAAGGTGAAGTTTACTGAAGGCTGTTTTTGGAGTCTATCAGTTCAATGGGGACCTTTTTGCTTTTGATCTAAAACCCATATTCTTTATCATAACTATCAAAGCTTCTCACAATCTAGCCTCAGTCTTCACAGGGTCAAACTACTATGCTCTTTTAATATATAAAATTATGTCTATAAAGCACACATTTTACAAAATGTCTTTATTGTTCCTTGCCCCATGTAATCACCTAGTTATCCTGGAAAAGCCAATACTAATGGTCCTTACTGTCTGCCTCTAGGGGAATCAAAACGAATTATTTCAGCCCCCAGGCTCTTATAAAACCATAGAAATGAGGAGAAGGTGGAAAAGAAGGTGGAAACAAAGAGTCATTTTTGTGAATTGTGGGCAAGAGGGCAGGTCTGATGGCTTGAACCAATGATCAGATGAACACAGATTTAAGGAATCTGAAAATGTTTTTAAAAACTGTGTACACCCAACCACACAAAAACACACACACATTGAAGTTAAAATGATACAAGCTTGGACTCAGACGTTATTCTTGTAGGAGGCTTTTTTCTCCATGTCTAAACTACACTGACTACCTGGAAACCTATAGATAATATCACTCCATTTAAATTTTTATTGCTACACCATTTCTCGGAATACAAACCCTGTCTGCTGTATGCATATCCCACGCCAGCCTGCACATGGCAAGAGAAACTAAAGTATTGGCTAAATCTGAGTCATTCGAGGAGGCATGTTAGATACACATCTCCTTTTATCTTTCTGTCTTAAGGTGTTCAGTAGCAAAGATCACATTAAACAAAAGGAAAGGAGGGTGAAGTAGAAAGATACAGAAGGGTTTTATGGAAGCCAAGAGGAAGAAGTGGAAGCCAGGCATACGAGGAATGGGAGCCAGGACTGGAATATTGCCAATGGAAGTGAAGAAATCACCCCTTCCTGCCATCACATCAGTTTTTGAGTTTAATTCTCTACAGGTCTCTCTCTGCCCTCTTCTTTCTCTGTCTCACTGCATGCGGTACAAACATGACTAGACTATTGCAGACTACATTCTCAATGTCCACAGCTTAAGACTCAGTATGCTTACGTCCCAATTTTATTTTCTGAAGCAGGGAAGGATCTTATTAGTCCAGCTAACTACCAAAGATTCTTTCTGGGGCAAGTGATCATTTTTGGTCCAAATGCACATGACCATTGTAGGAGGGAATAGGGACTTTACTTGCCACCATGTGGTTTTGGAGGTCCCTTCATGGATCTTATAAGGGAGACATTCTCAGATAAAAGGTTGTGGGATGGATGGGAAGAGATCCAAAAATGCACACTAAGCTTTACAATTACTTTTTGATAGATGAGAAAATAGAAATGCAGAGACTTTATGTCTGGAGAAACTGGCTGACACACTTTGCATTGAACATGAAGACTGTCTTAGTGGGCTACAACCCAGTATCTACTTCAGCACTACTTTCACACAGTTTTCTGATTATTCCCAAATACAATTTTTGTTTCATCATAGAAAAACTATCATTATGACACAAACCACAGCCCACTGACTTTAGGGTTGACAGATCAATTGAATGCCTAGCACATAATATCAAAAAAGACACTCCCCAAAACTCCTGGAGGGGGCACTGCTAACTTCTGGTGTTTCATAACCTGAAATGCATAAGGATAGAAGTCTATAGAAACATTTTATAAGAAGCAGTTTTCAAATAGGTGATTAATAGACCTGAAATTACTAGCAAAGGAGAGTTTAATTATCAAGAGCCAGAACAGTCATTCTTAAGCTGAAGCAATAATGTGTCATAGGGTGGATTCCAACATTTTCTTCATTTAGGAAAATATAAAAGAGCCCATCATAGTTCACCTCAAACCATCAAATGACTTTTAAGCCTTCATTGAGAAACTTAAATGTCTATGTTGTGAAAAATAAAAAGGCAAATTCAAAAACAAAACAAAACAAGGTGAAATCAATATTCTAATTGTATAAAATCATAGAGTAGGGATTTATTATGTGGATCTAATTTCAAAAAGTAAAGATAGGAGAGGATTTACTGAAGCATGAGAAAAGAGGACCACTTCAAAAGCTGTAAGCAAACTCCTTAAAAAGCACAGAAAAAGATACCTAACAGGTCCCCAGAAACAAGTTAATATAGGTGATCTCTAGGCATCTGCCTGTAAGAGAATTGGCTTGAATATTTATTTAATTGCCAGTCATGCTTAAATCAGTTTCCCAGGACTTGCCAAAATGGGGAAACATTCTGACATATATTCTTCTGGAATAAAAGCAAAATTAAAAGGACTTAAGTTCAGGGAAAAAGGTGAGTCTGCATTGTCCTCAAGTTATGCTTAAAGGAGGAATTGATCTATTAGGGGCACTCAGTTCTAGAAACAATCATGCCCACGATGTGGAAAATAGAGAAGATTCAGTGTTTGTTTGTTTTGTTTAGTTTTGCTTTCTGAGATGGTATCTTGCTCTGTTGCCCAGGTTAGAGTGCAGTAGTGTGATCTCGGCTCACTGCAACCTCTGCCTCCCGGGTTCAAGTGATTCTCATACCTCAGCCTCCCGAGTAGCTGGAATTACAGGCACCCATCACCATACCAGGCTACTTTTTTGTATTCTTAGTAGAGATGGGATTTCATCATGTTGGTCAGGCTGGTCTCAAACTCCTGATCTCAGGTGATTTGCCTGCTGTGGCCTCTCAAAGTGCTGGGATTATAGGCGTGAGCCACCGTGCCCAGCCAAATTCAGTTTTTTTTTGGGGGGGGGGAGGGGGAAGAAAATCAACAAGGAAGAATGATGTGGAGAACAGTATGCTCATACCCAACACTACCATGATCTGTTATCGACAATACCAGCAAATTATCCAGGAGGCTGGCTGGTTTGATGATAAGGAAGCTGTCACTTTCCCTGCTGAGATTGACATGCCTCATGACGTCGGTATAATTGATGTCTGTTCAATGATACCCAGATCTGTCCCAGAATCTGTGCAGGAACATCTGATAGTTACATCCAACTTAAAAGTGAAATGCTATGAAGGAGCATGTCCAGAGGGCCACAGATGTTCTCAGATAAAAAAAGAATTTTTAAAAAATTATTAAAAGATGTTTAACAGATGCCATATTCAACAAAGGGATGGTTCATTGTTCATGCACTGATTTTGGAGAAATATTTGGGCTGTGCTGAGCTGAACTGGGAGCAGTGGTTCTCAATACCCTAAGAGTAATTTGCCCTAACCCTGGCATAAGTTTCTGTGTGGTCAATACAGTTTCTACCAGGGAAAGCATAGCTTCCTTCTGGAACATCTGGGATCATTTGTTCAGCAAGAATGACAGTCTCTTCTTTTAGCTTCCATCATGAAGTCACCTCAAAGGAGGCTGAGCACCCCAGGGGTCAGATCTTTGCTCATACTGAAGTCTGCAAGGTACTCATTCCTGATCTAAAATCAAAGATAAATATGGCAGGTGGTAAACATGTCAAGTTGCACCAGAGAAAAATTCAGTATGAACTGTCTCTAGTAGATGCATGAACAAAAGGCTACAGAATGGCCAAGGGGAGAGTGACTGATTACACAGCAATCAGGAGAGCTGCATACAGGACTTCTACTTAGGATAGAGGTCAGCACACTAAGGCCCATGAGCTGAATGTGACCTGCCACCTGTTCTTGTAGAATAAATAAATAAATAAACAATAAAAGTTGTATTACAACACAGTCATGCTCCTTCTTTTATGTATTGTCTATGACTACTTTTGCATTACAATAGCAGAAGTGAGTAGTCATGACAGAAACTGTAGCCCACAAAATGAAAATATTTGCTATCTGGCCCTTTACAGAAAAAAATGTGCTGATGCCTGGTTTAGGAACTCACTTTAGAGTCTCTCTTCTGTTAAGGGGATCTTCTTTCTTCATGGAAACCATAGCAACTTTTCTATCGTCTCACCCATGAATTCATTTACTTATTCATCCTTCAACTAATATTTATTAAGTTTCTTCTTTTTCTCCAGTACAGTATTATTATTTGTTTTGGCACTTGCAAAGGTGAATAAAACTTAGTCTGTTATCAAAATGCTTAAGGCATAAGGAGTAAAGTATTTTGTATGCAGTGGATTTGGCTTCATTATCATTGCTTTTGTGGCAACAGTAGTGAATATTAATAACCACAGTATTAATAATTAATGTTTACTGAGCTCTTGCTATACATGACAATCTCAGTGGTAACTGCTTGACTTAGATCATCTCATTTATTCCAAACCCTGAGACCATGAGGTAGCCATTATCCCCGTGACACAGATGGGAACACTGAGGCTTATAAATATTGTGGCGTTTGTCCAAGGTCACATAATCAGAAAGTGATGGATTGCTAAATAAAACCCAGATTCACTGAAAGCAAAGTTCATGCTTTCATAATAGACAGATGTGTGTCTGAGCTTCAGTTTCACTCAATACATATTTTCTCTGTGCCTGATCTTCCCTTGACCTAGCTAGAGACAGGGAACACACAGGAATAATCACTAACCCTGAGGACCATGTGCTTTGGCGTTCTTGATCCTAACCTGAACACAGCATTGCCCTGGCCTCAGGCTCAGAAAGGCTGTGTCTGAGTTCCATCTCCTGAGTAACAAGCCCATGCAATAGCAATGCTCCGAGGGCATTCAGCATTCCACAATCAGCTGCTACAACTCCTGAATATTCGTCTTTATCACAAGGATGAACAGTGAGAAAATAGAATCTAATGACTTACATTTCTTGAATAAAGAACACAAACCCATTTGCTTCCACCTCACATTCTTTTACTCATTACTTTCTTTTAGAAAATGAAATTGGGGAATCCATATAATTATTTAGTGTCTGCTTACTTATTGGTAATCTTTGTTATTATCATACAGTCCCTTGCTCAGAGTGTTGACACTTCATAGCCTCTCCCAATCCTAAAGGAAAGCACCTGAATTTTCATTCTGGTTCCTTTGGATACTAAGGGCACAGAAGTTGCTTAAACAGCGGATAGGGTTTACTTGACAAAGCAGTTTTAAACCCAAAAAGGCCCCATCATCCCCACGAAGCAGATGCCTCTTAAATCAATCTCTGTGGAGTTGAATGGCAGGGTCTGTTACATCACTGTCAGCTTTCTTGCATCCACAGAGGAGGAAACCTTCCCCTACCCGCCCCCGCCACCCCATACCTCTGAGATCTCTTCATTTAGAGGAAAGGAACTTAAGGAGAGAATGCACCCTCCATCCAGGAGTCAGTGAAGGTCTCTAACAGAGAAGCCAGTCTCTCACAGACATTGTTGGTAGACCACTCAATGGTACAACACACGCCCTTCCAATAGAAAGTCATTTTATTCCACTTTTAAATTTACATTTTATGTTTCTCATTTTCATAGGTAGCCCATATCCCTCCAAGCACAGTATCAAAGATGGGTTTAATGTGGTCCTAAGAAAATTGTCTCCCGGCTACTGATTGTTTCATAAAAGGCATGTGACTCCATCTTGCCACTGGGATACCAGTCACAGTTTGTGGGGGGCTTCCTCCCTCTTCTAGAAATTTCTACAGTTGCACTTTCCAACAAGGTAACCCCTTGACACAGATGGCTACTGAGCACTTGAAATGTGGTGAATCCAAATTGACATCATCATCTCTCCAACACTTAGTATGAAAAAGGAATGCAAAATACCTTCTTAACTTTTTTCTTTACGGTTGATCATGTGTTGAAATGCTTGCATTTTACATACGTTGGGTTAAAGAAAATATATTTTAGGAAATTTAATTTCACTAGTTCCTTGTTTACATTTTTAAACATGAGTATAGAAAACATATAGTGACATCTGAGACTCCTGTTCTTTTTCTACCAACAGAGCTGTTTTCGAGAGTCCCTCTCTTCTGAATATTGTTGTGTGCAGACAGGCCAGGAACTGCTGTGACCATCCTGCTGTCAGACTGAAGCCGGCAAGGGAGGAGGACCAAGTGAGAAGATGGGGCCGGAATCTGAGGTTCAGAGAACCTCTGCACTTCCAGTTATGTGACCCAGTCAACATCCTTACTATTCAAGCACGGTTGCAGTAGGGTTTTCTCTTACCTGCTGTTGAAAGCACTGATACTTGTATATGGCCTAGAGGCCTTATTTCCTGAGAGCTTACAAAGTGGGTGCACTGAGTTATGGGTTTTAGATTACAATGCGGAAGAGAAAGCCTGGCACCTCCCAAATCTTGTGGCCAAGCTCCACAGGAGCCAGGCAATTAGCTAATGGATTCTGCCTCTTGGAGATGGGATATAAAGGTGCTTCTCAGACCACCAAACAATCAGTGATGCCCTAGAGCTGAGAGACCCCATTGAGAATAAACTCCTGCAAGGGGACTGTGGCACAAACAGAGCACAAGCCTCCTGGCCTCAGCACCCCCTTTACCCATACCTGGAGGAAAAATGAGGCTTAGTCAACCTGAACAGAGGGCACTAGTATGCTGGTGGCTTCCTTTTCCTTTGCTCCTCCCTGGCAACCCACCCCTCTGCACTCCATTCCCTGCTCTGGAAGGCAGCATTCATCAACAAAATCCTCGCTATCTGGCTCTCAGTTAGGTTCAACCAATGGAAGCGTCAGTAAGGAAACAAGAAAAAGAGAGAAGTGTGTGGTTGGGGTGTTTATTCTTCTGGCTCCCTCCCTGCAGGTCAACAGAAGCTGCTGCTTCTTACTCACCATCACAGCATCCATTATGTGGTTCTCTCCCTCCAGGTGTCATACAACCCCTCCCCCCTTCCTTGTTCCTTCAGGTCTAACAACAGTAATGGTGCCTCCTTGGTGCTAAACCTTGTGGTTTGCTTAGACCTTGATCATACCTTTATCAGTAGGCTTCTTATTAAGCCTTCTTCCAATGTTCCAAGTTGATTATGTTTGGAACATTGCAAGATTATGATTATCTCTTTTAGTCTCCTTGACTTTCTTTTGAGCAGATTATAGTACTATGTCACCAAGGTCTCAAAATGCCGGATTCCAAAATGAAGGCTGTCCTCTGAGCAGAGAATAGGAATGTGACTGGTGGACTAGGACAGGAAGATGAAGGGAGCTGGCTCAAGGAACAAGCCACGTGGGGTAGAAGAGGGCAGAGGGACCCGGCCCACTGATGGTGACTTGATTTTCGACCTATCAACATGGAGAGCCAGGGAGTGTAGGTTGCAATGTCCCAATCTTTACTCTTGGCTTGTGACCTGCAACGTCTATATGCAAATATCAGTGATATTTGGGATCTTTAGGCTGCTGCATAGAGTTTCTAGGACCTTGTTCCAAAGATCTTAAACATATAGTGAGTTCATATTGAATGAGATTGCTGGCAATGCCAACTGAGCTGTAATTAGGGAGTGTGTGTTGAATGTTTAGGATTCAGGTCACTATAGTATGTGATAATATGATGGCCTGATTCAGCTCAGAGCAAAACTGGAAGGTTCAAATAGTTCGATTTAAGCCTGTAGCCCGAGCTACTTGGGGGGCTCAGGCAGGAGGATCACTTGAGCCCGGGAGTTCAAGGCTGTAGTATGCTATGATTGCACCTGTGGATAAGCACTGCACTCCAGCCCGGGCCACAAAGTGAGATCCCACCTCCAAAAAACTAAAAAGAAAAAGTTTGATTTTAGCATCCTTACCTACCCCTCTCAACTCCACTATGTTTCTTTCATGCTCACAAACTTTCACCTCTTCTTTCTTTTACCTCTTAAGTTTCCCAATCCTTGATGTCCATTGACACTGTATTTTTCAAATGTTAGTCATTCCTTTATATACCACTTTAAGATTTTTGCCAAATAATCCTAACCAATATTTATTTCTTTAATATATTCTTAAACAGACTTGTTTTTAAAAACTTTACATTACTTAAATGCCTTGTCCCAAATATATGTATGAAATCACAGATTTGATAAGAGTTATAGTTATACTGTTTTTCATATACATACAAATACATAATATCTGTATGTATATCAAAGTATACATACATACACATACATAATATCTGTATGTATATGAAAGTATATGTATGTACATGAAAGTATAGCATACTGTTTCTTTTTCATATACAGATACGTAATACGTAATAATGATAAGAAGAAAATTCTGTACCAATTAAATAATCCCACGTATTCCCTGTTCTCTGGGCGCCCCAGCTCAAGGTACACAGTTATTAGACAGATTCTAGGGCATATCTCCGTGTGGTGATGGAAATGTTTATATCTGTGCCGTCCAACACAGCAGCCACTAGCCACATGTAACTATTCACACCAGAAATGTGGCAAATGCAACCATGGAACTAGATTTTTTAAATGCAATTTTAATTAACATAAATTTAAATTTAAATTTAACATGTTATGAGAGACAATGATATTGGCAAGCATGCCTCTGGAGTATCTGTGTTTAAAAACAAATCATAGTAGAAAAAATGAACCTTGGGCCAGATACTGTGTTACTCCATGAGCATTTTAATAGGTCTATTTTCTTACTTGTTCTTAAGAACCTTGTGAGAGAGATATTACCTCATTCTGGTGGTAGGCACAAGTCAAAGATGGGTGGGAAGAATTTCCAGTGGGTCCTTAAATAAAAAACAATGAAGCCATTCTCTGTTATTTAAACAGAGAGAGAGAGAGAGAGCTGTAAGTGAGCAAATTGTCAACCCATCCCAACTACATTCAAGATTTAAAAGGTTGACATTTCCTTTTTTCTTCTCTTTTTTTAAACACCCAGCCCTCCTCATTAACCAGATATCTTTATTCTCTAAATATTTACCACCCAAACAAAATTTACAGTTTAATTTGCTGTATAAAATCATTTACTGACTGATAAACCTCATTACTAAGCTCCAACACAGCCCCTTCTACTCCCGACAGTTTTAATTCTTGTAGCAGCAGGCTACTGCGAGAGAAAAACAATCCCGTCAAATTAACGGCGGGGGTCTAAATTATTCAAATACACCGAATCCATGCACAACCGTTCTCCTGCTCATAATTTTTCTTTGGGAGCCAACAATTAACCGGCAATATTCTAACTTAAACAATGACGGCCATTCTAAAAGAATTCTGGGAACAGGGAATGTTCCACCTTCCCATGTGTCCTTCTGCTCCTGAGGGCACGCAAAGGATGACCTCTGAATGAATCCCCACAGAAAGAGGAGGTTTTCTCTGCCCAAACACCTCACCTCTTCAGAGTGTAAATCCTCTGTGTCTTTCCTGCCATGCAGGTCAGAGACTGCATTTTGGATATCAAGGTGTGTGTCTGCGTGCGTCTAGCCTCTACACCAGGTGTGTGTCAGCCTGCAATTAGTTAACGGCAGATGCACTTTTCTGCCTGTGGGGGAAAAAGTGCCTCCAGTTTTCTACCTGCAATTGCAACCAAACTAATGACTGAGCTGCTGATTCAGAAAACCAACCCACCTAATTGAGCCTACAAAATAGAAAAAGAAGAAATCGCAAAATGACCTGAGCTTCAGAACATAAGGCAGGAAGCCCTCTCACGTTTGAAAAGAAAATCTTTCCCACCATGTTGGCTCTCAGTCACAATCTGTACACAGGAGGGTCTTGGGTGTTGGTGGGCATTGTTTGTTGGTCTAATTCCCTATGGTTTGCAGCTCCCTAACAGTGACGGATCCCTAAGCATGACACCCAATGTCAGAGTTCTTGAATAGAACAAAAATTAGGAGGTTGAGCTTGACAGTTCATGCATGCATGCATTCATTTTTTCATCAAATATTTATTGAGTGTCAACTATCTGCCAAGCACATGGTACCTAACATCACAGTGCTAAATGTGGAAACAAAGTGAAAGAATGATACTTCATAATGGGCTTAGCCTTTTAGATCAGGGTTGATCAGAATGTGTGAACCAGAATCACCTCCAAGGTCTGTTAAAAATAAAGATGAATTAGACTCGCCTTAGACAGACTGACTCAAAATCTCTGGAGGGAACCCAGGAACCTTCATTCTATCAAGAACCCCCAGGTGGTTCTTAGCACTTCAAAGTTGGGGAGCCTCTGCTTCCATCGGAAAGCATCAAGCAACGATGGCCATAATAGAAATGCTACTATCAATGGGACAGAAAAGATACCTGGGAAAGATTGGTGAGGGATGCAGTGGGCGCCATACCCAGGGTCCTCACTTAGAGCCGGCCTAGAGTTAAAGAGGTTTGGGTGGTGCAGCATGAGCCAGGCCTGTTTGCGTAACTCTGAGGGGCGCCTTTCTCACCATAAGCAATGGTAGCCCTCCCCAGTGTGTTGATGGGGGCCTTGTTTTTCTGTTATTATTCGTTCACAATTTTGTTTTCTTAAACACTTTATTTTACAGTAGTTTTAGATTTATGAAAAAGTTGCAAGGAAACTACAGATCGTCTCCATACCGTGCACTCATTTTCCGTTTTTAACATTTTGCATTAATGTGGGCCGTTTGTCACAACTGATGAATCAATATTGATACATTATGATTCACTGATCTCTCCATTTTCCTTGGATTTTCTTAGTTCTTAGTATCCTTTTCCCACCTAGGATCTCACATTACATTTAGTCATCATTGTCTCCTTCAGCTCCTGTTGGCTGTGACAGCTTCTCTGACTTTGTGATGACTTCGACAGTCTTAAGAAGAAATCATCGGCTATTTCGTAGAATGGCCCTCAAGTGGGGTTTTGGCAGGTGATTTTCTCATGATTGGACTGGGGTTGTGGGTTTTTGGAAGGAAGAATACAGACATAGTCATTTCCATAACATCCATTCACTTCAAAGGTATGTATTAGCAATATGACTTATTTTTATTTATTTTTTATTGTTATATAATAGTTGTATATTATTTGGGAGTACATGTGCTAATGTTTTGATACCTGAATACAATGCATAATAATCAAATCAGGGTAACTGGGATACTCAAATGTTTATCTTTGTGTGCGTGTGTGTGTGTGTTGAGAGCACTACAAATACCTTCTAGGTTTTTTAAAACAGACAATAAATTATTGTTAACTATAATTTTCCTACTGTACCATCAAATACTGGAATTTATTTCTTCTCAGTGTATTTTTGTACTCTTTAACCAACTTCTCTTCATCCTCTTTCCCCTCTTCCTTTCCCAGTCTCTGATAATCACCATTCTACTCTCTACCTCTATGAGATTTTTTTTTTTAGCTCCCACATAAGCGTGAGAACATGTAATATTTGTCCTTCCTTGCCTGGCTTATTTCACTTAACATAATGACCTCCAGTTCTATCCATGTTGCTGCAAAATGACAAGATTTCATTCTTTTTTATGGCTAAATAATATGCCATTGTGTATATGCACCATTTTCTTTATTCATTCATCCATTGATGGGCACTTAGCTTGCTTTCATATCTTTGCTATTGTAAATATTGCTGCAGTAAACATGTCAATTTACTTCTCTAAGTCCCACCACACAAGAGAGCACAGGATGCCACAGTGTCTCAGGATATAGATCCTTCATCCAGACTGGGACATGTGGGAAACCTTCTGAAAGGAGGCAGCTTTTTAGCTGAGTCCTGAAGAATTGATGACTGCTTTTAACATGCATCTACTGAGTGTCCTAGTACAGGCTGAACATTAAGAACACAATGCAGAAAAAAAAAAAAAAAGACAAGGCCAATGGTCTCATGGAGACCCCAGTGAAGTGAGGGATTCAGGCATTTAGTAACGTAAATGGCAGTTAATCAGGTGGAGACACTGTGTTTCAGTCCTGAAATTTTGCCTGCAAAGGTTTCCTTCAGTTCTCACATCTCTGCATCCATCAAGCCCCTCTGGGAGGATGCTCTGTAAAGATTTCAAAGCCCCTGGCTTACCTGGAGCTGTGTGCTGATTCCTGTGCATGGAGCACAGTGGAGAGTGGAGGGGATGTAGGTGCCAAGTGGGACAACATCCATTTGATCCTTTTATATGTAAATGTGACTTTAAATAATATTTTGTAATGACCTGCATTTCTGTTAAGAAATATCTCTTGATGATTTATCCTTCTGCAATTATGACAGCCTAGTGATCTTGTTAATTAATGCCAAGAAGGGTTTTTTAGCACCTCATTAAAGGTTTTCCCTTTCAGGACACTGATGCCGATGCTCTCATACACAGCCAGGGGCAGAGCAAGCCATTTTCTTGTGGGTGGAAACTCATCTTTATTCCTTCTCTTCTTCCTTTTCCTCCCCTTCTTCTTTTGATAATATTTCTTTCCTTATTTTTTGCCTCCTCTTCTTTCTCCTCATCCTGAGTTCTCTTCTAGTCTCCTTTTTATTTTATTCTAAAACATAGTTTCTTCTTGTTCTGAATCATTGTTTCAAATATATCAACTCTCATCAGTGTATTTCATTCTCCTGGAAAGATTGTTTTATTGTACGACTTAATTCCACGTGTTCTATTCAACAAATTTTGTTTGAGAGTCTTCTGTGTTCTGAGTTCCCTTATTTTCCCTTATATTCCCATATATCCATTACTTCCCTTATATTCTCCGAGTTTGCCTTCATGAAACAATACTGAACTAGAGTCATGCCTTGGTGGTGGAACTCTTAATTTTGTCCCGTAAAAATAACAAATGAATGAATGAATGGAGAGATTCTGTGATCCAATGAATGTGGTTAATGTTGGATATCCTATCCTTGCAGATTGTCATATTCTGGCAAATGCTACCCCCCTGCTTGTTTTTGTAAATAAAATCTTCTTGGAACACAGCTACACCTCTTCATTTATATATTGTTTGTGGCTGCTTTTCTGCTGCAATGGCAGGGTTGAGTACTTGCGACAAAGACCATTTGGCCTGCAAAGCCTAAAATATTTACCCTCTGGCCCTTTACAGAAAAAGTTCACTGACCCTGCTGTATCCCATCTTTGGACATTCTGGATGCCCATTAAATATTTAAAGAGTGAAATATTCTGCAGTCAGAAAACTTGCTTAATTCTTTCCCACCCATTTCCCCCTCCCTCATATTTGATCATAGAAGCCTCTTTCAATTCACCTTCTTAGATACTGACTTGGGGACATTTTTCTTGGAGGTAATGTTCAGCCTTGAAGATTCTCTTTTCTGCCTGATTTTAATTTGGTTTTCTCATCTTCCTGGCTTTGTCTTCTGGCTTGATGTGCAGTAGAACCTAGTGTTTTACCCCCAGATAATACAAACCTGCACCCCGCCCCCCGTTTCTTAGCCTCTGTGAAAACATCTTTCTGTTCAGTCATGACAGCAAGGATTCTCCTTGGCTCCTATCAAACACCATTTCTCTTTCCAGGAGCAATGATGTCCGGAAACCAAGTTACCACGAATGGCAAAGCAAGTTAGACTGGTTTTCTGTTCATGAGTTTCCACCCTTGTCTCAGCTGACTCATCTCAAGGAGAACTCATTTTTGTTGTGATTCATTATTCTGAGCATTTTTTGAAGCCAAGAGTAAACTGGGATGACTTTGAGGATCAGCCAGCCTTAAAGAAAGGGGGCATAGTAATGTAGAGAAATCCCGGAAGGCATAGATTTCCCCTAAGATTCAGAGTGGACCTGGGAGAGCTATGGAAGGGGAGATATTCTCCCTTATCCTGAAAACAGGGAGGTGGTGTGGGGAGAAAACAAAGGAACAAACAAAAACACTAGGATTAAAATTTGGTGCTTGGAGAGTAGGGTGAAAGTAGAAATAAGTTCCCACGTCACTTTCCAGTTCTCATAAATGAGGCCTGAAGGGAATGCTGGGTATGAGGTGGTAGGTGGAGGCAGGTATCTTTTCACCAGGGTTAGTGGGGATGTAGTCAATCAACAGATGTCAGCCACAGAAATAAGAGGAAGGTGTTGTCAGAGCCACGCCAATAACTGTAGGTCTAAGGGATCAGATTGAAGTCAAGGGCCAATGCACAAAGCCCACTCTAAGTGTGGCAGGCAGAATTGTAAAAAAATATTTTCCCCAAGTCTTCAAGATTTCCTGCTCTAATCTCCAGGAATATAAATATGCTGGATATTACTCCCATGATTTTGTTACATTAACATGACAAAAGGGATTTTGCGGATGTAATTAACATTACCAATTCTTTGACTTGAAGATAGGAAGATTAGCAATTTTCTCCAGTTGGTGGCAGGAGAGGAAGTTAGAAAGATTTGACTCACAAGAAGGATTTGATGCACTGCTGCTGACTTTGACAATGGAGGGATTGGAGCACAGCCTCTTGGAGCTGAGAGCGGCTTCCGCTGACGGTAGCCAAGAAATGGAGACCTCCATTCTATATCACAAGGAACTAAATACTGCCAACAACCTAAATGTGCCTGGAAACATGCTCTTCCCCAGAACCTTCAGATGGGAGTCCACCCTGGCAGAGTCTAAAACATTTACTATCAGGCTGCTTCAAAAAATGGTTGCTGACTTCTGATTTAGTCCATTTTGGGGACTTTTGTGTAGATCAGATCTAGCCAGAAGAAGTTATTTTTCCTAGATCACATATAAATAAATGCAGAGTGGGTATATAAATCCAGATTTCCTGAATCTCAGAGTTAGAAGGGCTCCTGGAAACACTTTGGAAATGTTGCAAGAAAATAAAGGAGCCCAGGAGCATGAATAACGGAGAAGCTACGAATGGAAGGGCATGGAAAAAGAGGTCGGCCATGGCACAGATTAGGGGAGACTATGCCAAGGCCAATTTGGAGGAATAGTCAAAGAACACGTGGGCGGGAGGACGCAGATAAGTTGTGAGCTGAGATGGGCAGACAAACCAACCAAGGATGAGAAGTGGAGTGAAAATGTAGATAGAAAAAGTGCAAAAAAGCGCATAAAGAGCAACCTCCTCTGGGAAAACCCCATGTAAACTAAGACCTGAAATATGAATCCTAGCAGCATGAGAGTAAGTGGGTGGGGGTGGTGGACGGATGGCGGGCTACCGAGTGTTACAGGCACCGAGAAAAGTGGATACAAAGCCCCAAGGAAAGACATGGCATGCAGTGATTGAGAAACAAAAAGAAACTCAATGTGGATCATTCAGTCTGAACATTTTCTGAATCTGACCTCACTCCAGGTTAGGCAACTCCCCCTGGTCATCCCCAAGCTAAACCTGTAGCTGCTACTTGTCAGCGACATGGATTTGTTTGAGCAAAAGTCTTCCACATATGGGAAGAAGACACTAACTCATTGTTCTGATTTGTGCTTTAAAAAATGAAATGGGGCTGGGCGTGATAGCTCATGCCTGTAATCCCAGCACTTTAGGAGGCTGAGGCAGGCAAATCACAAGGTCAGGAGTTTGAGACCAGCCTGGCCAACATGGTGAAACCCGTCTCTACTAAAAATATAAAAATTAGCCAGGCATGGTGGCACAGGCCTGTAATCCCAGTTACTCGGGAGGCTAAGGCAGGAGAATCACTTGAACCCAGGAGGCAGAGGTTGCAGTGAGCCGAGATTGTGCCACTGCAGCCCAGCCTGGGTGACACAGTGAGACTCAGTCTCAGAAAAAAAAAAAAAAAAAAAAAAAGAAAGAAAGAAAGAAAGAAAGAAAGAAAGAAAAAAGAAAACAAAGAAACAGAACAAAACAAAAAATTCCTAATGTTAACCATCTGAAGCCACCAGGTTCTGCTGTGAGCTATATTATTTTTCCTATAATTCAGCCAAAATAATATAGCTTTTTCAGATTAAGGGAATATATTGAAAATAATATTGGAGTCGTTTTAGTTAAACCACATTCATCAGTGTTGTACTGATTGATCTTAGAAATATATAAATACAATAATAGTGATGAATGGGTGAAGATGTTATTATCTTTTTCTGATAAGTTTGGTTAGACAGACTTAAAAGAACTAAAGGTCTTAAATTCACTTTTTGGCTCTTCAAAGAGATCCAGCAATTAATATAAACAAGAAACAGAGAAGCTGATTTTCTTTTTGGTGCTATTTGTTGATCTTTTGCTCTTCATGTAATATCACTGAGTCTCATTGTTAGTATTCTAGTACTCAACCACTAGATTAAGGAACTGTTCTAAAACTTATATTCACTAATTTTTTGAAATTTTATTGCATATTCTAATTTGAACAGAAACCTAAGACTAGAGTTTCACTTATTACAATGATTCCCCTATAGCAGGAATAAACATGGAATTTAAATGCAATTTTCTTCCAAAAGCTACACTACTTCTTCAGACAAACATTCACCGAATTCACTGAAACGTCAAAAGCAAGCCTGTTATAGAAGCTTATAGCAAAGTCTGACACGTTCTGGAAAATTCTCCAATGGAACAACAGAGAGGGCTCCAAGGCTAAAATTTAAACTATTTTCCTGAAAGTTTAATTTCCATGGCTTGATTTCATAAAAAGCAGTTTTCATCATGGTTTTTAGTTTGCTCATAATTGAAAGGGAAAATTCTCCCCCTGAGAGATTCTCCCCAGATGGCTGTCTTTGACAGTGATATGTCTCCCTCTTGGCCAGAAGCCACAGAAATGGGTCCCCCTCATGTTAGATCATTAATTGTTCTTCATCAGGTCTACACACACTAAGCTGAGAATCTAGGCAATTATGCAAATAAGTGAAGCAAAAACCAATGCATGTGCTCCAGTGAGCCACGATTCTCATTGACAGTAGCTTTGACTTGACTTGTCCAGATAATTGCTTCAAGTTCCCCACTGCAAAATGTGTGAGCTCCTTCAGAGAGTGTGTGATTTTTTTTTTTTTTTTGACGATGCCACCATCTTCTTAAATAGAAGAGGTGTGGGGAGGGATGGGTAATGATGGTCTTTGTTTAAAACAAAAACAACCTCTGTTAGTTTGGGTTGCCCGAGAAGCTGACCCTGAGGCAAGAATTCAAATGAACATGCACATGGTTTATCCAGGAGGTGATCCCAGAAAACATGAATAGATAGACAGTTGGGAAAGTGAAACAGCAAATTACCTCTGTGAGTAAAAAGCTTACTCCTACTGAGGAACTCTGAGAACCAGTGTAGAACTCTATTTAGAATTCCCACCTGACAGAGATACACAGATACCCAGCAGCCATTGTTGACTGCTTTAACTGGGGGCATTAACACTTTAGCACTTGGGGCAGAATGGACTCCGACCTACAAAGCTCTTAGGCAAAGAGATGCAAATGCTGGCCTGAGAAGTTTGGCTGGCAGGCCCTACAATGATAAATCCCAAAGTGATATTTATAGGATGCCAACTTTACCCCCAGACTTCAAGCCAAAACCCCTCAATTTTTGTGGTCCCTGGTCTGAATCCATTTTTCTTCCATTCTCTGCTTTCAAAATAAAGCTAGATGTTTGGAGATGAACTTGAAGGGTTGTGATTCTCCTGGAGAAGGTAGACATGTACAGAACTTTGTAATCTATTTGCAAAGCTAAAGTTATTTGAGACACTCTGGTTAAAACAGTCACCAAAATGATGTATGAGTCTAGTGACTCCTCTTGGGAAACCAATTCTAAAATGCTACCTATTATTACTCTCAGATACATTTTTGTTTTCTGTTTTGAATATTAAAACTGAAAGATCCCATGCACCTGGTCTTTGATTTGTATGTCTTTCAGCAGCCTTTGGCTCAAGGTAATATAATTCTGACTAAACTATTTTCTTTGGGAGGCTACACTTGTAACCAGGCCAAGCCAAATCAACAAGTGTTTATTTAGCACTTAGTATATATCATGGTTACAGAAGGTAAATACTTCTAAACCACTTGCTGTGTTATCTGTTGTAAGACAACCATTTTTTTTTCCCTCATTTTCTGTGGTATTATTGGCAAATAAGGCTGGAAATGAAAAGAGAGCTAACAATGGACTTATGGGATGGAAAACATAATTTCTTTCTCAGCATTTTGGTTCACATAATGTTCTTAGAAAACTCAAATATATAGAACTCACGAATTTTCACTAAAAATATTTGCCACAGGATTCTTTATTATTTCAATGACAAATTCTTTTAGGAATATGTGAGAATATTAGATTTATCCAAATTTGATGTTGTACAGAAATCTAGGGTAATCTTTTGTCTCTAAGGTCTACATGTATACACAAAGACCCAGAAAATAGTTTCTAAGGAAGTAGCCCTTGCATGTCATTCTTATTAGCTTGAAAATAATTTCTCTCATCCTTTGATCCTCTTCTATTACACTTTGTGTTCTGAGAGCCTTCCCTACCTTCCCTGAACAAGTGAGTTGTGTTTCTGATTCCCTTTGTCAATCTCTATTGTTATTTGTCTATTTTACACCATGATAAATTCCTCAGAGTGGGGACAGTGTCTTATTCATTATAAAATTCTCCTCCTTCCCCTACTCCTGCCCCTCCCACTTCCCCTTCCTCTCCTTTTCCTTCTGACACAGTCTTGCTCTGTTGCCCAGTCTGCAGTGCAGTGGTGCAGCCTCAACTCACCATAACCTCTGCCTCCTGGATTCAAGCAATTCTCGTGCCTCAGCCTCCCAAGTAGCTGAAATTACAGATGCATGCCACCATGCCTGGTTAATTTTTGTATTTTTTGTAGAGACAATGTTTTGCCATGTTGGCCAGGCTGGTCTCAAATTTCTGGCCTCAAGTGATCCACCCACCTCAGCCTCCCAAAATGCTGGGATTACAGGCATGAGCCACTGCACCTGGCCTTATTCATTATAAAATTATTATTTTGCTTAAGACAGAGACTGGACATAATGCATAATCAGAAATACTTGCTGAGTTGACCTAAGGAAAAGCATTATTCTGATAAAAGATATCTGCAAAAATCTAACAAACAAATAATCCACACCAAAAATTATACTTAATGGTGAAATATTTAAAGCATTCCATTGAAATTGAGAATAAAACAAGTATGTCCCCTATTGTGACTTCTATATAATGTTGCATCACAGGTTTCAGTCAGTTCAGTAAGTGAAGGAATACAAATTTTAGAAATGCAACAACAAGAAATAAAGGAATGTAACCATCATTAGCAGACATTAACATTATTGAAAAGTAGAAATCTAAAAGCATCTACAAATAAAATATAAGAACTAAGAACTGAATTTATCAAGGTTGCTAAATACAAAGTCAATGTGTAAAAATCACTTGTATTTCTATATGCAAATAACTAGAAAATAAAATTAAGACAACGATGGCATTAACAATAGCATCACACACATTAAATTATTAGAAATAGCCTAATGAAAGAAGTGTAAGACTTCTACACAGAAAACTATAAAATATCATTGAAATAAATTGAGGAAGACTTAATAAATGGAGGCATATAGCAATATGTTGATTATTTCCAAATGTACCTATATGTTCAATACAATCTTTATTTAACAATTGACAGGTTTCTATGTGTTAGTAAATGGACAAACTTCTAAAACTTGTGTAGAATTTTCAAGGGCTAAGAGTAGCCAAGACAACCCTGAAGAAGAGGAAAGAAAGTAGTATATGTACACTATCAAATATCAAGAATCATTATAAAGCTACAGTAAATGAGTGTAGTATTGAAGCAAGGTTAGAATAACAAAGTGATGCAAAGAAAAGAGGGTGTCTCAGTTCATCTTGTGTCGCTATGAAGGAATACCTGAGGCTGGGTAATTTATAAAGAAAATACGTTTATTTAGCTCATGGATCTGTAGGCTGTACAGGAAGCGTGGGACCAGTGCCTGCTTTTGGTGAGGCCCTCAGAAAGCTTCCAATCATGGTGGGAGGGGAAGGAGACTGAGAATGTACAGATCCCACAGAGACAGAGAAGCAAGAGACAGCAAGGGGAGGGGTGCTACCCCCTTTTAAAAAACCAGATCTCCCATGAAGTAATAGTGCAAGAACTCACACTTTACCACAAGACCACCCCAAGCTGTTCATGAGGGATCCGCCCCCATGATCCAAACACCTCCTATGGGACCCCACTTCCAACATGGGGAATTAAATTCCAACATGAGATTTGGAAGGGACAAATGTCCAAACTATTATCAGGGAGCTCAGAAACATGCACGTGTCACTCATTTTATGGCACAGATGACCCTAGAGTGAAGTTGAAAAACATGGGCTTTTCAATAGATGATGCCAAGTCAATTAATTTTGTCCACATGGACAAAAACTAAATGTTCATCTGAAAACAAACACAAAAATTAATTTCACATGTAGATCTAAATGTAAAATACTAAAATGTCTAGGAGTTAATACAAGTGAGAATCTTGATGAATTTAGGGTTAAAAACAGATTCCTTAAGCTGAACTTAAAAAGCACTAACCCTAAAGGCCAAGATTATAAACTAATATTAAAATTAAGGACTTCTGTTTATATTTTAAATATCCATTAAAAGAATGAAAAGATAAACTATAAAATGGATATTATATTTGCAATCATCTAACAAAGGATTTATATCACACACATACACACAAATCAATAAAAAGGCAAAGCAATATAAAAATAAATGATATTTAAATGGTTATAAGCAAACTAAAGCCACAGTAAAATATCATTACTCATCCACCAGAAAAGCTAAAATGGAAACAATAACAAGCATTCTGCAGGCTGCAGAGTAATGGAAGCACTCATGCATTGCTGGTGGGAGTGAAAATCGAAGCAGCCACTTTGGAACATTTTCAGCTTTTACCAAAGTTTACACACACATACTCTGTAACCCAGCAGTTTCACTCCTGGTATATACATACAACAAAATGCATTTATATGTACACTAGAAGTCTCACAAATAACAGTGTTTATAGAAGCATTATTTGTAATCACCAAAAATGAGAGCAGGCCAAGTGTCCCTCAGTGGTAGAATGAAAAAATAAATGTTGTGTTAATACAGTGAAATTCTATGTCGCAAAAACTGTATTATGGATGAATTTCACAAACATAATGTTGAGTGAATACAGCCAGATACAAAAGAGATATATGATATGATTCCATATATATGATGTTCAAAATTAAGCAAATGTTATTTATGCCATCAATAGTTGGAATAACGGTTACCTTTGGCTGACTATATAAGGTCATAAGAAGAGTTTCAGTACATCACTGATGTATTTCTGATCTGGATGGTGGTTACATGGATGTGTTCAGTGTGTAAAAGTTCATTAAGTTGTATAGCTACAATTTGTATACATTTCAGTCTGCATGTTATATATTTTTAAAATACCATAATAAGTGTGAACCTCACTGCATTTGTGCAATGATTTTCAAGACTATGACATTTTGCCTGGATTGCTCTTCCCCTAACTATCCTCCTGGTTAGTGTGGCATTTATAGCCCATGTCTGAAGGTGGTCTTGTGTTTGCCAAGTTTTTTTAAATACAGAGAGTAAAGGGAGTACAGAGTGACTGGAGAGGAAATCTGAGAGTTAACAGGAAGCCAGCTCATATAAGATCTTGTAGGCTCTTCTGGTTATCTATTACTCTGTAACAAATCATCCCCAAATTTTATGGCTGAAAACAACATTATTTATTTTTCTAGCAATCCTACGTTTGGGCAGTGCTCGGCAAGGATGGTTATTGCTGCTGCACATGGAGAAGCGTGATGCCAGGGTTGGAGAATCTGCTTTAAAGATAGCTCTTTTACACAACTGGTAAGGTGGTGTTGGCTGTTGGCTGGGAGCTCAGAAAAGGCTGTATGCTTCTCCTTGGGCATCTTGGACTTTCTCATAATGTGGTGGCTGGGTTCTAAGAGTGAGTGTCCCAAGAGAGCTAGGCAGAAGTACATGACATTTTTATGACCTAGACTCCAAAGTCACATAGTGTCATTTCTACCATACTCCATTGACCAAGGCAGTCACAAAGTCAGACAGAGTTTCAAGAGGATGGAACGTAGACCTTTCTTTATGAGGGAGTAAGAAGTTTATAGAAGAGGATATTGGATAGAGCATGTTATTTCAGCCACCATAGAAAATAAAATCTGCCATATAGGCCATGGAAGGTCTTTGATTTTTCTCTTCCATTATAGGGTTTTGAGCAGAGAAGTGACATGATCAGAGACCTAAGATAATTTTTGCCTTATTATTTTACCTTATATTTTTGTATAGTCTTTGATACCTCAGAAAAAAATTTGTCCTGAGACTAAAACATATGGGTAATTACATAAAGGATTGTGACCCTATGGAAGTAAAATGCCCAGCGTATTACAGAAGATTGCCAAATGCTGGGTCTTTTAATATTCTAACCTGATAGTGTCCAAATGCTAGACCCGGGCAAAACTAAGAGCTGTGGGTAAATTTACCTATGGGCCTCAGAAGTTTTGTACACAGGTACCTGCATGAATGAGGGAAGAGTATGGAAGAGATCAGTTTTCTTAGGCTGGGTGCTGGCTCTCTGGATAAAGACCCAGGCTGCCCAGAGAAACAACACAGAAGCAGTATCTGTTGGAATGTGTCTTTAATCTTATGGTAGAGCAAATCTTCTCTTTATTTGGAGAGCTTTCCCAGTTCTTACACAGAGGCAGAAAAGTTTTGGATGAGGTGAGTGGAGAGAGATAATGCACCTGCTTTCTACCCTATTGGGCTTTAGAGATTTGAGCATTAGATCTGCTCAAATCTGTGAAGGTAAGGTAGATAAGTAGGTCACAAGATGAGAGAAGAGAGAAGCCCAGGGGAAGACTCGGCAAATTGGATGAAATAATCTTTAGGCTACCTTTAAAGGATAATATAGCATCATGGAAAAATTATAGGTTTGGCCATCAAAGACGACTGTATTTGAATCCTACTCACTCTGCTCACTAGTTGTGTGACTATGGGCATGTAATGACATTGCATTTTAATCTCTTAACAAATAAAAGATGATAATAGCCACCAAAGAGCATTTTGAGGATTAGATGTGATAATATATGCAATACCCTTAGTACAATTATAGTACACATTCCAAAAATGTTAGGGCCCTACCTCCCTCTAAATTGCCTATATTTATTCACTTTTTTTTATTCTCTGGATTGGCATAGTTAAGATTTTATATACTTGGCCAGGACTCCTGGATAATTTTTTCTAGAAATGACTTCTCAAGTCCAGAAAAGAAGACTCACTGAAATTCTAACATTTTTTCATGGAATTAAACAAACTGGGAAGTAGTTTGATTTACTATGAATAGGAAGGATAGTGGAGTGAAGAAAAATGAATTTAACATTTTCTTTGACTTGTAACAACAGTAGCATTAATTTCAAAAACAAAAATAAAAATCTAAAGAGACAGTAGATCTCTGAATCCATAGAAAGTTAAATAATAATAATTTAGTGGACTGCTGATAAACCAGAATTTAGAGATATTTCCTGAATCTAATAATGTTCTATACCTAAGTATATTTCTGAGCCAATGGAGTAATCACCACTGCCATTGTCAAGAAGCACTTGTCATGCTTTTTAATGTTCATGAAGTGTAGCTGGGAATGAGGCACAAGTTGCTGCCATCTTGTTGTTCTAGATGGACGATACTAGTGGAATCAGATTATAAAGGAAGACGCAGTAGTTGGCCAGAGCCAGCTCTCCCAGATCATGAGAGTACATAGTGTGCATTTCATCCTAACTTTCTGTTCACTATCATCAGTCACCCTTATAGCTTGAAATCAGAAATCATAAGCCATGCTAAGAGTATTTACATCATGGAAATTGGCAAAAGCCACAAGTCAGTCCTTTCTTACTCTCCAATGCTGGCACACCCCTGGATTGACAGGTCATGAAATAAAACATTTTAACAGCTTCATTAAAAGGTAAAGAAACTGTATTACACACAAAGATTTTGTCTTTATTTTAAATAGACAAATAAAAGGTATGTACTTGAGACTAGAGAAAACTTCAAATTTAGAACTTCTATTTTGAGTTCAGAATGAGTGGAAAGAAAACCAACTAATTTAATTAAAAAGAACTTCATTGTGTTTGAATTCAGTGAAAGGGGGATTTTTAAAAAATTGATTTTTGTTTTAAAGTTCAATAAAATTTTGTTAATTTAATTAGTTCCTATCAGTTTTTAAATAAGCTGTGGCTTAGATTAAATTTGCTCACACACACTCTCTCTCTTTTAAGCCTATCTCCTCTGAGCATATTAATGGATCTGGTCTTATAATTTTGCAGATGGAACACCATGGTGCTTTTAAATCAAGTGAAAGTTTTGGGCCAGGATTTTGAAGTATCGTTTCCATTAGGGTGGGGAATGGGAACGGAACCTACAAACCGGGAAAAAAAAGATTTTGGCGAGAAGCATGAAGGAGATTCTGTTCATGGCAGCTGTTAATTTAAGCCAATTCCACTGGGCATCCTGTTCAGTAAGTTGATTTAAGAGTGGGAGCAGGCAACAGACATGCAGGGTAGTCTGACGCTATGTTCTGTGTGTGGGCATGGGGTGAGCTGGAGGAACGAGGTGCATCGTGCAGCACAATCAGAAAAGAGTCACCTTAGAAGATGAGGGACCTACCAGAGGAACCCTGATGAGTTCAAAGATCTCATCAGGGCATATTAATACATTCAGAGGAACAAGTAAAGAGAATCAATAAACAGGTAACAAGAATGGAGTTAAATTCTGAGGCATGAGAATCCAAGTGTGATAAAACCTTTTCCCAAATGTTTTCTTCCACATATTACTCCCACATGATGCTTTCCAAAAACAGGGATTTGCAATCTAATAATTTCACAATTTAGGGGCATACTCTAGCTGCTTTTGGAAATACACAGTGGGCATTGGTATATTTAAAGCTCTGACGAGTATTAGAGTTAATAAAGCAATTTATCTTTGCTTAACCAACTCCTTTGAGCACAGAATAATTTTTGGCATCACAATCTGCACATTCATGTTCCACAGAGGATCAGTTTAAGACATGGTAGAGTGGGAAGACCTTGGACTTGGGATACAAATACTCCCAGGCCCAAATTTTAACTTCTGCCATATTACAAGCTGAGTGAGTTTGGAGAAGTCACCTCTTTGAGTCTCAATTTCTTTATCCATTAAATCAGGAGAAAATAATACCTTAGCTTGCAGGAGAATCTTTGAGGACTGGAGATAAGGTCTATAAAGAAACCAGCATGGCACAAGGCACATAACAGATGTTTAATACAGGGTTGCCTTGGATCCTCTCTGTGCAGAGGCAGGTAAGATTTCAAAAGAGATTTGCCTCATAGGGAAACTGCTGAAATCAAGAAGTGGCAGAGAAGTTTGCAGAATCCAATAACCTGTCATCTCCTCCTGATACTCCTGCTTTCTTGGGGCAAACCTGGGGAGATCACTTCATTATTTTGAGCCTCATTTTCCTCAAGAGAAACTATGTTTGTCGGTGATAGGAGTTCAGAGGCTTATTAAATACAATTCGGGGCAGGTAATGTAGGCAAATAGTGCACACAGGGTCAGCCTTCTGAGTTTGTTATAAGCAATATCTATTGTTAAGCTTCTGTTTTTTCAAGCAATCTGTAAGAAAAGGGTTGTGTCTCCTAGAGGGCTCCAAGATCTGAAATGAGAGGATTAAATGAGATGATGTTTATAAAAACCTCAGCATAGGCCAGGCATGCTGTCTCACTCCTGTAATCCCAGCACTTTGGGAGGCTGAGGTGGGTGGATCACCTGAGGTCAGGAGTTTGAGACCAGCCTGACCAACATGGTGAAACTCTATCTCTACTAAAAATACAAAAAATTAGCAGGGCGTGGTGGCACATGCCTGTAATCCCAGCTACTTGGGAGGCTGAGGCAGAAGAATGGCTTGAACCCGGGGGGCAAATGTTGCAGTCAGCCAAGATTGCTTCATTGCACTTCAGCCTGGGCAACAAGAGCGAAACTCCGTCAAACAAACAAACAAAACAAACAAAAACAAAAAGCCTCAGCATAAACAACAGTGCCCTAGAGAGAAGAGAAAGGCCCTTTGCCTTGTAAGAATATCCAGACTTTGCATGGTTTTACTTTGCAGCTTTTCTCCAGGAGCGGAGCTTGCCTGGGAGTTTCTGGGGGGAGTGTACCATGGGATTAGCATCCAAGTAGTCTTTTCCCAGCTCTCCAGTCATTTTTAACACAGCCCAGCCCTAAACGGGCTGAGTCATGAGTAGAGGATTGGTTGAGATATTCATTTCTGACATATTTGCTGTGCAGTTTACTCAAGTCAGGCATTTTGAATTACTGGGAGTAATGAGAGAAAGAAGGTGCAGCCCCTCCCTGACACAGCCAGTGGCTGGGGTGGGGGAACAGATGTACATGCTAACTGATCATTAAACCACAAAGCCATGAATGCTGGGATAATCCATGAAAAGTGCTTAGAATACTGTCTGAGCACATGATAAGGGCTCAATTCATCTTGATTACTATTATGATCAATATAATTATTATTATTAAACACACAGGTTGCAATGGGAACATCAAGGATGGGTGGGTAGATGGGGGATGGCTCATTTTGCCTGGAAGCTCAGAGAAAACTTCACACAGAGAAGGCGATATTTGAGTCTTGAAAAGATGAGAATATGGCCAAGTTCAGGAGAGGGAAAGTGCATCCCAACGGTCAAAGAAATAGGCACAAAAGCCTTGATATGAATATCTGACCCATGCTGAGATGTCTGCAGGCATTTTAGCAAGGCTACAATATGAAAGGGGTGTGTGTGTGTGTGTTTTAGTGGCTAAAGATGAAAATGAAAAGACGAGGGGATAAGAATCAGTTTGAGAAGGTGTTTGCTCTTCATTCTGAGAAGTCTGGATTGAAGTCTGATTACAATAGAAACATGGCCCATTTATAAAAATATATACATTGAAATAATAAAAAAATCTCTGACCAATTGATTCCAGTTCAAGAAGTCTATTCTTTTTTCATTAAGGAGTCTATCCTTATAGAGCAGAATTGTTGTATCAAAATGTTAGATAAAATCTGAATAGAGAGGAATTGTGGAGTAAATGTTGATACAGTTCTATAATACAATTATGTAATTATTAAGATTGATATTAAAGAACAGTATTAAGTAGCTTGGGAAAACTAAACCATGTGGCATCAACTGAAAATGTATAGAAATAAAACTGGCTATTAGAGGACTCTTAATTTTATTACAAACTATATTTGGCTAGACGATAAGAAGGCAATATTCTAAAAGGTTAGAGTCATTACCTGTGGGTGGAGGGATCATGGAAAATTTTTATTTTATTTTTTTGAATTTATTCCAATCAGGGAGAAGAAGGGGAAGGAATCTTGTGCCCCAGTAGAGAAATGAGGTAATCAGCCCACAGATTACAGGCTCCCGACACCTTTCTGGTCTGTCCTATGCCTCCTTGAGCTGAAAGGCAAGGTTGGGTGAGCTTTTGAGTGGTTCAATATCCCACAATTCCAGACAGCAACCATAAAGCAGAACCGTCTCTAACAAGGGCTGCAAGAGTTCTTAGTGGGAGAGATCAGGGTGGCCATGGTGAATGGGAAGGTTTCCTGTAGGAGGTGGCATTTTAGTTGGTCTTAAAGTGTGGGAAGGTTTAGATGGACAGAAGGGAGGAAACTCAACCTGCAACCACTTGTTTTCTCTAGCTCTTTAATGAGGATTTTAACTCTCTTTCTTGAAGATCTGTAGCCCACTGGTGCCATATCCACATGTCAATGCCTCTTTTGGAAAGGGTGATAGAATGAGCCAGTCACTGGGTGGAAAACATGTTTATAATCATAGAAGCAATTACAGTAGCTACCACTTGGTGAACACTTGTTAAGCACTTTACCAACTTTTCCTTATCAGTGTTCACAGGAGCCCTGTTGCAATTTGCCCTTTACCGATTGGAAAACTGAGGCTTTGAAAGATCATCTAAGGGGGAGGAGCCAAGATGGCCGAAGAGGAACAGCTCCGGTCTACAGCTTCCAGCGTGAGCGACGCAGAAGACAGGTGATTTATGCATTTCCATCTGAGGTACCGGGTTCATCTCACTAGGGAGTGCCAGACAGTGGGTGCAGGTCAGTGGGTGCGCGCACCGTGCGCGAGCCGAAGCAGGGCGAGGCATTGCCTCACTTGGGAAGTGCAAGGGGTCAGGGAGTTCCCTTTCCGAGTCAGAGAAACGGGCGACAGACGCACCTGGAAAATAGGGTCACTCTCACCCGAATATTGTGCTTTTCGGACCAGCCTAAACAACCGCGCACCACGAGATAATATCCTGCACCTGGCTTGGAGGGTCCTATGCCCACGGAGTCTCACTGACTGCTAGCACAGCAGTCTGAGATCAAACTGCAAGGTGGCAGCGAGGCTGGGGGAGGGGCGCCTGCCATTGTCCAGGCTTGCTTAGGTAAACAAAGCAGCCGGGAAGCTCGAACTGGGTGGAGCCCACCACAGCTCAAGGAGGCCTGCCTGCCTCTGTAGGCTCCACCTCTGGGGGCAGGGCACAGAGAAACAAAAAGACAGCAGTAACCTCTGCAGACTTAAATGTCCCTGTCTGACAGCTTTGAAGAGAGCAGTGGTTCTCCCAGCACGCAGCTGGAGATCTGAGAACGGGCAGACTGCCTCCTCAAGTGGGTCCCTGACCCCTGACCCCCGAGCAGCCTAACTGGGAGGCACCCCCCAGCAGGGGCACACTGACACCTCATATGGCAGGGTACTCCAACAGACCTGCAGCTGAGGGTCCTCTCTGCTAGAAGGAAAACTAACAAACAGAAAGGACATCCACACCAAAAACCCATCTGTACATCACCATCATCAAAGACCAAAAGTAGATAAAACCACAAAGATGGGGAAAAAATTTTTAAAATTTAAAAATTTTAAAATTTCCCTCAAAGGGAAGCCCATCAGACTAACAGCAGATCTCTCGGCAGAAACCCTACAAGCCAGAAGACAGTGGGGGCCAATATTCAACATTCTTAAAGAAAAGAATTTTCAACCCAGAATTTCATATCCAGCCAAACTAAGCTTCATAAGTGAAGGAGAAATAAAATACTTTACAGACAAGCAAATGCTGAGAGATTTTGTCACCACCAGGCCTGCCCTAAAAGAGCTCCTGAAGGAAGCGCTAAACATGGAAAGGAACAACCGGTACCAGCCACTGCAAAATCATGCCAAAATGTAAAGACCATCGAGACTAGGAAGAAACTGCATCAACTAATGAGCAAAATCACCAGCTAACATCATAATGACAGGATCAAATTCACACATAACAATATTAACTTTAAATGTAAATGGACTAAATGCTCCAATTAAAAGACACAGACTGGCAAACTGGATAAAGAGTCAAGACCCATCAGTGTGCTGTATTCAGGAAACCCATCTCACCTGCAGAGACACACATAGGCTCAAAATAAAAGGATGGAGGAAGATCTACCAAGCAAATGGAAAACAAAAAAAGGCAGGGGTTGCAATCCTAGTCTCTGATAAAACAGACTTTAAACCAACAAAGATCAAAAGAGACAAAGAAGGCCATTACATAATGGTAAAGGGATCAATTCAACAAGAAGAGCTAACTATCCTAAATATATATGCACCCAATACAGGAGCACCCAGATTCATAAAGCAAGTCCTGAGTGACCTACAAAGAGACTTAGACTCCCACACATTAATAATGGGAGACTTTAACACCCCACTGTCAACATTAGACAGATCAATGAGACAGAAAGTCAACAAGGATACCCAGGAATTGAACTCAGCTCTGCACCAAGTGGACCTAATAGACATCTACAGAACTCTCCACCCCTAATCAACAGAATATACATTTTTTTCAGCACCACACCACACCTATTCCAAAATTGACCACATAGTTGGAAGTAAAGCTCTCCTCAGCAAATGTAAAAGAACAGAAATTATAACAAACTATCTCTCAGACCACAGTGCAATCAAACTAGAACTGAGGATTAAGAATCTCACTCAAAACCGCTCAACTACATGGAAACTGAACAACCTGCTCCTGAATGACTACTGGATACATAATGAAATGAAGGCAGAAATAAAGATGTTCTTTGAAACCAATGAGAACAAAGACACAACATACCAGAATCTCTGGGACGCATTCAAAGCAGTGTGTAGAGGGAAATTTATAGCACTATATGCCCACAAGAGAAAGCAGGAAAGATCCAAAACTGACACCCTAACATCACAATTAAAAGAACTAGAAAAGCAAGAGCAAACACATTCAAAAGCTAGCAGAAGGCAAGAAATAACTAAAATCAGAGCAGAACTGAAGGAAATAGAGACACCAAAAACCCTTCAAAAAATTAATGAATCCAGGAGCTGGTTTTTTGAAAGGATCAACAAAACCGATAGACCACTAGCAAGACTAATAAAGAAAAAGAGAGAAGAATCAAATAGATGCAATAAAAAATGATAAAGGGGATATCACCACCGATCCCACAGAAATACAAACTACCATCAGAGAATACTACAAACACCTCTACGCAAATAAACTAGAAAATCTAGAAGAAATGGATAAATTCCTCGACACATGCACTCTCCCAAGACTAAACCAGGAAGAAGTTCAATCTCTGAATAGACCAATAACAGGAGCTGAAATTGTGGCAATAATCAATAGTTTACCAACCAAAAAGAGTCCAGGACCAGATGGATTCACAGCCGAATTCTATCAGAGGTACAAGGAGGAACTGGTACCATTCCTTCTGAAACTATTCCAATCAATAGAAAAAGAGGGAATCCTCCCTAACTCATTTTATGAGGCCAGCATCATTCTGATACCAAAGTCGGGCAGAGACACAACCAAAAAAGAGAATTTTAGACCAATATCCTTGATGAACATTGATGCAAAAAGCATCAATAAAATACTGGCAAAACGAATCCAGCAGCACATCAAAAAGCTTATCCACCATGATCAAGTGAGCTTCATCCCTGGGATGCAAGGCTGGTTCAATATACGCAAATCAATAAATGTAATCCAGCATATACACAGAGCCAAAGACAAATACCACATGATTATCTCAATAGATGCAGAAAAAGCCTTTGACAAAATTCAACAACCCTTCATGCTAAAAACTCTCAATAAATTAGGTATTGATGGGACGTATTTCAAAATAATAAGAGCTATCTATGACAAACCCACAGCCAATATCATACTGAATGGGCAAAAACTGGAAGCATTCCCTTTGAAAACTGGCACAAGACAGGGATGCCCTCTCTCACCACTCCTATTCAACATACTGTTGGAAGTTCTGGCCAGGGCAATTAGGCAGGAGAAGGAAATAAAGGGTATTCAGTTAGGAAAAGAGGAAGTCAAATTGTCCCTGTTTGCAGATGACATGTTTGTATATCTAGAAAACCCCATTGTCTCAGCCCAAAATCTCCTTAAGCTGATAAGCAACTTCAGCAAAGTCTCAGGATAAAAAATCAATGTACAAAAATCAGAAACATTCTTATACACCAATAACAGACAAACAGAGAGCCAAATCATGAGTGAACTCCCATTCACAATTGCTTCAAAGAGAATAAAATACCTAGGAATCCAACTTACAAGGGATGTGAAGGACCTCTTCAAGGAGAACTACAAACCACTGCTCAAGGAAATAAAAGAGGATACAAACAAATGGAAGAACATTCCATGCTCAGGGGTAGGAAGAATCAATGTCGTGAAAATGGCCATACTGCCCAAGGTAATTTACAGATTCAATGCCATCCCCATAAAGCTACCAATGACTTTCTTCACAGAATTGGAAAAAACTGCTTTAAAGTTCATATGGAACCAAAAAAAGAGCCTGCATCGCCAAGGCAATCCTAAGCCAAAAGAACAAAGCTGGAGGCATCACACTACCTGACTTCAAACTATACTACAAGGCTACAGTAACCAAAACAGCATGGTACTGGTACCAAAACAGAGATATAGATCAATGGAACAGAACAGAGCCCTCAGAAATAACGCTGCATATCTACAACTATCTGATCTTTGACAAACCTGACAAAAACAAGCAATGGGGAAAGGATTCCCTATTTAATAAATGGTGCTGGGAAAACTGGCTAGCCATATGTAGAAAGCTGAAACTGGATCCCTTCCTTACACCTTATACAAAAATCAATTCAAGATGGATTAAAGACTTAAACTTTAGACCTAAAACCATAAAAACCCTAGAAGAAAACCTAGGCATTACCATTCAGGACATAGGCATGGGGAAGGACTTCATGTCCACAACACCAAAAGCAATGGCAACAAAAGCCAGAATTGACAAATGGGATCTAATTAAACTAAAGAGCTTCTGCACAGCAAAAGAAACTACCATCAGAGTGAACAGGCAACCTACAAAATGGGAGAAAATTTTCACAACCTACTCATCTGACAAAGGGCTAATATCCAGAATCTACCATGAACTCAAACAAATTTACAAGAAAAAAACAAACAACCCCATCAAAAAGTGGGCGAAGGACATGAACAGACACTTCTCAAAAGAAGACATTTATGCAGCCAAAAAACACATGAAAAAATGCTCATCATCACTGGCCATCAGAGAAATGCAAATCAAAACCATAATGAGATACCATCTCACACCAGTTAGAACGGCGATCATTAAAAAGTCAGGAAACAACAGGTGCTGGAGAGGATGTGGAGAAATAGGAACACTTTTACACTGTTGGTGGGACTGTAAACTAGTTCAACCATTGTGGAAGTCAGTGTGGCGATTCCTCAGGGATCTAGAACTAGAAATACCATTTGACCCAGCCATCCCATTACTGGGCATATACCCAAAGGACTATAAATCTTGCTGCTATAAAGACACATGCACATGTATGTTTATTGCGGCACTATTCACAATAGCAAAGACTTGGAACCAACCCAAATGTCCAACAATGATAGACTGGATTAAGAAAATGTGGCACATATACACCATGGAATACTATGCAGCCATAAAAAATGATGAGTTCATGTCCTTTGTAGGGACATGGATGAAATTGGAAATCATCATTCTCAGTAAACTATCGCAAGAACAAAAAACCAAACACCGCATATTCTCACTCATAGGTGGGAATTGAACAATGAGATCACATGGACACAGGAAGGGGAATATCACACTCTGGGGACTGTGGTGGGGTGGGGGAGGGGGGAGGGATAGCATTGGGAGATATACCTAATGCTAGATGACGAGTTAGTGGGTGCAGCGCACCAGCATGGCACATGTATACATATGTAACTAACCTGCACAATGTGCACATGTACCCTAAAACTTAAAGTATAATTAAAAAAAAAAAAAAGAAAGATCATCTAAGATTAACAAACACATAAATGCTAGATGTAGAAATGGAATCTGGGTCAGTCTAGCTTCAGAGCCCATGAGTACAACCAATGGACACTGTCCATTGCAAGAGTTTTTCATTTGTAACCAACATCAGTCTCTTAACCAGGTATCATTGCATCTATCCTCATCATAACTGGTGAGAGAGTCAGGACCCACAATAAGGTATCCATTTCTGGAATGAAGGCAGTGAGGTACTGAGATCCATTTATTCACTCATCAAATATTTGAGTGTTTGTTGAATGAGTACAGTGGGCAAAATGCCACATTTGGTGATGAGGATGACAATACTTATGGTCTTAGACTAGAACCTGTTAAAGTGTTCCTAAGGCTTGATGACATGTTAAGTGGGACCAGTGTCCTTAGTGCTGGCCTGAGTGCCAAGTTCTGTGTTCCCCTTGGCCGTCTGTATGGGAGTCTTGTCATCTAAGAGAGAAACCTCTGAACATGCTATGTCTCCTCTGATGGATCCCTTCCTCCTCTGAGCCTCCCTCTCTCACTAAAGAACATTAAGGCTGCATTCAATAATTTCCAAAGTCTTTCCAGTTTTCAGGTATAATTCCGCATCCCACCTTAAAAAAAATATGGTTCCTTATGACACAGAGGGAAAGACTAAATCACACAAATGAAACAATGAGTGAGAAAAGTGACATCACATGTATGAATCAATTTGTATTCAGTTCAAAAACAGGCAAAACTAACCTATGGAGCTAGAAATCAAGGTACTCATTACCCTTGGAGCAGAGGGTAACTGTAAGAGTGAAAGAAGGATGCTCCTTTAGGGACCAGATGCATTCTGGGTTTTAATGTGAGTGCTGTTTCCACCTGTATATTCACTTTGATGTTTTGCCAACCTGTATTTTTGCCAATTTGGGCTCTTTTATTTATGTCTTTAAAAATACCTTCATAAAATAAATTCAAATAGAATCTTAAGAGAGTGGTAGGGTAGTAAGTGCTTCTGGCGGCATCAGAAAGAGGTCAGGAGCTCCTGACTTACTTTGTGACCAAGGCAAGTCAACTCCCCTTCCCTGAGCTGTGGGAGGTCACTCAGGGCAACCGCCTTATTTTACAGATGAATGCCAGAAGGTCCACGCAATCAGCACTGGGTGGCTTTTCCCACTTCTGAGCTTGGATGGGTAGAGGACAGGCTGTGCCTGCAGCATATACCCTGGAGCCTGGAGGCCTTGGAAGGAGCACACTATCCTGAGTATTCAACAGGTGGCAGTCTTTGCTCAGTGTCAAGATGCTTTGGGTCCGCAGGGCTGCTTTTTTAAGGCAGAATTAGCTAGGACGCTAATCTTGTGGAGAAAAGTTTCTCTATTTCCCGGGGTGGGGGTCCTATCCCAGGGGGTCCCAACTCAAATATTCCTGCTCCTAGCCATTCTATTTAGGGTTCTCAGTTCTTCCAGGAGGAGCCTGAGACAGGAGGCTCCCCAAACCCCATTCTATGGAGCAGTTTGCCCCAGCCATTGAGCCTGCCTCTACTGGGGGTCATGGGCCTCACTCAGGGTCTTCCTTCTTGGGGGTCTATCTTTGAAAACAAGACAGAGAGAATTTTCTGGGAACCTGGGTGAATGCTCCAACAGAGAAGGGAGTGTGAATATTTCATTAAGGTGGCTCGAGTTATTACACAACATTACAAAACCAAGTGTGTTGGCAGGAATCTGACAAGCACATTTAAATGGGTGAAAATAGCAGGAAAAGAGGCCCAGAGTGGGGAAAGACTCAGGGAAGGCCTCTGCAGGGCCCTGAAGGGAGGGACCAGCCCTTTAGGGTCTCCTGCCAGGTCTATGTGAAGTAGCCTCCATCACCATCTGCCCTCACCCCAAGTACGTTCCAAGGTGACGGTGCACTCGGTAATGGCAGGACAGGGGTGACATTCAGCAGCTCATGAACTTCTACCCTCAGACTGGGTAGTTCTGGAGGATGGGGAGTTCTCACGCAACACCTCCTTGGTTTTGACCTCTCAAAAGGGCTGGAAGAGGCTTAAAACTCATAGCTACTCCAGGAGGCTGCCCTAGAGTCTCAGATGTCTGAATTAAGTGATAGCCAAGGCTGGAAAAATATACTGAGACCTATTTGTTAGGGTTGTTGTGAGGATGGGGTATACCATGGGGTTCAACGCTTCTCTCTAGTTGATGGACAAGAAGGAACAAAGGCCTCTTTATTTAAAGCATTGAGGATTTTCTCCTCTGTGTCGCATCTCATCATGTTTTCTTCTATAAAACAAGCCTATTTCTGTGGAGGTAATGAAAAGAATAATATAAAAACATGCATTGAACTATTATAGGACCAGATACTCTACTAACTTTGCACTTCTTATTTTTTTTTATAAAGCACTGAAGTACGAACTATTATTATCCCCATTTTACAGATGAGAAGATAGAGGCTTAGAGAGGTTAAATAACTTGCCTAAAGTCATGCTCCTAGTAGATTTCAAAAAGGAATTGAAATCTAGGCCTGTTTGAATCCAGAGCCCACATACTTTATCTTTCTTGGTTGGAGAATGTGTCAAAAACCTCCCTGAATTTTTCAACTCCCTGGTAATCCAAGGGAGGTGTGGTGGAGGGGAATTCATGGAACAAGACAAAGAGTAAAGACATTGGAACAAGAGAAAACCTGGGTCACTTATAAAGTATGTCTCTTGTTCTGAGCACTTGGGAAAGCAACTTTACTGTGCAGAGCCTCTGTTTTCTCTAGTTGCTGTGAAAATGAATTGAAGAACTATCTGTAATGTGACAAACCTGTTATCTGGCATGAAATAGATATTCAATTAATGTTAAAGCCCTTCTTTTCTTCCAGCTTCCCTGCACCTGACTAGCTAGATCTAATTATCTTACAGGGTTGGTTCCTTCTTCCCAGGAAGAGTTTCCTCAGAGAGACTGCAACTGATGACTCTAAACCAGAGCTATGCAACTGTTGGATGTTCTCTCCCTGCACCTTGAACTCCCATCTCAATACTTAATTAAATTGTACTGTACATTGTTTAATTATTTATATTTCCCTCTATGACTGAGAATTTGATGTGGCAGAAAATGTGTCTACCTGGTTCACTATGGAATCCCAAACTAGTAGTAGAGAGACTAAAATGTTAGAGTACTAAATAAATATCTGTGGATGGATGGGTGGATGGATGAATAGGTGAATGGATGGATGGAATGATGGATGGATAAATGTATGGATGGAAGGATGAATAAAATGGAAGGATAGGTTAATGAATGGGTGGATGAATGGATGAGGAGGCCGGGGATGGAAAGACAGATGGATAGATGAATGGATGGAGAAATGAATGGATGGACTGATGAATGAATGGATGGATGGGTGGAAGTATGGATGAAATGGATTGATAGATAAATGGAAAAATGGATAGACAGCTGGATAGATGAATGGATGGAAAAATGGATGGATGGATGGTTAGATGAATGGATGAAATAGATTGATCACTGGATATAAAGGATGGTCTGCTTAAGTATCTCAATTTATAACATTGTGTCTATCTCACATGTATACACACCAGTGTTTTGGGGAATGTTGTCTGTTTACTATTAATTCCTTGGCTTTTATCATCGTAGGGATGCTTTTCCTAGGCAGAAGCAATACCCAAGGCTCTCTCTGCCTAAGCAGATAAGAGCCATTCTCCAGTCCAAACCCACAAACAAAAGCGTTTTCTAGATGTTTTTCTTCCCATACTTCTAGGAAAAAAAAAATCTCGCTGACAAGAGAGGATGCCAAACTCAATCACTCATTACAATGACTGTCCTCCACTCAGGAAGAGGGGCTGCTGACTTTTGAAAACTTAGATTTTTTTTACAGTGTTGATAGGAAAGAGGGGAACTGATAGCCACTGATAACCAGGCTGTTAATTGCTCTGCTTATCAGAAGATGGTCTTTCATTGCCATGTGTATATGGGGAGCAGGTCGTTCAAAAGGCAAAGCGGTATGTGGGTGAGCAATGATCCTGTGGCTTGGCAGTGACAGGGTCCCAGGGGAGAGGCCAGGGTTCAGGGAGGAGTGAGGGAGGGCAGGGCCAGTGAAATACTCTCAGGATAATCTGTTCTTACCAACGGCACGTTTCTCCAATACACATACTCCACGTACTTGAACTTAATAACCTTGGAAAGCACAGTAGTAGCTTAAATCTGTTGGGCTGTAAGCAGATTCCAGTGTTCTTGATTCAGCTTGACTAGAGATAAATCCTGGTGGGTCTCAGAGCCCAGGATGTCCTCGCCTTTGTGCCCCCTCCTTCCACCGGTCACACTCTTCCCCTTCTATTTCTGTAGGTGTCATTCTGGAGCTCTCTTCATGGCCACAATATTCCCCCTTCTAATTGAATTCTCAAAGTAGAATCAGATCAATACAGAACCCTGAAGGTATCGTGATTGAGAAGGCTCTCAGCTGCACCTGCTACTGGAATTATACCTGTGATCAGAAGCTCCTGTTTTTATTTTGACAAAGAAATGGAATTCATAAAATAGAGTAACAGACTGCCCCATAATGGAGAGTATGGTGGTGAACTCTCAAGAACTATTGCAATTATTTCCTAGAAGGAAGGAGATATAGAAATATAAGAAACGAATGCAAAGAAGGGAAGGAGAGCAAAAAAGAACAGGAGGAAGGAAGAGTGAAAGGATGAAGAAGACAGAAGAATATAGTGTTCATTGAGTATCTGCTCAAATTAAGGATAAAGCCACATGTTTTCGTACATTTTCTCTAATATCCATAGCAACCTAGTATCCATAGACAAACAAATAAGTGACTTCCACTTAACAAAGGAACTGAAGCCCAAAAAAGTTAATATGGACGAGTCACACAGCAACTGGGATTGAAGCTGAATAAATCTAGCTCCAAGGCATTCTCCTGTAGGTTGCTCTTCTCATGTCTGCTAGGATTACATGGGTCAAGCACAACCCTGTCAGGTTTCAGTGATCAGAAGGACAGCACCTTGTCGTTAGACAGAAACTAGGGTCTCTATACTGGGCCAACTCCTTGTTCTCAAACTCTGGAGCTGGAATTGCCAGACCTTGGAACCAGCTGACTGGAGACTGTGTCCCCATTAAAGGAAATGTCCAGGATTTCATTTCATGTCATGTCCCCACCCCCCACCCCCACCTCTTCCTCCTTAGTGCTTTCTTTCTCTCTGATATCAGCTCTGCTACAGTTTGAGGCAAGGGTTGGGACTAGAAATGTAGTTCTTTGAATCTCAGTGTGGTTGCTTTTGGTACTTGTAGAGACTTCCATGTAGTCAATTTCATTATTGTATATAAAGTTACAATTAAGAGTTGGAAATAATATATGAAGATCAGATGGAGGATATGAGGCTACAAATCTCTGACATCTACCTCTACATAGCTAATCTGTGAAATGGGATTATCATGGTATGATGTGTCCAGAGCGGTCCTCATCATGTCATCCTTTCAGTCTATTAGTAAGATGTTCTGAAGGCATTACTAGAAAGCATTCAGTAGATATAAACTATATGTCCCTAGAAAGGAATTCACATGCCTGGTACATTGAACAATCATCACTGAGGTTGCTCAATAGGGCTGATAAGGACTCCAGGGAAATAAGCTAGCATAGGTGTAGGGGTAAGGGAACTGAAGTCAGTGTGCTTGACTCTATGTTCCAGCTTTGACTAAATTTCCTGGTTCTTCATTTTCTCAGTTTTAAAACAAATGAAGATGATAAAAAAGAGCTTTCTTATGGCCATTCTCTGCCTAATACTTCATGTCCCATAACAGCAGCTCTGAGCAAGTATCTAGCTCCCTTAGAGTTTTTTGATGGCCTCGTTTGATGGTCCCTGCTGTTCTTGGGATAAACCCTAAAGTCTTGAGGTGATCTGTGGGGCTCCTTCTTCTCTGTGCCCTAGCTATCTTTGAGCCTCAGTTTTTATTTGCTTCCCCCTTCTACCCTCAGATTTGTCATGCTGCCTCATGGGCAGGGCCTGTGCCTGAATCCCCACCTCATCTACCTCTTCCTCCTTAGTGCTTTCTTTCTGTCTGATATCAGGTCTGCTACACTTTTCTAAGGAAAGCAGTTATGACCCTTTTATGCATCTCAATTCTCCTTCTGTTATATGTCTTATTTACCACATAACTCTTGGAATTATTTTATTATGTTGCTGTTGATTTGTGAGTTACCTTTTTTTTTTTTTAAATAAAGAGCATAACAATAAACTCCATAAGGTTAGAGATCAAATTGTTTTTATGTTGTTCATTTTGTCTCTACTGATGACCTGTGATAGAGTCAGATACCTGTTGAATGAATGAATGAATGGACAGATTGGGGGAGGCATTGAAGGAGGTATGGACGAAAGCAGAGAAAGAGGAAGGGAGGCAGGAGGGAGGAAAAGACAGAGAGATGGAGGGAGGAATGATCACCAGATGGAGCTGACTTTTCTCTGAGAAGATATTTATAGTCAATTACAAATGAGTGGACCAGTCAGATGTGATCCTATTCCTTCATGAGGGATATATAAAGACGTGATATAACTCCTTTAAATTTCTTCAAATTCCCCGAGACTAAGTCCCCAAGGAAGCGCCCCTAGGGTGCTTGAAGCCCTGAAGGGGAGGTTCCATTCTTTCTGAGCTCTGGCAACTGGGCTGTGGACATTATTTATTACCAGAGAACTGCTAGCTTGTAAGATGCTCATCCCCTGCCACGTTTATTATATACTTTTTTGATCAAACTGTAAACCAACAAGAGAGTGCTTAGCAATCATTAACAGCTGTTCTTGGAAGAGGACTAGATCATATAATGGTACATTTTACAACGTTCACCCTGGCCACTGACTGTTCCACCTCTGTGGCCATGCATGTCCTCTGTAGCTGGACATATCACAAACAAGCCTCCTGGCTAAAATCAGAAAGGGAAGGAGCAAGAAGTGTGCGAGAAAGAGCCAAAAAACAATTTACTCCCTACAAAGTTGCTGAGCAGGTTGAGGCCACTGCATTTTGGTTTGCTGCTAAGTGAATATGTAACTACTTTATATATTTCAACAAAATTAAACTTAAACCTACAGAATTAGGTTTATTAATTTCTGTCAGGGCACAATGGGGGAATAAGAATGGCCATTCATTATGGACACACAATTACTGGAGACAAAAATGAAGCCCAGCACTATTAAGTATAATAAAAATGTTGAACACTGAGGCAATTTTCATTAAATATAATCTATTCTTTATATTACTACACTTAATCCTTGCTGTCTACTCCTCTGTTTTTCTCCAACCTATTTAATTTTATTACTTAACTTTTTATAAACGTTTCTTAATATAATTATGATTAAATATTTGGGAGGAGAGAAGAACCTTAGTCTCTTAAAAAAGAAGAAGAAAGGAAGAAGAAAGCTCTTTTCTTCTTCACTCCTATGATAGTGGAAAATGATGTTTTTTGAAAAAAATAAGTACTAAGTGGGATTTTATTGTTGGGGCAAGGCTGGAACATGAGAGAAGGGAAGGCAATAAATAAGAAAAAAGAAGCACTGATCAGCAATTGTAGTAGAGCTCGTAATATTACACATTTAAATAAAACTCCATTGCCTTACTAAAAGTGTCTGTGAATATTTGCATGGCCAAACCATGTAATTAAAAGATGGGCCTAGCTAATGTTATCGCTTGTGCTACATGGAAATGTTTGTGATTCAAGCATTTATTTTTTTAAGCCAGGATAGGTTCCCCTGCTAGAAAGCTTTCTCTTTTTTTTTTTTTGAGAATGAACCCTCCATTCTGCTCTCTAGAGGAAGAAAGTGGAGGGTTAAGTATTAAGACGTTGTGGTGTCTCAGGCAAACTCTTCAAACTTCTAAAAACCAGAAGGAAAGCTGGTCATGTGGCCATGAGCAGAAGGATAGTGGGACATTAAATGGGAAGCAGTACAAATTCAATTTTATTTGCCAAAAGGTAGTCACTGTGCTTTCAAGCTTCTTAGCGGACATATTATGTAGCATGGTCTTATGTATTTTTTGATACATAATAATCACACATATTTATTGGGTGCATGTGATATTTTGATTCATGCATACAATGCATTTTTAAAACACAGCTCAGTTAGGAAGTACCAATTATATAAGCATGGGATTTAGGGATATTGAAATGAAACAGTGGCTCACACTTATGCCAATTAATGGCTGCTTTAATGACTACATTCAGAACAGAGGGGTCTTGGTCTCATGGCCATTCACCTCAGGAGTCTAGTTCTGGGCACCACAAGTTTAGTTTTAAAAGTTGTCTCTTTTCTACATTTTCAAGCTGTGCAAGAAGAAAAATCAAGCTTTTACCATTAGTTTCTCTGTCACATAGCTTGAACCCTATACTCCTGATATGCTTATTCTGTTCTGCTACTAAGCTGGGTACTTGATATTTGCATTGTAATGAATGTTCAAATTTTATTCATAGCTGAGTCATGTAGTATATGGTATGATGACCCTTTTTAAAAAAATTATAGATCTGTTTCTTCGGAAGCCAACAATTTTTGTTGCCATTGTTGTTATTATAATTATGACTTTTTGCATAGTTCTTGACATATACTTTTTCTTCCCTCAATCCTGCCTACCATTTGTGTAAATCTCAAAACTAGGATATTTTGTCAATGCTATCTTCTTCAAAATGGCCCTCTTGAGCCTTCCTACCTGCTCCAATCTGGATTGAAGTCTCATAGCTGGGGTTTGGGGATCTCCTGTTACCACTATTCTGGGTGCCCTTCCCTCTCTTGTGCTGAGTCTGTTTTTTCCTGAGTCCCATGCTCTCTTCTTGATCCACCCCTTTCCCCACGATGTTTTGTAACACATATTTTCTAGTAACTTCCAGAGGAGGAGTGCATGGGAATTAAAACGCCGAGAACTTGCCCTGTTTGAGAAGTTCCCCCTCACAGCACTGTCTGAGTGATCTCCCCCGTTTTCTCCCTGGAACATCATCTTATTTTAGTCCTCTGCCTAATCTTCACTCGAACTGACAATATTGTTATTTATGTATTAGCTCACTTTGTTTCCGGGCTTCCCCACAAGAAAGTAAGGTCATGAGTGCAAGGACCTTGCCTTCTTTGCTCACTGCTGAGCCCCAGTGCTAAGAACAGTAACAGATCCACTAGATCATCCATGAATTTTTGCTGAATAAAGGAACTGATGAGCTTATTAGCTTTCTTGCACATATGAATCTATACAGAGAAGGAGGTATTGGAGTTTTGGCCCTCATTTGATGTAGCCCATCGTTAGGCAGAGGACATGTGGTTCTCCGTATGAATTCTCCATACGAACGAGAACATACATCAGCCTTTCAAAATAAAATCAATAGCAGCCTTCCCTGATGCCACCTACTCCTGGTCCCTCCAGCATGGGGCTTTCTTTTCAGCCAAAGATGCAAAACACCTAGACTTCAGGCCCTCCCTGGAGCTTTCTGTCCTGTAGGATTTGCTATTGCTCCCCAAAACAATGTGAAGAAATGCTTGATTCTCATCTTACATAGCTGGAAGAAAGTAAAAAATAGCACTTAAAATTGAATGTGTGGTGGCAAAACTTGAGCTGAGACAAATTCCAGAGAGGCGTGCTAAGAGATGTACTCCCGAAAGATTCAGTATTCTAGATTGGAACTCTGCAAACTGTTTCGAATATGTGAGTGCATGGTATGTGTGAGTATGTGTGTGTGTACACGTAAGCAGACATTGTATGTGTATGTATATATACATATATGTTTGTGTTTATAAACGACATATTGATTACAGTAATATAGCCATTACAAAACATGTGAAAAATAGAAATGAAAAATAGAAGAAATGAAAATAACTTTAAATGGAAACGTTGATATTTTCTTTGTACACTCTATTCAATCATTGTGTGTATACCCTTTTGGAAATCCTGATTTAGATTTGTATGTATCAAACATCAATGTGCTGGGGAAGCACCTGGAGGGCTTCTTAAAAATTTAGATTTTGGCTGGGTGTGGTGGCTGAAGCCTATAATCCCACCACTTTGGGAGGCCGAGGCAGGAGGATCACTTGAGGTAAGGAGTTTGAGACCACCCTGACCAACATGGTGAAACACCGTCTCTACTAAAACTACAAAAATTAGCCTGGTGTGGTAGCGGGCATCTGTAATCCCAGCTACTCAGGAGGCTGAGGCAGGAGAATTGCTTGAACCCAGGAGGCAGAGGTTGCAGTGAGCCCAGATGGCACCACTGTACTTTGGCCTGGGCAACAAGAACGAGACTCCGTCTCAAAAGAAAAAAAAAAAAATGTAGATTTCTGTGCTCCTTTCAAAGAGTGGCTCACTAGGACGTACGAATCTGCATTTTTGCTACCTTCAAATACTGACTTAGACACCCTGAGCATTGCTTATTTGGGAAGATCCAAGCAAGTCAACATATTGGGATTATGTTAGCTCAGCTTCTGGTGGAATTGCCTTCACAAATACATTTAAATAAATAGCAGCCTTTCGGATTTGATGAGAAAGATTATCAGTTAACAGCAACAACAAAGATCACAGATCTTTCATTTCTGTAAATTTCATTGAAGAACTATTGTCTGTGGTGGCTGTGGATGCTCCTTAAATTATACATTCTTCAAATTTAGTGTGAAGGGTTGTTTTTCAAAAAAAATGGTCCAATGGTACTAACAGCTAGCTATTTTCAATCCCGTATTTTTCATCGTACTCAGTGCTAATCACTTTTCATTAGCACTCACAAGAAAGACCATTACAGAATAGGTAATAGTATCTCCAATTCACAGATGTAGAAATTGAGGCCTAAAAGTCACTCCTGCCACTAAACAATGCAAAGTAAAACAGAAACAAACAAAAAACCTTGATTCCAGACTTGCAAGGTATGATGTGAAAACCTAGAGAAGTGCAGAACTCACCTAGGATCACAGAGATGGTGAGTGGTTGAGTTGGACATTAGCTGGGGCCTCCTGACTCAAGCTCCATGCTCTTGGTACAAGGCTGAGACTTCACTCCCTAACACCCCTCAATTGATGGTTGGCTCTGAGGTAACTGGGACAGGCAGAGACGTTTAATCAATTCCTCTGTCTTCCTTCAGTTACATCCCCTATCAGCTGCTCAGCTTTGTAACCTTCCTGTGATAAGTAGTGAGCAATGCAAAAGAGAATTCAAAATGATCACAATTCATCATGTCCATTACACCCCAGAATGAATAGGACCCTGAAGTTCTGCTCCAATGGTTCAATGATGCCACATTATCCTGGAAAAGACTCCCGTATATTTAACATCACTGATGAGCTGCCACTCAGCCCATACCACACACCCTCCTTGCTGGGCTGGGCCCCCTCTCTCTATCCATATGTTTGGCATCAGTTATGCAAAACAGGTGGAGGCCAAGTAGCATTCTCTCTTTCCACCGTGATGTTTTGGCATTGTCTACACACGGCCTCTGGAGGCATTTTGATGGATGCTCTCTTCTCCCTATCACAGTAATATTAACCTTGTTTAATAATCTATTAACACAGAGGATAAAGATCTTGTTAACATTCACATGCTTTCTTTGCCACTGAAATAACACTACCTTTTTGTACACTTTAAAGGCTTACTTTTTTTTTTTTATGACAGGGGTTGATAGATGTGGTGGAAAGGTACTGGCAGAGAAACAGGAGGTCACCTGGTTCAGATCCCAGTCTGCTGTTTACTGATGTGACCTTGGTGAGGTCACCCAGCCTCTCTGAGTCTCTGTTTTTTCATTTGTAAAATGGCGTGGCTGAATCTACATTGCATTGCTATTTTGAAGTTTCAAGAAAATATATATAAAGTGCCTAACTTGAGACACAGTAGTCATTAATATATATCAATTCTTTTCACAATCCTTACACCCCCACGAAATGGGTTTGCATGGAATTGAAATTAAGCCCATCAATGAGTATCCCCTTTACGATGCTTGATTTTGGCTCCTAAGCATCCTCCCCCAGAGACAGAAGCCACACTGTCTACCATGATAGCTGTGCCTCTGCATCAATTCAACCAACATTTGGTGAAGAAAAAGAAACCCAATGGACAAAGCTATGGTGGATCTTCAGAAATCATTATAATGACACGGAAGCAGCCGAGTGACTTGCAAATTCCATCTATGTATTTGTAGCCAGCTGACAAGGAATGGAAGAGAAGGGAGGAAAAAGGCCTTAGTCCGCTTCGCGGTGCACGTCCCGCCTACCTCTTAAGGACTACTCACTGGTGTGCTAGAGGCCCCAGCCAGCTGTTTTACAAGCTTCACCATGTGTAAGTATCACTGGGGATCCTGTGAAAATGTAGCCTGCAAACTGAGAATGCAGATTCATTCAGTAGGCCTGGAATGGGCCCAAGACTCTGCATTTCTAGCAAGCTTCCAGAGCCTGCTGCTGCAGGTCCCCAGACCACTCTTTGAGTGGCAGGCACTCTGCATTTTGCACACATCATTCAATTGGCACAGATGCTTTTACATTCTTTTCTGCTCCATCTACTAATTCCTCACCCCTTCTGCCTCGCAGTGAGTTACATTCTCCTGTATTTCCTTTTCTCTCTCTTGGCCCAGTGATTGTTTAAAGTCCCCTTGTTTTTCATGGTTATTACTGTCATTCTCCTTTTTAGACTCTGAGTAACAGCAAACAACGTCAAGTTTAATCTCTCAAGGAGGAGTTTGCATCTGGAGATGGAAAAATAATAAAAATAAACAAGTAGACAAGATCACAAATCCATGGAACAGAGTTCCAAGACAGGAAGTTAATATATTAAATAGTAGTTAAAAGAGCAGGGTTTTCTTTTCAGTAAATGTCACAGGTCTGGTGTTCAAATAGAAAGTTTAAAATTTCTGACATTGCTAGGAAATTTGGGGAGGTATTGCTAAGATGCTGCACAGATCTACCAAGATTCTCATTTTCATTGCTACTGAATGGAATACTTGAGAAAAAAAAAGTATCAACGTCCACCGCATCCCACTTCTCTCCATCAAATTCGAATGGTCTGACGTGGGATTCAGATGTAGATTTGTTTTTAAGCCACTGCAATGGAGAATAATCAGGATTCGGGGGCTGGGGTGCAGGTTGGTTGGGAGGGAAAAACTCTTGCTTATCTGGCAGAGAAACATAGAGATGTATTTCTATACGGATTCTAAACTAATATCTTCCTTTTGGAAAAAAAAGCATCTCCTATGTGACTTTTTTTCCTCAAATATATTCTTCAACAGAGAAATATTCATTTCCCTCCTGGATTAATTGCAGTCCTGTTGGTGACGGTTTTTGAATTAAATACAACTGCTGCTTGCTGTGGGTAAAGGCAATCTGTTGGGGAATGCGCACAGAGGTGCAGCTGCAATTCGTAGTGAAATTATTACCATTTCATATGTCACTCAGCCTGATGCATGATTAAGGGGAACGTGAGGTACCTCCTGTCTAGGCAATGGGCTGATACAAAAGCGGAAATCTGTTCTCCCAAACTGGCGTACTGCATTGTCATAACCAATGCCTGTCACCCCCAAAGCTGCCTTCCCCAACACACTCAGAATCCTGAAGCATTTAGCTTCAATTACAAATGTCACTTGTCATTTCTGGGATGCTGACTACATTAATAAAACTTTTTCTTTCCCTTTTTGTAGAATTTGATTAAAGTGTCTTCTGGATAAATAACATTTATCTGTTTTTCTTCATTCCCATGTTGTGTATACGAAACGGCACGAAAGGAGAAACACCTGAACTTTCAAGTCCCTGCAGTGGGCAGATGCAGCGTCTTATTAAGTACTCCAGAGGCTCTGCAACATCCTAAGGGATTTTTGCTTAACTTTTTACACAGAACCGTGCAACCAGCGGGCTCCTTCTGCACATGGAGACACAGTGAACCCTTGGGAGGGGAAGGAACGGGTCTGCAGAAAGAACACTCCTATGGAGGGAGCGGGGAAGGCTGGGCTCACGTGAGAAGAGAGCATGTGGCTGAGTGAGGCAGAGATCAAAGGTGACTGGCAGAGAGGTGTTTTCTTGCAGGGCTGGAGTGTCATGTGCTGACATAGCAAATCTGTGGTTCCAATCAAGGTGGTCCGAGGGCCAATGGCTTTTACCAATGGCAGCAGAGCTCATGGTAAGATAGGGGTCCTAGGTTTAGACAGAACTTGGATTGAGTCCCAGCTCTGCCCTGGAGCACCCTGGTTCATGAGTGATGATTGTGGTCCTCAGTCTTCCACAGGATGATGAGGATTGAATGAGGTAACACCCGGGTACAAAGAAATTAATAATGTTGTTGCCTATTAGTACTGCTCAGGGTGACCCTCACAACACATGGCAAACAGTGAGAATGGTCACCACAATGAGCACAGCTCTGAAGAAAAGTTTTGGATGCTCCCTGCTGGGCCAGCTCTTAACTCTTTAGTTGCTGGACTGCCTATCTGCCAGAAGCCATATCAGCAGAGGGGTGGGACACAGGGACCCCTTTCATCTGCACGGAAGTCTTTAAGTATTTTAGCAAGGGGAACAAGTGTGTTGGTCCTGACAGGCTGAATATCAGCCTTGGTACTGTGGATTGTTAACTGAGTGACCTACTTTGTAACAGCCCTCTCAGAATGAATAAGATACCTCTGGAGGGCTATAATCCCGGGGGTCTCATAGTGTAATCTTAGATCCAGCCAGGGGTTCCTGGTGAGACCCTCTGGGTGATTCACACATGCTAAGCACCTTCTGTGTACTAAGCACCACGTTACACACAAAGTGACAAAAGTAGGCAGAAAATGCCACAGCCCCCAGTGAGCTCAAGGTCAAGTAAAAGACAGGCAAGAAAACAGGGAATTGCAAGGTGGAACATCCAGTAAATCAAGAGCATGCAGATGACAGAGGTGTGGATTCTGCCAGCAGGGCTTAGAGACAGCTTCAAAGACAGTTGAGCTTTTTTAAAAAAATATTAAATTTTAATTACACTAATTACACCAATTAAATGTCACTAGTTAAAAAAAAAAAAGTATATGGATAAACCTAAAGACCCCCACCAGGACTACAATCCCCAACCCCATAGGTAACACAGTTATTAGTATGATGTGAATCTTTGAGTCTATTGTTTTAAAAAATCGTAATGGTATGTTGTGTGTGTGTGTGTGAATATTTATATAATCATATCATTATTGTATCTATCAGCATCGAACTTGCATTTTGTTTTTCACCAATATGCCCAGAGGCTCTCCAGGTGAGTATATAATGAATTGCCTGTCTTCTCATCTCCTGCAGAGTAGTTCATTGACAGTAGGTCCATAATTTGTATAGCTGTTCTATTGATGACATTTATATAATTTTGATTGTTTATACTATAAACAGCACTACAGTAAACATCTTGTTCCTGTCTTCTTGTAAATAAGTGTTCAATGCATGAGATATATGAGTATGCATTTGTTGAGTCATTAAATATACAATAACTTTCCTCCTTACCTCCACCCCAAGTAACTGTTTATACACATATCTTTTCACCAGTTGACTATAGTAATACCAGTGTTTCCATACCCTTGCCAACGCATATTATCATTTTCCCCATCTCACAGGTGAAAAAATTTAATGATTCTTTAATAGAATGCATGGGTCTTATATTTTAATTGGTCTTCTCCTGAGTGTATAATGTACTCCAGCCATTTATATTTCTTTGGGTTTAGATGTAGAAAAAGATTAAGACTCTACAAGGCAGACAGGTTGCCAGGTAAGAGAAAGCAATGAGGGCAAAAGTAACAAGTGCTTTCAGAGGTCTATAGGTTTGGGGAATGTGTTGTGGGTGAAATATTGGGTACAAAGGGAGAAGGATGTGAACGAGGGAGTGGTGAAACCAGCATTGTAGGGTTCTGAACCACACTAAAGGATCTGCCTCCCATCCTATTGCCAAAGAAGACACATCTGGCATTCTCAGGTTTTAGAGGTTCAAGATGAAGTTTGCACTTCAGAAACACGCCTTTAGCCACCTTGCAGAAGACTGAATACAAAGCGGTAGCAGAGGGGACAGAGAGACCCAGGACTTATTCCTAAGGTGGAAGTGACAAGGCTTGATAGACTTTTCAAGTATACAGTTTGAAAATGATGGTGTACTGGACACGCCTTATGCAACTCCTCAGAACTCATTTTCTTTAGTCTTACAGCTGGATGCAGACTAGAATGATAGATAGGTGCAAATAGAAAGGTGCTACTCAAAGTCTGGTTCATGAACCAGCAATATCAGCATCACTTGGGAACTTTTTAAAATGCAAATTTATTGCTCTACCCCACATCTACTGAATTGGAATTTCTGGTGGTGGGTCACTTCCAGGTGACTACTTTGCATACTTAAATTTAGAATCATAGAGGTCCAAGAATCTTATCCAAGATTCCACATGAGAGGAGTCTGAATCCCTGAGTCACAACCTGGAGGACAGCCACTCAGGAGAGCCAGCTAAACTGGATCTCTTGCATAAAATTCAGACAAAAACAAAATGTTTGTCTGGTTAAGCCACTGAGATATCTTCTATTTGTTAAAGCGGTTAGACGGGTCTACAATGACCAATACACAGTTCATTTAAATGAAGGACCAGATTTCTGCTCTTCTAGCAGACATTTTTAAATCCCCACTCTGAGAGGAGAATATGTTTATAATCAATGGCCAGATTTGCATCTTACATGCAGCCACTAGGAAGTAAAACTAGGACTTACATCTTCAGTCTCTGTGGAGTGAGGAGAGGACCAGGAGACCAATTCCGCTGGCTCATTAAAGGTCTTGAGTGCTGATGACATACTTTTAAAGATGATTCTTTTTCCTAGCTTGGGTCTGACACTCTAGATGCAGAAGTGGCCCAAGTGATTTCTCCATTGGGAGAAAGACCTGAAGAATAAAAACAGGGAAAAAATATTTCTTCTCAAATTCCTGCTTCTCATCCACCACCTTTATCACCTTTAACCTCAGTTCTCCCTTGAAGAACAAATACCTGCATCACAACTCGCCTTCCACCGAGTATCCTGTATTCCTTTTTCCAGAAAGAGAAAAGAAAAGTAACAGCAAACACTTTGTGTGCTTGCATCGCGCTGTTCCTAGTGTCTCTGTAGGTCACTAGGTTGAGAAAGATTCTGAAGCTCCCTTGTAACACAGTAGGTGATATGGTTAGGCTTTGTGTTCCCACCCACATCACATCTTGAATTGTAATCCCTTGGTATTGAGGGAGAGACCTGGTGGGAGGTGACTGGATCATGGGGGGCAGTTTCTCTCATGTTGTTCTCGTGATAGTGAGGGAATTCTCATGACATCTCATGGTTTTATAGATGGTAGTTTTTCCTGTGCTCGCATATGCTCTCTCACCTGCCACCATGTAAGATGTGCCTGCTTCCCCTTTTGCCATGATTGTGTTTTCTAAGACCTCCCCAGCCATGCGGAATTATGAGTCAATCAAACCTCTTTTCTTTATAAATTACCCAGTTGCAGGCAGTTCCTCATAGCGGTGTAAAAATGGACCAATACAGTGGGAGAAGATGCCAATGAATTGTTTCTCATCGCAACATACTCCAACCCTGTGCTGGTGAATGCCTTGTTATTTCTGCGAACCTTCTTCTCTGACTCCGCACACTTTCTGCTCTGCCTACATAGTGAAAATTCACTCGGGGGCCTTGAGATTTCCTCTGTGGCTCCTTCAGTGTTGAATCCAGGAGCCTGTCTCTTATATGAATTTCCCACTGGCCTCTCAGAAGGTGGGTGACTTGGGAAGAAGAGACACCTTATGCCTTCTATGCACCTCAAGCAGCAGTTCTGCGTTGAAGAGCATCTTTGGATATTGGTGCTGGAATAGGCATGTGTGGTGAGGCCACTCAACCCAATGCCTGTATCCCAGAAGCCAGTCAACCACAGCTGGTTTCCCAAATGTGGCCTACCACCTGTTTTTGTACAGCTCAGAAGAATGCTTTCTACATCTAAAAAATAGGAGAACAATTAAAATAATATCTAGTGATACATGAGAAGCATTTAGTTAAACACATAATAAAAAATTATATAAAATTCAAATTTCAGCATCTGTAAATGCATTTTACTCATGCACAGCCATGCTCCCTTGTTTATATGTCTGTGGCAGCTTTTCTGTTCCAATGGCAGGGTTGGCCAGTTGAGATGAAGACTGGGTTGACCTGCAAAGTCTAAAATGTTTTGTATCAGACTTTTTGCAGAAAACTTGTGTCGATCTCTGCTCTATCAAGTTGGGAAACTGGGGGCTTATGGGAACCCTTTCCATACTGTCAAATAGATTTCCTGGATTGACACATCCTTGGTGTAGCTACTTATTAAATTATTGGGCAGGTTAGGGTAATTTTGAGGGCTTTCAAATTTGAAAACTGGGTTTTTGGTGGGGTGGTGAGTTGGTTAGCTGTCTAACCTAAAGCTCCTGAAAACCACACAGGTGTGAAAGTACATGTTCTGTTGGTGGTGGATTTCACCTTGAGGAGAAGAGCAGAGGGAAGCTTTAATGGAGAGGTCTCTGCTTTTGCAGGTGCCATGTTTTTTAATAAGGGTGTGGGCTGATGAGGCCCAATTCCATTTCAGAGGCATAATGGGAAGGGTGTGGAATCCATCAGACATCAAACAAACGGCTTTGGGTGACAGCATCTTACAAATGGCACATACATAATTGCGGGGTTCACCATTCTGGATGGGAGCTCGGAAAATCAAGATGCAGTTCCGAATGGCATTTCCAACCATCCCTGGAAATTGGGGGAAATCAGTTTTATTTATTAATTCCATCTTGCTGGCAAACAATTTGGTGTGAACAGTTATGTTTTTCAGCATGTTTCCACCTTGCAACTCGCAGAGTTAATTTAATGAAATGAGTAGTCTTGTGATGACCTGAAGGGGGAAAACACATTAATCTGGAAACTATCAAAGCCGTCTGACATGTATTATTGTAGGACTCAGAAAAAATAAACAGTTTATGTAGAAGATTAAGTGGCAGTGTGGATTTGCTTTTGACATATCTTGTCTCCAAATCTAAGTTGGGAATTTATTATCACGCCATCATGTCACAGCTATCTCATTTATATGATAACACATCTGTAATGTTTTACAAGTGCAGCAGTACTTGTTCAAAATGGGGCTTTTTTAAGTCCTAAATTATAGTACCTGGAGAGGCATGCATAATTATAGTGCGTGTTAGCAAATGAGAGGGTGCATTTTCCACCCGCACTCAGCATTAATCGTCAGCACAGTGGGTGCAATAAAATCATAATTGCTTCTTCCAAACTTCTCATCTGAGCTGCACAGGTTGAAGGCGGTGGTTTGGTGGGGAGATGCCAACACCGTGGTGGTTGGAGGCTTCACTCTCACCTTTCCAGAGAGTCCCTGGATTGTGTGGCTGGAATTAGCTGTGAGTTCAGACAGACAGCCACACCCCACTGGAGCTACACATTCAGGTTCCCAAATCTTAAGAATATTCTCAAATCAGCACAGGAGAAAAAAGTACAGAATGGTGATTATGGGCCCTGTTTTCTGGATGCAGGTTTGGATTCCAGCTCTGCTCTTCAATTTTAGATAAATTATCTCCTTATCTGAATAGCTGTTTTCTCATCTGCAAATGAAAGATGGTAGCTCCTAGCTGAAAGTGTTCTTAAAGCAATTAACAATGCTTATAAAGCACAAAATATACCTGCAATAAGTGGTAGATGTAATTACAACTCTCCTTTTGAACATCATTGTCTAACCTGTGCTGTCCAATAGGGCCATCACTGGCCACATGCGGCTAGAGAGCACTTGAAATGTGGACAGTCTCAATTGAAAAGAGTTGTAAATACAAAACACCTACTGAGTTTTGCGGGTTTGATGTCGGAAAAGAATGTAAAATAACTCAATAATTTTTTCTATTGGTTACATTTTGAAACAGTAATATTTTGGCAATATTGGCTTAATTATATTAAAATAAACATTACCTATTTCTACTTTAATTTTTTTATTCGTGGCCACTAAAACATTTAAAATGATGTAAAAACCTCACGTTTTATTTTTATTAGATAGTGCTGGTCTAAACAAATGAACACTGGCCAAAACATTATGTGAGTATATGATTAGAGTTGCAACTCATGTTTCTTCATATTATTATTAATATCATAATTGATTTACTCTTACCTTACTCTGAAAAAAATATATTGCAGATACATTTGTAGAGAAAATAGAGAAGAGCTAATGATTGCTGTGAGCCACCTAATTCAACTGCTAGCTCCCTGGCAGCTAAGGCAAAGAAAGAAAATATATGTGGATCATATGGATGTCTTTTTAGAAGGCATAGGATTCATTTGGAAAGCACAGATTTCTCCTGGCACTGAATTCTCAACAGGCTATTTCCTGGAGCAATCCTGAAATTGCACATACACCTGCACCTTTCCATCCTTTCCAAACAAGCCTTTTATGAAGTCAGAATGCTGTGAGTCATGCAAAGTCAGTGATGATAAATACACACCCCTTCATTTATGTAAAGTATCTTATTTGATCCTCAAAGCAGCCCTGCAGGATGGGCCGTGCAAGGACTATTGTTTCTTTCTTATGTATGACAAACCCGAAGATCAGGGGGGATGTCAGGGACTTGCTGAAGTTTTTGTAGCCAGTAAGTAGCAAGGCCAAGACTCAAACCCTCATTGCCCAAAGTGGAAACTCCCTATGCTTTTGGCAATCTTGTACACGTTAGCGTGAAAGATACTCATGAGAGAAGGCAGAGAGCATCAGGCCCCTTGCCAATAAAGGGGACACAAAGGCAACTGGGAGGCTGATAGCTCCAGAGATGAAACTCTGTTTAATCAAATAGAAGGAATAGATACTTCTACACACATTCCACAATTGACACGCCTAACTCAAAATATTTCCTATCTGGGTCTCCAGGGATGACTGGTCTTCAGGCATATTAGCTTGCTTACCTCTAAGAGTAGTTCTCCTAGAAACCTAATGCACATGTCAGTCACCTGGGACCTTGTCACAATGCAGGTTTTCAGTGAGAGGCATGCGGAGGGCCTGGGTGCTATCATTTCTCCCAGCTCCCAAGTAATGCCTAGCCTGTTGGTCTGAGGTTTGACTAGTGAGGTCTACTACATTTGTTCTCTGTTTTTCTCCCAAACTGCCTCAACCATAGACTTTTATACAAACAGGAAGGTACTGATTCTCAAACTTGGCTATACACGGAAACCTCCCTAGGGGCTTTTCACCAACACTGATGCCTGAGACCTACCCTAGACCAATTAAATCACAGTGTCTGGAAGTGGGGCTCTGAGGTTGGTAAATTTTCACCTCTCCCCGGGTATTCTAATATGCATCTGTGCTAGAAGCTTAACGTTTGAGACTGACGGGATCAGACAGCTTATTTTCCTCTGCGTAGGAATTACCTGAGACTATCCGAAATGACACAACCTGGTCATTCATTCTTAAATTAAACTATTGAGGGTCAGTGGTGTGAAAGGCACTAGATGCAGCATGGAAGGTCCAGGCATTCTTCTCAGTGTGTTTATTCTACTGGGTTAAATTGCTGCTGCAGGTATTTCTGAGAAGAGCAACAGGACCATTTTAGATAGTAAGTGCCGTGAGGTAAATATAATGGAAATGGGACAGAGTCACTGGTGGAGGTTGATGGTGGGGATTTAGATGGGGTAACCAACTTTCAGGGACAGTTGAGAGAGAAGGGAATGATCCCACTGAAAAAAGGGGGGAAGGAGATTTTGGTAGAAGGAACCCCCAAGCTCACAGGTGGAGCCAGCTACAAGGAGACCAAAATTGGGAACTCAGCTGTTTTCAACCCAGGGCAGCAGCTTTTAGAAACACTGGTAGAGAATTGTAAAAATCTAGATTCCCATGTCCCACCATCATTTTAGTTCACCAGAATTCACAGAGTAGGGGCTGGGTATCGTCATGTAGATGTTAAAATCAACTTGGGTGATTCTGATTTAGCCTCTAGACTAAGGAACCCCAACGTAGACACTAAAAAGCACAAACTTGAGCCAGAAATCAAAGGTGTGTTGACAGCCCTTCCCTTCAGTAAGCAAATAGCTCACCCATCTTCTTTGAACTACAGACAGAGTAGTGTAAACAGCCTCTAGAATTCCCACATCACTTCCTTTCTTTTCCTTTTCAATAAACAGCTGGTGAATATGACATTAATTTAACTGTAATGACTGCTTTTAATTTTCATTTTAAATCTATAGTTACTATATATTGGGTTGCTGGCTGGTGCCAACTGCCCTGGCCACATGTCTGGTTTTCATTTAGTCTGAGTTCCTTTAGGGTAGTCGTCTTCAGAGGCCTGGTTTAATGCATAACCCTAATTGCAATGTGGAATTAAGCTGGTGCTGACTGTAGCATTTTCAGTTTCAAAATCAAGAAAAGTATCTCCTACGAGGGGGAAAGAAAGGTCTCTCAGGGTTCCACTCCCTCACCAGGGCCTTATCTTTGTACATTTTTTACATTCAACTTTTTTTTAATTGAGTGCATGATATTGCTATAAAATAGCCATTTAGATAATGTGGTCAGCCTGCTGGCTTATGGATGTGTCTTCTCGGTTTCAAAACGTCCCCTTCTCCTCCTCCTACTCTGACATGGGCCTGGTTTCCCATTAAAAATGCTGGCAGCTTGAAAGTGAGGACGGAAATGCAGGCTGAGCTCCTTCTCCCAAGTTATGCTTGGTACTGAGTCTTTCCTGGAGCCCCCACAGTCTTGGAGGGAAGTGAAGTTGTCAGCTGATAATCATTTCCAACAATTGTTGGCCAGAGAGCCACTAAGTAAAGGATTAAATCTCATATTTTCACATTAAATATATAAGAAAAAAAGAAGGATTTTCTCCAAGATGGTAAATACCTTTCAGTGAACCAACATAGGGACATGAGGTTGAAAATTTGCCCATGTTCTATTCTAGTTCATGGAAAAATATGGATAAAAGGAGGTCCCCGATGGAGGTTGAGCAGTGGATAGAAAGGCAGCTAAGCTGGACATGGTTATGTGGGGTGGGGAGGGGAAAGACAAACCAGAGGCCGTCTCCACGCCCAGCCCTCTGCTGGATGCCTAATCCTCACTGCATAAATATTTGCTGAATGAAAGTCAGTTGTTAACATAGATATGTTGATTTTCTTTCCAAATAGTTTCTGTTGGCTCCCTCTTTGATTTGTTTTTTCACGCACAGATTCAACGTGCTATTGAGTAGTTGCTGTCCTGGGTTTTGGGGGCCATGGGCCCTGCAGACAGTACATGAACCAGGCAGCCCTGTCCACACCCTTCGTGGGCCTCCCAGTGTAGCTATAAAGAAGGAAGAGGCTGGGCACGGTGGCTCACACCTGCAATTCCAGCACTTTGGAAAGCCGAAGACGGTGGATCACGAGGTCAGAAATTCGAGACCAGCCTGGCCAGCATGGTGAAACCCTGTCTGTACTAAAAATACAAAAAATTAGCCAGGTGTCGTGGTGCATACCTGTAACCCCAGCTACTCGGGAGGCTGAAGCAGGAGAATTGCTTGAACCCAGGAGGCGGAGGTTACAGTGAGTCAAGACTGCGCCACTACACTCCAGCCTGGGTGACAAAGTGAGACTCAAAATAAATAAATAAATAAATAAAAAGGAGGAGGAAAGCATTCAATGAGCAGTACATGTCATGAGTGGTTTTGTAAGGACTGAGTGATGCTGTGGGCACCAGCATGTGTCTGATCCAGACTGAAGGGGACAGAAAAGCTGACATTTACTAAGAAGTCTTTGAATCTGAGACCCCTAGGGTGGGTGAGACTTGATCTTTGATCAGGGACCCTTTGTTTCTCACCGGAGCTACACAAGCAGCCACCCAACTGTTCATTTTGCCAGTCAAGGGTGATTCTCCCTACTCTGTGGCCATCATTGCTTTACATTAAGTCCACCCCTGGTTGCTCCACCTGACAGACTTCTTTGTCAGGCTGTGCTGTGCCCCTGGGATATTAGGGATGCACACTGGCCATCAGGGTCATGTATTACAACTCCATCGCTCCCAGGCACCCTATGGTTCCTATTTTCCCAGGACTTTCTGCTCTTTCCAAGTTCCCCCAGTGCCTCCCTGAATGCCCTTGCATGAAGACTTCTCCTCCTAGTCTTCCCAGCTCCTCCCAGGCCTCCCTGTTCCTCTCTCTCCAATAGTTTCCAATATTATGACTCCATCCTATTGCACCATCCTCTTTTCTTCAATTCCTTCTTGCCATTCTTCCCCAATACTCTCCCCAGGACACCCATCCCTTCTAGTTCTCTTAGCTGCTCCCATTTGCCTTAGCCCCCCATGACTTCTCAGAGACTGTCAATGTTACATAATTGCTCCTTGAAAATAAAAGTGTTATGTTCACATAAAAATGAGTAAACTATAAATCTAAGTATGAATTAAGGTTATTTTTGTTTTTGTTGTATTACATTGATGAATGCCAGAAACCAACTTGAGCCTTTTAGGCAAAACAAAGTAAATTTATTTGAGGGATCAGGGTTACCTCCTGATACCCGAAGAAGGCTTAAGTTTGGACTGTATATTTTAGGCAATGGCAAAATCACCCAAGATTTACAAGCAGAATGGTGTGATCAGATGCTGGCTTAGAAAGACCATCTGGCTCCATTGTGAGGCTGGGTTACGAGGCACCAGATAACAGGAAGGAGGGAGTCAGGAGCCTCTTGTCCAAGTGACACAGTGATGGGGACTTGAGCTATGGAATTTACATTGGCACCAGGGGCAGGTGGATGCAAGAGAGACTGAAGAAGTCTTGGATGAGAGATGAAAAGGGGGTAAGAGGTTAGTCAGGAGGACACCATGGATTCTGGCTTGGACCACAAGGTGGAGGATGGATCATGGATGGAAATAGCAGGTTTTTAGAGAAAACTGATGAGTATTATATTGTTTGACACACAATGAGCTTGCAAGGCCTAGGAACTAGAGAGGAAAGAATACTTCAAGTCACTGGCATCTTATAATAAGGATGTCACTTGTCAGGGAGGATTGTCCTTATGAAGTCAAACTCAAAACTCCTTTGTTAACCTCGTGTGTCCAGCCACGTGGTACCTGCCACGAAGAACACCAAAGACAAAGGGGCCTAGCCCCTGCCAAAACCATCAGAAGTGGTTGACCAACACAGATTTGACTTGGCATCCTGCTTGGGACATGAGTTGGAGGTTGATGTAAGATCATCATATGGGGAACTCCCTTCTGGTGCAATTGAGATCACTGAAGATGACCTTGAGTCTATCACAGTTTCTTTTCATGTAGACCCATGGAAGAAATGTCTCTCTGACCTCAATATCTGGAAATTCTGTGCTTTTCCTAGTTTGATATATCTTATGAGCAATGCAAACTTAGTAACTGAAGATGTATGCTTGACTTGAAAGCTAGCTACCTCTGAGTCACATTTGCACTCCACTTCTAGAATTTGCACACGATGATAGAATTCACAGTTTCTATGCTAATATTACCCTGATCTTATTTCTCTACTCTTATTTTCTCATTCGAACCAATTCTTTCTTTTTATTTTTTGTGTGTTTATTTTTCAAAACTATCTCAAGTCCATCAGGCAATAAAAGAAACAACGGAGGGAGGAAGGAAGTTTCTGTTAAGAAGAACTTCTAGTTTAGTCTACAAGCAAATTTAGTGTAAGTGAAATAATTTGAAAAAATACAAAGCAACTTAAAATGGGACAGTGTAATCAGAGTTGAAAGAAAGGAGAAATTGTGGGGGGAATGCTGAGCTTTTTTACAACTAGGGTTTTAATTGTGGGATGACTCTAAATAGTTGAGTTTTTTTTAAAAAAAGAAAGCAGAGCAGGAGCAAGTCGTTCGAGTTTCTCCAAATCCTGGACATCTGGCACCGAGCCAATGCCTATATTAGCTAAAAAGGCTTGGCCCCTGTTCAGTCTGATCAAAAATGAATTAAGTGGATGCTTATAAACGGGGTTTAAAAGAGGACACACACACCACGCACACAGACACACACACATCCCATGAGTAAAAATAATAATTATAGGCTTTTAATAGATGCTAATTTAGTGATAACAACTTTACATAGTTAGAGTTGTTTATGCCAAGATCTAACAGTAGCTGACTTGGGTTTTTACCCATTAACCACGAAGCCAAGTGGCGTGTTCACTTGCTATCTCATGGCGCTCCACTCCTCCACGTCCACCACACCCATCTAACAACTCCAACCAGTTGCTTTGCTGTTGGCTTGATCCAGGCTTGGCTCAGGTGAACCCCCATTGCTGGGACCTGACCTGCATTGCTAAGCGTCACCTCCCAGTCTTTCACTATTCACCAGGTTGTGTTTTTTACTTGTCTGCGAAGGGAACATTAAACACCTATGATGAACATTCAGGTAGTTGGGGTCCAGATGTTCCTTTTCTCATTTCCTTCCCTCTGCTAAAACCTTAGCCCATTTTGTTTCCAGATAGGTGAAAAAAAATTATCTCTGAAAAGGACCTATTAGAAATAGTTACGACAAAGGAGGAAGTAAAATTCCAGTCAATGATCCTACTAGAAACTTGAGCAAGGGAAACAGCCAGCCCCTTGCTTCACCTAAGCTAGAATTGTCCACAACCTATGATTGTGCAGATACAGAGACACACTATTTGAAGGCTTGGGTTTTAGTTCAATGGATCTGTGTCCCAAATCCAGCTTCCTTATTTTCTAATTATGTGACATAAGGCAAGCTCACTTCAAATTTCTGAGTTCAGTATCCTCATTTGTAAAAGAATGAGAATGTTTTTAATAACTGCACTGTCATATTATTATGAAGATTTGATGTCATGGTGAATACAATTAAAATTCTATGACAGTGCCTGTTACATAGGAGCTCCTCAATTAATCACAGCAAATATTTCTCTATGATGCACCAGATACTCTGCTCAGCAACTTCCGTGGGATGTTTGTTTTATTATTACTTTTATTAGAATCTCCCCCGAGTGAGCTCTGAGAGGAATATCCGAAGGCAACAGTAACTGCTCAATAAATATATGTTAAATGAATGACCAGTTTTATTTAATGCTCAAAAGAACTCCAATAAATTTAGTACTATAAGTATCCTCATTTGTCTGATGGGGAAACTGACGCACAGATAGTCAAATAACTTGTGCAATACTGTGCATGGCTGGACAACGTCAGCATAAGGATTTAAATGAAGGCTTCCTGGAGCCTCCAGCCTTACCCACTGCAATCTACCAGCTCTGTAAATATTTTTATGGCAGAAGAAGCAATCCCGATGGCCTTCTCCAGTCTTCCTTCCTACTCTGCCAAATGTTGGCGTTCACACTATCCCTGGGGGAAGCCCTTCTCCAGGCCTAGCCATCAATAAGACAGTGCCTGGATTTAGAGCCTGTGGGTGTATCCTGGGGACATAAAACAGCACACGCTACATGAAGTCCTAGGAATGATTCGTTTGACACCAAAGCCATGCAGAGGAGGAAGCTGTGAGCCTCTTGGCGGGCCCCGGCTTGCTCCTGCGAGTTGTTTGTGAGACAGTGTCTGGCCTCCATCCATGACATGTTCACTGGAGGCTCTACGCCAAGACTGGAAAGGGGGGGAAAAAAAGCCTCTTCCTGACACTGTGGTCTTGCACCCTTTGGGCTTTGCAAGAGGCTGAGTAGAATGAAGTGCTGAAAAATGCAGGCCGGAGATGGTGAGGGCAGAGGCAGGAAAGAAAGAAAATAAAACAGAGATGGTTTGGGGCTTGCGATCCTCCTGCTGCTACTTTCCCTCTATGCTCAGGTCCCTGGCAATCTTTGCTGTTGTTGTTCTCTTTTTCTTTTTCTCTTTCTTGTCTTCTCTCTCCAGCTTTATTTCATTCTTTCTTGCCTATTTTTTACTTTTCATCTTTCTTTTTCCCTTTCTTGCCTTCATTTTCTTTCTCTTTAAAATTTTTTTTTCTCTTTTGCTATCTCTCCCCTTCTTTGCTTGTCTCTTTTTGTCTCTGTGTCTCTTTCTCTGTCTCTTTTTCGCCATGTTTCCTCCCGCTTTTAAAATTTTTTTTTCCCCTTGAAAAATTCAGAACTTTTCTCAAAGTCCTTGCAGTCTAGGGGGACAATTAGAAAAAGAAGAAGACATCTACCGAGAGACTGAGGACACCTGTAACAGTGCAGGTTCCAGCAAGAAGCAGCTGTTTGATGATTCTGCCCTGCACAATTGGCTGGAGTCCTCACCTGAGCTTTGCTGTTTATTCTTTGTAAGAGATTGCACATTTAACATGCTTAGACTTACACTTTCCTTTATGTCTTTTCGTGATCCCTTTTCCTTTTGGTACCTGCATTCTAGGTTCATGAAAACCAAGTGAGACCAATTCCTTCACCATCATTCTCTTCCCAAACATAGCAGACATTAGGTGTAACTCATTCAGTTTTATGTCCTGGCCAATCAGTTCTACTCTGAGAGGGAGGCACAAGAATATGGGAGGAAAGTATCCCTGAATACACCATCCATTCACTCACATATTCCCTCCACAAATACGGATTGAGCTCATACTCTCTTCCAGGCATTATTCTAGAAATAGGAGATACAGCAGTGAACAAGGCACAGAAACCCTTGCTCTCAGAGCTTCCGCTGCTCTTAGAAAAGAAGCTAATCTGCATGTGATGGCGAGTAGACATATTGGACAGCTGAAAAAGAAGCCTCTTATCTCACTGAGGTTCAAATAGTGAAGGACAATGAGGCTTTTGGTCTGGTGTGCTGGAGAAATGCACTTTGCTATAATTCACGGTGGTTGCCTCTATGTTTGCAAAAAGAACATTGTCTCGGTTCTCCCCAACTGCAGCCAAACTCTGTTTTCTGTCTTTTAGCAGGGTCCTGTGTTCTCTTAGTAGTATTAGGAAATGATGCTCCCTAATCAGACAACTGACATTGACTAAGGTCAGCTGAGTTCTTAGCTCCAGGTGACATGCCTGGAATGCACGTTCCCTTTTTTTTGGGGGGGGGGGGACAGAGTCTCACTCTGTCACCCAGGCTGGAGTGCAGTGGCACCATCTCAGCTCGCAGTAACCTCTACCTCCCAGGTTCAAGTGATTCTCCTGCCTCAACCTCCCGAGTAGCTGGGATTACAGGTGTCCACGACCATGCCTAGCTAATTTTTGTATTTTTAATAGACACAGAGGTTTCACCATGTTGGCCAGGCTAGTCTTGAACACCTGACCTCAGGTGATCCACCGGCCTTGGCCTCCCAAAGTGCTGGGATTACCGGCATGAGCCACCGTGCCCAGCCTCTTCCCAGCTCTTATAGTCACCATATGAAAGTGACACTTTAGTTCATTTTACAGATGAAGAAACTGATGACGCTCACAGTTGGAGCCCTTCTCACTGCATTCTCACATTCAGAAGCTTCTAGGGAATGCCCAGTCTTGCTTCATTTTTCTTAAAAAAAAAACCTTGGCTGTCCTGTGACATTCCAGAAATAGCAAGACCTCATATTTTTAAAAGCCAATACATTTTAAAACTTGAATTTATGTTGGAAATATTTGAGGTTCTTGAAAATATATGAAAACCTGGTGCCCTGTTTCCCAGACCTGGAATAGGACCCTGAGTCTGATACAGAGGTCTCACTTTGAGACAAGCTGGTATGCAGCCTCATTTGCTCCCCAACTTCACAAGGTACAATTGACAAATAAAGATTGTATATAGGTGGGCTGGGCACAGTGGCTCACTCCTGTAAGCCCAGCACTTTGGGAGGCCAAGGCGGGCAGACTGTGTGAGCCCAGGAGTTCTAGACCAGCGTGGGCAAGACGGCAAAACCCTGCCTATAAAAAAAAATTTTAAAATTAGCCTTCAGTGGTGGCACATGCCTGTACTCTCAGCTACTCAGGAGGCTGAGGTGGGAGGATCACTTCAGCCTGGGAAGCTGAGGCTTCAGTGAGTCACGACTGTGCCACTACACTCCAGCCTGGCTGACAAAGTGAAAACCTGTCTCAAAAAAAGTATATAGTTAAGGAGTACAATGTGATGTTTTGATATACCTATATATTAGAAAATGATTATCACAATCAGGGTGAAGCTAATTAACCTATCTATCACCTCACACAGTTACCTCTTTTGGTGTGGTGATGACATTTAACATCTATTCCCTTAGCAAATTTCAACTCTACAGTACAATATTATTGACAGTTGTAGGAGGACAGGTCCCTGCATGGCCTTGACTGCCCCAGCTCTCCCTCCTCCTGCTTGCAGTTCACAAAACAACTGTAGAATGTATCGAGAAAATGCAACCTCCTGAGATGCTAAGGAAGTGTCCAGAACAATCCGGTCTTTCTACCTTCCTTTGAGAACAGGGGATTCTGCAATGCTTGAACACAGCAAGCCAAGTGGTACACAGGGTGTAGAACCTGGAGTGAAATGCTTTCAGGGTCCCTCAGCTGCAGCGGGCCCAAGCAGACTAGAGTCCGTCTATCCTGGGCTGCTTTCTTGAACCTTGAGGGAGTGGCTCACCATTGAGCCTAGGCTCCCATTTATCTTTCCTGCCTATGTGCAATACCTTTGCTTTTCCTGACTTCTTGTGAAAGTGTTCTGTCTCACCAGACCAGACCTAAGAACTTTTGCAGCCATAGTTACCATGCTGTGCATTAGATCTTCAGGACATATTAATCCTGCCTTGCAAAAACTTTGTTTTCTCATTTTACCCATCCTCAGATCCTGGCAACCACCATTCTATTCTCTGCTTCTATGAGCTCAATTTTCAAAGATTTCACATATAAGTGAGATCATGCAGTATTTATTGTTCTGTGCCTGGCCTATTTCATTTAGCATAATAGCCAGTGAATTGATCCACATTGTTGCAAATGGCAGGTTTTTCTTCTTTTTAATTCCATTGTAGATATATACAAAACATTTTCTTTATCCATTTATCCATTGATAAATGACACTTAGACTGACTTCATATCTTGCCCATTGTGAAGAGGACAGCCTCCACAACAAAGAATTATCTGGCCCTGAATCTCAACAGTGCTGAGGTTGAGAAACTCTTGTTTGTATCAAGGGGAAATCTCTCCAATTTTGGTGTTAGAGAAATATCTCTGGCAGTGCTGTGATAGATTGAGAGAGAGTGAGACTGAAGGCTGAGAGGCAAGTGGTAGAAGCCAACTGTGAATATCTGGCAGATCTTTCCTTGATTGAATTAACACAGTTCTGATATTTAAGGCCTTCATGCAAAGGTGCTGTTTGGATATCGGGGTCTTTTTCATGGAGAAAAAACAGCATTTAGGATAATGTTGGTCTGTTTTAGTATCTAGAGCCAAGTTACACATCTATCTTTTTGTCAGTTGTTTATTGAATACCTGCACTGTGTTGGGACCCGAAGACACCATGAGAAACAGCTATGGCCTACCTTCATTGAGCTTACAGTCTAGCCTGGTAGGTCAGGGTGATTTTTCCAGTATAGGATCTGTCAGAGCAAATGCATTTGGAGGTACAAGTTATCCAATGAGAAGTGCTGAAATAGCCTGAATTAAAGCTTGAATCTGGGCTGCCAAAAAGAGCCTTTGGCTCAGCACCACATTATTCTAATACTTGGGGTAAATAACGCACCATATCAAAGAACCCTATCCAATTTAAGAACCATCTTATACTATTGTGCAACCCAGTTATAACTATAAGGTCTCCCAGTAGGATAAAAAGATGGGTAGGTTACCAAGTCTTGATTATGTCAAAAGAAGGTAAGACATTGCAGTGGCTGGTAAATTTTTCCTTTGGGGAAACAACACACACTGGAGCCTGTGAGAGGGCTGGGGAGGGGGAGAGCATCAGGATAAATAGCTGATGGATGCAAGGCTTAATACCAAGGTGATGGCTTGATAGCTGCAGCAAACCATCATGTCACACATTTACCTATGTAACAAACCTGCATATCCTGCAGATGTATTCTGGAACTTAAAAATAAAATTAAAAAAAACAAGCAAATAAATAAAGTGTTGTCAGCATTCATCAAAAAGAGGAAGGAAAAATAATGACTGTTTCTTATGTACCTACTATAAGTCAAGTACTGAGCTAGTTACTTCACATATAATATCGAATGTAATACCACATAACTAGTACTTACATGTGGCAGATGTCTATTTAATGTTTACACCAGTCCTGTGTGATAGCTGCTACTAGTGGACCATTTTACAAATCAGGACTCTTAAGGAGTGTCGTGAAAGAGGTATAAAAAAGAGCTGGGTCCTAGCACTTTGGGAGGCCAAGGCAGGTGGATCACCTGAGGTCAGGAGTTCAAGACCAGCGTGCCCAACATGACGAAACCCCATCTCTACTAAAAATACAAGAAGTAGCTAGGGGTAGTGGTGGGCATCTGTAATTCCAGCTTCTCAGGAGGCTGAGGCAGGAGAATCACTTGAACCTGGGCGGCCGAGTTTACAGTGAGCCAATATAGTGCCAGTGCACTCCAGCTTGGGCAACAGAGAGAGACTTAGTCTCCAAACAAAACAAGAAACGAACAAAAAGGAGCCGGGGACCTGTGGTGTGGGCTGCACGTAGTGACTTCCAAAGAGTACAGTGTTAAAAGAGGGAAAAAGAGTAACTTTACAGAGGAGAAGCTTAACAAACACCACCAGTCAGGTGGTCAAGTTTAACATCAAGGTTAGTTTATAGCATATACTTCTGATACCATCTAATTAAAATGGCACTTTTTCCTATGGTCTTCCCTCCCAAAATCCATAACTCCAGTCTAGTCATGAGAAAAACATCAGATAAATCCCACTTAAGGGAAATTCGGCAAAATCCCTGATTAGTCCTTCTCAAAACCGCCAAGGTATTCAGAAACAAGGAATATCTAAGAAAATGTCACACCCAGGAGAAGCCTAAGGAGGCATGACAACTAAATGTAAAGTGAGATCCCAACAGGACCCTGACAGGAAAAAGGGACTCAGGTAAAAGTTAAGGAAATCTGAATTAACTATGGACTTCATTTAATAACATGCCGATGCTGATTCATTAATTCTAACAAATGTATGGGATGAATATAAGATGTTAAAAATAGGGGAAACTGGTTGTGAGGTTTATAAGAACTCTCCGTACTACCTTCATATTTGTTTTCTATAAATTTGAAATTACTCTAAAATTTTAAAAAATTAGATAGAGTTGGAAGCATGGCTTTGTACTTGGGTGGAAGAGCCAAGGATAACTTAAGGGAAGAGGTGATGTTTAAGATGGGCCTTGATATAAGAATGACACAATGGACTTTGGGGACTCAGGGGGAAAGGATGGGAAGTGGGTGAGGGGTAAAATACTACAAATTGGGTGCAGTATATCCTGCTCAGGTGATGGGTGCACCAAAATCTCAAAATTACCACTGAAGAACTCACTCATGTAACCCAATACCACCTGTTCCCCAAAAACTTATGGAGATAAAAAAAAAATACGGGTTGATGGGTGCAACAAACCACCATGGCACAAGTACACCTATGTAACAAAATTGCACCTTCTGCACGTGTACTCCAGAACTTAAAGTATATAAGAAAAAAGAAATAGGAATAGAAATAGCAAGGATAGTCCCACTTCATTTTCTTGGTGAAAAGGAGATAATTAAATCTGATTGTGGTCATCTCTGTTAGACAATCAGAATAATCCTCTAATCCCCTGATTTAGGTATTTTTCTGAGTGCGGTAGTTATCAACACATCCTAAAGAAATTAAAAGGTCTGTTTCAAATAAAAATTCCTCTGTCAAGAGAATTCTAAATATACTTCTCTTTATGAATTATATTTTTACTATGTTTACAAAAGTGGGCATTTTATTTCTTTAGAACACCTTTTTATTATACATCTCTTGATGAATAAAATAATGCAATAGCAGGGGCTTCATTTCAGTAAAGTTGAGAAGTCAAACTATATTTCATAAAGCCTGAAAACAATTTGTTTTCCATTTAATACCCATATCTGCAAATGTTGACCACTAGAAACACAGGATTCCTTATTACAGTTTTTGTAATTCTAATGCCAAAGGCCAACCAAACCAAGGTCTCGAATATTTGTGCTTAATTTCAACTTTCCTTTAGCTGTTGTATGTAATGTTTTCCTTTCTACATAAGTGGAAAGGGTCTAAACTTCTGAAGTCAGCTGTTTTATATTCCCAATGAGTTTCAAGCAGGAGAAATAATCTTGGAGAGACTTTACCTACATCTAATTTAAAGTATGTATTTTAAAATGTATTTGCCAATCTTTATAGGAATAGTGCAGTGCAGAGAGGAACAAGCTTCATAGAAAATCACAACTTACCAAGCCTGTTAATGAAGACCGGCTTCAGGAAGAGATACCTTGCTGATATGCAGGGTCGTTTCTTCTTGAGGGCAACAGATCTTTCACATTGCGTCCCCCTTTTGCCACAACATATTGTTTTGCACATAGTAGGCACTCAACGAATTTGTTTTCAATTGAATTTAACTGTTTCCTCAAAGTTCACGTTTACCCAAAAGTAAACTAACAGCAGAAGTTGTTGTCCCTCTCAGACAACCTTGTGCGTTGATATGCTCACCTCCCAACTGCTGAAATTGCTCTAGCTAACAGCTTATACCTGTGACCATCGCTAGAGCACTGTCTCAGCTGGAGATGCCTGGAAAAATCAGATCACGGTTATCACCGTGCCACGCCTACCTCTGAGGATGGCCAATGATTGGCTAACACAGAGCACAGAGCAGGTTTTTCTTGCCTTGAGACAGGACAGCTCCAGGTGGAACCACTTATACTCCAGCGCCCTCCATGTGAAATCAGGCCAAGCCTGAATGTTATCCAAGACCATATTATCGCTCAATTCCTCCTTTTTGCCAATTCTGCTTCCTTCGCTCCCTTACAGATTTTTCCTGAGGAGCATTTCCTCATTAACTCGCATATACCCCAATCCCTGCCTCAGGTTCTTCTTTTAAGGAATATAATCTAAAACGCACACTCTCTCCCCTACCCCCCAAAAAAAAATAATTTAAAAAAATGGGCCTTGAAGTATGGGTGATATTAAATGAGCTAAGATAGGTAAGGAGAAGCATATAGATATACGTGGGATTGGAAATATTCAGCTAGTGCATGGAGACGGGGTAAAAATCAGGATCAAACTGAATAGCTCTAAATGATCTTAAAAAAAGTTCATAGTTTACAGGGGGAAAAGTAGGGTTATAGAAGATAAAGGTAGACTACTGTGTGACTGGGATATATTCAACTGCAAGTGAGAAGACTGGAGTGGTTCATTGACTCCACGACATCATCAAAGACTCAGTCTTGATTTCAAATCTCTGCTCTGCCATCCATCTACGATTGGCTTTTCCTTCAGGTTTTTACCTCATGGTTACAAGACAGCTGCCATAGCTCTGGGCATCACCTCCTTACTGCAAAGGCAGAAAAGGGGTAAGGAAAAAAGTCTAATTTTATCAGGAAGACCAAAACTTCCCCAGAAGTTCCCCAGAAGACTTTATTATATCACACTGGCAAGAATTAGAACCTATGGCCACCCTGGACTACAAAAGAAAGCTAGTTTTTAACAAAGGGTAATCGGATTATGTTCTGGGCTTGGATGACTCACCATTTGTCTCCTGCAATTGGGCACATTGCTACTTAAGAAAATAGCAGAAGTTCTGTTAGCAAAAGAAAAGGAGAAATGGCTCTTTAGTAGGCATCTAACTAAAAGTATCATAGATACAACACTACATGTATGTGACTAGGTTTTATTTTTATAGCATATAAAACATATGTATTGTGTATTATATACTGTATATTATATATAATATTATTAGGGCCAGGTGCAGTGGGTCACGCCTATAATCCCAGCACTTTGGCAGGCTGACGCAGGTGGATCGCTTGAGGTCAGGAGTTAGGGACCAGCTTGGACAACATGGTGAATCCCCGTCTCTACAAAAAATACAAAAATTAACTGGGCATGATGGTGCATGTCTGTGGTCCCAGCTACTCAGGAGCTGAGGCAGGAGGATCGCTTGAGACCGGGAGGCAGTTGTTGCAGTGAGCCAAGATGGTACCACTGCACTCCAGCCTGTGCAACAGAGTGAGACTGTCTCAAAAAATATGTATTATTAGTATATATACAGTATATATGTGTTTAGATAGAAGGAAAAGAGAGAGTGAGAAACAAAGAAGTGAACCGTGTGGATTTTCCAATTTTTATCAGTCATATATATGTTATTCTATGATAAATGTTATGAACAAGAAATAATGCTTAACTGTTGAGAATACATTAAAGTGATGGTTAAGACAGTGATCTTTATTTTTTCAGTTTTTATAATTTCCTGTTATGAGTCTCTTTTATCATTTAAATTTAATTTTAGGGAAGAACACAAGGGGTAGTCGCAGGCATGATAGGAGCTGTTGTAAGTGAAAAAGAGAGAACTCAGGTTGATTTCCCATGCTTTGTGAAAAGGAGCTGATCGTAATATAAGGAAAATAAGCACCTAAAATAAGATGAGGATGGTAACAGAAAAGAGTAGAGAGGTGTGGGGCGATGTCAGGAAAGGGGAAACTTTTGTTTCAAATGATGTACAGTGTACAAAATCTATATAAAATACCATTCTGAGGAGCCCTGGGTATGTGACCCAGTGAGGTGCTTGATATGGGACCTTCAACCACCACAAAGACAACATACAGACTTGGGAAGAGAAGTCTAATGGCAGAAGTGGAGTGAGCTCAGGAAAGCTTTCTTTTTTCTTTATTTCTTGCAGGTGTCAGGGAACATGTGGAATCAATATCTATTTTGAACTCATTAATCTTACAACAAGAATTAGTTCCAGAAATTTTTTTTCCATTTCTTACTAGCAGTATGACATTGGGAAACCGACTTGACCTCACTGTATGACAGCTCCCTATCTGTAAAGCGGGGATAATGATAACACCATCTTGTATGGTCAGTGAGGCTTAAGTAAGTGAGTTAATTCCCATAAAGTGCATAGAACAGCACCTGGCAGTTAGCAACCCCTTAACAAATGTTGTTGATGATGATGTTAATAATTGTATTTTTCCTTAAAAATAAGATTCAATTTTTGTGCTTTATTTGCATATCACAAAATGTTTGGCAAAATCTTGGAGACATAATAGCAATTCAATAAAAACATATTAACTGTTCAAGTGCTTCACTATTTCTACAGTTTTCAATTACACAACTCACCATGTTGCATGCCTTCTTAATAATTTTCAATTGTTTCAGATCTTCTAAGAGATAAAGCAAGATATAAAACATCTGCTAGAATTACTCCCTACTTCCCCAACTTTATTTTTCTCATCTTTTCTCAGTTGTGTAACTTAGCAAATGCTGATCTTAAAAATAGCCAAGCCCACCATATTTTTTATATGTATTTCGAGTATTAACCTCTGCTGATTTGGTTTCCTCTACCTGAAACATATTTCCACTCCTGTTATACATTTGTTAAACTCCTATTCATCCTTCAAAACCTTTCTTAGACATCATATCCTCTGGGATATCTCTCTGGGATGCCATTTCTTGCCCAATAGTGTAATATTTACATATTATGTTGTATTTGTACTCTGTATTTATGTCTATTGATGATTTTGTTATTGTAACTTAGGAGTTGTCCTTGTCTCCACTGTTTTTTAATTTCTATGTTAAACTTTCATTTTAGGCTCAGAGGTACACATGCAGGTTTTTTATATAGGTCACAGGGGTTTGATGTACAGATTATTTTATCACCCAAATAATCAGCATAGTACTTGATAGGTAGTTTTCTGACCCTCTCCCTCCTCCCACTTTCCACCTTCCAGTGGGCCCCAGTGTCTCTTTTTTCCTTCTTTGTGTTCATGTGTACTCAGTGTTTAGCTCCCACTTATAAGAGAGAACATATGGTATTTGGTTTTCTGTCCCAGTCTTAGTTCGCTGAGGATAATAGCCTCCAGCTTTTTACATGTTGTTGCAAAGGACATGATCTCATTCTTCTTTAAGAGAGCAAGGTCCTCTTGTCCTTATATGTATATGCTGATGCCACTGTTTTCCATGGTGTATATGTACCACATTTTCTTTGTCCAGCTTACCATTGATAAGCATTTGGGTTGATTCTGTCTTTGCTATTGAGAACAGTGCTGTTATGAACATATGAATGCATGTGTCTTTATGGCAGAATGATTTATATTCTTGTGGGTATATACCCAATAATGGGAGCACTGGATCGAAGGGTAACTGTGTTTTAAGTTCTTTGAAAAACAGCCACGCTGCTTTCTACAATGGCTGAACTAATTTACATTCCCAGCAGCAATGTATAAGCCTTCCCTTTTCTCTGCAACCTCACCAGCATCTGTTATTTTTTGACTTTTTAATAATAGCCATTCTGACTGGTATAAAATGGTATCTCATTGTGGTTTTCATTTGCATTTCTCTACTGATCAGAGGTGTTGTTGGTCTCCACTTTTAAGCTACATCAATGGTGGGAAGAAAGTATCTTATGCACCATGCTTCTGGCTGCAAAGTTTAGTTTTGAGTATGTCAATAAATGCCTATTAGTTTGTTGAACTGAACCTTTCAGCAGAGACCCCTTACATCTGTCAACTACTATGTTACCATAAAAACAGCTATTTCTGTTAAACTCTATAGTTGCAAGAGAATCTCACTTGCTAATGATAAAATAATTCTCTTTACAAATGCTCAATGATTCTTCTAGGTTTGGTTCACACAGCTTACCAACTGTGTTCTGCTTCCTTCTTATTCCTTCTGGGTTCAAATGCACAGGGAGCCCACATTTGTCACTGAGTTATTGCTAACAAATAAGACATCAACAAGGCTGTTTCACAACCTACAGGGATTGACTGATCAGAAGAGAGCAAGATCCTCCTGTCCTGATAAGGATATGTTGATGCCACTGTTTTCCAGCTGTGGTCTTATCAGACAATGATAGTTCAGTGAGAGTAAAGCCCTCAGCTTACTTCCCTGTTTCTGGCACCACAGCCAATCTCTGTTGGTTGGTACGAAGATATGTTTGTAGCAACTGGACTGGGTGAAGCTTTATGTTACTTGAAGGTGGCAATAGCAGACACATATGAAGAGAGGACCAAGGCTTGGTACCAAAACACATACTCCATTGTCTTCTTATCCAGGGGATCACCAAACAGGAAGTCAAGAGCAAGAAATTCCAGTAACAGGTCAGAAAATGGACTGCATCTTGGTTCAAGACCAGGTCTATCACAAAAATAATAATTTCCCTTAGGTGCTTACTGGTTGCTGTATCTAACTGTGGGAAAGGTCACGTGGGAAAAAATGCAGAGAGCTGGGAGGGACACTGTCCCATGGCACAGCCACCTCTGATTGCCTGGTCTGGTGGGAAGAGAGAATTTCTACGACCACTGACTCTTACTCCAAAGCTGCCTTGCGGTTTTCTTTGCATTGGTTCTTTCAGCACCAGCCTCCGTGTGTTCCCTTGAAAACATTAGCAGTCCTTAAGGGCTCTGTAGAGAGGGGATTAAACAGCATTTAGTTCTTTGTCCATTACCCTATTCTAATGAAATGTGTTATTTGAAAGAATTATTTAAGCCTGTGTAAATCAGTCAATGTGAGAAGATAAGGTTGGTGGGGGCAGGCAGAGTTGAGCTGGGTGATAAAAATAGAGTTTTATCTCCATTTGGACTGATTTTGAAAAGGTTTTTAACCATTGCAACTGAATCCCTTTCAGAACCCTCTCTCTCTTTCTCTTTTTTCTTTACCCGAGTTGCTATGAGAACATGAATCATCTCTTTAGCACAATGACAGCAAGTGTAGCATTTAGGAGCGGACCCTGATTTTTCACTGTTTGTTCTTTGCTCTCAACAAGATAAGCTGTTGTTATTTCTTTCTTCTCGAACAAGCACACCATGATTGCTGAAGTGGTAGGAATAATTGGACCAAATAGTCATGCGATTAATGCAAACAGAGGGAATTCATCTGTTTCGAGTACAGTAAATGCACTTCTGAAGACGCAGAGAGCTTGCTTTCTCTGTTTATTCTTGGGCTGCAGAACAAATGTTGCTGAGTTCACTGCCACAGATTCCTGTGTTTCTTCCATGGGGTGGAGACCTTAAATGAACTGGGTTAAGGAAGAAATCAGCCCTATCTTGGGAGAGGGTGGGCCAGAGAGGGGGAATGCGGGGTGAAAGCAGGGGAGAAGGCTGCTCTCTCCCCCAGGCGACACCCTGTTCCCCACCCTCTTCACTGAGGACACAAAGACTTTTGTTTTCTCAAGGATATTTTTCAATTAGAAGGTGATGTGGCAAATTGAAATGGAAGGGGAATTAACATTCATTAAAATCCTCAAGATGCTCAGTGTTGATGTCATTTGGATATTGCAGACACGAGGTAGATTTCATTATCCCCACTGGACAGACAAGGAAACTGAGTTTCAGAAGTAAGTCTCCCAAACTCACAACACTCATATGTTGAGGTGCTGGGGTTTGAATCCAGGTCTTCCTGTTTAGTGTTGCGATGGCAGCACAGGGCACAGGCTCTGTGGTTCCTTTGAATCCTGACCATCTTGTAACTGAGAGACCTTGAGTAAGGGACTTCACTTCTCAGCACCTCATTTTTGCCAACTGAAAAACAAAACAAAACAAACCACTAGGGTTGATAACAGTATTTATCCGATAGGTCTATTGTAAGGATTAAATGAGTTATTAAATGAAAATAATGTAGAATCGTGCCTGGCAGATAGAACACCCATAATATCTGCTACCCTGGACACGGATTCCTCAAAGTAATCAATGGTGCTTTCTACTACACCAGCGCCCCCTCTGCGTCACACCTGGGGTTCTCTGCAATGGCTCTGTAACTCATTGCTTTGCGTGCAATCTCTCTGACACACCTTGACTGGATTAATCTCCCCCAAATTCTTAAAATGCCGTTTTTCCAGGTCACTCCATAATTTTGGAGGCTCCCTATTGCCTGTGGGGTAAAAAGTCGAACGTTCATCCATAGACTGGCTATGCCCTGCTTATCCTGCTAACTTCCAGTTGCCCTCACCACCTGCCCCCCAGCATCCCCCAGCCGGCCCCTGCCCCACCAATGGCACTCAACTTGCTCTATCCCATTTGAGCAGTAGGTTTCAATCCTGGGTACTTCTCAAATGTCCCACCCCAACTTTATCTTCTCCCAGAAACATCCCTTATAATACGAACTCACAGAGATCTTGGCCCACTCCCTATCTCCCAGAGCCTATACAATCAATGTTTGCTATTCTCTGACCTGTGCCACCCCATGAATGCTTCGTTCTCTTAAAGGCAGCTGTTGGGGAGGAGACGGAATTTATCATCCCTTGCCATTGTCTGTTGACTTCTCCTTTACCGTGATGTGTGGAGATTACTGGGTTTCCAGGAGGCTGTGGAACGTGGAAGGTCCCTGCAGCAAGAGAAGTCAGAGTCTTGAAGGACAAGATAAAGTTAGACATCTAGAAAACTGAAAGGAAGGAATTCTAGGCAGAGGGAGAAGCTTGTGCAAAGTTTTGGAGGCATGCGAATCCCTGCAGATGGTGAAGTCTGAATGTCAACAGATGATGGAGAGAGGCAATGTGATGCTGACAGTTCTCAGTGACCAGGGATAACAAGGGCGATTATTCTTCTCAGCTTTCAGCCCTCTCCCCACTCCTTTACCCTTCCCCACTCCTCTGTAATCCACCTTTAGCCCTGAGCTTGGTTCTTCTTTCAGTTTGATGAACGGTTTCACCATTGCGCTTGTTTCTTTGCAGTAGTCACCGAACAGAATGAAGATTAAATCCTACTAAACAAATGAAGCACCTTGCACAGACTTTGGCCAATAGAGCCTCATCTACTTGCTTTTCTGTATGAAGTGGGAAATCCACTGGATGTTGTTTCACTGTAAGTCGGTATTCCATCCTGTGTTGGAGATCATGTGCTGCCCTCCTGCTAGAAGTTCTATAAAATCCAGTTTCTCCTCTGAGATTGCTGAAGTACAAGACAAGGGAAAAATCACTAGCATGGTGTTGGAGTCTTTCCAAGAGCCAGAGGCATAGACACCATTATCCAAGTGAGCTGCAGAATAACCCTACAAAGGTGCCGGCTTCCTTATCTAATAAATGAGAATAAGGAGGTTTGAAAAAGTAAGAGGATGTTCCCAGTTTCATGAATCCAGTGAGCACCATGAATAACAGATGTCCCCTGGGCCCTGCCCACACCCTGTCCTGTATACATGAGTGTACACCAGCCTGTCTTTCAACTGCTGGCACCTGCATTTCTTTGCTCAAGAACATTTTCTGGACAACAAAGCCCATTCTGTCCATTTCCGGGTGACATTCTCAACCAACACCTGGAGGGAAGCCCCCTTTGCCCCTAACATGTGAGAACTCCAAGGGACCCTGTTCTACACAGGCTCCCGGAGTCCCCATGAGGAGTCACCTACAGCTACCTACCATCGCCATTCTCTTGAAACTGATTTTTACTTTTTAATTTACTGCCCTTGCTTCCTTGTCTTGCCTTTTCACTCTGTGACCAGTTCTTCTCAAAATTACACCCTAATAAATTCTTCGCACTGAAATCCTTGTCTCAGGGTCTGTCTCTGATGTTTGAATGTAGATCTATTTGATCCTGAAATCTACAGCCCCTTCACATTGTGGAGCCATACTGCAGAGATAGCTTATGAAGAATTTCCCTGGGACAAAATAACAGTGGAATGGTGGAGCCCACTAGATTAGAAATGACAGGTGGGTTCTGTTTCAGGGGTCTTCTATGATTGACTGGTGGGAGGGCCACTCAGAAACTAGTTGGAGGATGAGTTTGAGCCCATATCCATACAGATGAGAATGGACAGCCTGACAGTGTGATGGTGTATGCTGCATAGCAGAGTTGGTCTCCCTGGACCTTGCTCTTGTTCTCCAAGTGCTCATGTTTTTGGCCCTTTCTGTGTCAGCTTGCAAATAGGAGGTTAAGGCCATGTATTTGGCACTGTATGCACTTTCATGTTTAAAAGCCAGAGTAAGTAGTAACAAAGCAGAGAGAATACAGAAGTGAGCATCAACTCAGAAACCCTGAGCTGCAAAGCTGATTAAAGCACTGTTTGGACAAGTCACTTTTTCCTTTCATGCCTCTTTTTAGTGATGAAGATATTAAGAGCTACTGCCTCATGTTTGCTAAAGATCTCTTCCCAGCCAGCATGTCATCTATTAGTCTATGACTTCAAGATGTTCGCCTCTTGCAGTGTTAAATGTCTTTTTCTAGTCAAGGGGTTAGTTGTCACGCTGGTGGATGTTTCTTGTGTGTGTGTGTGTGTGTGTGTGTGTGTGTGTGTGTGTGTGTGAGAGAGAGAGAGAGAGAGAAAGAGAGAGAGAGAAGGTGTGGGGGGTGGGGTGGGGATCTGTCCACCTTCTAGCCCCTGCTTTTGGTTAATATATCTCATTTTTTTTCAGAGAAGCCAGTTTCTCCTCTTCTCTCCATTCATGTGTTTTAGCTCCAGGAATGGTTCTGTATTCTGGTTCCAACCTGGGAAATTAGCACATTGCATTCCTAAGTCTCAATGTGATGAGATTGGGGTCCAAATTATAGAAAGCGGGGCCCTTATCAGGTCTCCTGGGAAATGGATATGAACCTGGAATGAAAAAAATTCCATCTGGATTTGCCCCATGGTCCCTCACTCTGGGATCAACCCAGATGAAAGAAAGTTAAGGAAACTGACAAAGAAAAATTTAGTCTGGGAGCCACTGAGTAATTCCCTTGGTCAAGGCAGTCCTGAAGCTAACCCTTTCCTAGGACTTTCCATTTAACTAAGCCCTAATATTCCATTTTTGTTTAAATTGTTTTGGTTTGAGCCTATGTTGTCTTTCAAACAAACAAAAATCTAACTAATTTACAATGCAAAAATTGTGCTGATTGTGTCCACTATTTTATGCCCACGTTGAGCTTTGTAATCCGATGGACTTCCCTTTAGCTCAGCAAATAGGAAAAATGGGCTCCCAAACCTACAGGGTGGACATGGAAACTCTCTCTAGCACTCTTCACCTCACCCCGCTCTCAAATCCCTACCCATCCCTGCCCATGACTGTGCTCCTTCCCCAAACAGAGAGAAAACCGATTTAAATGGTTTCTATATCTCAGCGGTAGGTGTTTATTATGGCTGTAAAATAATTTCCCGGAGACTCCAGCCAGGCATGAAGCCTTTGTGTTCTGAATTTACCAATCAGTGGCAATTTGCTAAAATAATCATCTTCGTGTTTGCTGTTAATAATCTTGCTTCAGGCTGTTCCAACCAAATGGTTGGTCACTTTCAGTAATGGCCAATTTCTCAGAGATTATTGCTAAAATGATTAGGCACATCATGATTTCCCAGGGCACATGCTTTGGAGTTGATTCATTAGTAAACGAAAAGGCTTCTGGACTCCTTTGGAAACTGGGGGATGCTTATCTGAAAAGATATGCCATCATGCCTCTTATTTTTTTTCCTTAGTTACGTCCTGGTTTAACTTTTTTCCTGCCCCTTGTTGGTTCATTATCTTGTTACTAGACAGAATGCTTTTTGTTTGATGTAAGCTCATCATTGTAGCTGATGGACCTGGAAACATTTTACAGACAATTAGATGAATCAATGAGTCCCTTTTTAGAAAACGTCCTTTCTTGAAGTCCTTGTATGAACCAGGCACTAGCCCAGAAATTTTGTACAATGTCTCACTTAATTCTCCTAGCAAAGACCTAGTCTCCAGTTTGCACATGGGGAGAGTGTATTAATCTCAGAGAGGTTAATTGACTTGTCGCCTGTCACACAGTTAATAAATGCGTAGCCTGCATTTGAATCCAATACTCAGTGTTCTTTCTCCTGCACCAAGAAGCCCACCTTTCTCATTCAACTCCACTCACCCAGGTCCCTGCTTGCACCAAGGCCAAGCATGGCACCTGGGAGCCCAGCCTCAGGTGGAGACAGGTTAGGACACTGGCAAGCAGAGCATGGGAAACCACAGCAGCAGCAATCCTGATTTTCTTGTGGCTGCCTGGTTCACACCCAATGCCAGCGTGTCTGCTGCAAACCTAGTCTTTCAGCTCCAGCTCCTACAGCTGGAGAAAAAGAAGAAAGCGGGATATAGAGAAAAAGACTTTAGGGAGAGCATTCTAGGCAGAACTTGATCTGAAACATGCTCTTATTTACCAAAATAGAGAGAGGAAAGCATCTTCTCATTGCAGTTGTAGTAGGCATTCTGTAGAAAGGATCCCCAGACCCTTAGATGAGTGGTGGGAGAAAGTCACGCCTTGATTCTTTCTTTGGCATTGTGCAAATGCATGCAGGAACAAATTGGGACAAAAATGCTAAGTCATCAGGTAAACAATGAGCAAAGGTGGAGAAAGACATTGTCTGGTTTTTAAAGACTAAACAGCAACTGGGGCAAAGCTGGTAATTCTCTGCAATTAGAATATTGCTTCTGTCACCCAGAAAATAGCCATTTGAATGTGGATCAACATGAGCACTAGGAAAAAATAGTTTCATGACACAGAAACCATATGATGAACAGGAAGAGGATCCACCTGGAGTGGGACAGACAGTTCTCCAGCCACACCTGGCAAATGTTTCATCACAAATCAGTGTGAAGTCTTTAGTAACTAATAGCAGAGCCACATTGCAATTTTCCAGGTATCATATCATCTACATGTTTTTATATCTTTAATTATTTAATATTTTATAACGAAGCTACCACATTTGCTTCAAAACAGAAGTACAGGAACCTTTCTTAACTTGGTAATGCTTGTCCATCAAAAATCAACAGCAAATGTCAACCTTAGTAGTAAGCAGACAGAGGCAATTCAATTGATACCCTTAGGTTAGGGTGATCTTAACTAGCTGGATATATTAATATTAATACTTAGGTTAAATCTTAGTAAATTGTACATGTTTCATTTCATGGGGTGGCCCAATGGTTCAACTTTGGTTGCTTGGGAGAGATTAGTACTGCTCACAACTCATTGCCAGAATGAGTCACGTGGTTCTGACTTAACTTCAAGGGGTTGAAAGGTAATCTTCGGTGCTTAGGAAGCAGAAGAGTACTGAATACAGGTAAACAGCAATGTGTCACTTCTGGAACAAGGCAACTGAAAGCCAATATGTAACTTTCATTGCTCTCTTCCCCTGCTGAGATGACCTTGGAACCATGTGTTTCAGATCATTCAACTCCAAGATGGAGTTTCTGTTAGCCTGGATCCCTGAGTGATCATATGGAGCAGGGCTGTCTATTGATCTAGACCGGGGAATCTTCGTAAAGATTTCTGAAATTTCAGAATGAATTTGTTACTGTTGTACAACCTAGCCTCTTCTGACTAAAACAGATGATTCTTAGTTTTTCAATGAAAGTCTTCAGGTATTGCAAAGGAGACACACCTGAAACAGAGGAGCCTCCTGGTATAAGCAGTCCCTGTCCCAGTGACCATGTTTGACATATCAGGAAACAGGTACCCTAATAGGAAGACATCGAAGCAGAGATGCTTTCAGCAGAATGAAAAATAAAATTACTTATAAAAGCAAAAGAGAAACAGGGTAAGTTTGAGGGAACAGACATGGAGAAAAGGGTGCAGATATGTCTACTTTTTTGAAGATGTGCTGGACCACTCCTATTTGAAGCTCTTGTTTAGCCTCTTGTCTTTTTCTGCTGAGAATCTTTCAAAATGGACTGAAATCGTAGGTCTATTCCAAGGCAGAAAAAAAAAAAAGAAACTCTCAAAATGTTATAAGCAGGTGATGACCAGGAAATATTTTCAAGGAGTGTTCCCCGGGTGAAATTTTGCAAGTACCTGATGCAGAATTGCTTACTGAATCAAACTGAAGGGCTGGGGCTGAGAAAGTTTCCTATAAACCAGGTTCACAGTAATACTATGTCCACTAAAGTTTGAAAACAACTGGTTTAAATTTTCCTTCTGGCTACCATGTTATGTTTTGGCTACTAAACCTATCCTTTCTCTAGACTAGTTATTGAAAGGCAGTTTTCTACTTACCCCTTTGCAACGTATTAATGATAACTATTAAATGAAACCAAGACAAATGATTCTCACTTCAAGAAAAGGTATTCTTCAAGTAGACGTGGCTAACCTCAGACATGCTGGTTTGGGCCATATCTCCCCCGTCCCTGTTTATGCAGCCAGGTAAGCCACATACGTATTCTAGACCACGTTTTCACAGATATTTGGGTGAGAACAAGGGTGAGTCACTGGCAGCAGCTGGCAATACTACATGGGGTTTGCATGCATCAAGATTCACTGCCTCTTCCTCCCTCAACCTGCTTCCAAATCTCAGGCTAAAATTTGACTTAGGCTTTCCAACCACAGAGAAAGCCGAGGTTCCATCACCTCTTCTGTCCTTTGTGGAAGATAGTACCTTCAGTCATCACCTGAGATGTGCCAGAGACTCTAAGACTTGGTCTGAAATGATGTCTTGAGTCAGGATTTGTGTCCGAATTAGAAGCATCTCTGAGTATTGTAGAACTTGCCAAGTGAATCTTCACAATTTGTGCCATAATAGACTTCCAAAAATTAAGTAAATGTAGCACTATTTTTCAAGAGATGCAAAACCTTTTCTGATTTTGTTTACCTCCCAGCACACTGACAAAACTGACCTAAATGAAATAACTCCAAACTACAAAGCCTGAACACATTTCAAGGATTACAGTTAGGTCAAGAAGATTTCTCATACATTCTCCTGTTTGTTCATCAAGCTAATCCAATGAGGTGATCAGAGGTGAGCCTGGGCAGAGGTGAGCCTGATTTTACAGAGGAGCAAACTCAAGTGTAAATGGAACAAGTGGTTTGCCAGAGATCAAATATCTTACAATGAGCAACAAATTCATGATCCCAACTCTGGCCTTCTGATTCCAAATACAATCCTTTTGCAAGAGGAAAACTGTAGAGACTCATGTTTGAATCCTGGCTCTGTCACTTAGTGGCTAACTGATTCTGGAATATTTTCGTAACCTCTCTGGGTTCTTGACTTCTTCTCTTGTGCAATGACTATCACATCTTTTTCAGAGGGTAAGTGGGATTGCTTTTTAAAGTACTCAACATAATAGACCTTGAATAATTCTAAGCCCCTTTCTTCCCAGTCATTCATGTTCACTTATCACATATTTACTAAGCATTTAATATGTTCCAGGAAGTATATGAGATCTGGAGGATGGAGAAACTAACAGAATATGCATAGTCCCTGCCCTCAGGGAACTTACTGTGTATTCTCCCACTACCGCTTAAGCAAGGTAACAGAAAACCCTGTGTTATCTTGCTCCTAAACTTCACCGCAACCTCATCTAGGGCCACGTTTGCCCACCTCTCCCTCTGTGCTCTGGTCTCCTTTTTGTTTCTGGAACATATCAATCTCATTTCCACCATAGGGACATCACCCCTGTTGGTCTCCCTTCTCCTACTTCTTGATCAAGTCCCAGATTAAATAGCCCATTTCCCATATTTACTCTTACAGTGTCCCATTCTTTTTCTTCAGAGCACTTGTCAAAATTTACAATTACCTATTGATCTATTTGTGTTCTTGAGTGATTTTTGTCTCACACCAAGCTATGAATTCCATGAGGTATATATTTATCCATGGCCTAGCACATGACCTGACACACATTATAAACTCAGTGGAAATGGAAAAAGGATGTGTGATTACCAAATAAATAAATAAATATGCCTACAAACAAGTCTGAAAATCAATTGTTGAAATAGTATTTATGTATACCGGAAATAGTAGCTAAGCAGATATCCTAGATTGTTCTTGACAAAATTAAATATATGAAAGTCATTCATTCATTCACTTATTTAATTGAAATTGTGATGGCATGTAGTCGAGGGAACTTTAAATCCAGGCTAGTAGATACTACACATGCGCTTCTACTTCCGCTTAACTTTCCCATGCAGACATCACTAATCAGCTATAGCGCTTTTCCCCCTGTTGAGAGAAGAAGCAGTTTTATCAATACAGCACTTCTAGTAGACACTAACAATTGATTGCAGTGGGCTGGTAAGACACTTCACCCCAAGCCTCAGAGACCACTGTTAACTCTAGTACCTCCTGCTCAGCATTTTTCTGATGCTTACCCCACTCCCAACCTTTAGCATTGTCTTGGCCCAGCAAGCTTCCTCACCCACAGAAGGATCTCTAGTGTGTCAATGAATTTTAATTACTAGAATGTACAGTATGGTGATGAAGTTATTGAGATAGAGACAATGCAGGCTCCTAAAACTGGTTTTTGTCTCCTTTCTCCATTCACTTTTATTTCCAAGCATGCCAGGAAGAGATGAGAGATTTTCTTTCACTGTGTTTGGAAATTGAGAAACTAAAGTCTGTGCATAAATCCAAGGTTCTACCTTCAACTTCTGACTGCACCAGCTCCACTTCACTTCCCACCACAACAAAGAGAGAGGCTTTGGAGATTTCTGTCCTCAGAATTGTGCTAAACCAACATCTTCCTTTTCAGTGCATTCAGCACCCAGATTCTTTTATTGGAGATTTCTCTGCTCCAAATATCCCAGCTTGTCTCCTTCATACAACTTCCCAGCTGACTGTAAATCAGTCATTTGTCATGTTTCGTGAAACTTAAATTTCCCTGAAACCCCCTTCTTCCCGTAACTACTAGCTTAATCTTTCCTTCCTCTAGAACAATAGATTTCAAATGGAATTGATTTTTCTCTCTGGGGACATTTGACAGTATCTGGAGACATTTTTGCTTGTCAGAACTAGGGGCAACGTGTTGGGGTACTACTGGCATCCAGCAGGCAGTGATTAGGGACACTGCCAGACATCTACACTGCATAGGACAGCTACCCAACAAAGAATTATCTGGCTTCAAAAGTCAGCACTGCTGAGGTTGAGAAAAATCTTGTTCTAGAGTAATACCAAAGTCCCTCTTGACATTTTAAGTTCTCCTTAGAAATCTTACCAGGATTGGCAAACTCCATAAGGTGACCACGAGTCGCTTAACAAAAGGGCAGACCAAATGGCAGCACCCCGGGACTATTTCTTTTCAGTTCTCTGGCTCCAGCAAGCATTGGGGTAATCAGATGACATGAATGTGGGTCTGCTGAACATGCCTCCATTTTTTTTCATCTGTGTAGGTGCGACAACAGCACTTCAGAAGGCGCAATGTGATAATTAAATAAGAAAATGCAGATACTTAACAAGTATAATATCTTCCCCTAGTCAGGGCTAAATAAATGGGAGCTGTTCTTGTTGAATTGTTGTTCTCTTTTTCATCATCACTATTATTCTCTCCCTAAAATATCAGTCTTTGACCCTGGGTCTGTGTGCAAGGCTGTTTCCTCTTTCCCTCCTCTTTGACTTTCTGTCATTGCCTTGGGAACCACTGCTACCTTTTTGATACCTTTTACCAACTTCAAATTTGGTGGTGGGGGGGAAGTAAATTTAATTTCCTGTGTTTATTTGTTTACCTTGTGAATTCCTTTTGCCCAGCCTCAAGCTTCCAACTGAGAATTTTTTTCCAAACCATGAGTCACTTACCAAAGGGGCAGACCAAACGCAACACCCTAGGACTATTGACAATGACAAGCCGTGTAGCAAAAGGGCAGACCAAATGCAATACCTCAGGGCTATTGAAAACAACAGGCCATGTCTAGGCTCAGGGCTCTTTGGGCACATGGCTGCTGACCCAGCAGGGGCAGTCATTAGTACTCGAGAAATTGTGTTATCTTCTACTTATGGGATATGAGCAAAATTTTAGGGGTGTCCACATTATTTCATCAGACACACGTTGCGGACACATGTGGATCAGAACCATTTTTAAATCTTTTTATTTTATGCAAATTCAGCAGATATATACTGCTGTCACCTCAGATTTATTTTCTTTCTCTGTCTCTCTTTTTGACGTGGAGTCTTGCTCTGTTGCCCAGGCTACAGTGCAGTGGCACGATCTCAGCTCACTTCAACCTCTGCCTCCCAGGTTCAAGTGATTCTCCTGCCTCAGCCTCCTGAGTAGCTGGGATTACAGGCAGCTGCAACCACACCTGGGTAATTTTTGTATTTTTAGTAGAGACGAGGTTTCACTATGTTGGCCAGGCTGGTCTCGAACTCCTGACCTCAGGTGATCCACCTGCCTGGGCCTCCCAGAGTGCTAGGATTACAGGCGTGAGCCACCACGCCTGGTCTCAGATTGATTTTCAAAAATGTTTTATAGAAATATAGCAAATATATAGAAAATACCCAGAAAAGTGTACAAATCATAAGCATAGCTCAAAGAATTTTAACTGAAATAATATAACCATGTGACCCACAACCCTGGTCAGAAAATAGACAATTATTAACTCTCCAGAAGCTCCCTGTGTCTCTGTTCAGTGACTACCACATTCTTATCCCCAGTGGTAACCACACCCTAATTTCTATTATTATAGACTAGTGTTGCCTGTTTTTGAAATTTATGTAACCGTTATTATACAGATCTGCTCTTTTCCATTTGCTTGGAATTTTTTTGCTTAGTAATTGAAATTCAACCATGCTAACATGTATAGCAGTAATTTATTAATTCCCACTATTATATGTGATTTGTTTCAAAGTATATACCATAGTGTAATTATCTGTTCTGTTTTTGGTGGACATTTGGATTTTTTCCAAGCTTAACCATTGTGTGATGATCTCATGAATGCTCTCATCGTTGTCTTTTGGCACATGCATTTCTTTGGGGCTTACGCACAAGAGTAGAATTGCTCCATCACAGAGGTTACATGCATTTGGCTTTAGGAGATACTGCCAGTTTTCCAATGTGATTGTACCAAGTTATTCTCCCCTAGAACAGTGTAGGTGAGTTCTAATTGCTTCACGTCTTTGCAGACACTTGGTAATGTCTATTACATTTTGTTTTATATTAACAGTTTCTGTTGGCCTGTTGTTATATATCATTGTGGTGCCATTTGCAGATCACTAATGGAGTTGAGTATCCTTCACATGCATATTGTCCATTTGCTTATCTTTTTTTGTAAAGTGACTGTTCAGGTGTTTTGCCCATTTTTTATATTGAATTGCCAGCCTTTATTGATGTAAAGAGTTTTATTGTATATTCAGGAGGAAAACTCTTCTTTTTTAAGTGTGATGTTAATTGTGGGGTTTTCATAGATCGCCTCTATTAGGTTCAGAAAATTCATTTCTGTTGTTAGTTTATTGAGTGTTTTCATCATGAATAGCTGTTGGCTTTTGTCAAATGCTTTTTCTGCATCAATTGAGATAATCATGTGTTTGTTTCCCCCTTATTCTGTTGAGTGTCTTGTTACATTGATTGATTTGATATGTTGAACCACCCTTTTATAATCTTGGAATAATTCCTACTTGGTCATGGTGTGTAATCCTTTTAATATGATGGTGGATTTAATTCACTGCTATTTCATTTAGCTCTCTCTATCTTTGGCTTTTAGCAGTTTTACTGTGATATGCCTAGATGTCTTTGTATTTGTATTTATCTTTCTTAGGTTTGTGGGTCTATTCTGGTGTCCTGATTTTTGTTTTTCTTAAATATTGTGGCTTTAAACTTTCCATCACTTTTGGAAAATTCTTAGCTATTTTCTATTCAAATATTTCTTCTGCACCTTCCTCTTTGCCCTTTTTCTCCTCTTTCTCTCTTCCATTTTTGTCTCCAATTCCATATGTGGTAGACCTAGTCCCCATGCCTTATATATTTTTCATTCTTTTTTTTTTTTTTTTTTGAGACAGGTTCTCACTCTGTTACCCAGGCAGGAGTGCGGTGGTGCAATCTTGGCTCACTGCAACCTCCACCTCCCTGGCTCAAGTGATCGTCCTGCCTCAACCTCCCGAGTAGCTGGGAATACAGGCACAAACCACGATGCCCGGCTAATTTTTGTAGAGACAGGGTTTTTTCACATTGCCCAGGCTTGTTTCGAACTCCTGAGCTCAAAGTGATCCACCCACCTCGAACTCCCAAGGTGCAGGATTACAGGTGTGAGCCACAACGCATGGCCTATTTTTCATTCTTTATTCCTTCCATACTTCAGTCTAGAGAGTTTCTGCTAACTTCCAGTTTCTCCCAGTTGCTCTCTTCCTCTACATCTCAACTGCTGTAAACTTAACCACTGAGTTCTTAATGTATTTTTTAGTCTTGAAATTTCCATTTTTTTCATATATTTCAATTCCTTTACAAAATCTTCTTTCTTTTGATTATTTTAGAGTCTGTGTCTGACTTCAGTATTTGCCTCATCTGTTCTGTTTCTTTTGTTAGCCTTTTTTTTTTTTAATTGCTGTTTAGTCCTGTGTCTTATTAGCCCTGGTCACTTTTTGTTGAGCACTGAGCACAGACATTGATATGAAAATATGGAAGGCCTTGACTGGGTGTGGTGGCTTCTGGCTATAATCCCAGCATTTTGGGAGGCCTAAGGTGGGTGGATCACTTGAGGTCAGAAGTTCGAGACCAACCTGGCCAACACAGAGAAACCCTGTCTCTACTAAAAATACAAAAATGAGCCGGGTGTGTTGACACATATCTGTAAGCCCTGCTACTCAAGAGGCTGAGGCAGGAGAATTGCTTGAACTTGGGAGGCAGAGGTTGTAGTGAGCTGAGATTGTGCCACTGTACTCTAGCCTGAGTGACAGAGCAAGACTCTATCTCAAAAAAAAAAAAAAAGAAAAGAAAAAAGAAAAAATTATAGAAGGCCTAGATGAGCCTTCAGCTTCCAGCAAGCAGTTAGGGTCAAACTGAGCTGTTTCAAGCCTGGAATTCAGCTTTGCAAAGATCTGGTTTGTTTCCTCTACTCTCTGTTTAGAGTGTCCTGATGGTGAGTCTGGTGAACTTACCTCATCTCTATCTCTTTGTTGGAAGTTAAACTCCAAATTTCACCTCCTAAGGACCATGAGACACTTGCAAATTCTGTCTCTTTAGCCTACTGTCTGTGATTCCTTCTCCTGGCCTAGAGAGCTTATGAACTGGTGAACACCTCCTGCGAATACATAGCTCAGACTGTTAGACTTTTATCCCTCTACTTCCCTTTGAAGATTTTAGCCCCTCAAGTCTTGACTATTTAGAAGTCTAAACTTGAGTTTCTCGCTCCTCTACTCTGTAAGCCTGTCAGAAACTCAGCTCATCTTCTTGGTTTCTTAAAAATCTATCCCTACTTGGCTTCTCACTCTTTCTGCCCAGGATCCTTACAAATTGGTGAATGCCCCAAAGGAAAATGGTGAGTAGAGAGTTGTGCTAGCTTCAGTTAATTTTTCTTTTTTGCAGATCTTAGCCCTTGTTGTTTGGGGTACCTTGATGGCTCTTTAATGGTATTTAGGTTTTCTGGTCATTTTCGGCGAGGCTTTTGTTTACCATAGGCTAGTTTGCTATAACTGCAAGCAGAGCTTCCCCAGATCGACTCTGGATTCTTTATCCATAAGCGTGAGAGGACTAACCAGGGTGAAATGAGCCATCTTTCTGACCACAGAGAGTGCTTGTGAAAGCTTCCTTCACTTCTACCTGTGAGGAACCTGTCCTCAGCTCCATGTTGTATCTTAACGTCTTGTCAGTCTTCCTGCCTCTCTGTTTTTCAATAAAGACATTTGCCTTGGCCGGGTGTGGTGGCTTATGCCTATAATCCCAACACTCTTGGAGGCCAAAGCGGGAAGATCACTTGAGCCCAGGAGTGTGAGACCAGTCTAGGCAATGCAGCAACAAAAGATAGAAAAAATTTAGCCAGGTGTGGTGGTGTGTGAGTGGAGTCCCAAGCACTTCAGAGGCTGATGCAGGAGAATCCCTTGAGCCTGGGAGGTCAAGGCTACAGTGAGCCGAGATCGTACCACCACACTCCAGCCTGGGAAACAGGTCAAGACCCTGTCTCAAAAAAAAAAAAAAAAAAAAAATACGACCCTCATTTTTGGATGAAAATATCATTGTTGCACTGGAAGTATAAACTGTATCTGGGTATGTTTTAAAATGTAAAGTTCTTATCTTTTAAAAGTAATCCTAAAACAATTAGAGATTAAATAATGAATACCTAAAATTAGATTTCAAATAATTCAGTGGAGATTCTATTCTATGTGAGAGTGTTTGAATATGTTCCTAATTTAAAAATTAGGCAAGTAAAAAAAGTCACAACCATGAAAAAATACTCTGACTTGCTACAGAATAAAAATCAGAACTCCTTAGCAATTATACAAAAACTCATCTACATCCCACTTAGCCAGTGGTCATGCCATGCTCTCAATCCTTTACAAGTGATGGTACCTTTGCTCCTTATCATTTCCATCCTAACATCCTTTTTAAAAAGCTGGCACTATTGTCTTTAGTATTGTTAGACCATGATCCCCGCAAGAGGTTGAAGGAGAATGCACAAGCTGTTGGAGGCCTAGCAGAGCCCCTTTAGAGAGGATTTCTAAACTGCCACATTTCATAAAGGCACAAGCAGGCATCTTCCAAACCACCGCCATCAAAATCAAGACCAACCTTGACTGTCTGCTGTGTGCAAAGCTTCCTGCCAGATGTTTTACCCAGTTATCTCTGTAAACCCTCACAGCAATCCTATGACTATTATTACGTAGTATTCCTTTTTACAGGAAGGGAAACATGTTTAGAGAGCCTAAATAGCTAGAAGCAAGGGAACAGTTACCAACTAGCTAAACCAGGATTTAAACCTCAGGGGTCTGACACGAGAGTCTCATGATTAAGTGGTTCTCAAACTTGAACGTGCATCAGCCTCACCTGGAGGGCTTGTTAAAACACATGCTGCTGAGCCTTACTCCCTGAGTTTCTGATTCAGTAGACTTGGGGCAGGGCCCAAGACTTTGCATTTTAATAAGTTCCCGGGAGCTGCTGATGCTGTGTGTCCAGGGACTTCACTCTGAGAAACACTGTATTAGGGTACACTGTACTTGGGTCAACGGTCATATGATTTGTTGTCCACAGATATGCAGGAAAACTTGGTGGTTTCTTCTTGGCCTGGGGGAGTCAGGAACTCTGCTGTGTTAAGCAGGGACCAAATGACCCATCGCTTTCGGTTCATTCACTCAGGACATGGGTTCACTCTGGTAATGGTCACGGCAGCAGACTGCCTGTTTCTTGGGCCTGGAATGCACTGAGTCCTTCCTGTTGACTGATAACAAGTGGCCAGCCTCATCTTACAGCAACACGTCAGATGGTCCCTGTTTAGGAGCCATTTTGATGATAATTTTTTTAGGACTTGCCATTGCAGTATTGACTCCATTAGGCTCCTGTATTAGTTCGTTCTTGCACAGATAGAAAGAAATACCAGAGATTGGGTAATTTATAAAGAAAAGAGGTTTAATTGGCTCATGGTTTCATAGGCTGCACAGAAAGCATGTCAGCACCTGCTTCTGGGGAGCTCTTAGGAGGCTTTTACTCATGGTGGAAGGCAAAGGGGAAGCAGGCTGTCTTACCTGGAAGGAGCAGGACTAAGAGACAGAGGGGAGGTGCCTCACACTTTTAAACAGCCAGATCTCCTGAGAACTCATTCACTATGCAGTACCAAGGGGAGATGGTGCTAAACCATTCATGAGAACTACACCACCATGTGCCAATCAACTCCCGTCCAGCCACTCCTCCATCGTTGGAGATTACAATTCCACATGAGATTTGGGGTGGGGACACAGACCCAAACCACATCAGCCCCATCTGGAAAGGCCTTAAGTGCAGCCACAGTAAATGTGTGAATCATTGCTCCTTTCCTAATCCCACCTGCTGTTTCAGCTTAGTTTTCCACTGTTATTTCCCTACTCCCAAAGCTCCTGCTGCACAAATCTCTTCTTTCTTCTCAGGGCATTGTCGTCAAGACTCTTGCAAGCTAGTTAGAAATGTTTGCACTCAGCAAAGCCTTCTTGTATTCAAGAGGGTGAATGAGATAATGGTGATAGAGAGGTTTAGTGGCTATGGGTCCCTGCTGCTTAGCAGTTAAGAACCTGCCTCTCTTCTAATCCAGCTAGCACGCACTGGAGCTGGGTGGTCTGATAGAAGTTTCTTAAGTTGGTGCTTCCACTTTCCTCATTACCAAATAAGATAACAAAATTATAATATTTCTGAGTTATTTGGAGTGTTAAATGACTTAGCATATGCAAAAACCTTAACAAGGTGTCTGGCACAGAATAAGCACAGAATAAGCCGCCACTGGCAAGAGTTCCTTCTCATATATATGAAGGTCGTGCGCTTTGGAGAAAATGTGGAGAAAGGACATTTGGACTGGATCTTGAAGTGATCCAGCTTATGGGCAGTGTTTGGGGTTTGGGTAAGAATAGTCTTTGTGGAAGGAATAAGACAAGCAAAAGGAGAAAAATAGCCATGGGATGGGGGCATGGGAAGGGAGGGGTCTGAGAAAATGTGGAGGAAGGACATTTGGACTGGATCTTGAAGTGATCCAGCTTATGGGCAGTGTTTGGTGTTTGGGTAAGAATAGTCTTTGTGGAAGGAATAAGACAAACAAAAGGAGAAAAATAGCCACGGGATGGGGGTATGGGAAGGGAGGGGTCTCTAGCGAGGAAACTGTCTCTTGTCTATCCTGAGAGCCTCTTCTCCCCTTCTACCCACCATGAATCCTGGGCTACAAATAGGAGAACATCTCACTATTCTTAGGAGACCAGACCTTTGAGGTACATCATGCCTGGGCTTCCTCCCTCCACGCTTTGGAGCACTTTCCCTGACTCACTGGCAAGATCACCTCTTCTTTATGCACCATGCACAGAACAACCCTCTGTTTTCAGCCTTATCTTGCTGTATAATTATAATTATATGTGTGTGTGATAGAGGGTCTTGTCTCCTTGTTGAACTGATTTTTTCCATGTTTATGAGGGAGCCATGTCCATCTCTATGTTCTCCATGCTTGACTCATGGTGGGGATTCTGTGGTTGTTGTCTGAAAGTATAAATGGACAATGAATGGATAAACAAAGAGTTAAGTGAATACAGTATTTTCCCACTAAAGACTAGTCCAAAGCATAGTGTGAAAGCAGTATAATATAGAGCCATGTTCCTCAACAGGTGGTGCGTGGATCAGTAGCATCTTCCTCACCTGGGAGATTGCTAGAAATGCAGACTCCCAGGTCTCGTCCCAGACCTGCTGAATCAGAATCTGCATTTTAACAGGATCCCGGGGTGATTCATGTACACTTTACTGTTTGAAAAGACTGGTCTAGTGGTTAAGAGAGAAAGCTCTGGAGACCGAGTTTCAATTCCAGATCTGTGTCTTACCCAGCTATATGGACTGGACTTATTCCCTCAGGGCCTTAGTTTTCGCATCTGTCTTATGGGCAAAATGATAGGAGCTCCTTCATTGTCTTGTTGTGATGATTAAACGTGTTAACATGTGTTAAATACCTTGCACGATGCTTGCCAAATGCAAACATTCAGTGTTCAAAAAATAGTAGCAGTTGTTATTATTATTCATATCCTTCTGACTGCCTGTGAGACCATGGAGAAAGAAAGGAAAGCTCGCTGAAGATCTAAATAGACACTCTCCAAACCCGGTAGCTGGGTGGTGTTTCCTCTCCAAACCCGGTAGCTGGGTGGTGGGGGCCGGCTGGCCTCTGGGCTGCCCCTTCCTGCATCGGGCCCCCTCAGTGGGGCACTGCTGACGTGAGCAGCGTGGCCCTTCTCTCTGCTGTCATGCCACAAGCCCAGAGCTTCCTGGAGCTGAGGACATCAGCTAGACAGAGAGAACCACCCTTTCCCCGGCGCTGAGTCATGCTATCTCTATTCAGACAGGGATCAGGGCAGGTGGGAAACTCTACAGCCTGGCGGAGATGCCCCGGGCGAGGGATTGGGTGACTCATACTGGGACACGAGTAACACTTATTACATAAGGGCAGATCGAGAGTATTCAAGTGCCACACAAGCCTGAATCTGTCCCCACAGACTGGGGAGGGGGTTGTCAGGAAGGAGACTTGCCCAAAGACAAGTCCTGGAATCTCCAAAACAAGTTGGCCCCACTTCTCACGAGTGGCTTCTTTCACATATATGCCCAAGGACAATATCATCATCATCATCATTGATGTGGTTATAATTTGAAACAGGCAGATAAATTGCTTTTCAGGACTAGAAAAAGCCTTTGGGTAACTTACTTTAACTTTTAGAGGTACAGATTAATTAGCACCCAAACATTGGAGATATGAAAAAGCGATAACTCTCCTTTTAAGAGCTATGTAAAAAAAGTGAAGTCAATTTAAAAAGCAATTCAGTAGAAGAAATACATTTATTTAACAAACAAGGATAAAAATTTTACACTGATGAAATTAATAGCATTCTTCCTTCAACATATGCGTATTCCAGGATTGTGAAGGTGGAGAGAGATGTATACCCACTGATGATGAGTGTGGCAAAAATCAATGGAAGCTTTCTGTCATGAAGTTGGGCTTAAAAGACTTGTGACATTGGACCTTCTAGGTTTAAGCTAAAGACACAATCTGAAATAAAAAAGATAGTTATGAAGAGAGAAACGTTTTCTAAATTATTACTTATAATAAGGGAATACAGAAAGCACTTTTCAAATCCAACTGTACAATTTGGTTTCGTCTATAAGTGGTAAATGTACTGGGCATTCAGCTATTGGAAAATCTTTTGAAGTCCTCAGTACTATAGAATATCCTAGTGCTAAAATGCTGGGTTAAATGGTAAAGCAGAAAACTAAATTTTTAAAGCCTTAGGGTCAAAGCTACATTAAAAACAACAAAAGGTCTCTCTACTCTGGAAAAAAATCCAACTGTAAAAGACTAGAATGAAACATAAAAATATTACCAGTAGTTATGGAAATTCAGTGAACATTTTCCATCTTGATTAAATTTTCAAAACTTTCTGTACTTAACATGTCTTTATGACATAAACGTATATACAGAAGTATTACAAATAATAAATATCATATACACTTATTTAGAATATATATGAATATATAGTATAAAAGTGATATATAATATATAACATATGTTTTGAAACAATGAATACTAGCAATATAGTATAATATAATATATAGTAAACTGTCAGATTAAAGTTGAAGGAGACTCTGTGGCCAGTGTTTTATATTCATAAACCACATTCTTCTTATGTGCAAAGGGTGAGCAGCATACAAAGGTTAGCTAATTCATAACTTTAGTCCAGTGTACTTTAGAAGAAAAATTAGATGGGTGTGGATTATGTGCTATATTAATCCCTATGGATTAGATATTTCTGTGTAGAGAACTCTGATTAATTTCCTTATTGCTGATCTAGCCAGGCAACAGCTTTTACTTGTGGTAGTTACAGGCCTTTCGACCTCACAGTAGATAAATCAGATGGCAATAGAATTGGTACACACTCCCTTCCATCCTCTCCCCACCCTTTCAATAAATGTCAATTTTCTGGGTTTTTCCGGGCCATGGAATGTACGTGTCATAACCGAAGAACAAATCCATTTGCATTCTCAACCCAAACACCGTTTTGGAACTCCAAACCTCCCTGAATGCCAACAGGGCTGTGGCTCCATGCCCAAAAATATAAAGGGAGAGCCTCTCACTTCCCATGAAATCTTAAATCTGTTTTACGTCAAATGGTGGCTCCAATAGAAGAAAGTGGCCAGAACCAAATACTCACATTCTGATACATCAATCCGGTTAATCCCCTGGTCCTGCTAAGCTACAAGGACTTCCAAAAACACAGCCCAGCTATCGTGAGGCGTGATGTTTTTTCCAAGCCCTGATCTACCAGGCATGCAATTGCCATATTCATTTTCCAAGGCCCCATCTCTTCTCCTGTTGATCTCCAACCAGGGGTTGCGAACTAAACCAGTGGGCCAAATGCAGCCGGTTGCCAGCTTGCTTTTTCTTTTGGCCCTTTCTTAATGGCCCTTGATCTAAGAATGGCATTTATTTATTTATTATTAACCAGATGGTTTGAAATGATTATATAAATATGTACCTAATAGCCTTGAGGCTGCCTTTTGGCCTTGATTTTGCCCAGAATATTTACTATCTGGTTCTTAAAAGAAGCCTGTCCTGAAAGTTTTTGTTGTAACCATCCCAACCTAAGAAATTATTTCCTGGATGCAGCTCCTTACTGATACTCCTGTTCCATTGCCCCCTCCCCACATATTTTTTGTTTTTTACAAGTAGCCAGAAAACACGTCAGAGCATGACTTTCCTCTCCTTGGAGCCTTCCTACGGCTTCTCTTTCTTAAATAAAATTCTACTCCCTATCTTTTCCTTCAAGCCTGAAGCCCCTGCCTACCTCTGCCTTCATCACCAACAACTCTCCCATTGGATGGGTTCCAGCCTCCTGAGTAACCTGTTCTTTTTCACGTTGAGCCTTTGGACATGGCCCTAGAATATATGCTTCATGAAGCAGGGATTTCATATTGGTGATGTCATCATGTCCTTCAGGGTGGTGTTTGGCACATAACACACATTGTATTTATTCTGCACCATGGAATATATATGTCATTACCAAAGAACAAATCCATTTGCGTTCTCAATTCAAACACTGTTGTGGACCTCCAAGCCTTCCTGAATGTCAACAGGGCTGTTTTTATATATGTAAATATCATACATGCCAATTCTACTACTTACTGTATTTTGCTCCTTTATCCATCTGTAAAATGTTGATAAAATATAATTTCTGCCTCCCAGCATTGCTATGAAGATTGAAAGTCACTTATTTTTGCAATATATAGAGAGAACTGACATTAGAACTCAGGTCTTTCTGATACTCTGCTGCATTATGCTGTCTTCATTCAAACATTAAACCTTCCCCTGCTACATGACCTAGGGACAAATCCCTGTGTCTGTGAACACATGGCCTTCTCTTAGAGGAAATATCTTTGTCTTTGTGTCAGAGTGATCTGTTTACGTGCCCTCATCCAGGCGGCCTTGTGGTACTAAATGACTCAAATTCAAGTTTGTAATCCTCCAAAGCCAGTGTCTGGTTTGGTGCTAGAAAGCCTTGTTTTTATGCTGTAACTACTGCCTAGAAGAGGAATTCTAGCACCTTTTGTCCATCCTCTCCCTTGCCCAGCTGTGGAGCATGAGGCCACCCCTCTGGCCAGACGTCTGGGTTCCTGCTGCTTTTTGCTGTGTTCACATGACTCCTTGGCTGCACTAGGTTCTTTGGTTATTGGTTGGAATAGGCAGTTCCAGGGAGGGAGAGGAGAAGGGAGACAAGGATTTGATACACAGTTGCAGCCTTTCAGTTTATGGGAACATGGCTTTTAATTCAGGCTTCATCTTCAACCATGGTCTTTCCCAAGCTTTTGTCATGTTATTGCTTCCCTTGTGATTTTTATTTATTGGTTCTGCTCCTAAACAATTACTTACTTAATATTTTCCTTTAAATCATCTCACTTTTTTTTTTTTTTTTTTTTTTTTTTTTTTTTTTACTTATTTTGTTTGCAAGTCTGTGGACGCCAGGCCAAACTCCTTGGCAAGGTTCAGAAGGCACCTCATTGTCTGCCCAGCTCCCATCTCAGCCCCTGTCTCACCACTCCCTGTATCTCACTAGGCATTTCACTTAACTAATCATCAGAGTGGCTAACCGTGGCACTGCTCAAGCACTTACTGCATCCTAGGCTTGTGTACCCCTCATTTTGGTGAAACCCCCCCCCCACAAGCCTTCCCCAGAATGAGGGGGTTGACCCTAGAGAAGTGAAATAATCAGCCAAGGTCCCACAAAGAGGAAGCAAGGCAGAGCTGGGGTGGAAGTCCTGCTATTGTTTCCATGCTTGTTTTTTCCAGGTACAACTCCCTCACCTGAAGTGACCTTTCTGCCTTTAGGTCAGGATCTTTCAGATAGAAGTTCAGGAAAAAGCACAGATTTGATGCTTTTGCTCCTTTTCTAAACACCGCTCAGTGAATGACTTGTAAGTGGATGGGGCCATATCGAAGCTTGTTACCTGTGTCATGGAATCCAATGTCTAAAGCATTATTGTGTTGACCAGGGGAGAAAACAGTTTTGTAAAGAGATCTTTTTTTTCATGAAGAGATGAAGAAGAGTAGGAATATATTGGTCTACTTCCAAATCAACAATAAATAAATGGTCCCACTTATTTATTTTTTTAACTGGTGCAAACCCTCCTTTATCCAAAGAATTTGCTTTGCTTCTTTCGTTTTCCCCTTGAGGCTGGCTCCCGAGGCCATACAATGAAAGGGGCCTGAAAAAGCACGCCACCAGTAACCCGCATGCCATTCAGTATCTTTTCTTACACAACAGTTATTTGTAAACTAATCAATAAACTTTTCTCATTTTGTTTGCTCCTTTAGAACTCTTAGCAGCCGCCTGCTGAACCATGAAGAAACTTAAAATAGCGATGATCTCCTCTTGACGCTGCCACCTCTTTCTCCCCATAGAACCCACGAGCCAATCTGTGCTGTTTATACTCGAGGCCGTATGAAGCTAATCTGTATGGAAATAAAGGATAGAAATATTCAGATTGAGTTTTACTAAGTGAACCTGAGGTTTTTCAGTTCAGCAAAATAGGCCAGGTAAATGCGTTTCTGATACAAAATAAATCACTGGTTTGAAGACCTATATTTCCCATTTACCATTTTGCTTAGCCACAACTCACAGCTCTCTGCATGGATTGTGAAAAGCACCAGCCCCTTCCCCCAGGATAGTTCCTGGAGCAAAACTCGTGTTCCTGTTAGAGTCTGGGAGTCCTCTTCTCCCAGCCTGAGGCTGAAGGTGTTCAGGACTTCTCAGAGGGCCAAGGAAGACAGAGGAAAAGGAAAACATTCAGGGATGTGTTTATAGAGCAATTTACAAGCTAGGCCCTGAGTTCTTACTCAGGAAATAAGACACACACTCTGGCTCTGGGTACCAGAAGATTGTCACACAGTGTTGTCAATGCAAAGATTGAGACAGGTAAGGAGTTGCCATAGGAGAACATAAGAGACGAGCCCCACCAGCAGTGCAGGTGTTCAGGCCAACCCTTTTGAAGCACTTGGTTCTAGTCTAGGTGTTTTCATTCATTCATTCACTTAGTCATTAGTTTAACAGTATCTGCTGAATGCAGGTGCCTTTTTAGAAGTACAGCAATGAACAAAAAAGACATGTTCTCTTCCCTCATGAAGTACATAGTTTTAGTGTATCTTATTATTATTATAATTATTATTAATATTTGAGACAGGGTCTTACTATGTTGCCCAGGCTGGAGTTCAGTGGCATGGTCAGGGTTCACTGTGGCTTTGACCTCCCAGGCTCAAGTGATCCTCCAGCCTCAGCTCCCCAAGTAGCTGGAACTAAAGGCATGCAGCACCACATCCAGCTAATTTTTTTGAATTTTTAGTAGAGGCTAGGTCTTGCTATGTTGCCCAGGATGGTCTCAAACTCCTGGCCTTAAGCGATCCTCTTGCCTCAGCCTCCTAAAGTGCTGGGATTATAGATGTGAGCCACCTAGCCAGTTTTAGTGTATCTCAAAGCATGAGCTGCAACCTGGGAAAGAGGGAAGGAGAGGAGAGGATAGGAAAGTCATTCCAGGTCCAGGGAGTGGCAGGAGCAAATGCATGGTGACAAGACATAGCCCAATGTTTTCTTGAACTGCACTGCATTCATTACTTCTTCATTGTGATCTTTCAGGCTGGAAGTTGGAAGAAATGATAATAGGAAGGGCTATGTCTTTAGCTTGTCCAGTAGGCAATATAGAAAAATTAGTGCCTTCTTTTTTTATGGTTCTCCCATATGCTTTATTTTTATATCTCAGGCATAGAAAAAAATAAACTTTAGAACTCTTAGAGCAAACATTTCTGAGAAAGCTCTTGATTTCTTTATGATGGACTTATTTCAGTCTACCTCAGGTCATAACAAATGCCATCAGACAGAGGTGAAGAATGCAAAGCTGTGGGCAGGTGCTGACCTGGACTCCAGAAAATACCATGGTCAATGTCAGCCCTGTGTGGTCAGCAGAGTCACAAATTTGGTGGCAGAGCTCAGAGAAGGGTAGCCTGGTACATATAGTGCATTTAGGGTATCCCGAAGAAGGGGAAGCATTTCGACATGCTCTGGTTTGTGAAGTCTGAGTAAAAACAAATAATAGCCATGGACAGTCTTTCCTGAATTATCAGAATTTATCCAGGAGTGAAAGAAGCTGCTGATAACTGAGGCTTGCATATATGTTGAACCATATGAAAGAAGTTGATCATTTTTGCTCTGTAGGGTGGCAGTTTTGTAGATTTTCACCACTCTGTTGCAGGTACAGAATGGGGCTCTTTATCCTTGGCATCTCACATTGCCTATTTGAGCTACTAAAGTCTTCATTCCATAGCTGAAGAAATCAAAGCTCAACAAGGTGATGTAAATTGCCCAAAGCCACACAACCAGAGCAACCAGGATTCAGATTAAATCTGTTCAGTGTCAAAGCCTGACCATGGATTGAAGCTCAGGGGCCTCTATCCTCCCTGTGTCGGAGCCTACAGAGCCTTTGAGAGCCCTGTGGTCTGGGTTCTTTTCTACTGGGTGGCCCAGTCTGCTCTTTTCTACTCTGCATATCATCTTCTCTGGACTCAGAAACCAGCCTGATCCTGGGTGTCTTTGTGCCCTGATTGGCTGGAACTTCAAGGAGCTGGAGGATGAGACACTGACTTCTGTGGGACACTTGGCTTCTGATGAGGGTGGAGGCTGGACAGATTCTGGAAGTGTTTCCTGCAGGGGTTTCTCATACTGACTGTCTCAGCACCCATCTCCCTCAACCTCATCACAGATCCTGTTTTGTCAAGAATTCTCCAGGACTGATATTATTATTATCATTTTTATTATTAGTTTGAGATGGCATCTCACTCTGTCACCGGGCTGGAGTGCAGTGGCACCATCTTGGCTCACAGCACTCTCTGCCTCCCTGGCTCAAGCCATTCTCCTGCCTCAGCTTCCTGAGTAGCTGGGATTACAGGCATGCACCACCACACCCAGGTAATTTTTGTATTTTTAGTAGAGACGGGGTTTCACCACGTTGGCCAGGATGGTCAGGACTGACTTATTAATGCCAAAGCTTAGATAGTTACCAGCCCTTCCTTGAATCCTCAGCCATAAAAGGAGGTTTATAGCAGTCAGAATGGGCAAAGTTATGCTGTACAAACAAACATTTCCCCAAACTCTCAGTGGCTTAACATAATCTAAATCTCTCTCTCTGTCTCTTTCTGTCTCTTTTCCTCCCTGTGCTACATCTCCAGCAAGGGTCTACAGGGGGTCTCTGCTCATCAGGGCCACACAAGGCCCTAGGCCAAAGGGGGCTTTCTCTCAGTATATGTTTCTACAATCACCTTGGCATAGGGAGTAGTATGGTTTGGCTGTGTCACCACCCAAATCTCATCTTGAATTGTAGCTCCCATAATTCCCATGTGTTGTGGGAGGGATCTAGTGGGAGGTAATTTAACCATGGGGGTGGAGCTTTCCAGTGCTATTCTCATGATAGTGAATAAGTCTCACAAGATCTGACGGTTTTATGTAAGGGAGTTCCCCTACACAAGCTCTCTTGCCTGCTGACACGTAAGACATGCATTTGTTCCTCCTTCACCCTCTGCCATGATTGCAAGACCTCCCCAGCCATGTGGAACTGTGAGTCCATTAAACCTGTTTTTCCTTATTGATTACCCAATCTTGCGTATTTCTTCATAGCAGTATGAAAATGAATTAATATAGGAAAGAAACATCAAATTGCACACTGGCTTTTAAAGCCGCCCAAAGTGATGGGTGTCACTTCTTGATGAAGGCTTTGTTCACATCTCATCAGCCAAAGCAAGTCACCTGTTCATAGCTATCTTCAAAGAGAGTGGAGAAATATAATTTTGCCACATGTCTAGAAGACAGGGCACAGGAAATTTTTAGGGAGAGCATTGAAGACTCCACAGCCATTCAGGATAGTGTAGAGGAAAATGAGCTCATCTCTTGGCCATTAGACGTGGCTCTTCCAAGCCCATAGCCTGGTGAAAGGCTGATTCAATAGGACAAGAGGCTAACCCAAGCAAGCTCTAATGTCCAAAAAAATCATGAGGGCATATTTGAGTGCACTTCCATCACTGAATGTTGTTACTGTGGTAAGAGTCTAGAACCAAGTGAGCAAAAAGAGTTTGCTTGCTAGGAAGTCGCCATATTGCTAAGGCAACTTTTTCCCTTGGTCTTCCATCTCAAGCAGGCCTGACCCCAAAGAGTAGCCCTCCCTGAATAATTAATAATAAAACTTAGACGTCACATCCAAACAGTCTTCCCATATGAAAGCCAATGGTAATTTTTAGGGAAACATGTCCAAATACCATTCCAGAATCTTTCTCTGGGTTACACGAGTCAGATCAGCATTGGAAATCTTTCTTTGGACAGACATTAGTCACTGGGATGAGTTGCACACTATAAACTGATAGCCCTTAATGTTGATGTCAAATAAATCTATTGATACACAGTTTATATGTCTATATGTAATAGAAGGCATCAGTGAGTACTTCCAAATGCTGATGTGTCTGATGTGAGTACACGCAGCTTATAGGCAATGCCCAGAGACAAGAAGAGCAAGCTACTGATTTCATTTATATTGTGACATTGCATGGTTCTACCCCTCCATTTCTTTAAATGCCATCTAAATCTGAAGGGGGAAAAGGTAGTGAATAAAGAAATTAAATAAAATGTTGATGTCCACACAAGCTGATATTTCTCATGCGTCCTTTCTTATTTAAGCCAAATGATTGCATTTAATATGAATGCAAAAAAGTCAAAGTGCTGAGAACATTCTCAATGTTATTATTATTTTTACCAGTAATATGAATCCTTTTTTCAACAAATGTTTATTTAATGCATACAGTGTGCTGAACAGAGAAGAAGATAGACAAGGTCCTTGATTTCATGAGAATTATATTCTAGTGAGATACAGACAGTGAGTATGTAGACAAATACTTATATAATAAAATTTCAGATAATAAAGAGTCCTTTAAAGAAAAACAAAGCAAGGAATGAGGATGGTAAGTGACAAGTTGTCTTTAGGCAGCATAGTCTGGGATGCTTCTCTAAAGAGGTAATATTTGGGTTAAGAAATGAATTAAAGTGAGTGGATGAGTCATTGGAAGGTTTCAAGGGAGATAATTTCAGGCAGAGGAAGCTGGAAATTCAAGGATATCTTAATTTTTGCTTTGAGCAACTGAGTATATGGCAGTGCTATTTACTAAACGGGGAAGAAATGAGTTTGAGGTGAGAAATCAAAAATTCTATTTTGCATCTCTAACATTTGAGATGCTTACTTGGCATCTGAGTGAAGATATCAAGTATGTAGATGAACATATGAGTCTGGAGATTTAGGGAGACATCAGAGCTAGATATACCAATATATAAATTTGGAAATCATCAGCAATGAGATGGTATTTAAAACTAAGAAACCATATGAGGTCACTTAGAGAATGAGTTATAAATATGGAAGAGGGCTAAGGCCAAAATCTTTGGATGAACCAACATTAAAGATTGGGACAAGACAAAGAATTGAACTGGCCAGAGATAAGGGAGGAAAGCCAGGAAAGTATTGTGATTGAAAGCTAAGATCATAAAAGATTTCAATAAGAATAAGTAACCTAACTACGTGTGCCACATGACACTGAGAATTCAAAGACAATGCAGCCTAAGATGTGGGCACTGAATTGATGAAGGTGATTAGAAAATTTAACAAGAACCGTTTTAGTTGAGCAGTACAGAGGAAAGTTTGGAAGTGCGCTGAGGGATTCTGGAATCACATTCTGATGTGTTCCTCCACAAAAAGGTGGTAAAGAAATGGGAGCAGCTACTAGGAAAATGTGTGAAATCAAGGGCAAGTTTCTTTGTTTCTCTGTAGATGGGAGACCTTTTGGCGTGTTTGAATGTTGGTGGGAATGACTCACTAGGTTGCTGGAGCAGGACGGAGAGCAGTAACTGCAGGAGTAAAGTCCCTGGAAGGGTGGGATCAGGTAGCAGCAGGGATGTTGCAGCCATCATAATAGGAAAGAAGAGAAGATTGACTCTATGTGTAGGGATGAAAGTAGAAAAGAGAAAATGCTCTTCTGATTGCTTCTATTTTCCGAATAAGGTAATTATCATGTTCATCTGTCGAGAATGAGCATTGACTGTTTGAGGAAGGAGAAAAAAGTGTCAACAGTCATCTGGATCAGTGGGAGGAGGTATTGACTGGGGACTGTGGTTAGCTGTTCAGGTAGTGCTGGAGGCCCACTTAAGGCATGTGGCCATAAATCTAAAGTGAGGCCGATAAATATGGTTGTAAATTTTTCTCTAGCCCCATTCTGATGCTCGGGTACGGGCATGAAGCAAGAAGAGAAATGAGCTTCAATTGGGATGTGATTTACAACAGCAGTGACAGAGGGAGATGAAGCTGAGGTTAGGAGAGGGAATTCTTGTAAGGATGAACCATGGAATCCAAACTGAAGTAAAGGGGGTGATAGCATATGAGCCTGGGACTGGAGTCTCTAAAGGGGCATGAGCCCTGCCTGTGTTGGTGTGTAGATTAGAGAACGTGATCTTCCTGTGGCCAGAACGCCTGATGTTTGACACCTAGATATTGGGAGTGGTGTGGCTATTGACAATATACAAGGCTAGAGTACATCTTTGGAGGAAGGATAGCTGAAGTGTGCTGGAGGAAAATCACCAAAAGATCATTGTCTAGAGGAAGAAAATACAACAAGAAAACATTGACTTATTATTTTTAGACAGTGGCTACTAAAAAAAAAAATGAAAAAGGGAGGTGGGAATGAATTCCCAACTTGAATAACTTGGTAAAGTGAACCAGTGAATCCCACCCAAATGCAATGACCTTCTTTTGATCAGTTTTGAGGTCTGCCTATGCAATTTTATGACAATGAGGTGTTAACATTTGACATAAGTGAGTTTTTTTTTTAAAAAAAGGAAAACAGATTTACAGTTATTCTTTATAATAATCTCACAGGGTCTGGCTCACATTGCCCATTTATTCTTGAATGTGAGAGAGGAGATGGATTTAGAATAGGGTGGAAAATAATACGGATTCCACAGTTTCTCATAATGATAGTGCAAATGGCAATGAGTGACCTTAAACTGAGGTGCCATTAATAGTTGTGGTGATTGTGAGTTTTTGTGGTATTTTGTCCTTCCCATGCAATTTGGAGGGGTTTCATGGACATCTGGACACTGCGATGCATGCATATTAGTCATGTGAATGACATCCAACAAGAGTGTTTACAAAAAAATAAAGGGGGCGGATGTTATGGATTTCTACTCTAGCAGACAATGTGTTTACTTGTTACAGAACCGGCCCCAGTGAATCACACCTCCTCAAATACGTGCTCCTTTGCTATGTGATTTTGCTATTCCTTCCATCAAGAAGTAGAGTTTACTTTCCCATGCTTTGAACCGAGCTAACCTTGTGACTTGTTTTGACTAAGAAAATGTGGCAAAAGTGACATGGTGTGATTTCTGAGTCACAGCCTTAAGAGACCTTGGAGTTTTTGCTCTTGGTTTCCTGGATCATGGGTGTCACCACATGAAGGTCCAGGCTAGTCTTTTGGAAGAAGAGAGGCATATAGATTGGGAGGCCCAGCCGACAGCCAGCACTGTCACCCAGAGATTTGCCATCTTGGATCCTCCAGCACCTATTAAGTCACTAGCAGACTGCCATCATATACACAGCCCCACTGGAGATCAGCAGAAGATTCACCCCGCCGAGCTCAGCCCAAATTGCCAATGCATGGAATTGTGAGCTAAGGAGTGACTGTTAATTTACTAAGTTTTTGGGTGATTCATTACACAACACAAACCCAAAGGGAGGGGGAGAAGTAATGTCTATTGAGTATCTACTTTGTGTTGAGCAACCCCTGAGGACATTTTCTTGATTTTGCTTGATTACATCTCTCCTAGGAGGTGTAAGTTTCTTCACAGTGAGAAAACTGAAGGTCAAAAAAGTTCAGTAGCTGACCCAAAGTCACACATCTTCTGAATAACAGAGCAAAGATTAAAACCCAGAATGTGTCTATGGGCCCAAATACCACTATTTGAATATGTCAGTTCCCTAACTTAAACTCACTTGCAAAACATCTTTGTATGTTGTGGCAGATCTTTATACAACCTTATGTATTATTTATTTAATAATAGTTTCTTTAAACTGGCTCACTTGAGTAAGTAACTAATCAAACAAATATATTTAAGGCAGAAACATTACTGTGACTAATAACCATGTCTAATATTTGTTGCATGGTTTCCCTAGGGTAAGTTCTTTCCTAATTGCTATGCATGAATTAATTAATTTAATCTCACAAAAACTCTATGAGGTTGGAGCTATAATCATCATTATACCCATTTTACAGATGATAAAAATAAAGCATGGAAAATTAAATAGTTGCTCAATGTCACCAAAGAAGTAGTTGGCTATAAGCTCTGTGGTTCTAGCACCTGCACACTTAGCCCCTAGGCTAGAGGTTTTTAACCACGGGCAGTCTTGCCAGGGAACATTTGGCAATAATCTGAAGACATCTGGGATTGTCCTGATTGGGGAATGTGTTACTGGCATCTAGTGGGTAGGAACCAGGAATGCTAACAATTATCTTACAATGCACAGGATAGCTCCCCACCACAAAGAATGATCCAGCCCAAATGTCAACAGTGCTGAGGTTAGGAAATCCTCTTCTAGGTCATTCTCCCTTTATAAATGGTAAACAGAAACAAGTAAATAGAAACTCAGCCAAAACCAAACAATGTTAAACAATCTCTCTAGAAACCATTGCTTGCCCAGTATATAAACCTTGGATCTCTCTTTGTGTTGAAAAAGAGATTTGCAAACATTAGAGAGATAGTAAAGACAAGCACCCAATGGAGGCTTTTTCCTTGGTGTCATCAGAGGATTATGAAAGACTTATAATGAAAGTTAAATCTTCTTGTGTGATTCTAAGATTTTTACACCATGCCCGAGTCCCTACCAAATCATCCCACAGTCCACTGGCACACATCCCTTGTCCTCTGGGACATGAGGCACTATATCTTCTATATATTGGCTGGTGGTCCAAATCCAGCCCACCACCTGTTTCGCAAATAAAGTTTAATTGGAACATACTCACACCTGTTCATTGATATACTGTCCATGGCCACTTTTGTGCTATAGCCACTGAATTGTGTAGTGACAGCAGAGGCCATGTAGCCTGTGAAGCCTACAATATTTACTTTCTGGCCCCTTACAGAAAATATTTGCCAACCCCTGCCTAGAACTGTGCCTGGTACACAGTTGATACTCAATAAATACTTGCTAAATGAATAAAGCTTTTGAAGACACCATTTTGAGCTGAAATCCTCTTTCCACATTGCCATTTCCTCCATTTCCCCCAACACTCTCTTCTTCTTACCCCATCCTTCACCCGTTTATTTATTTGCTTATTTATTTATGCATTTCCACTTTGCTCAACATGAAGTGACAGCTCCATTTTAAAACAAACACTTGTCGGCTGTGTCATTGATCACTGTAAGCTGCTCAGTTTTAGGGCTCAGAGATATAAATGGATCTGCTTGAGAGGGGATGGTGATGGATCACCGTCTTCTCGGGAGCCTGAGCAGTTCCCTTTCTCCCTGTGGCTGTTGGCATTCACCACACTTTCTCAGCTCCAGCACTAAGGGATATATAATAGACACGGGAGGGCCCATAAAAGTAACATCTGAAACTGCCGCAGAGCTGAGTATTGATTTATTCATTACTATAAGTTTTTTGTCATTACTATGCAATTGGTCTATCTCAAGAAGAATTGATAGATGTGGTTGGAACCTGCAACCCACTGTGCAAAACTTTTTCCCCCTTCTATAATTTCCTGTAACTCTTCTAAAGAATCATTATTCCTTATTACATAGCTCTGGCATGCCACCTATTTAGATAAATGCGTGAGCAAGTGTGCAGTAAATATTCATAGTAGCCCATGTGTCAACGATATATGTCACTAATTAGATAATTTAGTGGTTCAAATAAATAAATAAGAAAATAGAAGAACACCCAGGAAAATAGTGAAATAAAACACAGACTCCTTGTAGGGGTCTGAGCATATAGGACAGCTTTTCAGGCTCATAGTATCATCTTGTATGCTGGCAGCCTATCAGAAGGTCACAGAAGGGCTGAAAGAGACTGCTTACAGATGGGAAAAGAAACAGCAATGTATTCGAAAATGGAGGAGATGGATTCACTTCGTCAATGTGCATGACAAGTGAATGACATTTGTTTGGGCCTTCTCAGCAAGCCACACACTTGTTACCTAAGCAAGTCCACTAGGGAGTGCTCTCAAGAGATACATGGGCCTTTTTATCTCTTCCACCCTCGTTGTTTTGCTGAGTTTGCTATTTTACTATTGTGTTGATGCAAAGATAACTGGGCTCAGAGTTTGAAGATGATGAGTTCGAGTCCTGACTGTGATGCAAAGTTGGAAAATTCCTTACTCAACTTGGGCCTTAATTTTCTTATCTGCAGAATGGGAATGGTCATCATTTTGATAATAATGACAGTGGTGGTGCTAATAAAGCTCAGATGAGGCAGTGGACATGGAAGTCCTTTGCAGAGTCCAGAGTCTAAACAGACGTAAGAAGAGTTGTGGATTTTTTTTAATTTTTAAATCAAGGAATGTGATATAGGCATATGAAGCAACTATTTACAGAATCAAGAAATTAGAAGCTACTATTTACTGGGTTCCTCGTTTATATTCTGAGCTAGACTTTTCCTATGGGTTGTCCACTCGGATGCATCCAAGTGAGAAGGCTGTTTTTCACATTTTACTGATAGAGAAACAGAGGATTAGAGACATTCAGTGTAACTTGCCCAAGGCCAAGTGAGGTGCTGGAATAACACCTACCTCCCTCTGGCTTTATCCCCCATACCTCCCGTGCTGCTAATACATGCTGTGTTGCTTCTAGGTTAAAGTTTAAAGGACTTACTCTGTTTTTGAAGAAATGAAAAGATTTCAATTTGAGTTGTCTAAAGAAGTTGACTGTATCGACCAAACTCACAGAGCGATCCTCCTCAACTGGCACCGGTTATATGAACAAGTCAGAGTCCTGTTCCCATAAATGCAGTTATCCCAAACTCAGTCAGTTTGATTAAGGGTCTCTGTGGTGACCTCTTCAAGTGGTGTTAAACAAAAATAATTGGATCTACTGAATCCTGAGATCTGACTGATTAGCTCCTAATGCATGAATCTGGCCTTAGCCCTTTCTGGTGGTGTGTTAGAATGGGAAGGAGATGGATTCACTTTGTCAAACAGCTAAAGCTGTGTCTTCCAGACATGGTTAAACTAGTCATGGTCCCCTCTGGTATGTTAATTTCTCAAATGTAGATAGGATAAATCCTACACATGGCCATTAAGCAATCATATAAAAAGCAAACTTATTCATATCTGGGTTTACCTAGCTGTAATTAAGAGCACTAGTTACTTTATTTAGCAAATAGTTTACACATGGCAGGTATCGGTAGCAAAGGAAAACACTAGGAATGCAAGGATGAATCAAATTTAGATGATTGTACCCATCGTCAGAGCACTCGTTAAAAGCCCCTGCTGTAATTGTTAAACAATAAAAATATGGATGCATGAATGATTAAAATATGGATGCATGAATAGGTGGACAGATGAATGAATTGATGGATGGATGGATGAATAGAGGAATAAATGAAACTGTCTGAATTACCTAGACACCTTTTCAAATTTTTCTGATTCAGGGGAAGGCTCAAATCCATTTATTAATATACTCTATGGCTAACTTAGTTACAAGAATGAATCTTTTTATATTCCATATTGATATACTCCTATTGCAAAATGTCTTCCTTTTTATTGATAGCCAAAGCTCTGACTTGTCTCTTGTCTAGGTTTTGTCTCTTAGTCAAGTCTTTCCCAACTGTCACTCTGATTGCACTCTGCATGGACTTGAATCAGGGTTAATCCCTATGTCTCTCTTCCAGCCTCCCTGGGATTCACCTAGTACTCAATTAAGTGCCCACAGGAGTAAAATTCTACACAGTGGATAAATGAATAGATGCTAATCAATGGAATGTTGCTGGGTGGATACAAAAATGGATAACCATGTCTTTCATGCTGATTCCTCCAATATCAACAGCAGTGCCTGGCTCATAATATGGGATTATGGATTGGGTGAATAGGTGGTTAGATGATTGAGTAAAAAAGTGATTAGGTGACTGACTACAGAAATGGTGAGTGATGAGTGGATGATGAATGGATGGAAGCCTCTGTGCATGAATGAAAGGATAAATTACTGGGTGGGTTATTGAATCAGTGAGTGGCTAAATAGAAGAGTTGATAAGTGGGTGAATGATTAAAAGGGAGTGTATGAGTGGATTTCTGCATCAATAATCCAATGAATGGGTGGGTGAATATATGGAAGTATAGCTGCCTGGATCAGGCTTGGGAGGATGTAAGCATAAGTGAATGAATGTGTGAATAAAGGAATGGATGGTGGGATGAATATGTGGATTGCAGCCCCAAAGCTTGTTGAGTGCTGGAAAAGCACAGGCTGAGATGTAAACTCTGCCCTGATTTTGGCCAAAGTAAACAATCCTCTTGGTTTAGGGAAATTATGTTGCTGACTTTGGGAAGATTCAGGGCATCGTACACAAGGGCATGGAAAGTCTGACTTGCTGGCCAGAAGAGTGATAATGACTGGCGGTTTCCAAGCACTGTTTATAAAACAACCAAAAAGGCAATGAGTGTGTTTCTTGGGTTCCTTCAGGCCACAGTGAGGAGGGATGTAACCTCAGCAGGGACAGCCTTATGCAAAAGGCTAGCCAGCACAGTCTGCATGACTGCCTTGGGGTTACAAACCTGCTACTGACCAGATGGGCTTGATTACTTTATGCTCTTCTCTTCTTCTCTTCTCTTCTCTCTTCTCTTCTCTTCCTCTTTCTTCCCTCCCTCCTTCCCTCCCTCTCTTCCTTCCTTCTTTCCTTCCTTCCATCCTTCCTTCCTTCCTTCTTTCCTTCCTTCCTTCCATCCTTCGTTCCTTCTTTTCCTTCCTTCGTTTCCTTCCTTCCTTCCTTCCTTCCTTCCTACTTTCCTTCTCTTCCATTTTTTTCCTCACTATCAGGCAGGGAGAACCCAGGTCCAGAAAACAAGGGCTCCTAATAACTGACCTATGCTTTGCTTTGAAATTTGGAGCTTCACTTGGGAGCCTGGTTCAGTTCTCAGGTTAAGCTGGCTGGAGGATTCCCCTCTCTCATGATCACTACCTACCTCTACCACTACTACCTAAGAGGATAGATCCTCTACCACTACTACCTAAGAGGTAGGTAGTGATTCTAAGACAGGGGAATCCTAGAGGGACTGCATTTGGGGAGAGCCTTCTTGCTAGTGAGACTCTGCACAGTCCTGAGATGGTGTGGGGTATCACATGGCAAAGGGACTGAGTGTGCCAGCTCAGGTCTCTCTTCTTCTTCTTATAAAGCCACCAGTCCCACTCCCATGACAACCCATTAATCCATTAACCTACTAATCCATTAATCCATGAATGGATCAATCATGAGGCCAAGCCTTCATGACCCAATCACCTCTTAGGGTTAGGGTTATATATTATATATGCATTCTGGTTAACTGAGAGGATCTGTGATGTAGTGGAATAAGCAAGCGGCTTGGAGCCAAACTGATGTTATTGTCTAGTGACCTTGGAAAGTTTTCTATACTCCCAAAGTCTGTTTTATCTGCTAAAAACAATGAAGCATGAGTATGATTATAAGAACACCTGCCTCACATCATTATTATAAGACTTAAAAGAGATAATGTGAAAAAATTAGTATTGAATGGCACATATTAGGTGTCTTATTTAAGTTAGTAATTCTTATACTTTTTGGTTAATTGTTTAATTCCTCTTCCATAGTTAGGGTACACCAAAGCCTGTGGGTTAAATATCAGGTGGGCTTATTCACTTGGTCTGTTGAAGGCTTTTCTCTTGGGTTGCAAAGGAGAAGACTGCTGTACCCGCATTCATGTTGTCAGCTTAGCTCAGCTGGTTAACCCCAGAACGTATTTGACCCATTCTCCCACAGGTTAGCTTTCCAAGACAGGAAGGAGGGGCAATCAGTATTAGTCAGCATTTTCCTATGTTACTGCAGGTATTGCTATTTATCCAATTTCACTGAGCTCAATAAGAGAGCAAACTATTAATTTACTATCCCTGAGAACATCTGAGCCCATCAAGGCCGGGGTCTTTCCTGGTCCTAGGATGAGATTAGTCCTGTTAGATGTGCTCTGACTATACCATGAACTTCCCCTATGTCTTAGACTGCTTTCTGTTGCTTATAACAGAATATCTGAAACTGGGTAGTTTATAAAGAAAGGGAAATAATTTCTTACAGTTATGGAAGCTGAGAACTTCCCGGTGGAAGGGCTGCATCTAGTGAGAGCCTTCTTGCTAGTGGGACTCTCTGCAGATTCCTGAGATGGTGCAGGGTTTCACATGGTGAAGGAACTGAGTGTGCTAGCTCAGGTCTCTCTTGCTCTTCTTATAAAGCCACCAGTCCCACTCCCATGATAATCCATAAATCCATTAACCTATTAATTCATGAATGAATCAGTCTAGTCATGAGGGCCAAGCCCTAATGACCCAATAATCATCTCTTAAAGGCCTCACCTTTCCATACTGCCATATTGGGGATTAAGTTTTCAACATATGAAATTGGAGAGACACATTCAAACCACAGCACTCTGTCATAATATTCTTATGTTGTATCATGATGGCTTGTATAATGTCTTTTATCCCCAGTAGACAACAAGACATATAAGGACAGAGGTTGTGTTGACTTATTTACTATTGGATCCCAGCAACACACACATAGTAGAAACTTCAAATAAAACATTTGTTAAAAACTGAATAGCTAAAGTTTGGTATTTTTTGCAGCATCAAAAGGAAGATTTTGTTCACCAATGAATCCTCAGCTGCTAGTACAAAATCTGGAAGTGGAGGAGGATTTAGTTAGGGTTATTTAAATGTAAGCAACAGAAATGAACTCTGATAAACTTTGCATATAATAGGGGGTGTGTTGAAAGGTATTGGGTACCTCACAGATTATAGGGAAGGGTCAGGCCCACCGAGGCTTGGGTAATAGCCAAAAATTAAAAAGCAGTCTCTTTAGCACAAAAGCACTGGATGCAATTCAGCTGCAAATGCCTTTTAGAGCTGGTTCTACTTGAGGTTTAAATTTTCGAAAGTAAAAGTGGGATTGGCCTAAGTTTTAGCAGCAGAAGGGGAATGGATATTGGCTAAATTAGCAAACAGAGGTCCAGAATGTTGAGAAAGGAGGTAATGTTGAGACTTTTTTCACCCCCTCCCCAACTGGGTAGACTCCTGCATCATTGCTCAGAAGTGTTGGAAGCCATCTACCCCATCACCCTTCCTGTTCCCAGATATTTTAGAGAATTGGAAAAGTGTCTGCGTCACACTGGGAAGGCCACAGAACAAAGTAAGTCTTTTCTGGCCCGAACCTCGCATGGCATATGTGGAAAACCCAAGCTCTGCTGGAATCCTGTTACACTATACGAAGAGCCAGAGCCTAAATTATGGGTACTCTGAGGACAGAATTTCAGACTTTGCTCTGGCTTTTGTCAGCTTAAGGCTCTTAAGGTAGTTTACACAAAGATTTGTATGTCTGAATTTTTCCCTGGCAGGTTCTCAGTATAACCTAGATAAAACAAACCCCAAATATTTGTGGTTAGCAACAATAAAGAATTTTCAAGTTGCCTGACATCTCCTATCCATGTAGATCACCACCTAGGATCAATATTCAGCTCTGAGACAAAGGTAGAGAGAAGGATGGTGGGAAATTTTTCCATGATTTGAGCACCATCCAAATTTAAAATTATTTTCTAACACCTTCTCTTCTCTCTCTCTCTGTCACACACACACACACACACACACACACACACCCCACACATACTTTCTTTTTTTTTTTTTTTTTTTTTTTTACCTCCAAAGGGCTCTTTCAGAGCTATGCAAAATAAATGCTGATATTTCACTTGAATGCCCAATCACCAAGCAAAGTATCACCCAAAGAACTATTGTTTGCCAACATTGCAGAACAGGGAAGGAGCATCTGAAAGTGAGCTTTTTCACAGTCTGTCCTTTAAAATCTGATCCTGGGTTATACCCTTTGCTTCCATGACAATCTCCTCTCAGATTCCAAAGTTAAGCAGAAGGACTATTCCACGGTGGTAAACAGAAGACAGTTTACATAAAAAAATATAGATTTCCTTTAAGCACTTTGCTTAAGCCTTTAGTAAGTTGTATTTACATTATTATTGTTTATGTTCCCAGAAGTGGGCGTGAGGATGGCCTTGTTGCCATTTATGTGGTTTCATGATTCACACTTGATGAGGCAGCTATCACATAGGGCGGGGACGAGGAGAGGGGCCGAGACAGTGAAGTACAAAAGAGATGAGAGCTCGCTTGCTTGTGGGATCCACGGCCCTCACGCAACAGTGTAGCCAAGACCCGGGGGTTTCTGAGTCAGTCTTTCAAATTCCCAGACATGTTTATCAGTTTTGAGTTTCAAAACTGGCCCACCCAGAATAAAACCCTTTTGCACCTGATGTGTTTTACGTGGCCTGTGCTTCGGGGAATTCTCTTGACATAGAAGTTGCTTTCCCAGCTGTCAGCTTGACAGTGCACTCAGTTAAAGCTACTTGTCTCTAGGGTCCTGAGCATGTCTCGCAGGATCTGCTCCTCCGGCCCTGTCGTGGCACGCATCCAGATGCCTTCCCTTGGATGGCGTTGGTGGGGAAGGGAAGTCCAATGGCCAGGGCCAGAAGTTTTCTGGCCTTAAATTTCAGTGGACAATGTCCGTGAGCCGTGTCCTGTTGTGTGTCCAGCTCAGGGCCACATTATATATTAATATTTCTGAGCCAGGTTTTGAAGACTGGGTGAGACAAAATAATAAGAAAGGCATGTTCTCTTTTGTGAGGCATTGGGACAGAATAGAAAACAGCCTGCATTTTGGAGACATTCAGATCTTTTTTGTTTGTTCCTGAGTTTTTTTTTTTTTTTTTTTTTTTTTGAGATGGAGTCTCGCTGTGTCACCCAGGCTGGAGTGCAGTGGCACGATCTCAGCTCACCTCATCCTCCGCCTCCCGAGTTCAAGAGATTCTCCTGCCTCAGCCTCCTGAGTAGCTGTGATTACAAGCACCCACCACCACACCTGGCTAATTTTTGTATTTTTAGTAGAGGCGAGGTTTAACCATGTTGGCCAGGCTGGTCTCGAACTCCTGACCTCAAGGGATCCACCCCCCTCGGCCTTCCAAACTGCTGGGATTACAGGCATGAGCCACCTCGCCCAGGCTGTTTTGTTTTTAAGACTGGCTCTGCTACTTATTAGCTCCATGGCTTTGGGCAAATTTCTTAACCAATTTGTGCCTTAATTTACTCATCTGTAATTGGGAGATACTCTGTACCTCATAGGCTTCTGAGAGAATTAGATGAGATAATGAGTATAATGCACTTGGCACAGTACCTAATAAATAATAGCTCGTAATACCTGGTAGCAAGACTTAAAACATATTTTTGTTATATAAAGGCAGCAGGCAGGAAAGCAGAAGAATAGCTAGAGTGGCGTGGAGGTTAGTCGGGAGGAATTGCCTGGGCCATGTTTTAGAGTCCATGGAGGCGTGTGTGTTTGTGTGTGTGTGGTGTGTGTGTGTGTGTGTGCTGTTAATGGCTTTGGCATGGAAAGCTAGGGGTGTTTAAAGAAACCTCAAGTTGCAGACCTGGGAGTAGGATGCACCTCATATTCCATTTGGGTGTAAGCCTAATGGAATTATGTCTAATTGAGTTAGGGACTCTTGGTCCTCTGAGACTTCACAGCACCATCTTTTACCAATTTTTCTGGGCACCACATGTCCTGGACACTTGAGATTTTAACTTATAAGCCTCCTTTGATAGAAGCTCAGCTCAGATTTGGCCACTAAAGAATTAATATTTAGGGACAATGTCTGTTATCAACATCTGCTAAGTTGGACCACCAGATCTCAACTCCTAAGCTAACCCATTCATTCCTGTATTCCTTCATAAAAACAAATATTTATTGAGTACCCCTCTATGTGCCAGGGTCTATGCTCAGTGGTAGGGATATTACGGGGAGCAAAAGACGTAAATCTTTATTATTAAGCATAGGCTCCAGTGAGGAAGACAATCATAAATAATCACAAAGTAAATGCAAATTATCAATGGCTGTAAGTGCTATGAATGAAACATGCAAATTTCTATGAAAGCAGAAAGGAGAATGTCTAGGAATCTTCGATGAGGGTTGTCAGAAAGGTCCCCCTGAGGGGGTAATAGCTGAATTGAAAAATAAGGAGGAATTGGCAAAGCTAAGAGGACAGAGAGATGTTGTATCGTGTTCTGATGATCTCCCTCTCCATAACAAATCACCCCCAAAACTTGGTGACTTCCATCAATAGTTTATGATGGACTTTACCCTTTGGGTAGTGTTTGTGTCTCAGTTTCAGGGTAGTTACTGGAATTATATAGACATGAAGGCTTGGCTGGACTGGACGGCCCAGTTGGCCCCCTCACATAACTGGCAGTGGATCCTGGCTGGGGCTAGGAGCTCAGCTGGGCCTGTCCCATGATGCATCTCCCCCAGGCCTCTCCATGAAGCTTGGGCTTCCCACAGCATGACAGCTTGGATTCAAAGGGGAGCATCCCACTAGTGTGTTCCAAGGGCCCCACACAGAGGCTGCAGGACTTTTTATGACCTAACCTCAGCAATCTCAGAATATCCCCTCTACCCCATTCTAACGGTCAAGTGATTTGCCAAAGCCGGCCCAGATTCCAGGAAAAGGGAGAAATAAACCATACTTCTCAGCCGGGAGAAGGTGTAGACATGCAGGGAGGGAGAACAACATTGGCAGGCCCCTTGGGAGTAAGCTACTGCGTGTGGCTTTTGCTCTCTCTATTCCTTCTATTTGGGATTATCCTCCCAGAAATACTCACACAATCTGTGCCAATGAGATCTCAGTTTTAGAATAGCTCTTCATTTCGAAATGTCTCCTCCTCTAAATATCCTCTTCAAAGTGGATTTCACTAACCTTTGCAGGCAGTCACTCTCTGCCTCATGACTCTGTTTAATTATTTTTATAACACTTATCACTCCAAAATTATCCCTTTATTGGATTATTTTCTTGTTGGCAGTCTTTCCATGACTGAACCCACCGTCACACACACATAGAACATAAGCCCCATGAGGTCACATCCTTGCTCATAAACGCATCCCCTAGGAATGTGCCTGACATTAAGTGGGCACTGCATATTTATCCAGGGAAATAAGAGGATTCTGGGCAAAAAAGAAATGGCACACACGAAGATGTATTGTGAAATGCTGCAAGTGTACCTTACTTTCTGGTATGCAAACACTCTAGTTTGCATCTGTCTGATGTATACCCCAAATCGCTTATTTCATAGATGTGTGAAGCTCACTGAATTTGGGCTATTTCTCACTCTTCCCAAAAAAAAAAAAACTGAAAGAAGAGCAACAGCAAAAAGCACAAACAACTAAGTGACGAACCAGCTATAATCATGGAAATAATTTTGCGCTTTTCCATGCAGAATATTAATTCACTTGTTTCTTACAACATCCTTAGGAGGTTGATATTTTAAATTTTTTTATACCTGATGACAACTGGAGCATAGGGAATTTTCTTGGGGGTCTCCTGTCTAATATTGGTAGATACTGGGTTCAAATACAGATCTGCTTTGCCTCAGAGCCCTGCAAGTTTTGCCTAATAGCCTAAGGCTGAAGAAGAAAATCAGGGAAGATTAAATGTCCAAACTGAAACCCAGAATGACATATTTTCCCTGTGGCATTGAATCAACTTGCAGAGGCCCATGATAACTGAGTTGGCCCGGAAAGGCAAGAGGTCGCCTCTGAGTATAAGGCAGGGAATTGATTCCTGCCTCAATTACAGCTGAATAACTACTAGTTAGGAATCACGAAAGGACCAACATTAGGGCAGTGGGGATGAGGAAAGATCTGCCAGTTGCTGCAAATGGAGGCAAAGGCAGTGAGAGTTGGGATCCTTCATCAAGCCCAAACCAAAGCCATCAGAACATGATGTTCTTGACCAGAGGCGAAGGCAGGAGGGGGAGACTATGGCTGGGGAGATTGTCGGCAACCCATCTGGTTTAATTTGGAGAGACAAGAGGAGGCTTCTCTTCTGAGATTTTTGAAAAGCAATGTCAATGTATCTCTTGCAGACCTTCAAGGCAATGGTAGAGACAGGGGAAGGATTTACCTAGAGCTGGTTACCATCATTTCCAGTGGAGTGTCCATCTCTTGGTGAATAGAAAAGTGTGTGTGTTAAGTCACACTGGGAACCTCATGGCTGTCTCTTTACACTCTGCAGCCCCAAGGGTTCTCTCCCCTCAACCCAAGTGAACCATGATTATTTTAATATCTTCCTGTGCTTAGATGGTCGTCTTACTTGATATCTCAGTCTGTGTTTTGAGCTGTTTTCCTCTTTCTCTTTCCTTCACATGGGAAACACTTAAATACATGTTTTAAAGGATATATAACTAGAAAAACTTTCTTTAAGTCAGACCATCTGTGTTGGCGGAAACTTTAGGCTTTTGTCTGGGAACTGGAATTTTGTTTTCTTGTTTTCTGCAGTTTCTTGGGAATGCCAGGGAAAAATAACAACAACAAAAATCCCCAAGTAATAATTTTTTAAACACTTCTAAAAGGTATCTGGAGATGAGAGAAAGTAAGATGCTTAAGAGACATTACAGAAAAACTTGAATAATCCATCCTTTCTCTGAAAGAGTGTACAAATAAAGAGCTCACTTAATTACCAAAGAGTTTGTGTTGGACTTGAAGAACAAATGGTGCATGTTACTCATTTCTTACCTGGGATGTGTGTGCTAAAGCCAAGGTCAGCTTCCCAGAAAAAATATTAGATAGTCTTGGAAGTTGAGAAGAAGCATGGTGGGTGGAAGTGGAGAATGGTTCAGCCAGCGGAGCTCAGCATTAAAGTTGATGTTCTTGGCCTCCATGTTAAACGTTTCTGCCCACCAAGGTAACTGTGACCTCAGCTGACCCTACACCTCCCAGAAGTAACTCAGAACCCTCTACCCCAGTTCTTGCCCATCCCAGATCTTTTCCTGGCCCATTGCTGGTATCATTTTTTCACACCTGGACTCACACTGTGAATGGCAAATGGGTCAACTAAAAGCAAACTGAGGGGGTAACGGGAGCCTCCCCTCCCTGGGTAAACATGTCCATGGTTGATGAAACTCTGATGCTCTAGCCTTTATGGTGATATTATTGAGCCCGGTCATGGAATGGGGTGGAGGGATGCGATGCCTGTTTCCAGAATTTTACATACATTTCTCCAGTCAAGTGAAATTCCCTAACATAAAGTTTGGAAAACATTCAGAAAGCCTGAGACTTGGACCAAAGGGGAATTGGATGCTATCTAGACTGGTCAGAAAGAGATTCAAAAATAGGTAGGCAATGAAGGAGGCTGTCTCTTCTACTTGCCTAAATTGAGTCTGTTTCTATAATTGGCCCAGTAACAGGTACTCACTTAGGAAGTCAGGCCACCTTGTCCTGGGAAAGGCTGCACCTACCACTGATTGATTTTGTGCATGGGGAAAGTCACCTGCCCTCCCTGAGCCCATTTTCTCAAATGTAATGAGATGAGCGGTTTTCAAGCCAAGCCTCTTTGAGCTGCACGTATTCTTCAGAGAGGTCCCAGGTTGTAAACTGAAAGCGTGGGGTGTTTGGCTCACTCCCACCTATGTTTTCATAGACCGGGAGTCTGCATAAAATTTCACTTATTAAAAGAGTTATATTGTTTAGTAGATAAAAGCTTGATAATCTTCAAGTTAGTGATTTCTAAACTCTAATGTGCACATAAATAGCCCACAGGTCCTGTGAAAATGCAGATTCAGATTCCATAGACTTGAAGTGGGGCCCAAGAATCTGCATTTTAATAAGGGTTCTGCAGCAAAGTCCTAGACTACTAAACTAGGGTCTTTCTTTTCAAAAGCATTGACTTGGTGTTCTACTTTTACAGCAAAGTGACCAATGAAAATACTAAATCCCCCAGAACTTGAGAAGTGAACTGTTTTAGGATCTTTTTATTGGGGTGGGAGGTACTGACTATTGGGGTCCAGGAGTCCAGGAGGCACAAAGTGCAAAACTTTCTTTAGCAGGTAGGCTTTGAGAGCAGAGAAGAAAAGGGCTACCTTAGGACTCAGGATTGAAGGTAAATTTCCTGAGCCTCAGAGGGGTGAGATAAATGAACTTACCATGGCCCCTCTTCACGTGGGCTTCTCGACCCCTTCCCTTCTCCAGTGCTGGTGGCAGCAGTGGTTACATTGCCCTAGTTCTAGGGGAACACGATTGAGTTCTAGCTCCTGCAATGAGACGAAACGCAATCAGGATGGGAATCTTGGGATTACAGGTGGCCACATGCTCCCAGCCTCTGCAGTGGAGGCACTTGGTTGACATTCCTGGGTGTCAGTGGTAACAATGAGAACAATGGTTGTGCCATGGAAGGATCAATACCTAGGAAAATCTGTGATGTCCTCTGGGCTCAATAGATCCCAGTCAAGACCTCTGTCTAGTGCACGGGCTAAAGAACTGGCAGAACGGCCTGTCTCAAATGGATTTGTTCCTTGGTCAGTGATGGATGGGTCTATGACAAAAGGAGAAAGTACAGAAAGGGGTATGATAAGAGATCAAAGTCGTGTTATTTGATTTCTAAGGAGAATGAACTTCATCTCATGCCCCAAGTTTGCAGGACATTTTGGTTTCATTATTAGACCTTATCTTGCCACTATTCTAATCTGTATCAGTGGTTTCAAACTAAAAATGATTCAGAGGCTGATGGTCCACAGGACACTCTTTCAAAACTTGGGTCTGGGCTTAATAACTAGAATATATAAAAAGCTAAAATAATAGAATAACAATTTAATTAAAAAATGGTCAAAAGATCTGAACAGACATTTCTCAAAAGAAGACATACAAATGATCAACAGGTATATGAAAAAATGCTTAACATCACTAGTCATCAGAAAAATGCAAGTCAAAACCACAATGCAATGTCACTTCATCCCAGTTGAAATGGCTTTTATTAAAAAGACAGGGAATAGTAGACACCGGTAAGGATAGGGGGATAAAGGAACCTCCATACACTATTGTTGGGGATGTAAATTAGTACAGCCACTAGAAAGAATAGCATGGAAGTGTCCCAAAAAACTAAAAATAGAACTACCATATGATCCAGCAATTCCACTACTGGGTATGCATCCAAAACAAGGGAAATTAATAAATCAAAAAGATATCTGCACTCCCATGTTTATTGTAGGACTACTCACATAGTCAAAATATGAAATCAACCGAAATTCCCATCAATGGATGAATGAATCTAGAAAATGAGGTATATATACACAATGAAATATTACTTAGCCATAAACAGAATGAAATCCTGTGATATGCAGCAACGTGGATGTCATTGGAGGTCATTATGTTAAGTGAAATAAGTCAAGTACAGAAGACAAATATCATACGTACTCACTCATATGTTGGAGCAATAAAAGTAGATCACCTGAAGACAGACAGTAGGTTGGTGGTTACTGGAGGCCAGGAAAGCTGGGAGTGGGGGATAAAAAAGGTTGATTAGGCTGGGCGCAGTGTCTCATGCCTGTAATCCCAGCACTTTGGGAGGCTGAGGCGGGTGGATCACCTGAGGCTAGGAGTTCCAGACCAGCCTGGCCAAGATGGCAAAACCCCATCTCTACTAAAAATACAAAAATTAGCCAGGCAAGTTGGCATGTGCCTGTAATCTCAGCTACTGGGGGCCTGAGGCAGGAGGATAGTTTAAACCTGGGAGGCGGTGGTTGCACTGAGCCAAGATTGTGCCACTGCACTCCAGCCTGGCAATAGAGCGAGACTCCATCTTAAAAAAAAAAAAAAAAAAAGGTTGATTAATGGGTACAAACATACAGTTAGACTGAAGAAATAAGACCTAGTGTTATAGTGATCAATAGGGTGACTATAATTAACATTATCCTATTGCACATTTCAAAATAGCTAGAAGAAAATAGTTTATAATGGGACAATCTAAGATGTAATCATTGAGCTGTATCACTGAGCTGACAAATGACAAATCCAGGACCAAAGAGAGAAAATACAAATGAGAATCAGAGGGAGAGAAGATAAAGCCATAGAAGATAGCTCAACCTCAGGACCAGGGGCTGAAGGAGAAAGGTAAGTGAGCAAGAGCTTTCCCAACAAGGCCGAGCAATGAATTCCACTTCACATTTAAAGCTTTGATTCCCTGCTTTCTTTTGCAGGCTGATGCTGAATCAGGTTATAATCAACTTTAAAAAGCGAACTTTCATTACTAAAAATATCAGAAAGAAAGAGCCACAAAGGTTTTGTGAGAACTTAAAGAGATCCCTGGAGGTTATACAAGAGAAAGAAACAACTCATATAAAAGAGACTTTAGCAGTGTGCTTGTGTGTGTCTCTGTGTGTGTGTGTGCATAAAAGAGAAAGGGAAAAATTAGAAAGCAGTATAAGAAGGAATCTCATTTTCCATCATTTGTTTTAAAATGTTGACTTAAACTAGGGACAAAGTACTGTGATATTATACCCATTTTATAGAAGAGAAAATTGAGGCTGCAGACATAACAGCCATGATCTCTGCCCTCATGGAGCTCATGGAAGTCTCAGTACTCACGATGTAGCCCATGGATCAGTCAGCCTCTTTAGGAGCTTGTCAGACATGTGGAGTTTCAGGCCCCATCCCCAAACCACTTGAATTAGTGTGTTCTTTTAAAGCTGGTTTCTGGGCCATTTGGGTGCCCATTAAAACATAAGAAGATGGCTGGGTGCAGTGGCTCACACCTGTCATCCTAGCACTTTGGGAGGCCGAGGTGGGTGGTTCGCTTGAGGTCAGAAATTTGAGACCAGCCTGGCCAACACGCTGAAACCCCATCTCTACTAAAAATACAAAAATTAGCCAGGCATGGTGTCACATGCCTGTAGTCCCAGCTACTTGGGAGACTGAGGTAGGAGAATTGCTTGAACTCGTGAGGTGGAGGTTGCAGTGAGCTGAGGTCAAGCCTCTGTACTCCAGCCTGGGCAAGAAAGCAAGACTCCGTCTCAAATAAAAGATGCATATAGCGTAAATGCAAGGCCAACAGAGAAGAAAGGAAACACGAGAGCTGGCAGCCCAGGCAGTGGAAAGGCTACGTGGAAGAAAAGAGCAACCTGGGTATGGTCTAGAAAAGCGAGTGGTTTGATAAACAAGAGTAGGAGAGGAAAAGTGGAGAGAGAAATACCTGAGACTGGGCTAGATGGCTTGGGTGAGTTTGCACCCCTGCCTCTTAAGAGCTGGGAGACTTTACTGAGGCTCAGTTTCCTCAACCGTAAAAAGGGAATAATATTAGTATCCTTTTCACAAACTTGTTGCGAAAGATTGAGTCAAAATACATAAAGTTCTTAGCAGAGTCCTGGTGTACAGCAAGCCCTAAGTTGACTCTTGTTATTATCCTAATTATCCCTAGAGCATGGTGGCTCTGAGGACTTCCTGCGTGGAACACACTGCCCCCTGGAGGAATGTGCAATTAGAGTAAAAGCGAGGTGGTTGCCCCTGAAAACAAATTGCCCACCCAGGCACTTTCTAAATTGTCCTAGAAAACGAGCTTAAGTATCCCCTTTTAAAACCATCCCTTTATTTATTTTTACATTTTTATTAGTGTGAATAATGTTTCTTTTAATTACATGATCATAGATAATAATAGTAATGATAACAGCCAATGTTTATCTAACGTCCATGACATGCCAGATACTGTGCAAAACCTTTTACAAGCATTTAATTTAATTCTCCATTTAATTCTCTCAAAATCTCTATGAGGTGTTGAATAATTGTATCCCATTTGTAAAAATGGGAAATGAGACCAGCAGACAGATAAGAAGCATGGTTATGATGATAAGTCCACCTGGTGGAGGCCTAGGTAGGATGTGACAGGGACTTCTAAGTGCATAGTCCCCCTGATATTCCTTTCCGCCGCAGCTCATATGCCCACCTTCCAATGCTCAATTTTACCTCATGTTAGGCAGAATCCCAATGCTAGCCCCCAAGATTCTGGTCCCCTGATTATTGAAGAAACCCTTACCTACGTGCTGCTGTGAAGGGATTTTGCAGATGCAATTAGGTGATGTTAACATATGGAGAGAAAGTGCAGGTGGACCTGACTCAGTCAGGTGAGCCCTTTAAAAGCAGGGCGTTTCCACTAACTGGAGGCAGAAGGGAAGTCAGTGAGATTTAAAGTACAAAGAGAACTGGACCAGCCATCACTGGCTTTGAAGATGAAAAAGGCCATGTAATGAGGACCAAATAGAGGTCTCTAGAAGCTGAAAGTGGCCCCAGCTGACAGCAAGGAGGAAAACTGGCACTTCAGTCCTTGCAACTGCAAAGAACTGGATTTGACCAAAGACCAAAATGAATTTGGAAGCAAATTCCTCCCCAGAGCCTGGAGATAAGAGCCCAACCCAGCCAATACCTTGACTTTTGCTTTTAAGACCCTAAGCTCACCCGGACTTCGGATCCATGGAAACTGTGAGATAGTAAATGAATGTCCTTTAAAATCTCTGTTTTTGGTAATTTGTTCCATAGAAATAGAAGATAAAGACAATCTCCATGAAGATCACATTTCACCATAAAGTTAAGTTGTCACTCAGTGTCCCTATAGGTTCTTGGAAACTGCCACTTTCAGTGAAACAACATAAAGTAGGTATTGGAATAACACCATTTTATTCAACTTTCTTTATAATGTTAATGAGAACAAAATTGGTTTCATTATATGTGATTTCACTCTGCATCTTTTTTGTTGGATCAAGGGACATTGTTTGACATTTTCTCAAACAAAGAAACATAAAAATTGATCCAAATATGTTTCCTGAAGGAAAGAATGGATGAGGCGTAGAGGTTTCTGCTTTTGATCACAGATTCTGGCATCAGGCTTCCCAGATTCCAAGTCCAGCTTCCTCCCTTAAGAGTTGTTTGGCCTTAAGTCTTTTTATCCATCACTCTGGGCCTCAGGGTCTTCTTTCACAAAATTGGGATAATAAGACGGTTGTTGGGAGAATCCAATGATGTAAGACTCAAAGCATTTGATTCACTGCTCAGCACATAGAGATCACTCAATCAGTGCTATCTGTACATGTGATCTTAACCTGCGTGGGTTCATGAATGAATAAACTCCAGTGAGAAGGAGATAAGACATCATCACCATTAACATCACTCTCAGGTTTTGAAACTCAGGCCACGTGTTGTACTAGGTTAGATCACAGGCATTTCTGGATCTGTGAACCTGACGGATGATTCCCATGCAAGACCATGGGATGCGGAGCCAGACCCTAAAGGAAATGTTGGGATAACCCCAATACTGAGTCTACTTGGAAACCAGGAGAGCCACATGGCTCGGCCTGGGAGGCTCCCGGAAATGTTGGGATAACCCCAATACTGAGTCTCCTTGGAAACCAGGAGAGCCACGTGGCTCGGCCTGGGATGCTCCCAGAAATGTTGGGATAACCCAAATGCTGAGTCTACTTGGAAACCAGGAGAGCCACATGGCTCGGCCTGGGATGCTCCTGGAAATGTTGGGATAACCCAAATACTGAGTCTACTTGGAAACCAGGAGAGCCACATGGCTCGGCCTGGGAGGCTCCCGGAAATGTTGGGATCATGGCCAATTCGGCCATCTAAACTTCTGACTCAGGGAGTGGATTCCTCAGAGGGGGTCCCCTAAATAACAGGACTGTCGATTCAATCAAAACCATAGAGTCAGTACCCCAGGTAGACAAAGCCAGACTTCAGCAATAGCCTCATTCACAACAACTGTGCATTCTAGGCCTTGCCAAGGAGCCAAAGGGAGAAACCTACAAAAGTATGCTCCTGTTTCAATTGAGTGGGTATTATTCCTTTCTTTCTTTTTTTTTTTTTTAAAGGTTACTTAGCTTGGGGCACCATGTTTAAGGCCTTCTTTTTTTTTTCAGTTGTATCATGTCTTTTCTGGAGGAAAAAATGTAAAAAGAAAATAGTTTTGTCACTGAAAAAAAAAAAGAGGGATACTAAAGATAAAATAGCACCCTGGCACACAAGGGCAACTGGATCTTTTAATTAGAGCTGGGTGAAACCTGACATCATAAAATCTGCCATATAGGGAAAGAAGGAGGGTTCTGTCCACACCCAGACAATGACTGCAGTCTGTCCTGCAACTTAACTACCAATTTTGGCAACTTGGCTTGTTTCGCTCCAACTATCTATTATTTACAGAGCTATCATGTAAGTGTGATTTCTACTTTTATGCCCCCATACCCCTAGCCCTCTAATTTTAACAAGTTAGGAGACATCATGGCCTGCTGCAGAGGAGGAAACTGGAATATTTGTAAGTAACTGGTGAATGCAAAGATCCATTTCAACTGAGGGAAAGAAAAAAAAAGAATGCAGAGTACCTCGTGGTCTCTGTAATGGGTGAATATTCAGGATCTGGTGCACGGAGGAAGGAACAAAAGCCGAGAGGGCTGGCCAGAACAATGGACCATCACAGATGCTGGGTTATGTAACTGGGTTATTTGAATTCACAATTGTGAAGGCAACAATTGTAGAAGAAGCCCTGTGCTCCTGCTCCATGGTGGGAGGGAAGCAGGCTCCTGTGCCCCTACCCAGCTGCTCTGGGAGCAGGCTCTGTGTCTCCTGATGACGCTGACTGCTGGCATTCAGGAGAGGACTGGATTACTTCTGACACTGCAAAGGTGTTCAGCAACTCTATGTTGAGCTAAACTTTTTAACGCTTTTAATAATAATTTTAAAAAAAGACAATGAGCCAATTAAATACCTTTCCCCCTACAGCAATTGGCCATTCGAAAAGGACCCGATTCTTTCCATTCAAAGCAAGCTCCTTGAGCTCAAATGGTGTCTCTGGTTATACAATGGGACTAAAATTCACACGTTTCATGCACAACTGAGTCAAGCAACGTGGACATGAATGTGTGGAAAAGGTGCAGTAGGGAGGAATCAGGGAAAAGTTCTCAGAAGAGGCAAGCTTTAAAGATAGTACAACCAAGATCATGGAAAGACACCACGGACAATGCTGAAGGTCATTTTCCATTCTCACGTGGTGTCTTGCATGGAGCACCTGATAAACTCAGGCTTGGGCAGTGAAAGGACAGCATTCCCCTTGCCTGCCTTCCCAGTACTGAGCTGCCCATGTGCAAGCCCTAAACTGCAGCCACACCCAAATATCTCATCCGACTTGGCACGAGCTGTTCCCTGAGTCAGGGACACTGTCCCCATCTCAGTCTTCCCGTGACTATCCAACCCCTCAATTCCAGCTGGAATCTCACTCCTGCTGTAAAGCCATCCTCAGGCACTTTCTTCACCCTCCCACCCTCATTGGGTAACACACCCCTTTTCTTGGGTTTCAATAACTCCTTGACTTTAACTCCTACAAACACTTATCTACCCTGCCATTGTGAGCTATTTATGACCCTGCTTCCCTCACTAGAGTATGCCCTGCTGTAGGACAGAGGGCAAGCCTTTTCACTTTTCTATTTTCAAGGTTCAGTACAAATGGTAGTCTTATAATGTTTGGGTAATAAAGGTCTTTCTCCTAAACCCAACGTAGTTGCAAAGAAAGTTTGAGAATTTATCAGCTAATTTGCAGAAACAGGCTGAGTTCTTTTATTCTTTGTAGTTGTGGCTGTGTTGTTGCTGTTATGTATTTAAGCTGGGCATGCAAACAGAAGCTGGGCTCTGATTCTTCAGCAATCTCACCTGTCTGGGCAACTTGTCAGTCTGTTGGAAGCAATTTCCACTTCCTATTGGCTGCCAGTTCCATGAGGATGAGCTTTCCAGGCAAGAAGGGGCACTAGAACAAATAGCTCAGAAGCTTGCTTGTTCTCTGGTGTCGATAGGTGGGAATATACGGATGATGACGATGATGATAGTAACTCAAATGCTTGAATGGGCAATCTGGAGTCCTAAGCACTTTCCATGTTTTTTCATGTGAAAACCTCAGAACAAACACAAAAGGTAGGCATGGTTGATATTCTTTTTTTCATTTTCGAGATGAAGTTTCGCTCTGTCGCCCAGGCTGGAGTGCAGTGGCACAATCTCAGCTCACTGCACCCTCCACCTCCTGAGTTCAAGCAATTCTTCTGATTCAGCCTCCCGAGTAGCTGAGACTACAGGCACACGCTACCACGCCCAGCTAATTTTTGTATTTTTAGTAGTGACGGGGTTTCACCATAATGGCCAGGATGGTCTCAATCTCTTGACCTCATGATCCGCCCACGTTGGCCTCCCACAGTGCTGGGATTACAGTCATGAGCCACCACGCCGAGCCGATATTCTTATTTAATGGTGTGACATGACTTGTCCCCAATCACCCAGTTTAGGAGGGGGAGGACTGGAGCCCAGCAGCTACACTCAAAAGCCCATACACACTCCTCAGCACTGCTTCCTGCAGCTTCACGTGTGTAAGCATGTCTACACTTATGTTTAGGTGCACAAGTGTGGATGAACACATAGAGTTGGGTGTGTAATGTGTGCTTGTGCGCATATGGGCAGGTGCGTGCTAGGGTGTATCTGATTTGGCCTGTCCACATCAGAATGCCTGTGTATGTATGTTCTTCTCTCAACTAGGAAAAAAAAAAATCAGGGTTTGAATAGGGTCAATGTTAACATGATGAAAGTTTCCCCCAGGCAGCAGGTGTTCCCTTCCTCTGGTTCCTTGGCCTCTTTGTCCACTTCAAAACAAGAACACATTGAGTAGAGTCTGCATTTCTTTGGGTGGGGATCCTGGCCTTACCCCAAGCAGTGCTGCAGAGGGAACTTGCAGATTAAGGGAAGTAAATTTCCACTAGTGAAGACTTGCTCTTCAGTGACGAATTTACATTTAAATGCACCCTGTCATTTTAAATCTCAGGCACTTGGTGCAATCACCTCCCAAGAAACAGACTCTGTAGCATCTGTTTCAAGCTAGGTAGCACCCAGGCTGCAGCAAGACCAGTGCAGACTCCAGGGCCCAGAGGCATGCAAGGGCGTGGAAGGAGTAGTCTGGGGATATATGCAAATTTTACTGTCAGGGGTGACTCAAATGTGCCTTGAGGATAGTGCCAAGGGGCATTTTGTGTTACCAGGCCGTGGGTGGAGTCCCTTGAGACAGGAATTCTCCAGGTTGGAGGTGAGACTGCAGAGTGGCTTGTTCAATCCTATTAGAGGTAAGAATGCACTGAAGGCTGCTGACAAGGCAGAGCAGCTGCTGTTTGTCTTATAAAAACCATCAGTTGACAGTTCAAAGAGAGAAGCAAGCTTCCTTAACTTTCCTATCATGCTCCCAAGTCCCTGACTTAGGGCAGAGATACCTGGCTGGTTCAATTTTTTTTTTTTTCCTTATTGTCAGAAAGTAAACTATTTACTCCCGGGATTTATTTTGTTTTCTTTGTTTTATCCCATTTCACATAATTCTACTTTATTCAGATTTTCAGGTTAAAGATTGCTAACCATGCCCCCGATGACACTAGTGAACAGGTATTTGCTACACTTCTGTTTCTACCCCTTGGACCTGCTTGAAACCTCTCGTTTGCATCTGTTTAAGAGCTTCATATTTTCTCAAAAGTACTTATCTGGCTTAAAAGTCCACAACCTGTCATAGCACTGAGCAATCCAGAAGAAGTTACAAATGTTTGCTGTGTTGGAGCCATGAAAAGCCTGATTGTTTTACCTATGAACACTCTCAACTCAGGATACGGCAACATGCTAGAAACGATATGATAGGCAAAAACATCCAATCAAAGTTTCCACTCGTAAACTTCAGTGGACCACAGAATGATATGAAATGAACACCCATAACGAAGGATCAATTAACAGAGCAGAAGGCCAGAAACAAGGTAAGAATCTTGGATATGGAAGATAGCATGAGAAATGGAAAGACTCATTATTGGATTTTGAAATTCTGAAACAATGCTTTTGCACTAAAGGAAACCTGCAGGTAAAACAATCAGAGTGTATAAAGAAGGGATTTTAAAAGTATCTATATTTGCATCACAAATATAGATAATGATTACACAGATTACACAACTTTTCTTCCAGTCTTTCTTCTATTCATCTGAGAATGTTAGGTCTAGAGCTGAAGGAGGGCTATGGCCCTTGGCTCACCACATGGTGAGTAGCAGACCATGGCATTAATCATAAGTATGGGGAATGCAGACAAATAATGCTGTTTCTCACCTCTGCTATGGCTTGCATGAATTTAACTCATGCTCGATGGAGACTAAAATGCCTTAAAGCCTATGGATGCCAATCTTCTGAAAAGTGGGTGTTACGTGTTGAATTGTGACCCCCCCGCCAAAAAAAGATATGTTGAAATCCTAACCCCTGGTACCTCAAAATGTGATCTTATTTGGAAATAGGGTCTTTCATCAAGTTAAGATGAAGTCATTAGGGTGGGCTCTGTTTTAATTTAACTGGTGACCTTATAGAAAGCGGAAATCTGGACAGACACATAAAACAATGGAAGGTGACGTGAAGATGGCTGTGTGATGATGGAAGCATGAATTGAACTGATGTAGCTGCAACCCAAGGAAACCCAAGGCTACCAGCTAGCACCAGAACTAGGAAGAATCGAGGAAGGATGCAGCCCAGAGCCTCAGTGAAGGAAGCCTGGCCCCGTTGACACCTTGATTTCCAACTTCTGGTCTTCCAAACTATTCAAAAATATATTTCTGTTGTTTAAAGCTACCCAGTTTGTGGTACTTTGTTACAGCAGCTCTAGGCAACTAGTACAATAGGATTTCCATTTCTGTCCATGTATGAGCACTGGGCGTTATTCTTCATTAGTTTTTCTCTTTTTTCTTTTTCTTTTTTTGAGAAGGAGTCTCGCACTGTCGCCCAGGCTGGAGTGCGATGGCATGATCTCAGCTCACTGCAACCTCTGCCTCCTGGATTCAAGTGATTCTCCTGCCTCAGCCTCCCAAGTAGCTGGGACTACAGGTGCCCACCACGATGCCTGGCTAAGTTTTTATATTTTTAGTAGAGACAGGGTTTCACAATGTTGGCCAGGCTGGTCTCGAACTCCTGACCTTGTGGTCTGCCCACCTCGGCCTCTCAATCATTAGATTTTCTTGGTTTGGTTTTTTGATAGAGAGATCTGAGTGCATGGACATAAAAGTTTGAGATTCATGAGCTGAAAGAATGCCTGGGGCTCAACAGTCAAAGTTTGTGGGTGCAGCTGCCTGTGACGGAGACTAACTGATTTGTGCTTGCTCTACCTTTCCTCATTCTGGGCACACAAAGGACTTATTTCCTGGTCTACCTTAGCCTTAAGTTGGTAACAGTGACAGTTGCCTGCTGCCAGGCCTGGGCCTTTGAAATCTCTGATAATTTCTCTTCTGCCACAGTAACCTTGGGGGGCATGCATTCTATTTGGCATAGAAACAAGATTGAGGAAAAGCATCCAGTCCCCACAAAGCTTTGTGTGCATGAGAAACACACCTTGTATTAAGCTGAGATGTTGGGCTTAATCTGTGACTTTGAGAATCCTATCCTATTCTATTACCTGACCAGTAATTGCACCCAAATGATTTCAGAGGAGATATCCAGGGATCTCAGAAAACAACATTGTTGTCAACTGCAGGCAGACCTTTAAAAGAAGTTCACACTCTGAGACCTATCTCCTCTTTCCACCCACATTCTTGCAGCTTAATAATACCACTGCTTACATTCCCCAGAAAAGGAAGACATTATAGCCACGTGCTTAAAAGAAACACGTCTTAATAAGAAAAAGTGGGTGTGGGTGGGGTGTCTTAAGGAGGAAGACATCCTAAAACATGTGTTTAAACTGTTCTCCTTTAAAGCTGTGGTTTTCCACCCTTGCCCGTGCCCTGTTCGCTGTACCCAGAACTAACAAATCATAAATAACAATTTCTGGGGTGGAGCTTAGGCATATGTAATGTTTGATTACCCTAAAGTGATTCCAGTGGACAGCCAAGTTGAGAAAACTTCCTCTGGAGAAAAGCTGATCCAACAAGCTGACTGTCTTATTAAGATGTGTTTCTTTTAAGCACATTGCGATAATTTCTTCCTTTACTGAATATTGTAAGCAATGGTATTATTAAGGTATGTTCCCAAGTCCCTAAGGGTATAGCAATGTTTACCTGCACTATCTGGAGAATGAAACATGGAAACCCTGATCACAGGCAAGGCTTTGATGGCCTAAGGACAATTCCTATCATCTCAGGGACGCCATTGGTAGACAGACTTCTATAATTTTCTAACGCTTATCGCATCTTCACAAAATGACCATGAGGTCATGAACATTCTCTACATTTTTTAGACATGGAATCCGAGTCTCAGGGAGATGAAATACCTTGTCCAAGATTGCACAGTTAGTAAGAGCTGAAGTTTGAACTTAAATCTCAGTCTCAGTCTGTCTGAAGACAAAGCCTCCAGAGGAGAGGGTAGCCCCATTGCTCTATGGGCATGATTCTGGTGGTGAACATTGGCATTGTGTTCCAAACACAAAATTGTGTTAGAAATTTTTAACTTAGGAGCCCATGATATTAGTCACAGTTTAAATTTCTCCACATAGAACCGTTTTGAGAATTTTGTTGCAAAGGCTAGCCTATTAATTGCATGGGTCCAGAGTTTTCATAATCAATAAGAAAAGAGAAGGTAAGTTTTGGTTGCAGGCTTATTGAAAGACCAGCCTCCTGAAGCACACTTTTAGCACACAAACCAACCTCCACCACCCTCCCAAATAGACTCTCTGACAATCCTAAATACGCTTTGATGCCCTGCCCTACTTGCCTTTGAAAATGGCATTTCCTCAGCCCCAATCCCCCTCACTGATCCTTTTCCTTTGAACAATTCTTACCTTCCTTGTAGGAGTATAAGTGTTAACTTCTGCAGGCAGAGGGTGGTTCCTCTTTCTTTCTCCTCCCATGGCTGACAGTATTCTCCAGAATGACCCCTTTCACTCTGTGACCCAAAGGTCAACTGAAACAGCAACAGTCAAACAGCAGAGTCTGTTTCCATAGGGCTGAGACTATGCCACGTTCACCATGTTGTCCCAGGGTCTGGATTCAAGAACAACGACAGGCATAGACGAGGCTTGTGATTTAGAAAAAAATAAACAAATGATGAATCAATGGAAAGTTTGCTCTTTTGAGCTAGGCCAAGGGATTTCATGAGCCAAAGAATCCTTGCTATTCCTCTGACCATATGAAAAATAAAAACAGCAGTGAGGTGTGTTGGGCCATTTGCTGTTAGCCTGTGGTTCATTTTATCATGGGGAAATCATTTGAGCTTGGAGCTGGAGCCCCTGCTGTTGGCAGCATGTCCTCTGCCCCATTAAGAGGATTCCCCCCACCCCCCGTAATTACAGGGTAAATGACTTGTTAAATCCAGAGCCCTCACAGTACATCTCCTGACATGCAGTTCATATTCCTTGAGCGGTTTAATCGCACTTTCGAGTAGTACATATTTTACAGAGAAGTGAGAGTTCTCCAATTAATAGCAATTGTGATCGAAGCAGTAATGCTCATCTGCAGCCTGAACCCGCAAGAGGAGAGACTGGAAGGCCCATGTTAATTGTCACAAAGAGCTATGTCTATCTGCAGCGGTATATAAATAATAAATTAGAGGAAGGGGGGATGCTGCAGCTGTGATGGTCTTCCAGGAGGTTCGGATATTTATGTAGTGCTGATTGCTAAAAATCTTCTCCGAGTAATTATTAGTAAAAGTGGAATGTCTACATTTGTAAGGGAATTTTAATTAAAGGGAAGGTGACTCTCATTATGGGGAAGAAGTAGTGTTTGGGGATTTACATGTAGGTCCAGAACTAAAGCGTCGGGGCCTGATTGGCTCTCGCCACTGCTGCTTGGACAACAGCAGGAAGCTCAATTCCTCTAGTCTTTAAACCAGGGGAAATAAAGTAGTTATAAGTAGTTATAAGTGCTTGAAGTTCCATTGGATAAACAAGTCCTACAGTTGAAGGCTTTTTATCTGATTCAGCTCAGGATTGCCTGACAGAGCTGGGCCACACATCCACTCTTTTGAGCCCCAGTGTCTTCACATATAACACTTGCATGCCACCATTTTCAGGTTGCCTTTCAGTGCAGTAAAGGAGACCAAGTATGCAAAAGGACATGGAACCACTACTGGTATGTCTCGGACTTTGAAAAATATTATGAGAACAACTTCTGTCTATTGCTTCACTTTTCTTTGGTGTAACTAATTTGGCTCTCACGATTTAGAAAAAAGTAAAGCATTTTCCTGTGTACTCTCAGTTTATGATCATTCTTCATTTCCACAGTGAGTATGGTGACTCTTAACATTTTAATTAAGTAATTTGGGGGGAGATGTATAGATTCTTTTAAGGAGCTGATACAGGCCATGCCATATCATGCAAATATTGCACATATTTTGTGTGAAATTCCAAATATCTCATGGAACCCTGTGTTGACCACCTAATGCCTTCCGTTAAGGACCCATGGCCTAGAGGGCTGGACTAAGGAGATTTACAGAGCCATGTGAAGAAAAGGAGAAGCAAATCGTCCCAGGTGACATATGATGCCATGATATTATGGGCAGTCTCTCCCGCCGCAGGAAGGCAAGTTAATTTCAGACTCAGCCCAGCCCTTTTGCTACATGCCAAAAAGGAAACTCATATTCCGGACATGCATCCACCCACAGATGGTCAGGGATTCTCATTTGGCCTGTGGGAAACATTGTTCAGTCTTGTCTTCCCACTATCCCAAATATACATGGACACAGACAATCAAGATATAACAACATTTAAGGGAAACTGGCCTTTAGAAGGGAGGAACAAAATTCAAACAGATGAGGTAATGTGCAGGGAAATAGACTTCATAGAGAAAATGCATCAGCTTATCTATGATCCCTTGAGTGATTCAGTGGGATATACTGACATCAATACAAGGACAATTCTGCTGTTAAAAATTTGAGTTCTTAGAAATAAAAGCTTTAGGGGCTAGGTGCGGTAGCTTACACCTGTAATTCCAGCACTTTGGGAGGCCGAGGCGGACGGATCCCTTGAGGTCAGGAGTTTGAGATCAGCCTGGGGAACATGGTGAAACCTCATCTCTACTAAAAATACAAAAAAATTAGCCAGGCATGGTCGTGGGCACCTGTAATCCCAGCTATTCTGGAAGCTAAGGCAGAACCCGCTTGAACCCGGGAGACAGAGGTTGCAGTGAGCTGAGATTGCACCACTGCACTCCAGCCTAGGCAAAAGAGGGAGACTCTGTCTCAAAAACCCCCCCAAAAATTTTTTTAATTTTTAAAATATATAAAAGTTTTAGGTAGTTAAGAGAATGGCTGGCAGAAAAAACACAAAGATTCAGTTAGGAAACTAGAGCAGGAGTTGGCTGATTTCCTCGTGAAGGACTGGAGAGTAGACATTTCCAGCTCTGTGGGCCTTACCGTCTGCATCACAATTAATCTGCTCTGCAATAAAAATAAAAAGTTAAAGCCATTACTAGCTCTTGTATACATTACTAGTTGTATAAAAATGGGTGGTAGGCTGAGTTGAACCTGCAGGCCATAGTTCATTGACCCCTTACATAAACCATGGAGCTGAGTTGTTTAAAAAAATTCCATTTGAAACATAGAAAGATGTGAACAGGTGAGGGAAGTGGTAAGAAAAATAGAAGCTAGATTTAGCCAAGTTTTTCTTATCAATGAAATTAAAAATGCATACAGCTCTATATTTTAGTTCATTCATTCATTCACACTGCCCTAATTAACTGGAAAATGAGGAGAATGAACATTTGATTCTGCACTGTGTGATAAAAGATAAGTTATTTTTATATCTCACCTTCCTATAAGGTGAGCATTATTTAAGTTTAACCGGATACAGCATGCATAAAATAACTCAACTGAGAACCACAGCATTAAAAGAACCACAGCTAGCAGCTGAATCCAGTTCTGCAGCTTTCCGAAGCCGGTTCCCATTCTCCTTCACAATATAAGGGTTTTAAATATTTTTGACCCAGTCCTGGGTTCTGTTACTTTACTTTATCTCATTTGATATCCCAGTGTAATTGAGAAAATTAGAGATTAACAGGAAAGTTCAATCCATGCAGCTGGTAAATGGCAGAGCCAGGAATCAGCACTAACCATCTAAATTTACGAAGGCCAGGTGCGGTGGCTCATGCCTGTAATCTCAGCACTTTGGGAGGCCAAGGCGAGTGGATCACTTGAGGCCAGAAGTTGGAGACCAGCTTGGCCAACATGGTGAAACCCTGTTTCTACTAAAAATACAAAAATTAGCTGGATGTGGTGGCGCGTGCCTGTGATCCCAGCTGCTTGGGAGACTGAGGCAAGAGAATTGTTTGAACCCGGGAGTGGGAGGTTGCAGTGAGCCAAGATCACGCCACTGCACTCCAGCCTGGGAAACAGAGCAAGACTCTGCCTCAAAAAAAAAAAAAAAAAAAAAAGGAATCTCAGTTGACAAACACACAAGCCAACCCAGGAACCAAGGAAAGTTAATAACTTAATTATCTAGGTGGTTTTTCATCCTATAGAAATTTAACTTGCAAGGCCCTATAAACATCAGAAATGCACTTATATAAAAGTAACAATAGCCAACAGGTTTGGACACCTCCCCTTGGCCAGATATCATGCTAAGAGGGTTTCATGTATCTTTTCCGCAATGGCTGCTTGAAGGACAGTGCTACTACAATCCAAGTTTTGCACATGGAAACCAAGGCTCAGAGGTTAAGTGACTCAGCCCTCTGGAAGTAGCTTCTATTTATTTATTTTCTTGTTTATCATTGTCTCTCTGTCTCCTTTAGAATGTATGCTTCATAGGGAAGGGTCAGTACTGTATTTCCCAAATTTTTAATTTAATTAATTAATTAATTAATTTATTTATTTATGACGGAGTCTCGCTCTGTCTCCCAGGCTGGAGTGCGGTGGTGCGATCTGGGCTCACTGGAACCTTTTCCTCCCCAGTTCAAGTGATTCTCCTGCCTCAGCCTCCTGAGTAGCTGGGAATACAGGCACCCACCAGGATGACCAGCTAATTTTTGTGTTTTTAGTAGTGATGGGGTTTCACCGTGTTAGCCAGGATGGTCTCCATCTCTTGACCTCGTGATCCACCCCCCTTGGCCTCCCAAAGTGCTGGGATTATAGGCATGAGCAACAGCGCCTGGCCACATTTCCCAAATTTAAAAAAGTGCCTGCTGCACAAGTAGATATTTAAAATATTTGTGAAATAACTGAATAGACAAAGGGATTAATAAATGAATGGGTAAATAAGTGAACTTACCCACAGTTTCACAGTCAGTATCAGAGCAGACATGGCTAAGTGTCCTCCCCTCATCAACAACACACAACTCTAAGAAACTTAAACAAAAGTGTGAAGAATCACTGACAGTGAGACATGAATGAGAAATGAAGAGGAAGATGACCATCTCTGAGTTTATAGGAAGCTCTGTGAAAACAGTACACCAGTTCAGAGAACCCAGTTTCAACTCTCACAGTTGTGTCTGATTTGTAAAGCCAAGTACTGACATCCGTGATGGAGACACAGCAATGGTATTTTCTAAACCACATCATGGCTTCTTTTTTTTTTTTTTTTTTTTTTGAGATGGAGTTTCACTTTGTTGTCCAGGCTGGAGTGCAGTGGCATGATCTCGGCTCACTGCAACCTCTGCCTGCCAGGTTCAAGCAATTCTCTGCCTCAGCCTCCTGTGTAGCTGGGATTGCAGGCATCTGCTACCATGCCCAGCTAATTTTTGTATTTTTAGTAGAGACGGGGTTTCACCATGTTGACCAAGCTGGTCTTGAACTCCTGACCTTGTGATCCACCTGCCTCAGCCTCCGAAAGTGCTGGGATTACAGGCGTGAGCCACCGCGCCCAGCCAACATCATGGCTTCTTAATGTATCTTAAGCAAAGCAACTCACATAAGAAAAGCTTCATAAATATTAGCTGCTGTTAAGATTAGTACGAGGGTACATATGGTGATTTGTGGGAGTGCAGAAGAAGACAGACTTACAAAGTTGTCTGCACACGGTTACATGAGAATGTGTATGCTTTCAGAGGGGAAAGAAGAGAAAAGAAAGGAGGGAAGAGAGAGGGAGGAAGGAAAAGAGGAAGGGAAGACGGGAGACAGGCAGGGAGGGAGGGAGGGAGGAGAGAAAGAAGAGAGGGAGGAAGGGGGAAAGGGAAGGAGGGAAAGTAGAAGGGAGGTGGAAGGAGGAAAGGAAGAAGGGCAGAAAGGAAGGGAGAAATGAGGGGAGGAAAGAAAGAAGGAAGGAAGGGAAAAAGGAAAGAAGAAAGAATTGTTGATTTGGATTGGTGGATAGATACACAAATAAAATATGGAAGTATCCAGAGAAATTTCTAGTTTCTGAGACTTTTCATCATTCTTCAACAAGGTTATATACTTATAAAATTTGTATAAACTTAAATTGAAGCTGGAAGAGTCTGGAAAACTTGTGGAGGGAGCTCATGAAATGCCCTGGGGAGATGAAATGGGTGTCACACGTGAAAGGGAATTTATTTGGTCACATCAGAGACCAGAGTTTGTTGCAGTTACTCAAGCTACCTTTTTTCAGCCGACTCTTTCTGCGATTGCTCTGTGGTCTCGCTAAGGATTTCTTCCATTCATTGGACCAGATGGCAGAGCCAGCAGGCCGGCTGGCATGGTGCGGGGGAGACCCAGCAGCTGATGAGCTTTTGAAGTGTGTCTCTTATAGGAGGGTTGAACCGACCTGTGACAGAACTGATGCTGATTTCTCAGACAACATGGCAGCACCCAGGATAACACGCACACACTCACACATACTCACACAAATAAAAACTCAATATGCATACCTTCACATGCATGCTCACACACACACTCACACACACAGACTTATACACACAAATACCCAATGCACACTCTCACTCACACATACTCACACATAAAAACTCACGTATACATACCTTCACATGCAAACTCATGCACACTCACATACACAGACTTATACATGCAAATATGCAATCCATACTCTCACACATTCACGCCTAGGACTTCTCACATGTGCATGCTTTTACCTATATACACACACACTTAAGCAAATACTCAGCTCTGCATATTCTAACTGCATAGTCATACACACAATCCCATATAGTGTCATACACACATGAATGTACACACACTCACACATGTGTACACACAGTGACACATGCACATTCACACACATAGTCACAATATTCACATGCATTCATACACGCAAATGCTCACATCTGCACAATCTCACATGCATGGTCACAATACAAACATGTACTCACATGCACTCATACATGCAAATGTGTCTGCACATTCTCACCCACACAATCACATTCTTATGCAATCATACCCAGACACACTCACACACACTTGAACACACTCAAATGTATCCATCTGCACCTATTTATCCTTAAGCCTCTGAAATCATTTTACCATCCTCTACAGAGTCTGTAGGACATGCTCCGTAAGCACGCACCACCCATCTCTCACAGAAAAATCCTCTCGGCAGAAGCCAGTCTTCTGGCTATATCAGCCTATCTGCCTAGTTTAGGTTGCCTCCCTGCTGCCAGAAAAATCTTGAAGGACCAGGTCAGGGAAATTCTTGGAAAAGCTAGAAAGACTTGGGGGAAGGGCCCTCTAGCTGGTCAATAGCATAGCCGTTTGTGCAGCAGCTATTATCCCCCGCCTTTGTATTATTCAGAAATCCATACATTGTGTTTGCCTTTTGTGTTCAGCTTCCAACAAGCCTCCCTTTGTCCCTGTCACAAAGGCCAATGAACTCTGTGTGGCAAATAAGTTTCAGGGCTGGCTGGACATTATGACTAATTGTGATGCAGTCTATATCCTTGAGACTGTAAACCGATATCAGAAGACAATGGCAGAGAGGGAGCCCATTGAGTGGAGAGAGTCCCCTAGTAACCTCCGGGGGCCGAGATGGCCAACAAGGAGGCTATTGAGGATGGCAGCCCCAGCACAGAGCCTGGCGCAGCGGAGCGGGTGGCAGGGCCACATGGTTCAGCTCGAATGCTGCTTTGTTTGCCCAACAGTGAAAACCAGCATGTTAGAAGTCGTTCAGTTTATTTCTTTCCAACTTTATGGAAACATAATTGACAAGTAAAAATTGTATCTATGCAAGGTATGTAACATAGTGATATGATATATGGGTATATATTGTGTAATAATGTTTACAATCGAATTAGTTAACACATCCATCACCACCCACATTTACCACTTGTGTGTGTATGTGTGTGTGTGTGTAGGGTAAGGACACTTAAAATCTGCTCTCTTATCACATTTCAAGTAAACAATAGAGTATTGTTAACTATAGTCACCAGGCTGTACATAAGATCCACAGAAGTGACTCATCTTATAACTAAGTTTGTACCCTTAAACTTACATCTCCCCATTTTTCCTACCCCAGGATTAGTTTTGTGTGGATTGCTCAGAAACTTGGAGAAGAAAAAACAAGACAAAATAAAACACACAAAAAATAGACCATCTCAGGCGCCTCCCCAGCAACACGCATAACCCAGGCCTGTTCACTGTAGCTTTTTTTTTTTTTTTTTTTTTTTTTTGAGAAAGAGCCTCACTCTGTCATCCAGGCTGAAGTGCAGTGGTGTGATCTCAGATCACTGCAACCTCCACCTCTTGGGTTCAAGCGATTCTCCTGCCTCAGCCTCCCAAATAGCTGGGATTACAGGCGTGCACCACCATGCCGGGCTAATTTTTTTGTATTTTAGTAGAGACAGGGTTTCACCATGTTGGCCGGGCTGGTCTCGAACTCCAGACCTCAAGTGACCCACCCACCTGGGTCTCCCAAAGTGCTGAATTACAGGTGTGAACCACTGCACCTGGCTCCACTGCAGCTTCTTGATGCAGTGCCAGGAAGTCATGCTAAATCATCACGGATATCAAAAAGGAGTGGAGGAGCTACCTGATCCATGAACATCTCATTTAACTAAAAACATCACTTCCACTTGGCTTCTCTCTGCCATGGCATGGCCTGTCTAGGGACCACTGTCCACCTAGGATGAGAATGGTCATCTGATCTGCCCAAATCCCCAGTGCTAAATTCCCACGGGAGAGATGATCATTCTTCCATTGGCAAGTAGCACTTATTTATTCAATCAACAAATATTTATCACATGCTCGCTGAATGCCAAGGGCAAGGCACCAGAGGAAGAGTAGTGAGTGAGTGAGGTTAAAGCCCTGCCATTTAAGTTTTATTTTTAAATTTAAATAATAGCATTTATTTGAACTATTATTTTCATTTTGAAAACAATTAAGCAGAGATTAAAATGGTCTTTTTTGTTTCTGTTACAAAACATCACTGAACAACTAAGGTTGGAATGTAGAATTCAGTTGGTCAGTATTAGGAAAAACCTGGATTTCTGAATGCAAATCAATGTTAGATTATATTCATTTTGATGCTATTTCCAATTGAGATGGGTCACTAAGAAAATGATCATTATCATATCTTTATTTCTGTATAAAATGCACTATTTCATTTTTCTGTCCATAATTACTCATTAGATTCTTGTCTGTCTTCTTATTCACATTACTACTCAGAATACAGAGAATGGAATAGAGCTCAATTTCTTTTCCTATCCTAGTTTTCCACTGAAGTGCAAGAAGGTTAAAAGTCCATAGACTTCTGAAAGTAAGAAAATGTCAGACTGCTATATTTAAAGTACCTTCCTTACATGAAGTGAGGTTCCAAAGCTGAAGTCTTTTCCCAACAAAACACCAAAATATTACCAAGATTCTGAAAGTATATGCATTTTCAATAAATACCTTCAATAGTCTCACCAGTTATAAAATGATAATTGCACATTTTTAAGATCAGCTTATAACCTTCCCCTATAAAAGATGCAATTTCCCTGCTGTCTCAGAGTGGGCATTCCATTAGGCTAGAGATAATGCATCCGAGGACAGGTGACTACAGGTACTCATAAAAAAAGGCCTGTGAAGGGGTTCAGAGTGACAAGGGGAATGGTCTAGTTCATTTGGAGCTCCTGGGAGCTCCTAGCAGAGATGACTTTGAGCTGAGACCCCAAGGATGAGAAGCGCTACTGTGCAGGCAACTCTCTGGGGAAAGCGTTAGGAATGGAGGACTCTGAGCAGGTCGTGAGGTTGGCTGCCCTAGGATGGAGAGAAGGCCAAGGAGGCTGCAGTGTGCTGGCAATGGGGAGAGAGAGTGGTAGGAGGTGAGCCTGTAGAGGTGGGGTGCTAAGTCAGGTGAGGGGTCACTATCTCCCTGCACTCTGATAGACAGGCGTATCTAATAATTATTATAGTTCCATCATCTACTGCTTATGATCTGTGTGGCCAAGGATGAGCTGTTTACTTTCTGAGCTCTATTTTACTTGTCTCTAAAATGGGTAAATGATCATAACTTTCTACTAGGACTAACGCCTGAAGTCCGTAAAGGGACTAGCAGAGTTTCTAGCATAAGCTCAACATGAAGCACATACACTGTCACTTAATCATCAGAGCTGCTATGATTGATGGCAAAGATGGCGACAGTGTTATGTGGCTCCCATCTTCCTAACAAGCCAGGCAAAATGTTAGATAGAGCAGACATTCATGGGGTTAAGAGGACCTTCTTAGGTCTCCAGCAGACTCCAGTGCTGTGAATAAGGAGTCATGAAGTGAACAAAGGAGGTGTATTAGTCTGTTCTTGGATTGCTATAAATAAATACCTGAGACTGGGTAGTTTATAAAGAAAACAGGTTTAATTGGCTCACAGTTCCACAGGCTGTACATGAAGCATGGCAGCATCTGATGCTAGGAAGGTGTTAGGGAGATTTTACTCATGGTGGAAGGCAAAGTGGGAGCAGGTGTCTTACATGCAAGAGAGTGACGTGGGGAGGAGAGATGCTAGACACTTTTAAACAAGCAGCTCTCATGAGAACTCTCACCATCACGAGAACAGCACCAAAGGGACTTGGCTACACCGTTCATGAAGGAACCCTTCCCATGATCCTATCACCTCCCACCAGGCCCCACCTCCAATGCTGAGGATTCCAATTAAACATGAGATCTGGGTGAGGACACAGATCCATACAATATCAGGAGGTCACAGATGAATGGGAAAAGTAGACAAAAATGTTAGCAATTTTAATAAAATGTGATGGAGGGGCTGCAGGATGCTACGGAGCACCACGGAAGGCACCAGCCCAGTCAGAAGGAACACTCCTGGGAGCAGGTCACAGTTGGCTGCAGCAGGGAAATTCTAGTGGGTGTGAACCAGGCACAGCAGAGAGCAGGTGGGGGTCTCTGCTGTGCCTGGTTCACACCCACTAGAATTTCCCGGCTTCAGCCAACTATGCTCACATAGAGCAGGCTCCACGTACATCATGTTCAAGGGCACGAAGACCTGGACGCTCTTGGTGCTCCCATGAGCTTCCTGGCAACATGGTCAGCTGGAATCTGAAGAATAAAGGGCTGGTGACAAGGAATAGGGTAGAAGACGTCCCAACTACGAAGCCCATCTGCGAAGCCAGGATGCACAACAAAGAAAGCTCTTGTCCATCCCAGTGTTCAGTTATAGGAAATAGCAAACTTCCCTTTTTGCTAAAGCCAGTTGGAATTTGCATTTTTGTCATTTACCACCTAAAAGATTCTTACACTCTTTTCCTATCCTATTTTTCCACTGAAGGGCAAGAAGGTTAAAAGGCCATAGACTTCTGAATGTGAGAAAATGTCAGAGACTGCTATATTTTTTTTGGATCTTTACATAAGATCCACAAAGTGCCAGGAAAAGTAGGATGCTGTGCAGAGAAGAACAACAAGCACCCCAAACTCAAGTGCAACCCACTCAGGACTCCAGGGCCCTTGGCCGATGTCTAAAGAGTCATCAACCAGCTAATCCAATTTTCAAAAATTAATCACACAGAATACTGTTTCAAATACATGGGCATGGTGTGTGATTCTTTCTTTCTGGCTTTTAAGAATTACATCACGTATCTCTTCTGAATTATTGCATTTTGCGCTGGTCTCTAGAACTTCCTATCTTGCCTACCGTTGGAATCCAGCTATAGTCTGGGCATAGAATCATAGCTGGGCAGTGAAAGAAAAATTGGAAATTAAGAGTGACTTAGGGTTTTAGGATTTTTGGCCTGAGCAATGGGGTGGTGGTTAGTGCCATTAACGTGGAAGAAGAAAATTGGCAGAGGAAGGGTTTAGAATGTGGGGAGATGAATGAAGAGTTTTGGTTTGGATACATTATGTTTGAGATGCCTAGTGAAGAAGTTGAGGGAGATGTTACGTTGACAAATCTGGAACACAAAGAAAAAGACAGAGTTGGAGCTATAACTGAGAGGAAAAACAGTATATAGATGGCATTTAAAAGCTGGAGTACTTTTGGAAGAAGTGAGCTGTCAACTATGTCAAATGAAGCCGAGCCATTGATCACTGACTAAAAGTAATCCAGATAATTTACCACTGGACTTGGCAAGATGTAGGTCTCTGGTGACCTTAATAAGAGCTGTGCAGGTGGCATATGGAAGGAAGGAAAGTTGAGGAAGGGAAGAGCATGGGTTTTTATAACCCTGTAGTATTTTTCATGTCAAAAGGGCAGAGAAATTTGGCTGTAGCTGAAGGGCAATGTGGGAGGCCTTTTATCACTGAGTTTGAGACGGGCCTCTTTATTTTTGTTTTTTGAGATGCAGTCTTGCTCTGTCACCCAGGTTGGAGTGCAGTGACATGATCTCTGCTCACTGCAACCTCCACCTCCCAGGTTCAAGCGATTGAGACGGGTCTTAAATGAATGAATGAAACTCTGCATAGAGGGATGAATGAACCAACCATCCAAGCCTTAGGTAAAAGCTCAAAGCTAGCTTCCTGATGCTGTGCCCCCCAGACAAACAATGCTCTGGACTCACAGGCTCCACACAATGAATTGTTTGGCGTTGGCTTATCAAACAGACCTTTCATTTCTCAAATGCCCTTATGGAAAAACAGCCATAATTTTTTTTTTTCAGGATTGAGGATATTTCCAGGTGTTTCCTGGATGGTCCAGGTGGATGTATGAAAGTACTTCCCAGGGAGGCTTGGTACTTTCCTTGTTGGTCAAACTAGGTCCTGAGAATTTCTGTTGTAGGGATGAGGCATAAGGCTCCAGTTTTGAGTCTAAAAATATATAGAGTGGCTTACTGGGATAACTCTTAGGAGACAAACCAGACTTGATGTGAATGTTATTTCCAACAATCTTCCCTAAATTTTTCTCCATAATTTCCTTTTTCCTTTTGCTTAAAAGAAAATAGAAAAGAAAAAGAACCCCAAGAAATAAAAACATGCAAAAACATGTTTATTTTTTGAATTAGCCCAAAGCAAACAACATCAAATCAGGTGGCCTATCCTACCATCTATTATTTTTGTGGGTTCTAAGATTTTTACTCCTCTGTGCCTGAATAATGTTCTTGGAGAGCTGCCTTATTAATAAACCACTCTGGTGAAGTTTCACAGGCATAGAATAATGAATAACAATTAGGGACATTTAAAAAGTAATATTTTTTCCTGCAATTTGAAAATTGATTTATGAATTTGAGGAGCCTCCAATTTCATTAAATAAGTGGTTTCTTCAATTGAGTCCTTTTGCCAGTCTTAAAAAAGCCCCCATGAAAGCTGGCAAACTAGTGACCTTTTCTTGCCAGTTCATTGATTTTGATAGAAAAGAAATTTTTGACATTTAACAACATTTGATTATGTGCACGAGGGAAGTCCAGAGTCATTCTCACCTAGATAATTACGACATGGAAACCATTTATCCAACAGTTTGGGATCATCAACAATTCTCTCAAGACTATTTTTCTAAGAAATTTGGTCAAATTTTCTGATAAGTATAATCTTGAAAATTCATAAAAGAGGGTATCTAAAGCCAAAGAAAGAACTGAGAAGAGAAAAAAAAAATGAAAAAAAAAGAAAGAGGGTACAGCATGCATTTAGAGAATTATTAGGAAACGATAAATAGAGAGAGAGTTGGCTTATCAGATTCTTTCCAAAACTGAGCCAAAACACCACCTCTGGAAGACTTCCTTGATAACTCAGACCAATTTGTATCATTTATTTAGTGCACAAGTCCTATGATCCTATAGCTTGGAAAAATAATTCATCTAAGATATATTTATTGATCATTTACAATGCTCCAAGAACTGAAATGTGGTCTAAGGACACAGAAGTAGATAGAATATTTTACTAATTCATAAAATTCTCAATTTAGGCCAGGCACGGTGGTTCACGCCTGTAATCCCAACACTTTGGGAAGCCAAGGCAGGTGGATCACTTGAGGTTAGCAGTTCGAGACAAGCCTGGCCAACATGGCTAAATCCCGTCTCTACTAAAAGTACAAAAATTAGCCAGGTGTGGTGGCGGGTGACTGTAATCCTAGCTACTTAGGAGGCTGAGGCAGGAGAATTGCTTGAACCCAGGAGGTGGAGGTTGCAGTGAGCCAAGTACACGTCACTGCACTCTAGCCTGTTTGCCAGAGCGAGACTCTATTAAAAAAAAAAAAAAAAAGAAAAGAAAAGAAAAATCCTCAACTTAGACACTAGAATAATATGTCAACAGAAAAAAAATGAAATGAAAACAGATAAGCATCTGACCCTTCTACTTCTCACTTGTTTTTATTATGACACAGAGATAAATTTTTTCAGTAGGATTACCTATAGTAAACACAGAGAATATTTTTTTCTTTTACTGTAGGTTTCTTCCCTGATACATCCCCATAATGCTTCTTAATTGGCTTCACTTTTGAACCAATGATGTTAAACCACAAAGTCCGCAGGACATCTCAAGCATTTTATGGAGAACAGCAACTGCCAAGCAGCAAATCTCAAGTCTGGGCTAATCACTTGTTCTTCAATGTATTGAGCTCTCACCTGGAGTCACTGGTCCTATTTAGCTATATGTGTCAAGGAAAGCCATAGGATTGATCTTCATGCATCAGGCAAAATCCTAACTAAAATAATATCCAGCTGCGCTCAGAGGGCTGTTTTCTCAGGGAGACGCAAAATATTTCAACAGCACAAAGTTAATCATGTTCTTTGGAATTCTTTACATTTACCTCCATCTCCTGAGTTAATTCTTAGAGAATCGTGATTTCAGTTTGCTTTCTCGTATTAACCATTTTAGATCTTTATCTTGATTTCCACCCTTGGTCAGCTATACAGATCTGGATATTAGAATATATACCCTCAACAACTCCTCCATGCAAATATTTGAAATTAAGAAATTCCAGGACTTAGCTTGTCTAGCACCAGGAGTCAGGCAGACCAAGGATCCATTTATGACTATGGTCACACGTGAAAGTGCCTGGATTCTAGACTAAATTAGTCTGGGGTGAGGTGGGTCTCTGTTTCTTTACATGTTTTCCAGGTGATCCTAACACAGTGGACCTCAACCTTGCCTGATTTAAATATCTCAGTATGCAGCCTCTAGTGAACATTGACTGTATCAGATCCCCTGGTAGTTCGACCCAAGCATCAGAATTTTAAAAAAACTGTCTGTGATTCCAATGTATCATCAAAAATGGAGAAAAAGTGCCCTAACCCTGCTACTTAATAGATGTGTAATCTTGGTGAGTGGTTTAACCTGATTTAGCTCAGTCTCCTAATCTCTAAATTGGGGATAATGGCTATTCCTGTTTTACAGAGTATTGTAAGGATTATATGAAATAATTTATGTGAAGAATTTCATAGTGTTTAGTACATAATAAATGCTTGATCAATAAAATCGTCATCGATTTATTGTTATTGATCAGTTTCCTGCCACAACACAATGCCACAGACTGAGTGACCTGAACAACAGACATTTGTTTTCTCACAGTCCTGGAGGCTGGAAGTCTAAGATCAGGGTGTGAGCATGGTCAGGTACTGGTGAGGGGTCTCTTCCTAGCTTGCAGATGGTCACCTTCTTGCTGTGTCCTCACAGGGCGGTGAGATATATATATATATATTTTTTCTTTCTTTTCTTAATAAGGCCATAGTTCAATCAGATGAAGGCCCAGCCTTTATGAACCCATTTAACCTTAATTTTCTCCTAAAGGCCATAGTTCCAGATATAGTCACATAGGAGGTTAAGGCTTCAACATAGGAATTTTGGTAGGACACAGTTCAGTCCATTGAAATTATCATTAATATCTGTTTCCAGAGCTCTTCTGTTAGGGTGATTGTCTCAATTTGCCCAGGATGTTTCTGGTTTGGGCATTTAAACTTGAGTGTCCCAGGAAACTCCTGTTGCTTTCAATACGGAATCCATTCACCCAAAGATCCAAGATAAATCCTTAGCCAACCTAGGGTCTTCCTTCATATCTATCTTCTGCCATCTGATCAACTACCAAATCCAAGCAATTCTAATGTTTATAAACTATCTTTGTTTTGCTTCCATATGTCCTTTCTTACTGTTGCATCCATTGGTTATTTTCTCATTATCTCACATCTGAACCATTACAGAATCCTCTACATTAGTTTCCCTTCACCATAAACCAAACTTGAGCATGAGTCAGAATCTCCTGAGGACTTGTTAAAACACTCATTGCTGCTTGTCTGCTCCCTCCTGTTCTCTGATGGGGAAGGTCTGGGGTGGGGCCTGTGAATCTGCATTTCTAACAGGCCGTCCTGATGCTTTGGGGCCCTGAAATTTCAGTTTCAGAGCAGAGTGACTGGTGGTTTTCAGTCTGCACATCCAGAGCCATTGGGGAGATGGAGCCTGCAGGAGATTCCAGAAGCATGTGGGTCATGCAGCAATGACACATTCCCATCCAGGGTCCTTTTGTGGACAGCAGAGCTCCACATCAGCAGGAAAGGCCTGGCACCAGGCTAGCTTACTGTCAAGTGACCTGCTCAGCTGTGAACTCTTTTTATCCTCTCCTAGTTCCTGTTCACAACAGTTACTCCTAATGTAAAATGCTGAGTCAGTGACTCTTAACAGACAGTTAGGTTGGGACATCCTGACTTATGATTTGGGCTGCAGCATTATCCATCATGCTCATGACCTTGGCATGCTCCAAACTCTTCACCAACCCAGGAGGTAAAGTGAATGTCTCCAAACAACTGGGAAATTGCACTTCCTAAAAATCTTCACCTGATATTAACATATTTATTCACACTGGATCAGTTCTGGATTCTCTTTATTCATTTATCCATTCATTCGTTTGTTCAGTAAGTATTTATTGTGCCTGCTTTGTGTCAGGCATGAGGAATACAATGAGGAAACTCAGAACCTCTTCCAAATTCCATAAGGTTTCGAGTCTAGGGAAATTCCTCCGTGTCTGAAATTTGAACAGAAACTCAACTGTCTTGTTTCTGTTATTTTATGTATGGGGCAGAGCATCTCCCCTTCTGCTGATAAGCCTCCACATAAACAATTTGACAAAATCCTGAAGTTTCCACCTGCTGCTGTATTCTTAAGATATGGACACACATGCTCTCACATGCACACGTCTTTCATGGCACATACTCACCAGTATTTCTTTGGTGAAGCTTCCATCAGTTAATTGTATTAGTTATTGTTACTGCATAACAAATTGCCCCAACACTTCTGAGCTGAAAACAGTACACACTGTTATCTCTCAATTTTTTTGCAATAGGAATCTGCGTTCATTTTACTGATTGGCAACCACTGTCCAATAGTCAATTCTACCATAAGGCTTTATATATATTTAGTCACATATGTAGGTATAGATAGAATCTTCTAAAATTCTAGAAGAAATGAACTAAATAAGCCAAGGCCCTGGAGAGAATTGGCTACACCATGGGAAAGGTGGCATATCTGTGAGAAGACAGGTATTCAATCTATTATATGAGACGTTAGGCCATATCATTACTTCTTTGAAAACTCAAGCTTTGCTAGCGGACTCTGCTTATATTAAATGGACCTTAAGATTTCTTTCTAAGAGGGGAATATGAACATCAGCTCTAATTAACTTGGAGGATGTAATTTGCTGAGAGCTGGCTCGTGGACATGGTGGCTCCCAGGCTGTTCTGATGAGTCAGCAAACCGTTGAATGACTCAGCACGTCTCTTATAATGAGCTTGGAGATATCTACTTTCCAAGTGAAAACGTTGTCTCATAATATGGGAGTCAGAATATAAGGCCAACAATGGGGCCAGAAAATGAGAGTCCAAAATTCAGAAATAGTTATCTGCTACTATATTTTAACACTGGTAAATGTGAAATTTAAAGTACCCAGGCCCATTGTGGGCTTTAAGGCATGGGATTGAGTTTATAGAATGCAGGAACGACATAGGAAGCAGGGTTATTAGTGGCTTACTTAGCGTGATAACATCAACTGGTGAACACTTCCCAGGATCCATTCCCACTGATAAGAACTTATCACTGCACATATTGATTGGGGATTTATCTGTACCATCTGTGGCTCTGGAAACTAATGATTTGGGCCTATGTTTCCTGCAAAGGTGAAATACTGAGAAGCCCCATGTGGATGTGTAGGAAGCTCACACTGATAACTTCTTGTACTTAGGCCAGTGTTGCGAAATGTTTTGTAGGGTAGTTTCTGGGCTGCCGGCCTGGACTGAGAATGTGCAGGGACTGCACGTCCCAGAATCAGAAACGGTGACCTCTTAGCCCAGAGATTCACATGGTCTTGATAGTTGAAAGAATTCCACAAAAGGTGGGGCCCACAACTTCAGCACCAAAAGAGCTCAAAATGTGAATATTTACCCACATATTTTTGCCTAAAAGGCTGTTTATGGCCTGAGAAAGTTTCTGTGGCAGAAACTCTACCTAGAACTTTTGTAAGAACTCTTTCAATGCCCCGTGCAAACATTTCATGAGCTGAATTGTTAAGGGTCCTTTGAATGACTGAGTGAGGCAACACACACATGAGGTTAAAGAGAATGGAAACCAACAAATGAATGATGATATTTAACATAGATCTCAGCCCTGTCAAAGCACCATGAGAGAATGAGATGAGAAAATGTAAATCTAACACTGATGGCTGTGTGTGTAAACATTCCAGGGTACAACTTGGAATTTCTGAGATAGGGTCAAAGCAGTGAAATGAGGAACAAGTAAATGCTACCATTAATAATCTTTTTTTTTTTTTTTCTTTGAGACAGAGTCTCGCTCTGTCACCCAGGCTGGAGTGCAGTGGCACGATCTCAGCTCACTGCAACCTCTGCCTCCTGGGTTCAAGTGATTCTCTAGCCTTAGCCTCCTGAGTAACTGAGATTACAGGTACATGCCACCACACCTGGCTAATTTTTGTATTTTTAGTAGAGACAGGGTTTCCCCATGTTGATCAGCCTGGTGTCGAACTCCTGACCTCATAATCCACCTGTGTCAGCCCCCCAAAGGGCTGGGATTACAGGCGTGAGTCACTGTGCCTGGCCACCATTAATAACATCAATACTGAAAATGCACACAATTTATTGAGAACTTATTATGGGAACAGGCCTTGGGCTAGCTTCTTTATCTATGTATTATGTATCCAAACTGGCATTATGCCAGACAAATATTAGTCTCCCATTTTAAAGGTAAGCAAATCAAGTCTTGGAGAGGCTAAGAAGCTTTCTCAGGATTAAGCACCTACAAGTGGTAAAGCTGGGAATGAACTCAGTTGTATTTGATACCAAGATCGAATGCAAGAACACCATTGAACCATAGAATATTTTGGAAATAATGGTGTTATTTCGTTCAATGAGTGTAAATAGGAATTCCTGAGCATCTTTTTTGTCAGAAATTTACTAGCTTCCTGCTTGAGTATTCCAAGAATTGGATGGATGCTTCTTCTCAAGGTAGCCCAATTTACTATGGGAGGGAATAAAATATTTTAAAGTCCTTATTTTAGTCGAGATAGATAGACAGATAGATGGAGGTAGGGTTTGGCTGTGTCCCCACCCAAATCTCATCTTGAACTGTAGTTCCCATAATCCCCACATGTCATGGGAGGGACCCAGTGGGAGGTAATTGAATCATGGGGTCAGTTACCTCTATGCTGTTCTCATGACAGTGAGTGAGTTTTCATGAGATCTGATAGTTTTATAAGGGGCTTTTCCCCTCCTTCACTCTATACTTCTCTTGCCTGCCACCGTGTAAGATGTGACTTTGCTTCTCCTTTGCCTCCCACCATGATTGTGGGGCCTCCCCAGCCATGTCTGCAAGTCCATTAAACCTCTTTCCTTTTTAAATTACCCAGTCTTGGGTATGTCTTTATTAGCAGCATGGGAGCAGACTAATGCAGATAGACAGATGGATAAATAGATAGGTATCCTGCAGTGACCATTGGACATATTTGTTGAACTTGAAAAAATGCATATGTTCATGCCTTTAGAAGTACAGATATCTGTTCTGTGGAAAGTGCACCTGAAGGGATTTTAAGGCATATTTCAGCTCAAGAACTTCTTTATTCCAATGAGTTGGCAAACTCTGGGCAGCAGCCAACAGCCAAATCTGGTTTCCTTTTTCTCTCTTTTTTTTTTTCCAAATCTGTTTTTGTAAATAAAGTCTTATTGAATACTAGCCATGCCTACTTATTTATGTATTATCCATGGTTTCTTTCAAACTACAGTGGGAAGTGTTGAGTCGTCTTGACAGGCACTGTCTGGCCCACAAAACCAAAAATACTTACTGCTTGGCCCTTTACAGAACAAATGTGCTGCCCTCTTTTCTAAAGCAGGAATGTTTATAAAACAAAAAAACTAAAAACACCTGGAGATGTTATTAAAAATGCAGATTTTGGAGTCCCACCCAAACCTACTGACAATAAATTGCGGGAGAGCTTTCCATGCATTTGGGCGAGAACATCAGAGATTCTAAGGCAGGAAAGAGCGTGGCTTATTCATTGGCCAGAAAGGTTCTCAGTAGTGCTTGAGCAAAGAGAACAAGGGCAGGGCAGTAAAGGTGCGTTGGGTATATCACACAGGACCTAGTGAGCTTTGGAAGATCTCTGAACTCTATTCCGCTTATTGAAAAAAGTGAACGAGTTCAAAGTAAGGACATAATATGAACACATTCATGTTTTAATAGGATGACACCAGCTGCTGAAAGGAGAACAGATTGGGGAGGGGCAGGAAATCACACAGACAACCCAAAAAGACCTCTCTATACCCTAGTTCAATAACAAAGATAACTTGGACTAGGCTGCCCCATGTCATATATCTGGGCAAAAAGTTCATCTGGATTTCATGGAACGAATGAAGAAATATGAGCTCTGGCCTGCAAAGAAAATCTTATCAGAAAGAGGTGAAATTAAGAAGGGCCTTAAAAGATGGCTGAGGCTGGGCATGGTGGCTTATGCCTGTAATCCCAGCACTTTGGGAGGCCGAGGCGAGTGGAACACGAGGTCAGGAGTTTGAGACCATCCTGGCCAACATGGTGAAACCCTGTCTCTACTAAAAAAATACAAAAAATAGCTGGGCATAGTGGTGCGTGTCTGTAGTCCCAGCTACCTGGGAGGCTGAGGCAGGAGAATTGTTGGAACCCAAGGGGTGGCAGAGGTTGCAGTGAGCCAAGATGGTGCCACTGCACTCCAGCCTGGGTGACAGAGTAAGACTCCATTTAAAAAAAAAATGTGGATACCCGAGAAAAATCAAGTTTTTTTTTTTTTTTTTTTTTTTTTTTTTCTATTCTACTGCATTCCAATTTGGGAAGTGGTCTAAAAAACATGGTAGATAGGCAGTAATTCTTTATAAAAACTCTTGAATAGCTATTTCCTCTTCTTGGCAAAATAGCCAACATTATATCAGTGTTATACTTGTTCAATCATTCAACATTCTTTCTCCAGCCCAATGACTTTTGCTTTAAAAGTCTGCCATTTTGAGTGTTTTACATATTAATTCATTTCCAATAATAATTACCAATAGAATGTTTACTTTGCTTGCTAACATTTATAGTTCCTCTGATGGGCTAATATTTGTTATTCTTTATTGAAAACCTATTATTAGGAAATGCCTGCTTGAAACTTTTGAGTATTTTGTTTTATTCTAAAGCATGTTGTGCTTTGTACTATGGATTATGGGTGTGTGCATATGAGATGTGAATACACACATACATACGTGATGGGAGATGAGATTTGCTTTAGATACAACTAATAGGAATACTCATCTCTATTCAATACCATCTACTTGACCCAAATAAATTATGGTAGTAAATGCAATTGCTGACCCTTCAGGATTTAGTTCTTTGTGTTGGAATATGGGAACATTTTTGCCCAGAGAAAAGGTGGATTGACAAGTGACTCTTTTATTTTGTTGTTCTCTCTTCTACCCCATTATCTAGGATAAGCAACATCACTTTGAATGGTTTGATCACATATTTTAAGTGGATTGCCAAATAGGAGGCATTAATACCTTATGGAAAAAACATATAGTCTGTGACATCATCTGAGCCCCATGAGGAATGCATTTCAAGGTGGAGGAGAGATATCCTACAGGATTCTTTATTGATGCATCACATTTATAAAGTTTAGAAAAAGCTAAGTATTCAAGGCGCAGAACCCAAGAGATATTCCATACAGGAGAAAGGAATTAAAGAGAGGACAGAGGATGAGGCTGGATCATGGATGCTGCTGACCTGGCTGGGCTCCGGGGCTCCTTGCTGAACATGCTCCCTGCTTTGGGATGGGTGGAGGCTGCTCAGAACCCCTCTTGGCAGCCATGGTGAGAAAGGAAAGGAAGGTTGAGGAAGGCCATGTGGGAAGGTACTCATTCCCTGTGAGAAAATGGTGACTGGAAACAGCTTTCGTCCTGGCCAAAGGATGCACCAAAAGACATTGAGCAAGTGTCATAATTGTGGCCAGGAAACATCTGGCTGGATCAGGAAATGAAAGGAATTTTAACATAGGTACATCTGTGGTGACAGTCGGGTGGGGTCCAGTAGTATAAAGACATTTTAACTTTGGGGGGAGGAGATATAAGTAAAAAAACTAAGAAAATAAAAATGTCTAATAACCTGTGTTCTTTTTTAAAAATTTATAAACAGTCTTTTATTTTTTGTCTTATTTATTTAGCTTGGATAGGGTTTACATCAAGTATATTATGAATGCTGAGATAGGAGTCTACAGAGAATACATTTCCAGGGAAAGGCCAAACAAAAAAGCCAACCAGAGTCTTCTGGAAGAGATATCTCAAACTTAGTTTTTCTGCAAAACTATTATCAGAGCCCACTTGGGAAATGGCAGATTAGATGCCTAATTAACATATGGCCCTGTAGTTATACTTGATGGCTACTCTCCAGTAGGAAAGAAAACATCTTCTTCAAAATATTTTAGAGATTGCTGAGTCAGATAAGAGATTTTAAAAAGGGATTAAACAATTCACAGTCGGGGAAGCAAAATGGAGATTAGGGGTGGGTGATTTGGATGCTTTCAAGTACATAGGAAACAGCGGGAGATTTCAGGAAGGCATCAGAGCAATTTAGTAAGTCGGGAGCCAGAAGACCCCATCTGGGGAGGTTTGTATCTCCTCCTAATTTGATTTATCCCTGACTGTACTTCTCCCCACTCCCCATCCCTCTAAAACACCTCCAACTGCATTGGGCTTCATGCATTCATTTAGGGGTAGCTTAGAGGCACGGGAGAAAAAAATGAAGAAGGAATCCAAGAAGAGAACAAAGAGAAAGAGTTTTTTTTGTTTGTTTCTTTCTTTGAGGCAGGGTCTCACTCTGTTGCCCATGTTGGAGTCTAGTGAGGCAATCACAGCTTACTGTAACCTCATACTCCTGAGCTCAAGCCATCCTCATACCTCATCTTCCAGAGTAGCTGGGTCTACAGGTGCATGCCACCACGCCCAGCTAATTTTAAAAAATGCTTTGTAGAGATAGTGACTTGTTGTTGCCCAGGCTGGTCTTGAACTCCTGGGCTCAAGCAATTCTCTTGCCTAGGCCTCCCAAAGTGCTGGGATTACAGGTGTGAGCCACTGCACCCAGCCAAGAGAAAGTTTTAAAGGTGTAGAAACAGAAATGCTTTACTAGCTTGCATTTTTTAAAGGTTTCAACTTTGGATTCTGCTCAGGCTTGAGTGCAGACACGTCCAGAAAGTAGACCATTAGGTGAGAACAGCCCCAACACCAGAGAGTCATGGAAATGAAATGGGTGTGTGATATTGAGCCTTTTAAGTGGGATTAGAAGAGGAGACAGTTGAGATCACAGCATTTTCAACTCTGAGCTCTGGGCCAAGATTCACAAGGCCCCACATCATCACCTGCAGGAGTTGGGCTTGGATTTTCTGAGAGGGAAGGGCAGTGTCGCAGGTGAAAGTATAATTCAGCCAGGACTGAGAATGCTCCTTTAAATCATGAACTCCTTGAGAACAGGGTCTCTGTGTTTAACCTAAATCTTGATAACTTCAAGACTTAATTCACTGGCTGAAAGACAAGGCATGCTCTCTCCATATTAGTTGAAATGAGTGTCCCTGAGTGTACCTTGCACACAAGTTGATAAATCCTTTCACGAGGACATCTGTGGAATCAACTCAGAGCAGCAGAGCCTGGACTTGTTGCTGCCTTGTCTTTGCCTTAGTTTCCTCTTTGATAAAATGAAAATAACACGGCCCGGTGCAGTGGCTTATGCCTGTAATCCCAGAACACTGGGAGGCCGAGGAGGGAGGATCACTTGAGCCCAGGAGTTGAAGACCAACCTGGGCAACATAGGGAGACACCGTCTCTACAAAGAATACAAACATTAGCCAGGTGTGTTGGCAAACGCTTGTAGTCCCAGCTAATTGGGATGCTGAGATGGAAGGATCCCTTGATCCCTGGAGGTGGAGGCTGCAGTGAGCCAAGATCATGCCACTTCACTCTAGCCTGGGAGACAGGGCAAGACCCTGTCCCAAAAAAATGAGTGAAGGAGAGAACGAAGGAAGGAAGGAAAGAAAGAAAGAACAGAGAGAAAGAGACAAAGAGATAGAAAGAAAGAAAGAAGAAAGGAGAAGGAGGAGGAGGGGGGAAGGAAGGAAGGAAGGAACGAGAATAATAAGAAGAAGAGGAAGAAGAAGGAGGAGAAGGAAGAAAGAAAGAAGGAAAGAAAGAAAGGTAAAAGAAAGAAAGGTAAATAAAAGAAATCAAGCTACCTGGTAAGACTCTTGTGAGAAATAAGCCCATAGTCAGATCTAACCTGGGTGAAAGAAACAGCACACAATCACAGTTCGTTTAGCCTCTTTTTAATGTCTCCCTCAGATCAGAAAGGGTATGCTAGAAAAAGCTGAAGGGTTTTCTGATGCAGAATCAGCTTCATTTGTGTGAGAAAAGCCAAATGTGAGATATTGGGTGAGATCCAAATTATCCACAGTTAAATCCGTCTGTCTCCAAGCACCGAGGCTGCATCCTGTTGGGGGTAAGGTGGCCTGGGGGCGCAGGAGAGGATGTTGGAGGTGGGGGGACAGGTGCCAAGGAGGCCATAATTCTATCAAAGGGTTGATGGAATATAATGGGGCTTGAGGGCACGAAGCCAATAGTGGGTCTCCCTTAGAACAATGGCAGCCACACTGTCTGTCTGATGCTAGTCCAGGATGTTCCTGGTGTTTCTTCTCACTGAACCCTGGGGTCCCCATTTTTGTTGTTGTTGTTTGTTGGTTGACTGGTTGATTGGTTTGCAAAATAGGACACAGGGAAACCTGGCTAAGGTAGCACTCTGTGAGTGCTTTGAACTGGCCTGCCTGCTTAGGGCATTAAAATCTTAACCGGACCAACCAGCCAGCACCACCCAGTCTGCGGCTCTTTGGAAGCCAGTGGTTAGCCACCCAGGCTTTGGAATCAGGCTGCTGGGGTTAATGTTTCTGCTGCTGTACTACTAGGTGGAGTGTCCAGCCATGCCCAGTCATGACCAGTTTTGAGGGGCCAGTCGTGGAACACGTTTCTATTAATCAAGTATAGCCCAGTTTCCCCTTCTGTCTTTTTCCTCAGAGGCAGGCTTTGAAGTTTCACACTGGATTTGAATCCTGGTGTCTACACTTACTGGCTGATTGACCTTGGGAAAACAAAATCCCTTAATCTTTCTAGGTCTCAGTTTTCTCAAAGGAAACTAATATTACCTGTTAGAGGATTAAACAAGATAAAGTATGTAAAACACCTAGCAGGGTTTCTGTCACATGATAAACTTTCAGGAAATGCTAGCTGTTACCACTGTTCTCCTAGCCAGGAACATCTTCCCCAAGGTTTACATATGGCTTGATTGCTTGCTTCCTTTGGGGCTTTGCTCAAAATTCTGAAAGCTGCTTTTTATGAGTGAGGTCTTGCATGATCATTTATAAAACACTGAATTCTGAATTTCATGTCTGCCCCAGTACTATTTCACTCTTTCCTCTGCCTTATTTTTCTTTATGTGATTTCCACAATCTCAGACTAATTCATCTGTCTATTCATCTATTCATCTACCCACCCATTCATCCATCACCCACCCATCCATCCATCCATCCATCTATCTCCATCCATCTTGCTGTTTAGCCAACCGTCCCTCCTTCCATCCATCATTCTTCTTGCTAGCTATATCTATCTTGTCTGTATCTTCTCTCTACAACATAAGCTGAAACAAGGGAGGACTATTCATCTGCTTTTTTTTCTCTTCTGCTATATCCATAGCACTTAGTAGACACTCAATAAATATTGAATGGCTTAATGCATATTATTATTATTATTTAAGTTGGAGCTTTGTGATATAAGACTTAGTTCAGAGTTGTTAAATTCACCCAATGACATAGTTTACATATTTATCGCCTACAAATCTCATGTTGAAAGGTGATTCCCGATGTTGGAGGTGAAATTTGGTGACAGGCATTTAGGTCAAGCCCTCATGGATGGCTTGGTTCTCTCCCCAGGGTAATCAGTGAGTTCTAGCCTTAATAGTTCATGTGAGAGCTGGTCATTTACAAAAGCGTGGTGTCTATCTTGCTCCCTCACTTGCCATAGACGTGCCTGCTCCTTTCACCTCCTGCCATAATTTTAAGCTATCTGAGGGCTCACCAGAAGCACATGCTGGCACTATACTTCTTGCAGAGTCTGCAGAACCATGAGCCAAAATAAACCTCTTTTCTTTATAAATTGCCCAACCTCAGGTATTCCTCTAAATCAATGCAAAATGAATGAACACACATGCTAACCTGAGAGCTAGCTGTAATAACTTCCAATTATTAGTGTCCGTATTCTTAGGATAATTATACAGATTTTCTGCATTGGGTTGGTGGGATAGTTGATGCAGTGGGGTGCCATGAGACCCGCATTCGGGACCAAGGCACTTAGGCACTTATTCCTGCAGCTGTCTTTGACTGATGAGAGGTATTTAGTTCAAAATCATGCCTTCTCCCCAGGGGCAGGTCGCATTCAATGGCTGGTAAATGCAATGGTACAAAAGCCTAACCCACATTTGTTTGTGTGTGTCTATGAGATGCAGTTTTGCTCTTGTTGGCCAGGCTAGAGTGCAATGGCGCGATCTTGGCTCACAGCAACCTCCACCTCCCAGGTTGAAGAGATTCTCCTGCCTCAGCATCCTTAGCAGCTGCGATTACAGGCATGTACCACCACGCCCAGCTAATTTTGTACTTTTAGTAGAGATGGGGTTTCTCTATGTTGTTCAGGCTGGTCTCAAACTCCCGACCTCTGGTGATCCGCCTACTTCAGCCTCCCAAAGTACTAGGATTACAGGCATGACCCACCGTGCCTGGCCTGAAAGCTTTTTAAAGCAAAGTTTCTGCATGGAAATCTCCATCTCAGAATCTGCTTCCTATTTACCTGCTCTAGTGACTTTATTTTTGCCTTGTATTACTATTTGTGGGAGCTTCTTACTCTTTGCATATGTAACTGGCCCAAATTTGACATCACATAGAGGTCCCTTCATATGACTTCTCAAAGATTGTGCCTCTTCTCAAGAGGCATAAAATGTTTCAACTTTCGTTTACATTAGATTACCTTATCTCACTCATCCAATGAACAAGCAGTGAGTGTTTGCTGTGTGCCCGGCACAGTGTTGAACACCCTAAATTGAGAATTTAGATCTGTCTCTGGGATCTCAATCACAATCAGCATTTTGCTGGGCCTGGAAGGATCATATGTCATTCTCTTCCCTGGATTGGCAAGAGTCACTTGTGAACTATATGATCCAAGTTTTAAAAGTATGTTTCCATAAAGCAAGATCATTTATTCCATACTGCTTCCTGTATAAACATCTTTAGATGAGCTCAAAAATGTGATTCCGTCTAAATAGTCACATATATCACTTAACTTAAAACCGCTTTGGGTCATTCTGTGAATATTTTTCTTTCTTTTTGTTTGTCAAATGTGTTTTAAAGATTTGCCCACATTCATTCATACAAGTCTCCCTCATTCTTTTTAAGACTAAATAGTAAGATGGCCACATTTTCATTCATCCATCAACCCATTTAATTGTCTGTCCAGAATTATTTATCAAGCGTTTCCAAAGTGAGAATGCCTTCTCAGCTCTAAACAAGACCAATGATATGTGTACCTTCAAGGAGATAAGATTCTAGCGGGAAAATCAGAAAGTAAACCAGAATGCAAATAGAACGAAATGAGATCCTTGCAGAGAGAAGAAGTTGTGAAAAAAAAAAAAAAAAATGAATCAGAATGATGGATAGTGTGGAAAAGAGGCTGAACGAAAACTAAAAACACCAATTAAAAAGAAAAAATTAGCTGGTCGGAGAAAGTTTCTCCCAGGAGGTAACGTGAAAGCTGAGTTGAGAGAAACAAAAAATGTCGGACATGGGAAAACCGTGCTCATAATCATTTTAAGCAGGTAGTTGAGCAGATACCAATGACCCAAAGCATGGGTAACTGTGGCTTCTTCAATGAGCAGATCAAAGCCAGCATGCTGTGGTCCTAAGGGAGCATATATCCATCTACTGAGAGGGCTAAGTCTACAACACCACTTAGCCACTGACAGAAATATAGGATTGCCTATCTCTGAGTTATACATTTTGAAATTCATTCAAAATCCGTTATTTATTCAAAAATATTTATTAACCATTGACTATGCCTAAGAGTTAAAACAGTAGGCAAAAATGGCATCATGTCTGTCCTCACTGAGCTTATGGCTCATGGAGGAGACAGAAACTATCTTTTAAAATAACTTAATTAGCAAAAATAGACATACGACAACCAAAAATTGATTTGAGCATTACATTTTGCAGGTGGTAAAGTCCAGCTCCTCCACAAACTGTTTCCCACTAAGGCAGTGGAATGGTCATGCTCCAGGTAAAAAACAAATAATGTTATCTGCGGGAGCTCATTGGTCTTTCAATGTTAATCCCATGCCTAATTCTCATTAATCACCCTTACACATCATTTGTTACATGTTGTCTCTGGGAATTCCCATTCTTGCCACGGCAGCATCCTAAAGTGTTTTTCTTTCCTATTTCTCTGAGTCCGTTCTAAAAAGCGATTTCTCTGAAGATGCTAACGATCACTCGGTATTCAGAAATTCCCACTCAACTCAGTAGGTTCCTCAGCTGCCTGGCCAGTGCATAGCATCTTCTTGCAATTCCTATTTTAATATTGGCTCTTGATTATTTTAGAACTTCTAAACTTTCCCATCGAAAAGAGTTTAGCAATGTATCTCTCTTCCACTTTCCCCCAATTCCATTGTCCTTTAGGGACATCGTTTTTTTTTTGGGATGGCATCATGGTGCCTGGTGCTGTTAGCTGCACAGGTGGTAATAGATAAGTTTTTCAAATAGAGACAGCAGATAAGGTGGAAACAGTGGGGCTCAGGAGTCAGGGTGTGCTGAGTTTCAAATCAGCTCTTATGCTAACTAGACATGTGGCCTTGGCCAAAGTACAAATGTTATCTGAGCCTCACTTTCCTCATTTGCAAATGAGCCTCAGGGCCAGGAGTAAGGTGAGGTGAGTGCATTATTCACTGCAGGTGCAAGATCTAAGAGGGTGCCAAAAATATTAGTGATCAAAATAAGTAATATTTTAATGCAGTATTTAATAAAATTCAAACAATGCAAAAAGATCCACCATGATCAAAACATCAATTTTTTTTTTTAAAGGGACCTAAGGGACCAGGATTGGGGTGAATCAAGAGTCCAAGTTTTGCACATCCAGGGCTCCCCCTTAATTTTTATATAGGAAGCTGGTGTCCCACTCACCTTACCCTAGTACCAGCCCCATGGGGCTATTGACATTGCATGATAAATCTGTTGTAAAAATACATTTTGACAATCTAGGTAAAGAATATTACAGAGTGACTTGTATCCATGTAAGATAATTCTCTCCCCTGACTTCACATATGTGTCATCTGCTTACATTAGATGGTGCTAGATGGGGATAAACCAAAGTGAGCTTTCTACTCATTGAGTATTTACCCATGCTACATACAACTCATCAACTCCTCTAAGCCCTAGAACATTGGCCTAGCCTACTGACAGATGCTTCTAAGTGCTCTTCTTTCATATGGATCTCTCTCCCTCCCTTTCTCAATACAATGTTGGCAGAACATTTATTTTCTCTCTGCAACAAAATCACTGCAGCCCTTGCCTGAGACATTCTCTGGCTCCAGGAGACTTATCCAGACATTGTCTAGATCTATGACTTGAAATTTTTCCCATCAGCCTCCCGTCTTTGCATAACCGAGCATCGTGCATACTCATCACCTCCCATCCTGTGCCAAGTTCTTGCTTTTTGTGGGCAATTTCGGATCCATTGGCTGTTTGGGCAAGGGGCCTAATATGAAATCCTAAGTATCTTCTTGGCACTGATTCCCTACTTGGTGCTGTTGCCAACCTCTGCCTCCCCCACATTGTTTTCTATATTCACTAGTGCAGAAGATAAGGGTTTTCTAAGCTTCCAAAGGTCCCCTCATGCTCCTTCATGGTCTCACAGCATCTTCAAACCCACAGAATGCTTCCTACAGTATCTCTCCTACTGAAGTAAGATGACGTCAACCTGGAGGCCCCAGGGGACTGACCGAACCTGTTGCTGAGAAGGTGGGAGCACTAGGCCAACATGGTGGTATTTGAAGCAGGGGTGTTCCTAAAGGAAAATGTTAGTAACAGAGATGGGGAAAGTAGAAGAGAAATTGAAAGCTAAACTCTTTTTAGTGGAAAAGCTCAAAGTTATAACCAAGAGCAAATGTTAAAATCATAATTAAAGGAAGACCCTATGCGTTGGACAGACAGAGGAAGAACACAGTGAGTTAAATGAGAATTTCTGTGTACCATAGAGTCATTAACATCTTCAGAGAAGTCAATTTCTTTTCCTAGAACACACTCAAGGAAGTAGGCAAAGAAAGTGCTTTATTTGTGACTCTACTATGGTAGGAATGGGAATTTCCAGAGACAACATCTAATAACTGATGGATAAGGGTGATGAAGGGGAATTAGAATGTGGTTCAAATAGATTCAAAGACCAATGAGCTCCTGCAGATGACTTACTTATGTTTACCTGGATCCCGGCTGTTGACACAGTACTTGGTTTTCATTTTGCACACTGATGAACATCTTTGGAATCATGTAACTTAATTAAGATTGTCTAGAATCGTACCATCATGGGTTCCTCAGACCTCTGCATAAGGATTATACAAGCTGGAACGGGGCACTGAGGGGGAAGATCATGTACTTCAGAGTAAGACCCACCTGATTTCAAGTCTGTCTTCTATTAGTGGGGTGACTTCATGCAAATCCCTTCGAACTTCTGAACTTCGATGTTTGAATGTGTCAATATGTCTTCCAACACTCAGGTTCTATTAAATAAACTCCATGTGAGACTTCTGTGTTAACTTAAAAGACGGCAGAAATTAATTGATTTAAACAACAAATCAGAATTGAGAATCTGTAATGACAGCTTTTCCCCTCAAGTGATTCAAGGCCAGTAGAAAAACAGACAAATAAGCAAACATTAAAAAGAGGAAGAGGAGCATGGTATCACATATGAGTAGAGGTATTTACAAAACCCCAAGGAAGCTCATGGGAACTTAGTCTGGGAGGTGGGTGGGACAAAAAGTGCTTCCCAGAGAAGGTGTCACTTGAGTGGGTTAGTGATTTGCAGTTGGCAGAAGAGAATGAAAGATGTGGATCTAAATGCATTTTTCTTCCTGTTGCTACCGGTGGCATAAACCCATTTTAACCTGTTGACAGCCTTCAATCTTAATCATTTACTGTTCCTTTGTGTTGTTTTTTGATTATCCACTTGGTTTTACCCAACATTGCTTTCTTTCTCAAATAAGAGTGCCTTGGAAAGCATCACACATCTCAAAGGATTTGTGTTAAGCAGAGCAAAGTGAGACATGAGATTCTGAGAGATGCAAACAGAAGATGGTTCTTCAGTATCCAGGTTGAGGAACAGGAACAAGCCCTTTGCTGGGGACATTGCAGATAACAATGGCTGTTTTTTGTCATACAGCTTGGAGAAAATATCTCTGAGATGAAACTCAGTTCTTCAGATCCTGGAGCTCATTTCTCTAGCCACGATGCTAGCTAAGTAGGAGCAATAATGTGTCTCCCCTATTCGTGATTCTCAACTACAGCTGACAGTAGTATCATATTTTAAAAATACATACTGCTTCTGTGATGCCATGTATTGGTGTTTATGTCTATAGTTCTACTAGATTGGAAGTTTCCTGAGGCCAGCTATGCAGACTGTATCATTAGTGGCCAGCTTATACCACAAATCATGATCTACTTGCATCACAGTTGTCTGGGTTTCATCTTATAAATGCTAATTTATGGATCTTGCCTTAGACCTACTGTATTAATCAGTGTTCTCCAGAGATTTATATGCATAAGTGGAGATTTATGATGAGGAATTGGCTCACCCAATTACAGAGGCTGAGAAGTCACATAAAATTAACCATCATACATACTGAATTAGAATCTCCAGGAGTCAGAGGGGCCTGGAAACTTCATTTTAATAGCGTTCCTAAGTCATTCTTAGTTTCATCAAGAGAACCATTATGACAGGGACTCAACAATGAAGGACACAGAGGTAACTGATAAAATGGTGCTCATCTTATACTTTCAGAACTCTGGGATGATTGGGAGACCCATCAGAGATGGGTAGGGAAAATGAAAGAAAGAATCCTTGGATGGAACACAGAACTCACAGGAAATGGAACAGGAACTGTCCATGCAGATTTAGTATACCAGTGAACCACAAAAGAACATGGACATTGTTGGTTGAGTCAAATCAGCTGTCTTCACTGATGCCTGTTAGTATATGCCAGTGAGAAACTCAGTACCTTGTGCCTGGCTAGTAAATATTGACAGAATTGAGACTTCAACAAGGTCATTAAAGCAGCCCTCAGGGTTCAGCCTGCTTTATCATATTCTTTGTGTTTGGCACTCGGTGTAATTCAACAATTCTCACATCAGTCCTTATGAAGGAAAATGCCTACTGTTGGGGAGCTACATCAAAAAATTTTTTGGGCAGCTTTAGCATAAGTAGTTTGGGGATGTGGAAGGATTGGACAATACCATCATTCCAGAGAAGATCACCTGGACATAGCAGACATAGCATGTGTATATGTCCGTGTGTGTGTGTGTGTGTGTGTGTGTGTGTATGTGTGTGTGTGGTGGGCTGTGCTTCTTTGCATGTAGGAATGTGTATGTATGTGTATGTCTGTGTATGCGCTGTAGCCATATCCATTTTTCTAGGGCTGTGCCTATTAAAGGCAAACCCCTCTTCTCACTCTGACACCCTTGTTTCTAAGGCATTCTGGGACATCAGTGACAGCTGAGTATGACAGAAAATCAAGGACATCAGTAACAGCTGAGTATAATAGAAAATCAAGGACTCTGCTATGTGAAAGTGGTAAGAGTTTGGTTACTCAAGCATCACAGACTGGTTTTGAATCTAGGTGCAGCAATGCTTTCTGCAACCTTGTATAAGCTATGAGAATAATAACTTTAACATCAACCTCAAAGGGTAAAGAGGATCAAATGAGAACATCCATGTAGAGAACTGGTTCGCTGCACGTACCAATAAATGTTAGGTGCATTGTTCCCCAGAAGGATTCAGTTGTTTTGAGTCAGCCCGAGAAAGTCTTCCTAACAAGCCCATCTAAACATGTCAGTTTTGTCTCGGAATGCTCAAGAGCCTCCCTAAGTTAGTTAAGAGAGAGACTGGGTCAGAGACCATGAAAATCCTCGTTGCTTAACCCAACAGAAGTTTGTTTATTATTTCTCATGCCAAGTCCATCGTGGGACCAGCAACTCCCTATAAGAGCTTTCCTCCATGTGGTTACTTGATATTCATGATTTTGCCTTCTCAACTGGAGGTTCTGTAGCTCTTCAGGGCAGAGAGATATAGATAGAGATAGCCACAGAGATAGAGAAAGAGATAGAGATAGAGATAGAGATAGAGATAGAGATAGAGATAGAGATAGAGATAGAGATAGAGATAGAGATAGGGATAGAGATGATAGAGATAGATAGAGATAGGAATAGGGAGGGAGACTGAGGATGTTTGGGTCCATTTCTTGTTAATTTCAGCCTGAGAGTGACATTTATCACACTTGCCCACAGCCTATTGGCCAGAGCTGGTAACAGGGTTGCCCCTAAGTGCAAGAATGCAGAAATGAGGAGTGAATGGATGAGAAGTTATCACTACTCTGTCTGCTATACTCTCATTTTCCACCAGAAACAATACAAAATGTCTCTGCAACACTATGGCTTCTATATCACCCTCTGTCTTCCATCTCTTCTTCCACCATATTCCACCTCCTGTTTTAAAAGCTTGGGAATTCCCTAAGCAGGTCATGGACTATCACATCTCTAAGCCTTTGCCATGATCCTCCTTCTACCCAGATGCCATCTGTCTGCTTGTTGCTCTGACAACCTCCTATGACTGCCTGAAGTCTCAATCTCTTGGAGGAGTCTCTTTTAGACATGATGTACTTTGGCAACAAAGATATAAAGGAGATCCCATGATTTTTATACAATAAATCCACCACTATTTTTCACTCCCACAGGTGGTGTTTGAGCCCAAACTCTTCATCATCATTAGTTCTAAGCCATACTTCTTAGTGACCTTAATAAAAATTTAAAGACCATATAACATACATTATCCAGTAGGTGTGTTAATTAGTCTTCTATATGACATCATCTCTGCTCCTGGGATTTTTTATGGCTGTCATATATCTTGAGAGAGAGAAGACTTAGCCATTCTCTACCTAACTACATAAAATTCTCTTTAGTTGGCAAGGCAGAACAAAGAAAATAGATCCTCTGAAACATCACTATGCATTTATGAAAGAAAATTATGCATAGAAAAAAATTTAGAGGATATATTTTTAATAAATATGTAAACTTTAAATTATTAATTTTTAATAATTAAAATGGACTTGTAATCGACTTCCATCATGTTGCATTATATTACTTTAGAAGATTTTAATATTTTATAATCTTTCTAGGATTTATATATAAACACATGCATATAATATTGTCACCTCTCACCTTTAACTCATTATGCCAGGCCTCAGAAAAAGCCTGTCAGTCTTTCTGATGTTCATTTGGCACATACATTTGGGAACATAGCCAAAAGTTTTAGTCCTCAGCATTTTGGAACTTGCTGATCACTTTATCACTTTGTCTTAACTCTTTTTTTTTTTTTTGACATGGAGTCTCACTCTGTCACCCAGGCTGGAGTGCAGTGGCATGATCTCGGCTCACTGCAGCCTCCACCTCCCAGGTTCAAGTGATCCTCCCACCTTGACCTCCCAAAAAGCTGGAATTATGGGCGCTTGCCACCATGCCTGGCTAATTTTTGTATTTTCAGTAGAGATGGGGTTTCACCATGTTGGCTAGGCTGGTCTTGAACTCTTGGCCTCAAGTGATCCACCCACCTCTCCCTCCCAGAGTGCTGGGATTACAGGCGTGAGCCATTGCACCTGGCCTATCTCTTTAAACTCAAATTGAATTGTATTGGAAGGAAGGCAATACCACTGTGAAGAGATTCAGAATATTTTCTGAAAAATCCTTCAAGTGTTATTTCAGGTATCACAAATAGTGTCATTAGGAATGTGTGCTTTTAACAATTATAAACTTAATGTGTACTGTGTTCAAAATGTAGGGTGATATAAAATGAAAATATGTATCATATTTCATTTAATTCTTATGAGTTTGACTTGTTCTGTTTTTATTGTAGGTTCCTCAACGCAAAGAAAAAAATGTCTCTACTCTGTTGGTGTGAACCTCCTTGTAGCACCTTGAGTATATTAAATCTAATGATTTCCTGAGGGCATGTGGATAATTTAACCAACAAAATAAATATAGTCCTCCTACTTTCCACTGAGAATTTTAACATATGGTCCTCGTTATCCAAAGAGGTGATACAAACAGAACCTATAATTATATTCAAGAGGGTCTAGAGGAATGTATGGAAGCCAGAGAATGCCATATACCCTCCTTGGGGTTCCCATAAGCGATAAAGAGCATGAATGTGGCATCTTCACTTGAATCCCCACAAGACTGTAAATTTCTTAATGGCAAAGAACCTGACCACTGGCATTCACTTATTCATTACAGACATTTACGGAGTGCCTACTATGTGCCAAGCAGTGGTTTAAGTAAGTAAATGCCTAATTAACATTTCTCTTTCTAAGAATCACTTCAAAGAAGTTTCCTCTAATGGTGGAGCAGACCATGGCATGCTTCTACCTCCTCCTACCTTTATAGCCAATAGCACAAGATAGAAGGCAGTGAGGTGCGTGGGACGTGGACAGAAGCCATGCTCATGAATCAGAAATCGGGTTTAGTGGCCCAGAAAGAAACAATTGTCACAAGTAGCACCCTACTTTAGCTCATCAGACTCTCCATCTATAAATATTATTCAGAATGCATTTCTACCAAACTGACATTGTTGATTGGCCCAACAGAAACGCATAAGCAGGTGTCGAGGTGACTTTATGTCTGCATGCTGGTACCATCTCATTCCAGTATATAAGATTCCTTAGGGATAAAATGTCTTTGTGGTAAGATCAAGAAGTATACAATGACTTTTATGAATAACGGCCAGCCATAGGGCACAAAATACCAGGAAATTGGGTTGTTAAACTTGGTTTTAAAATTCGAAGGAAAATACATTTATATAGGCTATGTAACTATTGCCAGGGAAGGAATTTAGTGCACTTCCTGTTGATGGGGGAAGTTGTTTCCTGTTGTTTCCTTTGCCAAGCAGTGGAAACAAGGCACTAGAACTTGCTAATGAATTAAACCCTATTGATTGGTGTATGAAAAGGTTTAGATTCGAAGACTAGTAGAGAAGCCCCAAAAGGTAGAAGGCCCTCAATAATTAGTTTGAACAGTTTTTGTTGTTTGCATTTTAGGAATCAGATCAATAAAGCAACATTAATAATTAAAGACCAGGATAAATATACCAATTCCAGATTAGAGCTTTAAGCATTAAATTGCCGGTGCCAAAGACTTTTTTTATGGGCTCTAATCTTCCCAGATATACTGAAGTGCTATAATGTGACTCCTTAAGCTATGGATTTGGTGAGAAATATGAGGTTCTTCTAGATGGAAGCTGTTGAGATGTCCCAGACCAGGTATCTGGTACAGCAGTAACAGGAAGGGACAGGTATGGCTCATTTAAAAGAGCTGGATCTCTCTTTTGTCCTTTATCAGGTTCACCTTAGTGGCTCACAAAACAATGGAGAAGAGTAGAGCTTTTTGCTTGTCAGAGGCTAGCTCGAGTTCTGCCACAAAAGGTCAAAGCTTGGAAGAGAAGAAGGAAAGGTCAAATTAAGATTTGACCAGGGAAGTGCTGCTAGAGTGCACATTCTGAGGGTATTAGATAAACACTGGAGAGGCAGTGAAGGGGAAATTCTGCAGAGGACAACTTATGACCAGTCATGAGGGAATTAGGAAGTGGTGCTTGACATTAAGAAAGTATTAATATTATGACTTCCCCAAGGCTGGGGAAAAGGAGAATTGGAGACTCAAGCATGCTCTTAATGAGTGCTTAATCCAAGAAAATGTGCACCAATTTCAGTTCACCAGACAGCTACATCCCATGAAGGAAGGGGACAGTGGTTTCATCAGACTGGTGTGCCTAAGGACATTCTCTGGCATGAAGAGCCAATCTTGTCTGAATCCACATTTCCTGTGAAGTTTTCTGGCTGGATTTCCTGAGGGGCTCTTCCCATCGGGAAGGAAGTTGACTATGTCCACACTGGTCTGGTCTGAAGCCAGGTACATCTCATGCTTAAAAATAAAAGACACACCCACAACCAACACTACTTCATGTCCTTCCCGTTCTTTCTGGCTCTTGTTTTGTTGTCTAATTCTCCCATTGTCTTTTTTTTTTTTTCCTATTTGCAATACATAGTCTATTAATCCACTTATGTCCACCACTATATTCATGTCCCAGTTACTCAGAGACATCTCTACAATGTTGGTGCCTTTATTTCCGTCATTCTTCTCTTTTACCTCCTTTTAGTTACGGGTCCCTAATTTTGCTATCATGCCTGTACTCTTAATTTTCTAACTGTTAGAAAATTAGACCTGACCACAGCTAGGTCTATTGGTGTGGTTTCCTCATAGAGACTCATGGATTCTTCAAGTTGAAAATGTTTTGCAGATCATATATACTAATGTCTCCTAAAAATCGTTTCACCACACATCCCTCCCCTGCCTCCAGCATGGAATGCATCTTGCAGAAGCGTTTCATTTTTCTATTGGAAATGATGCATATTAGTATCTCCCAATGGAAAGTCTCAAAACAAAAGATTCTGTGACATGGTTTAACTGCTTAATGTTTCCCAAGCTTACTTTACCAGGGAATTAGCCTCTCCTTACTTTTTATAACTATTAATATGTTGTAGCAGTACTTTGAGCAACACTATGGGAAATGATGAATTAATCCAACACCCTTGTTCGGTGAAGACATCACCTCTTCAATTTTTTTAAAAAATAATTTTAACCTTTATTTTACATTCAGGGTCTACATGTGCAGGTTTCTTACCTGGGTAAATTGTGTGATACTGAGGTTTGGAATACGAATGATTCTGTTACCCAGGTAGTGAGCATAGTACCCAACTGTTAGTTTTTCAACCCATGTCTTCCTCCCCTCCTGCTCCTTTCGGTAGTCCCTAGTGTCTACTGTTTCCATCTTTACATCCATGAGTACCCAATGTTTAGCTCCCACTTATAAGTGAGAACATGTGGCATTTGGTATTCCGTTCCTGTGTTAATTTGCTTAGCATAGTAGTCTCCAGCTGCGTCCAGTTTGCTGCGAAGGACATTATTTCATTCTTTTTTATGGTTGTGTAGTATTCCATGGTGTATATGTACCACATTTTCTTTATCCAATCCACCACTAATGGGCACCTAGATTGATTCCATGTCTTTGTTATTGTGAATAGTGCAGAGATGAACATACGAGTGGATGTGTCTTTCTGGTAGAATGACCTATTTTCTTTTGGATATAATCGGGTTGCTGGCCTGAATGGTAGTTCTGTTTTAAGTTATTTGAGAAATCTCCAAATTGCTTTCCACAGTGGCTGAACTAATTTATATTCCCATCAAAAGTGTATACCTGTTCCCTTTTCTCACTGCCTCTCCAGTATCTGTTGTTTTTTGACTTTTTAACAAAAGCCGTTCTAACTGGTGTGAAATGATATCTCATTGTGGGTTTGATTTGCATTTCTTTAGTGGTTAGTGATGCTGAGCATTTTTTCATATGTTTGTTGGCCACCTGTAGATCTTCTTTCGAGATGTGTCTATTCATGTCTTCTGCCCACTCTTTAATGTGGTTTTTATTTGTTTTTTGCTTGTTGAATTGTCTAAACTTCTTATAGATTTTATATATTAGACTTTTTGTTGGATGCATAGTTCAAGAATATTTTATACCATTGTGTAGGTTGCCTGTTTACTCTGCTGATAGTTTCTTTTGGTGTGCAGAAAGTCTTTAGTTTAATTAGGTCTCACTTGCCAGTTTTTGTTTTTGTTGCAATTGCTCTTGAGGACTTAGTTATACATTTTTTTCCCCAGGCCAATATCCAGAATGGTGTTTCCTAAGTTTTCTTCTAGGATTCTTATAATTTGAGTTCTTACATTTAAATCTTTAATCTATCTTGAGTTGATTTTTGTATATGGTGAAATGTAGGGGTCCAGTTTTATTCTTCTGCATATGGCTGGCCAGCTATCCCAGTACTATTTATTGAATAGGAAGTGCTTTCTCCACAGCTCATTTTTGTCAGCTTTGTCAAAGATCAGATGGCTGTAGGTGTGTGGCTTTATTTTTGGGCTCTGTAAGTGATAGATCATCATCCATATCAAATTTCAGTTTGATGCTTCCAATGATGCAGGGCTCACTATCTCTCAAGGCAGTCTCATTCCATTGCTAGGGATAATTATTACAATACTGTGCCTCTGATTCTTTCAGCCTGTTCTCTTTTATACCATCCTTTCCTAAGTCCTATTCATGAACATTGTTCTACCCATTTTTAGTACATCCAAACACTCTCAAAAATTTAAAAGGCAAGCAGAGTTTCCTTATCACCCCTCTTTCTGAAATTTTCTGAGTTCAAACACAGGAATTTGCTCACTTCTGTCACATTTTCAGATCTTGAGAAATTAATTTTGACTGCATTTATTGAATTGATCAACAAAGGAAGCCCCTTCCTCTATATGTCATGCTTCCTAATTTTACTTGCATAAATATTCAAGCTCATTTGAAAAACATATTTCAGGCTGTTAGTAGGTCTGTTAAATTACACTACCTTCCAACCTATATACCTGATCTTAAATACTTGGTTTAAAAAATATCGTCTTTATTTTTTTTCTCCTAGACTTAATACAATTACCTATTAGGAAAAAACATCTAATACTATGCTTTAAAAATTACGTGCAGCCAGGCACTGTGGCTCACACCTGTGATCCCAGCACTTTGGGAGGCCGAGGCAGGAGAATCACCTGAGGTCAAGAGTTCGAGACCAGCCTGGCCAACATGATGAAAACACATCTCTACTAAAAATACAAAAATTAGCCAGGCGTGGTGGTGGGCCCCTGTAATCTCAGCTGCTTGGGAGGCTGATGCAGGGAGAATCGCTTGAACCCGGGAGTTGGAGGTTGCAGTGAGCCCAAGATTATGCCATTGAAGTCCAGCCTGGGCCACAGAGCAAGACTCTGTCTCAAAAGAATAAATAAATAAATGCAAGGAATCCATCTCACTGTTATAAAATCTCTCATTTAAGTGTTTATTTCTAGGAGCCTTCACATTAGACTGAACCCTACTTCATAAATATTTAATTCATCCGTATATTTCCTCCTTTTTTCTCAATCTTCTTTCTTGGTACTGATCTGGCCCTGAGGTTTTCGGTTCTGAAAACACCACAGGTTACACCCTGACTGTTATAACCACGACTTGATTGACTGTTAACATGGGCCTGCCACAGAGCTAAGTTTTTTTTTTTACACGTATTGTCTTATTTTCTTGTACTAGCCCTAAAAGGATAAATATTTTAAAGAAGAAAATGGAGCATTATGGAGGCTAGGCAAATTCATCTGGGGTCATCCAGTGCATTAAAGCCAGGTCAGGATTGAACCAATTTGATTCTATTGTGAAAAACTTAGCACCTGCTGAATAATGCTTTAGTTGTTATGAGTCTAACTGCAGTTTTCTATGACTTGAGATTTTATTTGGAGACTTAATTTTATCCGTAACAGACCCTTTCCCTATCCTCCTTCCTTTCTTCTTTGTCTCTTCTTTCTTCTCCCTTTCTTCTTTCCTTCCTTTTTCTATTTATCTTCTATTCTATCCATCATCTCTTTTCTCCTTCCCCTCTCTTACTTAATTTCTCATCTTTTCTTTTATACTAATATTCTTTTTACTTAATTCTCTCCTCACTTCTCCATTTCTCCTTTCCCAACTACACATGGGAGTCTCTTCCAGCTTGGAGAAGCCGTGCTCTATAGTGAAAGAGACTTAGAACTATGTCACGGGAAACTTGGATTCTTGTTTCGGCAATGCTGATTAACTTTTTATCCTGCATTCTTGACTCCCTCACCATCTTCCCAGAAGGACTTCAATAGACCATGAGCATTTATGCTGTGTCAGGCACTGGTGATACAAAAAAATAAAACATGGCTGCTATGTATTGAACTGTATGATTTGGCTAGTTCTGAGGCAATCACTTTACATGTTTTATTTACTTATTTATTTTATTTATCTGTTTTAGCAACAACTCAAGCAGACAAAGTATTTTATTCGCACTTAACAAAGAAAACAAGCATTGGTCATAGAGGCTCCATGTCCACATTTAGAAAATGGTAGAGCTGAAAATCTAACCAGGTGCAGTGTTCCACATTCCCATGCTGTGAACCATTACACCAATACAAATTCTACAAATAGATGATATATCAAGTGGTGTTATGAAATAAAAAAGTTTCTGTAATCAAATAAGTTTGGGACAATATGGGTTAAATAAAATCCAATTGGCTCACGTTGGTATTAAGCGACTGATTCATTATTCTAAACAAGGGACATATGACTCTCCTTTGGTACTCTTCCCATGGCACTATATTGCCTTGTTAGTAGTTTCCAGGAGAATGCTCAAAAATATATTTAAGCTTAAAAACCTACCCGTATTTAAGACTGTGCAGGGCCCAAATACACTTTTAAGAATGGATATTTATACTGAATGACATTGTAAATGTCAATGTCATGTGTCCATATTTCTTCCAAGGATAATTCATAACCAAAAGGCACAGGCATGCTTCCGTGGTGACGACAGCAGAACAATCCTTTACAACCAATTGCTGCCTTTTTAGTAATTAACATGCTCCATATAGATTGAAAGGTCATTTCTCATCCCCTTTCTCTAGCAGCCTTTAATATTTACCAAATAGTGTTGCGTTGTTGGAAATGTCACAGGCTCTACAGCACAAGGCGGGATTCCACACAGTGATTCATGATGACTTAGTTCATTAAGAAAATTACCACTCATTTATTTGGATGCTATATCTCTTCTGCTCTCAAAGAATTCTCTTTGATTAGAAAAGTGAATTATGTTGACTTGTTTCTGTATTGTAGGTGGCCTCTAATTAAAATAAAAAGATAATATGTCTCAGCCTTAAGGATATATTTCCTTTTCAATGATCATTAGAAGTTTCAAGACAAAAGTTGTGATGGCAAATGCAAAGCAATTCTGGTTGAATTCACTTTCCTTTTTCCAGTAACTCATATCTCATTATGTGATGTCTCTGTTAATGCAGTTTTTCTCTCTGGAGACCTGGGAGACAGCCCTAAGGCCCACTTCTCTTTTTTCCCTACCTCCCAGCCCATCACCAGGTCCTGCCTATCTGCCCTTCTAAACTTTATTTGAAACTGTCCATTCTTTCCATTTCCATGACTTTTAATCTAACCTGTGTCAACATGACTCCCTTAATAGTCTCCCAAATGGGTTCCTTTCTTCCAAACTACGCTTCATCCCACTAGGTCCCTTAGCTAGAGCGGTGTTTTATAAACTGTGGTAAAAGGCTAAGTGTTTTTTCCCCCAATGCATTGTGGATCAACATTCTTGTAAAATGCAATATATTTATATCTTGGATATACATATATATATATATATATATATGCATGTATATGTGTGTGTGTGTGTGTGTATATATATATAGTATCCAATACACACACAGACATGTATGTTTGGATATATGCATATATATATATTTGGATATATGCATATATATATATTTGGATATATGCTTGGATATTACAGCAGTTTCAAATGCTAAGAAAGTTTCTGAATGCTTATGCTCAAATTCTATACCCATCTAATGGGTAACAAAGTTTGCCTGGTAACAAACTTTGCAATCTGGGGCTGGTCTGACACTCACACTTCGAGTGTTTCTGAGCTAGAGAGATTTTTAAAATATATAAATTACATCATGATAATCCTTGATGCTGATTTCTATTAAAGGACACAGTAGCATACTTAGCACCACCTTCGTGGGCCACCCTGACCAGGCCTTTGCTATCTCAGCAGGTGTTCCCTCCTAATCTGTCCTCCAGGCTTGCTGCCATCATCCACATTGACATTTTTTTTCAGGTCTTCAAAACGCCGAGTGTCTGTGCACATACTTTTCCTCCTGCCTGGAATGCGTTCCCTTTCCCCTCCTCCCTTACGCCTCTCAGCCTGGCACTCTCCTATCTTCAGGTGTCATCTTAAATATACCTTATTCAAACAGGTGCTGCCTTATTCTCCTCCCCAAATCACTGTAAATAGTTAAGTTTCTTTGGTAGATTTAAGACGAATAAAAGTATTGGACACTCCTCCCATCAAAGGGGAAGGGGGCATTCATGTCCTTTTCCTTGAGCCTGGGTAGGTTCTGTGACTGCTTGTCCAAGAGGATATTGCAGAAGGGAGACCGTGCCAGTTTCCAAACTCAGGCTTTAATACTGACAGGTTGCATTTGCTGTCTCTTGGAATGGGAACTTGAGGAAGACATCCAAAATAGAAAAATTTTAACTTTCAACTACCATGATGTAGGGAAGCCCAAGCTAGCCACATAGAGGACTCCATGTAGAGAGGGATGCCCAACCAGTTCACCCATCAGAGATAAGAATGAAAAAGCCTTCAGGTGACTCTAATCTTAGCTACCATCTGACAGCATTTATAGGAAGGACCATAAAGGGGAACTGCCCAGCTGAGCCCATCTACCCCAGACCCGTAAGAAGTAATAACTGATTGTTTTAAGAGAATACAGTTTGTTTGTTGCGGAACAATAGATAAGTGGAAGAGTTTCCCTACTGTGTATTCTGATGACATCTTATAACTTTTCCTTTATGGAATACACATAGTAAACATAGATATCTTGTCTTGGTTTGGTTTTCTCTCAAAAGCAGAACCTGAGACAAGCATTTCATTTCAGGTGACTCATAGGTCAAATGGATTTCTTAGCTTAAGTATATATTTTCTTTTCTTTGCCCAATTAATGTTCTAGTGCAAAGCTGCCATAATATTCAAAGTACAGAACAGTTTGGAATTGTATTTTCCTTGTTTCTGTCATTATCCAAGGAAGTGATCCCAGGAAGCGCTGTGAGAAAAACAAGAGTGGTTCCTCTGGGAATCACTGAGGCTCCATCCCCCTGGGACCTGCGAGGCACTGTAGAATATGCCTCAGAACTGCCCCACTGCCCGAGGGGGAACACAAGAAACCTTGGATATTAATCCAGTAACTTTCATTCATCCTTGTTTGAGGGTCACTTCTAGAATGTTAATTCTTGGACACTTCACCCTGTCTAGCAAGAGGGCTGGGCACTGAGAATGGAGAATTTCCCTCACTAGAGAGATGCAGGAAGCTGTATCCACATGTTCAGAAAACTGTGGGTGACCTCTGGGTGAAAGACAGGGATGTGGCAACTCTTGGAGTTCTTTGGAGCGTGGGACAGGTCTATCTCATTCTTGCTTTATATATAGTGCCTGGTGCCTGCCAAGCATGCAATGCCTATTTGTTGAATGAGTAAAGAAATGAAAAAGACATCTCATTTCATAATGATTGAAGCTTCACTCTTTACCCCAGAAGGCTCGAATTGTAGTTTCAGATTTTGTTTTTGGCTTTAGAAAGCCCCCTCCCCTCTCTGGGACTTAGTTCTCTGCATTATGTGTTAAAGTAGTTGGAGCTGGTGATTTCCACGAGGCCTTCAGCTACAGTATTCTATGGTTTAGGAGTAGAATCTACATAGCCTCATTAGACCAACAGATGATATTGTAAGCTAAAGAAATTAGTTTTTTTTTCTTTTTACCAAGAAATGAAATGAGTATTTTAGCAAGAAAGTGTAATTAATGGAATCATGAGAATTACATTATGATATTATGTTCTTTTCAAAAGGAAGGCTAACTATTGCATAAATTGGGCTACGTATACACAATGGAATTATTCAGCAGCCATTAAAAATCAAGTTTATGAAGAACATTTTATAATATTGTAATATAGGAATGTTATATGTATAAAAAGTGTGTGTACTCACACTCACGTGTTCATATGTATCTAGATGTTAAAAAGGAACATCTTAGCTATTATTTTAGGTTAGTGGGATAATAGGTGATTTTTTATTCTCAGATTTAAGCTTATTTATACCTTCTAAATTGTGAACCATAGACATGCATTATTTTTATGATCCAAATGTATTTAACAAATGTGCACATAAAAGTGTTCAAAAGGTGCAAAGAAAAGACAACGAAATGCAATGAAGGAAGCATTACCTGGCCCCTCTGACCTCACTTGCTTGCTCAGAGGAAGGCTCTAGCACTCTCCTCACACAGCCAGTAAAAGTATTGAAAGAGTGAAAAGTGCTGCATATGACACAACTTCAGGTGCATATTCAAGCACTATCATGAGACCTATATCTCTGCTGAATTCTTTTATCCTTAGTATCTATACCCATAAAATGAGTATAACAATATTGAATTCACCTCAAGGTTATAAATATGAAAGGATATAATTATAAAAACACTGGTACACTTAAGGTCAATTAAGTTTTCATGAAAGATAATGAGAAACAAAACCAAGGAAACTATTAGTAAAGTGCTTTTTAAGAGATAGCTTCAAAGGCAGGGGAATGACCACCTTGCTACATTCTACCAACGTCTAGCTCCTGGATGAAAGGGTGGGTGCTCTAGCTTCAGGGGAGATCAGTGGTGCTAAGGGCATTGATTTGAGCTTAGAGAAGAGGGAGTTGAGGCGGAGCAATAAGATCACTGTTTGCTTGTGTTTTCAAGATAGTCATGTGAATAAAACAGCAGTCTTACTTTCGGGTTTCTTAGACTATGTTATGGGCAGAATTGGACCCTTCTCCAAAAGCAAAATTTTGTATGTTACAGTTTCAATCCATAATACACCCTAATGTAACTATATTCAGAAATAATACCCTTAGAGAACTGATCAGGTTAAAATGAGGCCCTCAGGGTGGGCTCTAATCTAATGTGGCTGGTGTCCTTGTAAGAATAGGGAGAGATGCCAGGAGCACACAGAACAGAGGATGGCCATATGAAGAGGCAGCAAGGGGGTAGCCATCTGCAAGCCCAGAAGAGAGGCCTCAGGGAAACCAGCTCTGCAGGCACCTTGATCTTAAACTTTCAGCCTCCAAAGCTGTGAGAAAGTAAATTTCTGTTGTTTAAGCTGCCCAGTCTATGGTTCTTTGTTATGACAGTCAAAGGAAATTAATATAGATAGTATTAATTAATTGGTTGATCCATTGGTTCATATATTCAACATGTATATGGGCCACCAAGTATATAGGCTTACAGAGATAAGGCCCAGTACAGGTGTGTCTCAGTCAGCTCAAGTGGTTATAACAAAATAACAGAGACTGAGTGGTTTGAACAATCCGTTATTTATTTCTCACAATTCTGGAAGCTGGGAAGTCCAAGATCAAGGTGACCCCAGACTCTGTTCATGGTGAGGGGCCCATTCTGCCTCGCTGTGTGCTTATGTGGCGTTTCCTCTGTGAATGAGTATGGAGAAAGCTATTTCTTTCCCTTCCTCTTATCAGGGCACCACTAATCTCTTTATGAGAGGATATAACCTAATCTAAACCTATTTACCTCCCAAAGTCCTCAACTCCAATACCATCACACTGTGGGTTAGAGTTTCCACATATGAATTTGTGGGGAACTTAAGCATTCAGTCCATAACAAGGTGGCTAGAACCTAATTCGTGTAGATAAAAGCCAGAGGAGGACAGATTTTTGATTCTGCATAAAGTAGCAATATAGACTCAGAGTGAAGCGACAGTGGCTGCCCCAGACAGCTAGCCAATCAGTGAATAGACAACTTCTTTCAGGTCCTAATTCAGCTGTTCCCCACTGGCCTGGAAATGGCCAAGGAAAACAGGAGTTATGCTCCCAACATTGCAGCAATCAGTTGGTGGCAGATAGTATTTGCCAAAAATGATCATGCTAATCCCATATGCTTTTCTTACAATGTAATGCTAACACCTTCATCTAGAATTGAGGTCTAGGTTTCTTCCTCTTCAATCTAGGTAAGTCTAGAGATTCCTGGGGAGCCCACTTGCTCCAGCATCCCTCTGCTCAAGTCTTCAAAGCCCAGGCCCCAGATATGAAAGCCAGAAAGCCTTCCAGATGACCCCAATCCTAGCCACCACTTAACTTTGAACTCATGAGATACAGTGAGGTGGAACTGCAGATCCACTCCTGAATTTCTGACCCACACAGAGTATGAGATAATCAATGAATCTTGTGGTTTTAAGCAACCAAGTTTTGGGATGATTTTTTTCCCCACAGCAATAAATAACTAATCAGATTTAAAGAATGGGGAAGATATAAACTGATATATCACTAAGCCGCTTTTAATTCCAAGTCTGTGCTTGTGTCATCGTCACTCATTACCACTAATATAATACAATTAAAGGTTTCTCCATGGCAAGCAAGGTTCAGGGAGGAAGCCAAAGGGCTTCGGCTTAATATAGCCACCCTCTCACTTTTGATGCTGTTTAAATGATGACTTATGCATGTATGCTGTGTTTTTCATTCCGTTTTGCCCTGTGTAAACACATTTCTCCAGACTTGTTATTAACAATGGCCAAGTGGAAATTAATCAGTGGAAAGAGAGCCAGCTCTTTAATTGACTATTGTGAATTTGGAGTTGGGATAAGGTCCTGTGAAAGCATATAGATGCATTACTCTTACATTTTTCCTTTGACATTTTTTCCTGCTATTAATTCTCAAAAGCAGACATAGGCTGTATTTAAGGCAATGCAGAAACATCTCCACACGAAGAGGACATAGACAACAGTCTCCTGAATGGGCTATTTTCTTCCAAACCACCCTTCATCCCACTAAACTCTTTAGCTACACTAGTGTTATTGGAAGTTATCAGAATTTTAAAAATTGTCTTCCTCATTCCGTTAACTACTTTTTTGATTGAATTCCAAAACTTGCTGAGTATTTTGGCACAACATAGAAATTAATTTATTATATCACCTGTAATTCTCCATTTTCATCCTCAATAACAGATTCAATAGTTAAGAATATAGAGTATTATACTGCTTCTGTCTACAAAGAAGAATCTGAGGGAAATATAATCTTTGTCTACCATAAACAAAATGTCTGTGTTCTAAATGAGAAAGCAACCTCAGGGAAGATGTCTCATCTTAGGCTTCTTTATCATCCGAGTGCCTGGCATTGTTCCTGACAAATCATATGTGCTAATAAATGCTTGAATAATAAATGCATGAGTAGACGCTGGAATAAATATGACTTGGAAAAGAACATAGACATTTGTGCATTTGTTTAGGCAGGTGATGTGTGTGTGTGTGTGTGCATGTATCTCCTGTCATCTGGCAAACATGGTACTAGCCACTAAAGATGCAAAGATACCAAAAGGCACCTGTGATCTCCACATTCACGAAACTTAGACTCTAATTAAAAAGATGATCATTAATTGAATAAATAAAAAATTATGGATGTGTGAGTATGTATAACAAGCAGAAGTCTATTTTATGACTGAAAAATATATCAGAACAACCATACTTAGAACAACACATATTACAACACAGAACAACATATATTAGAACAGCATATATTAGAACAACATATATCTATATATAGAACAACATATATTAGAACAACCCTACCAAAATGTGTACATATGTCCACCAAAAGACACTTAATAGCATGTTCCTAGCAACACTATTTGTCATAATTCCAAAATGGGAATGACATAAAATGCACATTGAAATTAGAATAGATTTTAAAGTTGTGGTGTATTTATGCAATCAAATACTGAACAGCAATACAAAGAAATGACCTACAGCTATATAGAACAATATTATGAATCTAACCTACATAATAATGTGTCAAAGTGTGCACTGTATTATCCCACTTACATGAAGTTCAAAACTGAGAAAGTTAATCTGTGCTATTCAAAATAAGATCGTGGTGACCCTGGCTGAGGTAGTAACTGCAAATGGGCAAGTGTTGGGGGCTGTGGGTGGCGGCTGTGTCCTGTTTTTGATCTAAGAGTTGCAATATGAACGTACTCATTTTGCTGTGCATTTGTCTGTAGGCATGTTATACAGTAATGTAGAAAGATAAAATGGCCAATGGCTCCCTATTGTCCGCAAGTTTAATCCTAAATTCTTGGGAATGAAGATATGACTCTTTATGGTTGAGTGATGATCTACTCTTTTCACCTTATTTTCTTCCCTTGCTTGCCAATCTTTGCCCAATAGAAATAGCCTCATTTCTCAAGCATGTCTTCCTATTTTCCATCTTCTTGATTCTATGAATGTGGTTTTCTTGTCTGACATACCGCATTACTCTTCTCTACCATAAATGTCCCTTCTCATTGGATACGCAGGCTCAGCTGTGATGTTATATTTAGTTAAAAGTTATCTCAAATTGCTCTCTCCACCCCTATAATTCACCTCATGTGTTGTTCAGTTTATCTGTTGTATTTCCAATTATGAATTATTTAAAGTTACCCTTTTCATATTTTATTACGTACCTCCCAACCCCTATGGGCTGAGCAACTTCAGGAAAGGGAAAATTTCTTAGACTTCATCTTTCAAGTGCCTGGCATAGTTCCTGACACACCACACGTGATAATAAATGCTTGAATAATGAATGCATGAGTGGATGCTAGAATAAATATGACTTGGAATACAGGCATAACTAGACTGTCAAATTAAAAGGAAGCTGGGGAACCCCAATTTGCAGAAACAGTGAAACTATCAACTCATATGATCATCCCAAGCAGGGGATGAGACACCTAAAGCTTTACAGAGAAATGGTGTCACCAGGCAGAATTATTGATGCAGGTGGGAAGATTGGATATAGGAAACATGCACACACACACACGTGCGTGCACACACACACACAAAGACTTCTAAGCAAATGAATGCTAAACGCATTTTCCACACAACAAAAAAATACAGTTGCCTCCCTTATGGCTTATCCACGCATCTAATTCATGCACTCATTCACTCACTTATTCATTCATCCACAGCTGTTGATTCAGCAATGATTACATGCTAGGTATCATTCGAGGTGCTAGACATTACAGGTGACTCAGTCATTGCCTATAAAGAGAAGAAAAACATGCAAACATATTATTAAGTTGACCCAACCTGATTATTGAGAACCAGGAAATGTCTACCGTTGCATCTTCTCTTGATGTCTTTAGGATCATCACTTTGTTTAAATTAACCATTTCTAAATAGTCCTCAAATCAATTGTATTATTTATCAGCTACCACATTTTTCTTTTATGTAATCCATAGGCAATACATTATATTTTCCTTTTGGAAGCTAATAGTTAAAGAGAGAGAGAGAGAGAGAGAGAGATAGATGATAGAGACAGGAAGAAGAAGAAGAAGAAGAAGAAGAAGAAGAAGAAGAAGAAGAAGAAGAAGAAGAAGAAGAAGAAGGAGAAGGAGAAGGAGAAGGAGAAGGAGAAGGAGAAGGAGAAGGAGAAGGAGAAGAAGAAGAAGAAGAAGAAGAAGAAGAAGAAGAAGAAGAAGAAGAAGAAGAAGAACAGAAAGAAGAAGGAGGAGGAGAAGGAGGAGGAAGAGGAGGAGGAGAGGGGGAGGAGGAGGAAGAGGAGGAGGAGAGGGGGAGGAGGAGAAAGAGAAGGAGAAGGAGAAAAGAAGAACTTTAGTAAAATTTATTCTCTATCCAAGGAGATAAAATACACATTTTATAATTTTCCTCAGGAAATGCTCCTGACTTTTCACTGGAATACACTGAGAACATGGAGAAGCTTGGTCAAGCATTATCTATCTCTGCTTGGTTGAAAAACAGGTCACTGGAAGGAAAGTGTTATAGTGATAAAATGTCATCTATTTTATATCCTAATGTCTCTTACTTAAAAGGTTACTTCACCACTTTGAGGATCTCTTTTTAAAAAATATTTAAATATACTGAAAACCAGAACTCAATAAGCAAACCTCAACTTACTTTCTTTTCCACTTTTCTAGGTGTTAATCACAACCATTCCAGTAGGTAAATGACCCCAGGGAGAAGGGATAACACCTTCTCGTGCTCTTACCTTATATATATATATCATTATACACTAACCTTTGTCTATATGTCTGTGCACAGGTATATATCTCACTGCCCTTAATAATTTGGTTGTGTATCTATCTCTTGTCTTTGCCTTTAAACTTCTGGAGTGAAAGTTAAAGTTTCCAAATCTTTAATCTTTGCATCATTGACCTTGGGTTCAATGCATGGTACATTTTGGAGATGTCGTGTTTGTGTAATAAACTGAATTAAATGAGTGTCTTATCTTTGGCTATTTTCCAAATTATTTCTTCAAAGACACACATTTTAAATGGTCTACTTAATGCTTTGCCTTGATTTTGTTCCTATCAAACACTTAGATTCCAAACGGATTTGCAATGATTGTTAAAGCATTGGGCTGGTAAATGTCTCCACAGAGATTCTGCACATTGATGTTTTAACTGTGTGTGCAAAGATACACTATCATATGCAGACACATTCCCCCAAACAGACAACAAGAGGGTATTTGTGATGTCATCCCTCTGCGAATTCCACTGCCCACTAAAGTAGGAAACCTGCCTCTGAAAGTTGGCGCGGCTGTGGGATGCTCAGCTGTCACTTTCTTCTCACATTTATTCTGAATGAGCACAATCCATCCATCAGAGCTTAAAGAGTTTTCCAACAGTACATTGACCTTGAATGCGGCACATTGATTTTCAGTAACGCACCGCAAATAGGGTCGTTACTGAGTCACCCAACAGTGAATGTGATTGGGAACAGATTCCTGAAATTCCGATAGGGTGCCAGCTGCCTTGGATGATGGATCAGCCTACCGTAAGCCATCAGTCCTTGCCGGGGTCTTGAAAATGGTGACACCTGTATGAAATTTATCATTATGTACACCACCAGGTAAAGCATGAGACCATAACCAGGCTTTTCTGCAGCAGTGGGGCCTGTTGGTTGAGTGGTCTGTTTTGTTTGCAGCAGTATTTATTTACTGAAATGCTTTCTGGAGAAGGACCCCCTTGGTGAGGGTGACAAAGATGTAAGCACTATAGGGAATTACATCTGCAGCAAGGATTGAGCAATAGATAAAAAGCCTATGTCTTAAGCTGTTAGAGGTTAACGGCAGATCAATTAAGGTGATTGTTTCTTAGATTGCATTGGACAAATGTACACACACAAAGGGGGACATGAGCACAGCCAGAAAGGAAGAACAAAGAGAAATTAACTGATGTTAGGCTCGAAATCAAACTGGAAAATGATTTTGTGTTCTTTTGAAATGCCGTATTATCATAATAAAAAGCTTCTTTCCCAAGTGAAGCATCTAAGGCCTTTTTTCACTTGAGTGTAAGAAACCTTAGAACAAATAAAGAGGTTTATCAAGGACTGGATAATAGTGGGTGCCATGTAATTTTGCAATAATGTGGCTTTTGGAATGTGTGTCCTTTTTTTGAGAAATGATATTGTGTTTTATAAATGATAATAATCATCACTTGTAGAGTATCTGCTATGTGCCAGTTGCCACTCCAGGAAAATTACGAGGAATGTACTAACTTCCTAATAACTCCGGCATGTAGATTTGACTTTCTCCCCACTTTACAGATGAGGAAACTGAGCATCAAAGACCTTGCTCAGGCTTATACCATTATCCATGGCAGAACGAAGATTGGAAATCTGGCTTTCGCTCTTTGACTTCAACTCCTCCATACTTTCCCCTGTGGTTCACTCTTGCTTGCAGAGCATGAGAAATTAAGTCATGGGCATTTAGACATATTACCTGGTTTTAACATTGCTCACCTTAAAGGAAGCAAGTTAGAGCAGATTTCACCTTGATCCCTTGTCCAAACAGGTTAAGAGATATTGCTGGGCATGTGAAGTTTGCAAAGGTGCTCCTTTGAGAGGTGCTGACCTCATGATTATAGTTCCCTAATTATAAGCTTTTTGCAAGAGGGAAAGTGTTTGGAGGGGTCTGAGTCTTATAATTGATGTTTGTGAATGCACACCTCAACCCAGCATCTCTCCTCGTTGCAGACAACCCAGTGTTGGGTGCACATGATCTTCCTCCACCAGACTTAGGGGTTGATATCCAGCCAGGCAGTACCTACAGTGATGATAGGTGAGGGCCACCATGGGTCAAAACTAAGCCCATGCTACTCGCAGGAAGATTTGGAAAATGCTCACCTCGCTTCTTTTGATAATTAAGTCCTGCATTGGTGAGGAATGCAATGTTTGCAGCCAGATTGAGCTGCCTGGTGAGATTCTGCTTGTTCTTAGAAGTCTTCTCTGTCTGACTTACTTTTTGGATCAGGCACATAGGTCTGGCTCCAAAATGTAGCCTGATTCGTTCATCCATTCATTCGTTCATTCATTTATTCATCATTCATCTTAATCCCCACTTCCCTCCCAAATACAAGTTTGAGTCCCAGAGTGTCTGACATGCCTCTGGGGTATAAGGCTTTTATAGAAGTGATGTCTTCTTTGTCTTTTTTATTTTGAGCATCGTGTATAAAGCTTTGGAAATAGAAGACCCTCCATGCCTGCTCTGTAAAAGACAAAAAAAATGTTAACAGAGAGACTCATCATGGTCCAGAACATTCTTCCACCTCACAGAGGCTGTGAGGCCACATGGGATAAAGTAGCTGAAGCACATGGCCTTTCTATGAGGGTGACATGGGGAGCAGTGACTGTCCTGAGATTCGTGGCCTCATGGTGGCAATAATGTAGCTGCTGTGAAGTTCCATGTCTGTGTCTTAGATACAGTAGAAATTTAACAAATATCCATTAAAAAGCATAATTATTCATTAAATTAATGGATGCATAAGCATCTCTTGAATAAATAAACAGCCACAGAGTGAATGAATACTGTAAATAACTATTTGTCAAATAAGTGGATGGATATCTATTCACCGAATGACTTTAGACACAACTTGGCTATGTTAAGCTTCCCACAGTTCTAGGAATTCAAGCTGAACTGATACAGCGGACAACTTTGAATCTAAACTTGTCAATGCATTGTGTTCGAACTGTCTGAATATCTAAACTCCCGAAGTACACAGTTGATGGAATTGACTACACAGAAATCTGTTCTCAAAATTCCAAAAACTTCCCCATAATTCTAGTTTCTGTGTCTAAAGATAAACCTCCCACTCATTTTTGCTATTCATTTTCTCATTTTTGAATGACCAGAAAAATGGTATCCTGGGTGGTAGGCATACTGTGTGTGCTCAAGGAATGAATGGGGCTTCATAAAGATCTATTCCAAGAGTTATCAGTATTCATAAAGAAAACTCAATACATGACAATTGTGATTAGAAACGACTGTCAAATAATGACAAATAAGTTCTAATAAAAACAGACACAAGCTTAACAATTACTTGAAATGCAGGTATTTATCAAACAGGGCAAGATTTTAAATGACCATATTGCATTAAAGAAATCGAACTGATGGAATTTTAAATACGCAGCTTGGCCATTTCACTTTGTTCACGCCTTCCCCCTCACCAGGCTCCTTGCAGAGAAATGGGGTGGGAGTGAATTTAAACAAAGAGTGTTCTAATGTGCCCTGAAGTATTCACATTTTTTACCAATGTTATCTCCAGAGTTCAACTCTGTAGAAAAATGAGACCACAGTCTAGAGGAGAGTGGGGCAGATGACGGCCTCTCAGAGTCCAATTGTGAGAAACAATGGAGAGACACACACACAGCTGAATACACTCTGCGTGGGTGGGAGGTGCGACTGGGCCCCTTGGTAACGGTCCTCAAAGGGGCACTTATTATTAATGGAAACGTCCAGATAGATGGATCTATGGAAAAATATCTAACTGGGCAGGACATCGATGATTAGAAATCCTTCTCTTTCTCCCACTACCAATGCACTCATTGTCTTTCTCTATTTTGGGGACTTTAAACAAATCCTATGACTCTAGCCACAAGGCACCAGAATATCGAATGAAAAGCTCACCAGCTATTAACTTCCTGTAGAAGCGAAGATCGTATTTTTCAAACAACCTCACTAATAACAGTAATAATAACCTTGATAATTATCAGGACATTTATTCTTTTCTTTTGTCTCCATGATTTTAGTTAATTAATATAAAAATTCTTAAAAAGTTCTAGAAAAATTAAATGAATTGTTATCATCTAACATTTAGTAATTGCTGTCCATATGCCAGGTCTTGAGCTAAACATTGCACAGGTTTTATGGGGCCTGAAGATCAAATGCTTTGAGGACTCTTTTCAGGAAAAATAATACAAAAATTAGGTATGAAAGTAAATATTTATTGAGACTGAGAAGACTATAAATTTTATCAAGCTTTAAATACTACAAACGTTAAATGTTTCCAGAGTCTTGGAAAGAGCCTATGCAAGAGAAAGGCCTCAAAGCTTAAGCTTCATTGGCTTCAGTGAGGTGACCCTGCTTCTCACATTATCTGGAATTATATTATCTAACCCTCTTCACAATCCTACAAATTAGGTGCAACAATTTTTGTCATTCTACAGAGTAAGAGGCTATGGCTCAAACAGATTAAATCACAGACCTCAGATTACAAAGCCAGGATTTGAACTGAGCCTTAAGACCAAAGATGACACAAACACACACACACACACAATCCCTCACAGTGAATCTGCATTCTAAATGACTCCTCTAAATGAAAAGATAAACATCTCATACCTATGAGTCAGAGTAGGAGTTTCTGGACTTGGGTACACGGGGTCAATATCCTAACAGTTATCAGCTTCAATTAAGATTGAAGAAGGAAGGAAAGGAGATGGCGAATAAAGAAAGAAGGGAAGAAGGAAGGGTGGAAAATCGTGCCAACTCCCATTTTTTGATTATTAGCCTGTGCTTGGTCATGATGTCATAAAGCGAGTCACTGAAGAGAGACCTTTCTTGACTTAAAGGGAGGACCACATGGTAAGACGTCTCAGTGGTTGAAGACTAGCTATTGTTTCTATATTCTCCATGAGAGCAAGGTGAGCTTCAGGAATGAAGAAAGCTTCATCTTGTTCAACATTACTGCTCCAGCATGAATTATATTCTTTCTAAATCTTCATAGAAAAAAATGATTATTTAACTGAATGCATGAATGTGTGCATCCTTCAGTAGTTTTGCCCTTTATATTCATCACATGAAGAATAATTGCTATAGAGTTAAGGATGGGCAGGCAAGGCCTTTTTTTTTTTTCTTTTTTAATTTTCCAGAGACAAACAGAACACGCTTGTTCAGTTGCTGCAGGGGTGAGGTTGGAGGGTAAAGAGGACCCAGGCAACAAAGATTCGGAGTGAATAAAAGACACCTTGTTATCCACTGTCTTTGATCTGCATGTCAGTTTCAAACCAGTCTGTGGTCATCCAAGTGGCAGCATACAGCTACCTGGGAATGTCAGTGCACAGATTATCTCAGGTGTGGACATACTTTTTCAAGGGGATGTGGGGAGGATAGATGAGTGAGGCCAAGGTCAGTAGACAAGCTGCCCAGCCAGCTGGATGCTTTGTGTGAGCTTCCTGTTTACTCTGGAGCCCTGTGTCCAGTCATTGTCCTTCCCTACTGGGTGGACTTCCCATCTCCGTGCACGAGAATTTGGAAAAAGAGAAAAATCAGAAACACAATTGTCCAAGCCAGGGTGGCTGGAAGCAGCATGGAGGTTTAGAAAGGGCACAGGCCTGGAGATCAGAGAGCGCTAGTGTGAGTTCCAAGGTGGGGCCTTGGGACTGTCATTTCAGCTCTGTAAGCAGTTATTGACTCATCCACCAGATGAAAATGATAGAAACATATATATCACAAAATGGTTATGATGGCTGAATGAAAAATACATGCAAAGTGTATAGCACAATGATTCATTCCTAGTAAGCATTAAAAAAACGTCATAGATACTAGTAGTAGTATTACTAGGGGGGTAGTGGTAGTCATCATCATGGGAAGAAAAGGAGGAGAAGTTGCAGGCTGGTGGTGATGGTAGTTACCATATTAGCAGTAGTAATATCAAGAGGAAGAATTGCGGTAGGGTGGTGTTGATGGTAGTTGTAGTAGTAGGATCAGTAGGAGCTAAAATAGGATGGTGGTAGTGGTAGTTGTTGTAATACTGGTAATCATAGTAGCTGTAATACTATGCTGGTGTTAGGTATAGTAATGACAGTAGTAGGGGGAGAAGTTATTCCAAGATGATGGGGGTAGGTGTAGGAGGAGATGGAAGATAAGTCGGGTCGGGATGGTAGTTGTAGTATTAGTATTAGAGGTAGTAAGAGGAGGAGGAGGAGTTGTAATCAGGCGGTATTGATGGCAGTTATTACAGCACAAGAAGAATAAGCTGGATTTTTAATAGAGTGGCAGTGGTGGCAGTAGCAGTAGAAAGAAGAAGAGAAGAAGGAGGAAGAGGGGCATTAGTAGAGTGACAATGGTAGTAGGTGTAGTGTTCATAGGGGTGGAAATAAAAATAGTAAGTTTTAGAAATGGTAATAGTAGGCCAGGCTCAGTGGCTCATGCCTGTAGCCCTAGCATACAGGAAGGCCAAGTGGATGGATGGCTTGAGCCCAGGAATCGGAGACCAGCCTGGGCAAGATGGCGAAACCCTGCCTCTACTAAAAATATAAAACTCAGCTGGACATGATGACACTACCTGTGGTCGCAGCTACTCTAGGGGCTGAGGTGGGAGAATCACTTGAGCTTGGGAGGTTGAGGCTGCAGTGAGCCCTGATCGTGCCACTGCACCCCAGCCTAGGCAATAGGGTGAGACCCTGTCTCAAAAAAATAAATTAAATAAATAAATAAATAAATAAATAAATAAATGGTAATAGTATCATAAACTAATAGTAACAATAATGAAAATAGCCATAATAATATAGATAAGGATAGTAAGACTAGGTTTGCTAAATGTGTGTCTCTTCTTCAGTCCATGCTGTCAAGATTCCCAGGAAGGATTGAGTAGTGATTACTGCATGCCGGTTAGTTTTGAAAAATTTCTAACGTTATGAAATTACTAACACACACCCACACACACACACACACACACACACACACACGCAGACAAGCTTGCCCTACAAAAATTAAATGATTTTAGATCTTCTAGGAGATGATCCTGGAGTCTACCACATGGGGAGCAGTGAGTTTTCTGAAGGATACACACAGGACACACACCTGAGTGTTGATGAATGCCCTGGTCTGTTCATTAGCCTTGGCAGTAGTGAAAAGCTTAATCAAAGGGAAAGAAAGGAGGGATTGGCATCGATTTTGTGCCTACCCAGTACCATACCAGACATTGCCACTTGCCTCACTTACTCCTCTGCAGAACACCAAGAGAGAAGACGTTTATTCATGAAACAAAGGCTCAGGGAAGTGTGGAAACCTGGCCAAGCTCACACAGCTGGTACAAGGAGAATGGGATTCCAATCCAGGGTGATCCTCTTACCAGGGGCCTGCCCAGATTCCTGCAGCCCTCATTTCTCCCTCTTCTGAGGTCTGTGTTGGGTTACTGAGCACAGAAATCTTAGTACTTAAGGTTTTCTTACTAATTCATGAGTATTAATTTGTCCTCAGCTAGACTATAAACGTCTCAAGAAGAACCAGAGAATTATCTTTGTATAATACATGATACCCTTTAAAAAACAAAGAACTTTGTTGCTTAACTATGATGTGTTGGCAGTTGCCCTCAAGACGAAGTTATTTGTATAAATAACCAGAGGAAAATTGAACCAGTGCCTGGACATATTTTTTCTTGAAAGAAAACAGACATTGGTATAAATTAGAGGTGGATTTAGATCCAGCCCCAACCCTTATTTTTTGAGAAATAAGAATAGCAAATTACATTGCTCCCCTGAGTCTAAGTGTCCACATCTCTAAAGCAACCACATTTCTCTTCAGATGATTGGAAATAATCCAGTGATACATGCAACTTGATGTCTGACAATTGACAAACCTAACAGTAGCTATAGGCAGAGGGGGCACTGGAGCCTTGACTCGGCCATTTACTAGCTATATGAGCTTGGGTAGGCTGTTAGTCACTCATTGCCTCAGTTTTTTAATCTGTAAAATGGGGTGATAAGAATAGAAGTTCATAGAATAAAACCTTTTTGAGTGAATACACATTTAGAGTATTCAGATGTGTCTGACACACAGGGACCAATAACTTCTAGGAATTAACATCAGTTATTTTTCACAATGATATAAGATACAATGAGCACTTGAGACAGAAAAATGTGCTTTACAGAAGAAGAGAAGTTGAGATGGTCCTTGAAACAGAGGCTGCTTTCTGAATGGCTAGAAGGTTCCACACATTCCAGGCAAAGGAAACGGTATAGGCATGGCAATGGGGAAGGATGTGGCCTTCCTAGAGGATTGGGAACAGATTTATGGATAGTATCTCTTATCCACATTATACCTCTGGGATGCTGGGATGAGAAGGGTGAAGCAGAAGTTGGAGGCGGCTTTCCTGAAGCATCTGGGATGACCAACCTCAAATTCTGACATTGGCAACATTCATACATTTATATTCGACTTACCCTCCATGTATTTTACTCTGCACACTGTGTACTGATTTGTCACTTTTTTAGGGTAAGATTATGTCTCTGAGTAAGCTGATTAGTGTTAGACTGATTGTTTTAAAATAACTCGAGCGGCATCTGAATTTATTTACATACATGATATTGCCTTCTATAAACACAGCTGTATGCAGAAAGAAAATTCAAGGGTATTTTAGGAAGTTAAACCAACAGTTTAGCTGTAATAAAGGCAGCTTTCTCATTCTGGTTTCTCTTTATTTTTTCTTTCTGGACTAAGTTTTTCTGCAAGGATTGAGCCTAAATGCTTCTGCCCAGAAAAGTCTCAGGGAGTGGGAGAGTTGACATTCTGCTGGCCATGGGGAACAGCCATCAGGAGGAGGCAGAGTGTGTCTTTTAGGGAGGTGACCTCTCCTGGCACCAATTCCAGGAAGCGAGGCCATGCTGGCTTTCAAGCAAATGTGGAAACAGTCATGAGTCTTAGGACCCCTTCATATTCTGTGCAGGGCAAGGCTTTTCTGATTTCGTTGGTTCCATGTGTATTTAGAGAACAACATTCTGTGTTGCCAGGCTCTGTGCTGGGCTCTGGAGATTCAGCGATAGAAAAGGAAGATGCAGACCCTGCCCTCATGAACCTTACAGTCTATGGGTAGAGTCAGGTGATCGGTAAGAGGTATGAAAATGACTATGTAAATGCCATTATGACGAAGGCAATCACATACTAGGTTGGTGCAAAATTAATTGTGCTTTTTGCGATTAAAAGTATAATTGCAAAAATCTTACTTTTGCATCAACCTCATACAAGGACATGCAATGGGCCACATGAGGGCAGGAAAGCGAGTATAAGAGAACACTCTTCTGAAGAAGTGGCATTTACACTGAGAACTATGGGATGAATATGGATTGACTAGGTGAAGAGGCAAGGAAAGAGTGTTAGCTTGAGGGGACGAACTTGGTGCATTCAAAGGAGGAGAAAGAGGACAGTGGGGCTGAGTAGAACAGAGTGAGGTGAGGATGCAGAGGAAGTCAGAAGCCAAACCAATTACGCAGGTGCGGGCTGCTTTATCCTCTGAACAATGGGAATCCATCAATGAGTTTAAGCCATGGAGTGACATGGTCAGATTTGTGTTTCAAAATGACCAGAAGAGAATGGATTTGTAGGAGACATGACAAGGGATGTGGCACATCCATCAGATGGCTACTGCAGAGGTGTAGGCAAGAGGGGAGGGTGACTAAGACTAGGGCAGGGGCAGTAGAGACAGAAATGTGCAGTCAGATTGAGACAGAAGTTGGCGATTTGATCAACGCAGCTCACGTTTGACTGGACGTGAGGAAAAGGAAATAACAGGTCCAATTACCATTTTTGTTTGTTTGTTTTTGACCTGAGTAACATTAGTGGTAGTGATACCACTCAAGGAAATGGGGGAAGATAGGAGAGAAGCAGGCTAGAGTTAGAATGTAAAAATTATGAGCATTCTTTGGCTTACGTAAAATGTATGATGATTATAAACTTCTAACAGGAGATGGGGGAAGACAGAGATGTATAGGTCTGAACACCCAAGACGGACTTTGGGTGGATATTTTGTTGGAAAGAGAGAAAGTAAGTATGCAAAACCATGAGAGTGGATGAGATGGAGAAAAACAGGACGAGGGTAGCAGCAGAAGCTTATGAAGATGTGAGTTCCTTGAAATCATCTCTGCTGATTCAAGACATTGCAGGCAGTTCGAAGTTCTGTCTGGGGAGCAGGTGTCCGAAACAAGTTTTGTATATCATAGGATGGGACTCAGAGAAGTAAGCTGTGCACACAGACAAGGCACCAATTCCAACAGGAGGATTTACACCATTTGTCCTCCTGATGTGTAACGATGCAGGGAAATGTCAGCTGTACATCCACAGAGGATTTATGTCAGCACTCCATCGCGGCAAGTTTTTGAAGCCCATCGCAGGAGGGATTTATTAGGCCCTGGTGCTAGATCACTTTTTCTTAGGATTTTGACTGCATTCATTCTTCTTTTGATTATTTAAGCTCTTGTTATTTTTTAGCCCATTGCCACAAAGTCTTCTGAGTAAAATGGAAGAGCTTCCTAGTGCCCAATAAGAGAAAGAAAATACAAGAAGGAAAATGTTGGTAAGAGATTAATTTTGCTCTAAAAACGCCTCCATGTGGACATTATCTTAGTGGAATTGCTTAAAAAAATGTATTAGCTAAAATCAAGAGGCAGTTTAGTGGAAGCCGGAATGGTCACCGATCCCAGCTCTGTCACTCACTAGCTGTGTTTCCTGGCACAACTCACTTAACTTCTCTGTGCCTTCTAATCACATCTTTATATTAACATTCCTAATACATAGAAGTATTTCCTTGATGTTCACTCTCATCATTTTTATATCAGTTATAGCAGCCCAGGGCTGCGAAGGAAATCTCTATTTTGTCCATGATCATTTACTGATTAATTCAGTGGCTCCAGGCAACCAAGTATCTTGAATCATATTTTCCTAGAACAGAAAGAGTTTATTTTATTCAAAGCCCCCACAGAGACCATAAAATTGCAGCTCTAAAATATGAGAGAAAAAACCCTTTATGTGCAAAGGTATTTATCACAGCATCGTTTATGATACAGAAAAAGTGTAAACAAATTAAATTTCCAATAACTAAAAAATGGTTAAATAAAATTTGGCCCATTAACTTGATGAACTATTAAACAACTAAAGTTACTTTATGTGCATGTGAGTTAGTATATGTACAAATGTACTTTATGTATGCCGACATGTTATTTTTGCTAAAAAATAATTGTAACTGGGCATGAGAGAGAAACACTAAATGTACATTGTTTATTTCTGTAATTATTGAATGTTATTGATTAGTGGGATTTATTTTTTTCTTTATATAAAGAAGAAACATATAAAACATATAAATACATAAAAAAGATTATTCTAAAAATAGAACTTGTTTTTGACACAGAACTTGTAATTTTAGAATCGTCTTTCTTGAGGTAAAATACATATATGTAATAAATAGAATATATACATATTTATAATACAATTCATAAATTCTGAGAGTGTAATTGATGAGTCTTCATAAATGTATCCAGTCATATAGCCATCTCCATAATGGGCATTTCCACTCCCCCGTGTAACCATCTCCATAATAAGGCATTTCCACTACCCTGTGTCCTCTTTTTCTCCCTCACGCTTTTTGCGGTTTATTCCCTCCTCCCATCTCAGTCCTGGAAAAACACTGATTTACTTTCCATGACATTAATTTTATTGTATTTAGAATTTCATATAAACGGATCCTACTGTCTGGTTTTTTTTTTGTTTTTTTGTTTTGTTTTGTTTTTTGTTTTTGAGGCAGAGCCTCACTCTGTCCCCCAGGATGGAGTGCAGCGCAGTGGTGTGATCTCGGCTCACTGCAACCTCCGCCTCCTGGATTCAAGCGATTTTCCTGCCTCAGCCTCCCGTGTAGCTGGGACTACAGGCATGCACTACCATGGCTGGCTAATTTTTGTATTTTTAGTAGAGGGGGGTTTCACTATGCTGGCCAGGCTTGTCTCAAACTCCTGACCTTGTAATCCACCTGCCTCGGCCTCCCAGTGCATGCTATATTTGAGTCTGACTACCTTCAACTAACATAATACTTTGGACGTTCAACTACGGCATTGCATTTATCAACACTGTGTTCCCTCTTATTGCTGAGTAATATTCCATTGTATGGATCTATCACCATCTATTCACCAGTAGACAATTGTGTGAGTTGCTTCTAGTTATGGGCCATATTGAATAAAACATCTATGAGATTTACTTGATTTACTACTCTATAAGCAGTACTAGTCTTTGCATGAACATAAATTTTCAATTAACTCTGGTAAATACCTAGGAATGGGATTCCTGGGTTATGTACTAAATGTATTATGTTGGTGCAAAAGCAATTGTGGTTTCACTATTAAAAAAATGTATGTTCCAATAGTTTATATGAATGTATGTTCCAATAGTTCCACATCCTCACCAGTACTGGTATTACTTGACTTTTGGCATTTTGGCCATTTTAGTGAGTTGTATAGTTGTATCTTTTTGTGATTTTAATTTGTGTTTTTCTAATAACTAATGATATGAGTCTATTTCACATACCTATTTCTCATTTGTATCTCTCTTCTTGGGGAGAAGTGTCCCAGTTTTTTAGAGTTTCTTTTTATTATTATTGTTGAGTTGGAATACTTATTTTGATGTTCTGGTTATGATTTCTTTATCAGGTATTTGTTTTACAAATATATTCTCCCAGGCTTAGCAGTTTTTGTTAACAGAAAACTTTTAACTTTGATGAAGTTCAGTGTATTAAATATTTTTCTTTTAAACTTAATTATTAGTGTTTTAGATTACAAAATAAATATATTTACTAGACATGGGACTATCTTAGTTATCTACTTCTTGAAGAAACTGGTTGTTTGTGTCTTTCAACAGATGTGTCCATTTTATCTATGTTATCAAATTTATTTAAATGAAGTTCATAATATTCTCTTACCCTTTTAATGTTTGAAATATCTGTTATTTTAGCACTTTATATTAATAATTTGGGTCTTCTCTTCCTCTTTCTGCCTCCCCTTCCCTTTGCTCTCTCTTTTATGAGCACACACATAGCCATGCATGTGGAGTGTGTGTGTGCATGTTCAGTCTGGCTAAAGATTTACCAATTGTATAGATTTTTTTCAAGAACCTGCTCTTGTTTCATTAATTTTCTTTATTGTTTTTTGTTTCTCTACTTTATTGATGATTGCTCTTATCTTTATAATTTCCTTGCTTCCTGTCCTTATTTAAAATTTGCTTTTCTAAGTTATTAAAGGGGAAAGTAAGGTCACTTATTTGAGAACTTTTGTTTTTCTAATGTGAGCAATTAATGATATAATTTTCCCTCTAAGTTCTGCTTGAGCTGCATCTCACAAATTTTGATACATTATGTTTTTATTTTAGTTCAATTCAAAACATTATCTACATTGTCTTATTATTACTTCTTTGATTCATAAATTACTTAATAAATTGCAGTTTAATTTTCAAATGTATAGATTTTCCATATATTCTGCTGTTATTATTCATTAATTTTATTGTAGCCAAATAAAACCTTTCACATGATTAAAATTGCCTTAAATTTATTAAATCTTGTTTTATGGCCCAGAATATCATTTTACTTGGCAAATATTTCATATGCGCTGAAGAAGAATGTGTATAATGCTGTTGATGGGTAGAGTGTTCTACAAATGTCAAGGAAGTCAAGTTGGTTGATATGGTTGTTTCTGTGTTCTCCATTCTTACTGATTTTCTGTCAACTCATCCTATCATTTACTGAGACAGGAGTCTCGAAGTCTACAAATATAACTGTGGACTTGTCAATTTTCACTTTAGTGATATCATATTTTGCTTTATGAAATTTGAAGCTCTCCATTAGGTTCATATACCTTTAGAGTTGCTATGTCCTCTTGATGAGTTGCCCCCCTTCACCATATAAAATCCGTTTTATTATTCCTAGTCATATTCTCTGTTCTGATGTCTAATTTTTCTGAAATTTATATAGTCTCTCCAGCATTCTTTTAATTACTGTTTGCTCAATACATCTTATACCATCCTTTTGCTTTTACCTATGTGTGTTTTATGTTTACAGTGTTAGAAACACATAATCAGGTGTGATGGCTTATTTTATATGTCAGATAAGCTATACTATGGTTCCAGTTGCTTGGTCAAATGCCATGGTAGATGTTGCTGTGTAGGTATTTTGAGATGTGATGAATGTTTGAATCAGTAGACATTGAGTAAGCAAATTACCCTCTATATAGTGGATAAGCGTCATCCAATCAGTGGAAAGCTTTAAGGGGAAAGACTGAGGTACCCCACTGAAGAAGTAACTGCCTCCACCGTGCCTTTAGATTGAATATTGAAGCATCATTTCTTCTTGTGTCTCCAGCCTGCCATCTGCTTGGACTTGCCAGCTTCCATAATCACATGAGCCAATTCTTTAAAGCAAATGTCTCTCTCTCTCTCTCTCTCTCTCTCTCTATATATATATATGTATATACTCACATATATATGTATATACACATACATATATACACACACACATATATACATACACACACATGCATATATATATACACAGACATGCATATATATATACACACACAGGTGTGTGTGTATACATCCTGTTGGTTCTGTTTCTCTGCAGAACTCTGAATAATACATTGGGTTTTGCTTTTTTATACCATACGACAATCTTTGACATTTAATTGGAGTGTTTAGGCTATTTACATCTATTGTAATTACTGATATGGTTGAGTTTTACTCTATCACCTGGCTATTTGTTTTCTATTTATTCCTTCTTTTCTTTCTTCATTATTTTTTTTTGCCTCCTGTTGAACTAATTGAGTATTTTAACATTCTATTTTATCTCTATTATGGCATATTGTTCTACCTCTTTATTTCCCTTTCAAGAAATTGTTGTACTATATGTATATATGGTATTACAGCCTACACATACTTTATACATAAAAACATATATATGAAGTATAGTACTACATACATATATAGATATGTAGTGGTATCATATTTAAGGGTAGGGTGTAAGACTGTGTATAAAATACTATATATAGTGTATACTGTATATAAAATACTATATATATGCACATATATACTGTGTAATACCGTATATGCATAGTATATATAAAAACTACAGCCTTCCTTCAAATATTACACTGCTTCATGTATAGTATAACACCCTTACAACTATAAAACTTATTTTTCCCACTCACCTGTTGTGCTGTTTTTGTAATGTACCTTATTTGTGTAAATCTAGTAAATCCCACAATAAAGTTGTTATTTTGCTTTGGATAGTTATTTTTAAAATGAGGAAATACTTATTTTTACATTTAAAATTTCTTATACTCTCCATTAATTTGTGAAAATCCAAATTTTTATCTTTTTTTAAATTTCTGACAAAGAGACTAATGTAATTTTTATCTTTTTCTTCTGTATATAATGTGTCATATTTCTTTGGATATTTTTAAGGTTCTATTTCTATTTCTAGATTTCAGCCATTTGATACTGATGTACCTTGGTGTGGTTTTCTTTGGGCTTATTTTGCTTGAGGTTCACTGAACTTATTGTATGTGTAAGTTTATGATTTTCATCAAATTTGCAGAATTTTCAAATATTGTTTTATTTTTTTTTCTGTTTTCTTCATCTTTTTCCTGGACTTCAGTTATTTGTATATTAGATTACTTTATATTTTATTATAGGTTACTTATCCACTGTTTATTTTTTTCCATGTCTTTTCTGATTTGTTTACTTTCTATTGCTATATCTGCAAGTTCATTAAGTTTTTCTTCTTTAGTGTCTATTCTGTTAATCTTAATTTTTTTTCATTTAAGATATTGTAATTTTCATTTCTGGAAGTTCTATTTTTAATGTAACATTCAATTTCTCTATTCATCATACTCATATTTTCCTTTACCTTCTTGAATATATGGAATCTTTTATAGTAATTGTTTTATAATAGTTCATAGTAGCAATTATTTCTAAGTCTGCCTCAATTGATTGATTTCTTCCTGGTTACAGGTCATATTTTCCTGTTTCTTTGTATGTGTGGAAATTTTGTAGTAGATTAATTAAGTGTAGAATATTGTAATACATTGTCAATTGTAATACATTGTTACGGCTCTCAGTTATTTAGAATTAGTTAAATACTTTTAAGGCTTACTTTTAAACTCTGTTATTCAGATTAGTATTTACTCTGGGGCTAAATTTGCCCTAATACTAAGGCAATACCCTTCTGAGGATTCTACTTAATGCCTTGTGTTTTAACAAAATCTTTTCTCACTGCTGGTAGAAAGATGAACAATTTTCAGTTCTGTGTGAGCTCCAGGAATTTTTCTGCCTTCTTCTCTCCTGGGTCGCATCCTCTCACTCACATACAAATTAATACTCAGCCGAAGATTCAAGGGCACCCCCTGCAGATTTCTTGAACTCTTTATCCATCTACCTCCCTTGCCATCTTACTCTGTCCCACAAATTCTAACTGCCTTGGCTTTTCTGAACTTTGACCTCTGGTTCTCTGCAACTCAGCAAGACTGAGCTCAGTCTGTTCAGGCTCTCCATCTCTGTATTCAGTCCTGGTAACTGAACCCAGGCAGTAATCTGTTAAAATTATAGAATTCACGTTACTTTCTTCTTTCAGGAATCATAGCCGTGTAAGGCCTGTGGTTAATAAGTGTCTAAAAACTATTGACTATATGTATGAAAAAATATAGAAATGTATAGATATTAAAAAAATCATTAGAAAGTGAGTAGAAAAACAATGTATATGTTTTTAAAAATTTTAAATTTTTTTCTAATTATTTAAGGTGAGAGGATACATCTGTTCCCTGTTATTTCATGTAAGTCAGAAATGGAAATCTGTAGTTATTATCTATTTCAGCGCTTTTCTGACAACTAATATTTTAAATCATAAATTGCACATATTTTCTAAAAATATGGAATATGTATTTAGTAGTGAAGGCAGGGTATATGTGCATGCGCAACTTATTGTCATTGTGCCAGTTTTATGAAAGATAAGTATGAAAAGTTACTGCAGGTCCTGCTTGTGGTTGTCTTTAGATGCTAAAACTTTGCAGCCTATGTTTCTTTCTTTCTTTTTTGGTGTTTTTCCAATATGTTATAATGGAAATGTAAAAATTGTTTTTATATTGGAAAAATAAACTTTACTTACAATCATTAATGCTATTGAATAATTTACATGGAGGAAGAAATTCCAAGCAGAAAGCTCTTACCTATAAAAGAATTATGTTTACATGAATTAATGAATATAGAGACCATCTTTTCACATACCCAATCTTTTCATGTACAGTTTCCCGTCATACTTCATTTATTTCTGAAATGTATTTAGAAAATACATTCATAAAAAATACATTTTCATATTTTATTTTTTCCCAAATATATTTGGAAAATACATTTATAAAAAATATATTTATTTTTTAAAAACCACAGGTGTGATAAAATAATAAAATGATTAAAATGAAGGTAAAAGTTCAAGATACAGAAGGTGGAATGGTTAGGAAATATATGGGTTGAGAGGAGAATAGTGGGAGGGGCATGGAAAGGAAGCAGTGTAATTTTAGCAGAAAACCTAGACTAAGGGAAGCTTCGCAGATTGAAGACCAAACTTATCTGTGAGCTTACCAGTAGCCAAAACAAAGAAACAGTGGGATTTGGAGCTCTCAGAATAAGTCAAAAGTTTTTTCATCTGCAGATGCTTTTTTCTCAAATTTTACTTTCTCTAATTCTAACTTCTAAAATAATATTTTATATTAACTAGATCAAAGAAACACTCAGCATATAGAATTGTTGTGCTCAGCTCTTTAAGAACAAAAAAAGAACGCCAGGCATAGACCCTTTCTTAATGAAACTGAGTTTCAAGACAGTGCGAGAACAGATAAGTTACACCTGGACTGGTTTCAGATTAAAACAAGACAGTGTATGATTGACTTTAAAGTCAAAAGCATGCACGATCCCAGTTTAAAGTAGACCTTTGGTTCTTAATGAACAAGTGAGTGTGGATAAGCACAGGAGAAGAATGAGGCATTCTAAGAAAAATGCAAAACACAGGAAAACAAAGAGGCAGTTAAGGACATTGCAAATGGCCTGGGAAGGTCAGATGATTGCGAAGTGGTCCTGAATAATAACATAATGGGGGATGCCTTGACCATTGATAGCAGACGACAGCCCTGGGCTCAAATCCTACCTCTGCTAAATTAAACCAAAACCAAAACAAAACAAAACTAAACTGAAGAAATGCCACACCCACTAGCTTGAGGTTTTAATAGGGCTGGCTGAAGTTTCAGCTTTTTATAGATGTTATGTACCAGGCTCTGCTGTGTGTAATACAGCTTTTTCTTCCACGTATTGATGTAATAACGCATTTTGGACCAGCAGAGGTAAAACCAAAAGTCTTAAGCTATTTAGAATTAGCTGGATTTCTTTAAGGCTTACTTTACTAAGAAAGCTTCCTGACCCAGACCAGCAATTTCAGTACAGAAAGTTCATCTTGTCCGTGGCTGCAAAGAGGAGTTTGGGTTTGTGGAAAGGGCTACAAAGGGACCTGGATGGATGAGGTTTCTAGTCTGGCCTTTAGATGGGACTGAGTTAGAGAGCCTCTGGATACAAGACTGAGGCATGAAACAGGCATGTTGCTGGTGTGTGTGTGTGTGTGTGTGTGAGAGAGAGAGAGACAGAGAGAGAATGAGAGAGAGTATTGTTGTTGTTGAATCCTCTGGGAAGAAGCAAGCTGCTATAGGACTGAATAAGAGAAAGGATGAAGTTCTTTGGATCAGTTGTGACAACTTTTGGCCCTCACGCTTTGTTTCAGCAATGATGCAGTTAGGAAAATACAAATACACATTAGGTGTTTTAGCTAAATAATTTAATAAAAGAACTTGTTTGTACAGTTACTGGAAGATTTAAAAGGCAAAAAAAGGGAACACTGAGGCCATACCTCAGTAATAGCTGCAGGATGCAGCTGACAGCTCTAGGGTGATATAAGGTATATCAGAATTCAGAAGCTCAGTGGAGAGGCCTGGTAGGGCCGAGGCTTAGACCTCTGAGTTGCCTCCCGACTTGTGGCTCATGGCAGGGTCCCTTGGAGCTGAGACCCAGAGGTCTGAGAAAAGGGTCTTGCCTGTTGGTGTTGGCACTTCCACAGAGGTATGAATTGGTCTAGGCTGGAGCCTGGAGTCAACAGCTGCTGCAAGGAGGAAGTATTATTGCCAAGGTGAAGTGAGGCTGTGAGGAACAGAAGCCAAGGGAAGGCCGAAATCCCTTCTCCCTACATTATCCTGCAGTCTGCCACTAGCCCCATCTATAGGCAGAGCCCAACCTAGAGCCAGCTGCAAAACTGAAATGTGGAGTGGGGAGACCCAGCCCCAGCCTCACAAAGCCTGGAGAGAAGCTGGGGATGTGAATGAGCCATGGGGACTTCACCACGGAATTCCCATCAGGACCTGACAAAGGCTGGCCCAGGCCAGGTGCGGTGGCTCATGCCTGTAATCTCAGCACTTTGGGAGGCTGAGGCAGTCGAATCATTTGAGGTCAAGAGTTCGAGACCACCCTGGGCAACACGGTGAAACCCCATCTCTACTAAAAATACAAAAATTATCCAGATGTGGTGGCACGTGCCTGTAATCCCAGCTACTCGGGAGGCTAAGGCAGGAAAATCACCTGAACCCGGGAGGCGGAGGTTACAGTGAGCTGAGATCGTGCCACTGCATTCCAGCCTGTGGCACAGATGCTCACTAGGGATGCCCAGTATCTGCCTGAAAACAGAAGACAACAGGCATGTTTTGATGAATGACTGTAGGCTACATCAAAAAATTCACCTTTTTTGTTTTTTACTTTATTTTATCCTTACAATAACCCAAGAGGTGAGTAGTAGTATTCGCATTTTACAAGTGGAGGATTTGAAACTCAAGACAGGTCATGTAACTTTCTAAGGGTCTCAAAGCTAGTAGATGGGAGAGGCAGGAAATAAACTCAGAATGTGGTAATTTCAGTACTTCCATTTTCACTAAAAGGCAACTCTCTCTCCTGCCTCTTTGGTCCTACTACCTCAGTTACACATTGATCACACAATACCATCTTGGAATATAAGTTCCATGAGGTCGAGACTTGCTCAAAGCTTGATGTGATCACTGGCTGCTATGTCACTGGTCACTATGCCTATGACCACATCCGGGTGGTCGCATAGTACACGGGCACTCAGTCAATACTCATTGAATAATCAAATGCATATTTATGTTCCTTTAGGCTTCTTTATGTATTATATGGAAGTATATCTGGATATATAATTTAATACCCAAACGTAATGTGTGATACATGTGTGTGTCTAAAACATATTTTGGCACTGCAGAGAGAAAAGCATTTGAAGTCGGAAGCATTGCCTGCTAAGAGACAACATGTAGCTTTCAAATGAGGCAAAAGTGAATGCATATTTGATCTTCAAATTAACTATCCCATTAAACTATGGTCTCTTCTTCCCCTTCATCCCACCCTGTGCCCATCCCACCCCCCACACCAAGCTTAGCCTATCATTAGCTGCTATCTGGAATCGACAGTAGAGTAATTTGAACTCTGGTTCCCAAGGGCCTATTCTTTTACTTCCTGCTGTAGGAATACGGTGTGTATTGATTAGATATCAGACTGTAATGGGCTTCCAATCTCTCTGCCTTAAGATATATGATGGAGATGACAGGAAACAGATACCCTGTTACTACTTGTAAATAGTCTGGTTGAACAAAATGGTTGGTAACCACTTCGGTGCCGTTCACTTTTTTACCATCAGGAAGGAGCTCCTTTTTTCACTCTTTCTAATATGACTTCTTGGAAAGGGAAGGCACAGAATTTTCTTTTTGGGCCAGACCCATTGTCCAACATGGTCATCTCCTTTAGAAACTATTGGCCGGGCGCGGTGGCTCACGCCTGTAATCCCAGCACATTGAGAGGCTGAGGCGGGCGGATCACAAGGTCAAGAGATGGAGACCATCCTGGCTAACATGGTGAAACCCCATCTCTACTAAAAATACAAAAATTATCTGGGCATGGTAGCGCATGCCTGTAGTCCTAGCTACTTGGGAGGCTGAGGCAGGAGAATCGCCTGAACCTGGGAAGTGGAGGTTGCAGTGAGCCGAGATTGCACCACTGCACTCCAGCCTGGCGACAGAGTGAGATGCTGTCTAAAAAAAAAATACTGTTCAGGGAGAAGGATTTCCCTTAAAAGTTCATGCTTGCTTGGAGAGTTGTTCACAGACTACTCAGAAACAAAACCCACACCATCTGCAGCCCACTACCACCTGGGTGACTGATACAAGATAATGGGGGTTGGAGGCTGAGTGGAGGCAGAAGCAGCCTCCTCCCCTTCTGAGCAAGACCTGGGGCAAGTCACTTGTAGAAGCCTCAGTTTCCACATCTGTAAAATGGGAGAATAGTCTTGTTCACAGAACTGCTGTCAGGATTGAGTAAAATAATGCACTTGGAGTAGCTAACATAGTGCCTGGGGCCTGGTTAGTTTTCTTTCCTTTCCTCACTTTACCCCATCTACCAAAACTGATTCCCTCTGCTGGAATTCTGATAGTTCTTCAGTTTGTAGAAGAGGCAGGTACACATGGAGTGTCTCCTTGTGTGGCATCATTCAAACCTCAAATAGCACATAATGGTGGCATTTGTAAGGCAAATGGACTGAAGCTCCCAAGCTGAAATAAAATTCCTCTGGAACTGAGTAAACGCTGGTTCTATGTTGTTGATGGCAGCCTGGCTCATGCGCTGATGACTCCGCAATTTGAAGTTGGCCTGGGTTTGTTTTGCAGATTTTGCCCACTTTCTGGATGAGGCTTGGGATATTTGTGTGTATTAGAAGGACCCTGGCTCACAGCTTAATAACGCAAAGGTAAATATGAAGGTAACCGGTGACATCCTTCTCCTAGTGGCCCAGCAGATGCCAAGATAAAGGTTCACATGCCTCCCTTGTTGATATGGGTTTGATTTTGCACAGATGGGAGTGTCTTCTGTTGAGTCTTCAATTTCCTTCCCTTTTCTTATCAGCAAAGATGACTAAAAAACAAGCTGAATGGTGGTTCAAGAAGCATTTCAACGGAAGATTGTAAACTTTTAAGGAGGAATAAACTGTGAGTTTATACATTTTTAATTACACCAGGCTTAAAGCTCATATGCATTTATTACCAGAGATATCAGCCACTTATCTGCCACTTCTCTAATCTTTGCCCTGAAAACAGACTTGACCCTGGTCAAGTAAGATAAATGGAGAATTAAAAATGGCTACCTTCTGGGAATTGATTGGAAAAGAGTGGGAAGGCAAGCCGGGCTCAACTTAACCCTGGACTCTTTCCCAGTCTTCCTGCAGCTATTGCTTCTGTGGGTGAAGGCAAAATCAAGCGGACCTAACCTCTCTCTTTGCTAACATTTCCTCATTTCTCCTTCTTCCCCTGCCCCCATTAGAATGAGGGGATCAATAAAGCTAGCTTTGAGAGAGGAAGGAACCGATCTTCATGCTGGTATCAAATGCCGTATCTCTGCGGCATGTGGAGTAGGGCCAGCGTGCTGTAAGTGACCTAATTGCACATTCCCCAAAACACCGAATTCATATTATTGGCTTCATCAGCATTGTCCCTCCTAGAGGTTGCTCTTAAGTAGCTCAGGAGAGGATTGAAGGAAAGAACTATGACTGTTACCTTCAATACAGAGGGATCTGGCCAAGAAAGAAGCAGAGACACACATAATGATGGTCGCCATTTATTGAATGATTTCCTTGTACCAGACCCCGTGCTATATTCCTGATGTCCAGCATCTCATTTCATTCTTGCAACAATCCTTTTAAGATGGTCTGATTATTCCTGTTCTACAGATGATGGTAACTGAGACTCAGATAAATTAGGAAAATTATTCCCATTTACACAGCTGGTAACTGCAACAGAAGGTTTTAGACACAGGTCTGTCAGACCGAGCACCCCTCCCCCAACCCCCCAAAATAACGACTGCCCCTGATACCCCATTATGTCAAGTTATGAACAGCAAAACAAAAAAGAAGTTACAAAGAGGTTATTTAATCTAGCCCTTCATTTTTTAGATTCAGAAACAAGTCCACAGTGGGAAAATGACTTGCCCGAGATCACAGAGCAGTGCCATAACTATGTCCTTTGATTATGGGCTGTCCTTGGACCCCCCATACCCTTAGCAAAGATTCGACATACTTGTCCTCTACTCCAGTTCCCAGGCCCCACATACGAGCAGGAAATACATCAGTTCTCAATACCATGGCTTGGTGGGGGCCAGAAAAATGGGGAAACAGAAGGTTGACATAGTAAAAGTAAGTTTAATGGGTTACTTTATTTATAACAAACATTTATCAAGCACCTAAAATATACAACGCACAGTTAAGGTAACAGGTTTCTGCTATGAATAACAGGTGTACTAAAGGTTGGCCTCTGTGTGCCTGTGTGTGTGTGTGTGTGTGTATGTGTGTGTGTGGTGAGTGTTTGTGGGTTTCTTTTCTTACACTCCAGTAGCTGCATCAAAGACAAATTTGAGCTTATAAGTAAAAGGAGGTAGAAGTGAGGTAAAAATGATATTAAAGTAACAAAAACAGTGACAATGTGTAGACAGGCGTTGCAAATTAAGCCACAATTTTTTTTTTTTTTTTTTGAGACGGAGTCTCGCTCTGTCGCCCAGGCTGGAGTGCAGTGGCGCGATTTTGGCTCGCTGCAAGCTCCACCTCCTGGGTTCATGCCATTCTCCTGCCTCAGCCTCCTGAGTAGCTGGGACTACAGGCGTTCGCCACCACGTCCGGCTAATTTTTTTGTATTTTTAGTAGAGACGGGGTTTCACTGTGTTAGCCACGATGGTCTCGATCTCCCGACCTCTTGATTTGCCCGCCTCGGCCTCCCAAAGTGCTGAGATTACAGGCGTGAGCCACTGTGCCCGGCCAAATGTTTGTTTTATAACTAACCTTTATCAACGACCATAGATAAATTTTTTACAGTATTGAGGTAATCAAGTGTTTGGGATTGGCTACTTATAAAAGTAAATAAAAACAAACTAAAATTAAAACACCTCTAGATTGGATGCTTTTACTTAGGAGTAAAATGCTGAGTATTTTAAAAAGAAGGAATAATGACAACATTATTTGCTAAGTGCCTACTCCGGGCCAGGCATTCCATAGACATTACTTCATTCAATCCTCTCGAGACTCTTGCAAGGTATTATTATCTCCATTTTACAGATGAGAAAACTAAAGCAGTAATGACATCTCACTAAGGCATGTAGCCAGACAGCGGAAGTGGTCAAATTCGCTGCAGAACTGATACTGTTGGAAAGGCACCTCTCCACCTACCCACAAGAGGAGAGTGAGAGTCTTATAATCATGATAAAATCATCAAAATAAAAATAAGAATTCACATGTATTGAGCATTTGCAATGAACCAAGTATTGTGCTGAGCAAATGTCAGACATTATGCTAGTTGATTCTCACAACAACCCCACGAGGGAAGTACTATTATCAGCTCCATTTTACAGGTGCAAAAACAAAAGCACAGAGAGGGTAGGCAACCTGCCCAGGATCACACAGCTAGTAAATGATAGACCGAGGATTCGAATCCAGTAAGTGTAACTCTTGTTCTGCACTCTTATCTGTTACACTGCTTTGTCTCTACAGCAAGAGAAAATAACAGTTCAACATAAGTAAGACAACAATGAAATTGAGAATTCTAGAAATATCAAAATATCACTGCAGATATGGTTTAATTGGGAAGCAATTGCCCAAGATAGCATTTTCACTTAAAAATTGGCTGAAATTTTGGCCCATTGACATATATTCTATTATTTCCTTCTCTAAGACTGAGCACACTGCGCCAAAAGCTCTTATTTTTACACAGTGATGATTAAGGGACTTCTCATTTTCCTTAATGTGTTTCTTACTTATCAAAAGTGTTCCAAGTGATCCTGCGGGTGAAGAAACCATGTTCACAATTCCCTACCATAAACGTATCTAGAATTTCTGTGTAGCTATACCTTGAATTTCTTTTCTTCAGACTGCAAACTGTTGAGTTTCTTCTCCCCATTTGTCTCCTCTCACGGTTTCCTAGGGGCTTCCAGAATGCTCTCTGAATGCCCTAGTCCATTTCACCCTTTATGCTTCAAGGAACAGGAATGTTTTGCTATAAGAATATTGGGCCTTTTCCTTTGCTGCTTCGTTTGTCTGGCTCATAAATAATTCTACAGGTCACCCATAGCCGAGACAAGCAACCTCTCTTCGTAAATGCCAACAATCAGTTCACAGAAATATCATTACTATTCCATTGATGAGGATCACCCAATACATGGAAGGTCAGATATGGGAATGGAGTCGGCACTTAACTAATTTGTGCTGCTACCTGATGCCAGGCACTTAACATTCATGAACTCATATAATCATCATAAAAACCCTGAGAAATTGGCATTACTGTTCTCATTTTATAGATGAAGAAACTGAGGCTCCTGGTATGCCAAAGGTTATAAAATGAGTTTAATATGAACAGCTATCACTAGTATTTATTAGGCTTGTACTATATTCTAGGAGCCTCCTCCACTGCTCTTGGGCATTAGTTCATTTAATTCCACAGCAACTTTATGGGGGTAAACTTGATTGTTATCTCTCTTGTACAGTTGAGGAAACTGTAGTGCAGAGATATTAAACCAACTTTTTCAAAGTCCAGCAACTGGGAAGTGGCTTGAAACCGGAGGACATGATGTTTGAACTTGCACTCTTAAGACAAAATGAATGGCTACCAATTTCCTAACAAATCATAGAGTAAGTTTCTATGACCTCTTCAAGATATAAATGGATGGGAATAGCTTTGGCCGATTGCTGGTCTTGGGATTTAGGGCCAGACGGTATTAACTGGAGGACTGTTCTACTTCTTCCAGCAAGATGATCTCAGGCAAGACACCTCTGGGCCTCATGACACCTGCCTCCCAGGCAAAGCTAAGGAGCAAGTAGAGAATGTAGGGAAAGACACCACATAAATCAGAAATGAAATTGAGGTCCATTATGCTGGTATTACCATGGAAAAAACAATGAAACTCTCCTTCGAAAGAGGAGTTGCGCCCCAAATTTAAGGCCACAGCTTAACACAAAAGGTGTCCATTTACAATTTCTTACCAAAACAGCTGTTTTCCTTTCAGAAAACAAACACACAAACAAAACAAAACACAAAACAACAACCAAATTTAACAACAATCCAGGAAATTGCTTCTGTTTTCTTTCTTTTTTCATTTCATTTCACTTATTTACTTGATTTAAAAGAAACTGTAGCCAAGACAGAAATGTGTAAATACAAGAAGACGGTTCCTGCAGGAGGGGCTTTAATGGATACATATTACATATAATTTTCCTGCACTTGCTTTTCCCCTCCATAGCGCATCATGAGCCTTCTCTCATGTTAGGGTATTTGGATCTACCCCCGTTCTTCTTAACAGCCACAATGATCCCATTATGCGGAGGTTCCGTTGCTTGCTTTTTTCATTCCCCTATTGATGGACCTACAGCTTGTTTCCTGCAATCTATAGTTATTACAGCAGCAAAAAGCATGTCTGTTATGCTTACATGTATATTCTCGGACAATTGCTTTTGATTTAAACTAAATAAAACATCCATTTCTAATTTGACTTATAAGAAAAATAGTTGAGAGACTTAGATCAGAGTCCAATTTCTACGTGCATAAGGCAAGGGGTAGGAAGTTTCACTGGACCCTATATCTTACCTCCTTCAAGGGGCCCCTGCACTACCCTTCTGTGTCACCCAACCTCTTTCTCCAGCCCCTCCCAAACACACCTTCCTAAGACCCCTGCTTTTTATTTCACTAAACCCCCAAGGAAATGGCCAAGTCATTAGTGTTGTCTTTAGAACCAGCTCTTTTGACTTGGTTTGCAATTTTATTCACAGTAAAAACTGATCTATGATTGAAAAAGTAATAATAAGCATGATTCACTGACTTCTTTTGCTGTGGGTGTCATGGCGAGGGGTCCATGGTAGTGGCTGTGGTATGTAGGTCAGGCATTAACCACACATATTGAGTGAGGTCACTCTGGTCAGAGTGAAATTTGCAGAACAAAAGTATCCCCTTTACTGTGTGCAATGCCAAAAGGTGCTCAGAAAAGAATCTTTATCTCCTTGATGAAACCAAATATGAAAACCATTTGCTTCCAGCATGTCAAAGATCCTTGCTGTCTTTCCCCCACTTTAAAAAAGAATGATTAGAACATTTGTCTCAGTCCTCCAGCACCAATTATTAGATTCAGAAGCTCCTCTTAGGGTGAACAGGATCTGAGAGTGAATGTCTTAAATCAATTCCTTCTATTTCTGGTGTTAAGCCTCAACTTAACAAGTCAGATTGCTTGTGACTCCTTGGGCATTTCAGCATCAATATCAGTACGGCTTTGAGCTCCCAGAATCCGTCTGGCATTAACATTAAGCATATATTTGGATTCGTATGCTTATTTATCTTTTTGGTTTCTTTCCCACCTCAGCAGCCAGCCTCACGCTAGCTGGGAACTGACAATTCTTTTTGAAAAACTTAGCAAATCTTTCAAAACAGTCTTCAAGTCTTGTAGCAGCACGTTTGTGCTGTTACAGCTAAAGAGCTGTCAGGCCTCCAGCGTGCACCTTGATTTCAGCTCAGCAAATGGAGCAAAATATCCATTTTGTGCGTGAAATTTCCTGTGTTCTGCATGGGAATCTATGCTTCTCAGCACCCTCTGCACTTAGCAGGCTCTGCTTGGCTTTTCCTCGAGTTGGAAAATTGGGTCTCGAGGAATAGGCTCCTTCTTGCCTGATGCTGGAAAAGCCATCCCTGAGGAAACAGAATTCTAAGTGAGAGTCATGAATTCTCATTTAGAATGTTTTTCTTCAAAATATATTTTTTTGTGTGTGATAGAGCCCACAGCTGGCGGAGGTATGATCTAATGTTCACGGACATCCAATATTCTTAAAAAGTCAAAATTGCTCAGAACTCTGATGGGATGAACTTATTTCATGCAAACAAATAAACAATCCAACAGCAAGAATAACAATCAAAGTAGTCTTTTATGTGCAGTTTGGAATAGTATTAAGAGCCTCAAAACCCTTTAATTTCACTTATTGGGATCAATCCTAAAGAAATAACCCTGGATCCACGTTTCCAATCACATACAAGCTTAGTCATGAAAGCATTATTGAAAAGGGTGGGAAAAAAAAACCAAAAAAAAAAAAACCAGGAGAAAAATGTGTCTGTCTAACACTAGGAAACTAGTTAGGTCAATGGTGGTACATAAACAAGATGAAATGCTTTGCAGATATTGGCATGAGTTTATAAAAGGGGTTTCCAAAGAAAAGTTAGCGCTGATTTCTTAAAGTAGATTTTATGGAAGTGTAAAAAACACACAGAAGAGTGTACAAATCATACACGCATAGAAGCAGTACGTAGATAAAAATAAATTAAAAAAAAAATTCTCAGCTCCCCAGAAGCCCTCCTTGGCCTCATCTGGTCATTACTTCACCCAGGGAAGCCATTTCTAACACCTTAGATCAGGTGTGTATTTTTGAACTTTATAAATGGAGCCGCATCTAAGGTATTCTCTTGTCCCTGGCTTCTTTCAGTGAATACTTTGTTTTAAAGAGTCATCCATGCTATCGTGAGGAGTTTCAGTTTCCAGATTCCCACTCTACTGTGTGAATATATTGCAATTAAATATCCATTCTGCTGTTGATGAGCATTTGAATAGTTTCCAGTTTTGTCCATAACGTATAGTGCTGCTAATTGTTCTTCTACAGGCTTTTGATGATCACATGTGCACATTTCTGTTGGGTACACACCTAGAAGTAGAGTTGCTGGATTATTGGATATGTACATATTCTGTATTAGGAGAGGCCACCAAACAGTTTTTCAATGGATTGTACCAATTTTTTCTCCTATTCGCAGTGTACAACTGCCCCAGTTGCTCCAAAATTTACCAACTCAATTTTGTGTCCAGTTTTTTTTTAAATTTTGGAAATGTGTAGCTAAATGACAAATATAAGTACAATGATGAATTTGTAAAAAATATGTATATATACATACATTAAAAAAATTCCTAGAAAGAAATACTTCAATTTGTTCATAGTTGGTAGTTTTGTGTGGTTGATAGAATCCTGTACTCATTCAAATTTTCTATCATTGTTCCCCTAATATTTTCTCATCCTCTATGACAAGGAAGTATTAATTTTATAACCCTTATTCCTTTTACCAGGCATTAGGTGAACATACGACATTTAGAGTAAGGTGTTAGAATAGTCGTGTTACCACCATTTTCAAAGGCTATTGGCTCTTGGAGAAGTTGTTATTTCACTACTCGTTTCCATGGGCTAACATCAATTTATCCATGTAAACATTCATCCATCTACATACTCACCCACCCATTGATTTAATCATGCATTTAGCAAATGTTTGTTAAACACCTACTCTGGGCCAGACATTTTGTTGGGTAGAGAAGAGCCATGGAAGAGATTCTTTGGAGCACTTACATTGCATAGTTTTGTAATTAAGCATCAGTAATATAACAATATTGAGGATACACTGATACAAATAAGTATAGTATAAATAACAAGTATTTTTTGAGGATTCATGACTTACTAGGCATGGAGCTAAGAGAGTTACATGTAAATAATCATTTAAATCACAATCACCTATAGAACAGATATGGAAGCTAAAGCTTAGAGACATTAGGAAAGTAGCCTGAGATTACAAAGCTAGACTGGAATTGAGACTCAGATCTACAGAACACCAAGCCCTGCTCTCCTGATCACCTTTTTGGCCCTGCTGCCTTCTATCCAGAAAGGGGCATTCTGTGAGAAGGGAACACAGAGGAAGTGACATTGATGAACAATGAAAACATAGGCTTTTAGGTTTAGTCTTAAAAGATGCAAAGGAATTTGTTAGGCAGGAGAAGAAAAAAAGGCCAGTAACATGGGAAAGTAAGAGTGACTTCAGTTCTGAATGGAGAAAGGGCGGAAGTGAGAGATGAAGCAGAGAAAAGGAGTGTGAGGAACTTTAAACAAACCAAAGGGAGGGACCTTGAATCCTCCCTGTGTAGTTCCCAATTTGGAGACCAGTCCAAGTCTGGCCTTGGATTGTGCCTCTGAGTGACCTTTCCCTCCCTTGCATGATGGGTAAACTATTCTCTCCTTAGTGTGCCCACAGATTCTGTCTGCACTCTCATTACCACACTGATAATATTTATTTATTTATTTATTGAGATGGAGTCTTACTCTGTCACCAGGCAGTGGTGCAATCTTGGCTCACTGCAACCTTCTCCTCTGTGGTTCATGCAATTCTCATGCCTCAGCCTCCCGAGTAGCTGGGATTACAGGCACGTGCCACCATGCCTGGCTAAATTTTGTATTTTTAGTAGAGATGGGATTTCACCATGTTGACCAGGATGGTCTCAATCTCCTGACCTCTTGATCCACACACCTTGGCCTCCCAGAATGCTGGGATTATAGGCGTGACCCACCATGTGCAGCCCACATTGACTCCTTTTATAGCTGTACTATTCAATAGGATGACCACTAGCCATGCATGGCTATTTTTTATTTTATTGGTTTTTTATTTTTATTTTTTTAGACAGAGTCTCTGTCACCCAGACTAGAGTGTAGTGGCATGATCTTTCTGCCTCCCAGGTTCAAGTGATTATTGTGCCTCAGCCTCCCAAGTAGCTGGGATTGCAGGTGTGCTCCACCACACCTGGCGGATTTCTTGTATTTTAGTAGAGATGGGGTTTCACCATGTTGGCCAGGCTGGTCTTGAACTCCTGGCCTCAAACAATCCAGCCACCTCAGTCTCCCAAAGTGCTCGGGTTACAGGCATGAGCCACCAAGCCTGGCCACATGTGGCTATTTAAAATGAAATAAAATTAAAATGCAGTTCCTCTGTTGCACTAGTCACATTTCAAGTGCTCAATAATCAGGTGTGGCTAGTGGCTCCCATATTGGACAGTGTGAATATAAAACATTTCTTATGTTGTAGAACATCCTTTGAAGGATGCTGCTTTTTAGCCTGTCTCCTGTGCATGGAAAATCACCTGAGGAGAGGAACCATGCTTGAAGATTGCCCCTAATGCCTTGTATGGGATGTGGCAAGGACGAGATGCTCAGTGACTTAAGTTAAGTCAATAACTTTAGGACTGGAAGAGAATTTATATCCCACACCTTCATTCAATAGAAAGACTGAGGCTGACACTGGTACTAGCAATATGTCTTTGACCAAGTAACTTTATCCTCAGTGGTTCTCCAGTTTTAAGATGTGTGTGATCACCTGGGGTTTTCAATAATGGTGCAGATGCTGATCCAGTAGTCCTGGGGTAGAACACAGATTTTTCATTTCTGAGAAGCTCTCAAGTGATGTGGATGTTGTTGGTTTGTCAACCACACTTCAAGGTAACGAGCCTCTATAATCAGTGGAAAAGACAAAAATAAAATACTAAAGGACAAATCTGGAAAGTCTAGCTCTAGGTATGGAGATTTTTCTGGGATATGAATTCATTTTGTGAACACGAGAGCACATTTAAGCCACTTATTCATCTATTCCTTTTAGGACACTAAGACGTCTCTTTATATTACCTTCTAGAAGATGAAAAAATCAGAGGGAATGTTTAGAAATCTGGTGTCAAAAATGCCACCCCTCTATTCCCTGCCTTTGACACCGTCATGATAACCACAATGAAAAGTTAATACCACCACTAACAAAAGCTTAAAGTCAAGGTATAATTGATTCTGTTTCATTTAGCTAGAGAAATCTTAAAACAAATAGATAAACACACATGTGAAACATGAGTCAGAAGGGAAGGAAAAAGGGCAATGTGATTTTAAGAAACTTCAGGAAGAGAGGTACAGAAGCAACACACTTTTCTGAGGAAGAAAAGTCTCTTTACATGTCTCTTCCTTTTGCAGTATCTCCTTCAAAACCACATTTGACATGGGTCTAATTTCCTTGCTCAATATCATCATTATTAAATAGCCACAAATCACAAGTAACATGTTTATCATTTCAACATTTCTTCCAGGATCGGCTTTGAATTATGGATTGTGAAAACATAGATTTTGTTGCGTGGGAGCGGGGGAAAGAAAATTCTATCAGTGTTCTAGAAAATGAATTTTTAATACCATTTGAAAGACAGATTACAAATGTTCTAAGGTTTTAACTCTTTAAGACCATTTCCAATGCCGAAACAAGTATGTTTAATTATGCTCCTAACATCTCTCCTTAATGCTGGCGAGCTGGAGAGAAAGACACAGATATTTTGTAGAAAAGGAGTAGACATATAGCTCAGGGTGCTGGTTTTATGGGCAAACTGCAGCAATTCCCTTACTCCGTCTCTCTCCAAATTCCATGGCCCATGGAGGAGTCATAGAATGTGCCGTATGAGTCAAGTGGATGGGGATGAAATCTGGCTACTGCCTCTTTGCAGCCATTTAATTTTGGGTAAGTCACTTGTTAATATTTTCTGTGCCTTGGCCATCTGGGTGATAGTAATACCTAGTTGTTGGATTATAGGAAATATTAAATTAAAATAATGTATATAAAGTGCCAGACACATGGTAACAATTGTTTTAATTGAGGTACTAATATTCATAATGGTATTTGGACTTCATCCCAGGAAGGACAATTTGTGAGTAGTGGGACAGGGCATGAGAGTTTTCAAGGACACTGAGAATCTATTCATACCCTAATCTGCATGGATGCCCTCTTTTCTATCTCCAAAGGCCTCTGTGAAAATGCATACCGGATGTGGCTGTAACAATAATGATTTTCAGAGTAGGAGTGATGGTGTGAAGAACAGGGAGGACGGTGGGCATCCGAGCCCATTGAACATTATGATTTATATATTGCTCATATGAATTAATATAAGTTCATGTTATTGTGTCCCAATATGCCCCAGGCAATGTGGTAAACACTTTCCATGCATCATCTCATTCACTCTTCACATCAGCCCTGCGAAGTCAGTACTACTATTTCCTATGTAGTATAAGGTTTTTCAGCTTCCACACTATTGCTATTTGGGGCTGGAGCGCTCTTTGCTGTTGTATTGTCTTGAGCATCGTAGGACTCTTAACAGCATTTCTGGCCTGCACCTACTAGCTATCAATAGCATTCCTTTTCCTACCACCCTACAATGTCTGCAGACATTGGCAAGTGTTCTGCTGCACGGGAACAATAAACCCTGGTTGAGAAGAATGAAGTGAAGTTCAGTGATGTCCCAAGATCATTCAGCTAGCAAGTGCTGAAGCCAGAATTAGACGTCAGGAGGTAAAATTCCACGTCCCTAAATACTAAAGCTCTGTTGTCTACTAGGCCCAGAATAGAAAGTGAAGCTCTGTGTTTTCTGGGTTGGGGTAGAGGAAGTGGCCTTTTGAGCAAAAATCCTGCTGTGAGGAGTGAAGGTAAGAAGTCATCTAATAACCTGGACTCATCGAATGTTTCCAGGTATGCATCTACCCCTTAGAAGTTCTTCCCTGATTCTAACAAGGCTGCCTAGTTACAAATTATTTGAAAATGATTCCTTGGGATTGTTATTTTTCTCAGCCAGTTATTGAGCATTCAGGGAAAATCTAACATTTGACTCCAAACCATTAGCTCCTTCTTACTAACAAGACTTGGCAGTAGATGTCTTTTGGCTTTAAAAACAAAACAAAACAAATGTACTTTCAAAGATGGATATTTGCCTTCACTGAGGACTATATCATAGGTTCAAAAGGAAAATTAAATGAGAACATTTTGATTATGCTAAAATATTTGTTCTATGTCCCAAGGAGACCAATTTCACTTAAATTCGTGATTTCTGAGTGATTTGTTAAAATTCAGTCCCTCTTGTTTCTAGAGTCCCATCTCTGTAGTTTAGCTGTGCCTATCACAGGTACATGAGGGAGTCCCTATTACATCGTTGTCTATTGCTTTAATAACAAGAATTTCTCATATATGCCTTCCAGTCACAAAGTACATTCATGTTTATCTTAACTAATCTTGCAACAGCTCTAGATAAGATGTCACAACTATCCCAATTTTTACATATGTGGAAAGTGCGGCCCAGGGAGATTGATATGCATCAGTGAACACCTGGCAGCTATTGGGCTCCAACTCAGGACCTCCTCTAATTCCAAAATTGTGGATAAGGGATGGGTGCCTGGCATCAGGAAAGATGTGAGTCTGTCTTTGGGGGTCAACTCCATGTGAGTTTTCCTTCGGGTCTCCAGAAGAACCTCAAGAAATGCCCCAGCTAGTGACCATCAAGGGGTTTTGCTTCACAGTCACTAAGGCCTGGAGGTAGCCAGGGGTTTGTGAATGTGTGTCTGTCTTCAATGCCACATACCCTTAAGGGAGAGCAAACATAACTGTATCTACATGGGTATGTATACAGTACATTAAATTAAGAATGCCGGTACTTGAACTTTATAGAGGGCAACAGACAATCAGAATTGGGGCAAAGGGAATGGGTCCAGGAAGAATTCCCAGGGAGCCTGAATTGTCTTTAATTATTGTTCAGTATGCCATGCCCACCTCCATAACCACCCATGCCCACCTTTTATGCATCTCCAAATGTTCACTCAATCTGCCCATCCAAATAGTGCTTCTTCCTGCCTACTCTCCAGCTCAGCGTTTGCTTTCATTCTTTCCTGCCTCGAAGTTTTCTTGTCCAGAGTACATGGGATTCTGCTCTACAAACGCAGTGGAATATGGAGCCAGCAGGTCAGAGATGGAGAGTATATTTTTCTGATGTGTCCACAGCCCCCAGCTGAGTCCTGGCACATAAGAAGTGGAAGGAGGTAAAATTCAGAGACTGAGTCAGAATATCAACTATGGAATCCAAGGCCTGCCACTCACTGGCCCTGTGGCCTTGAGTGAGCCACTGAAGCTGTCTGTGGTAGGTAGAATAATGGTCCCCCAAAGATGTCCACATCCTAATCCCCAGGATCTGTGATTATGTTACCTTACTTGGCAAGAGGGAATTCAGGTTGCAGGTTGAATTAAAGTTGCTGCTCTGCTGACCTTAAAATAGGGAGATTATCCTGCGTTATCTGGGTGGGGCCATTGTAATCACAAGGATCTTTAAAACTGGAAATAAGTGGCAGAATAGAAATCTGTCTTGTCATGATGCCATACGAGAAAACCATTGTTGCTAGCTTTTAAGATGGAGGAAAGGGTCACGAGTCCAGAAATGCAGTTGACCTACGGAAGCCTAAAAAATGAATAAAATGTTTCTGCTCTAGAGCCTCCAGAAGGAACACAGCCCTGCTGATACCTCACTGCGAGCCCAGGCGGATCCACTTTGGACTTCTGACCTCCAGAACTGAATGGGAATAAATTTGTGTTGTTTGAATCCACCAAATGTGTGATAATTTGTTGTAGCAAGTAGGAAACTAATATACTGTCTATGCGTCAATTTTTTCATCTGTGAAATGGTGATAATAATAGCACCTGTAAAGAATATTGCTATAATTATTCACAATAGCAAAGACATAAAATCAATCCAAATGCCCATCAGTGGTAGAGTGGATAAAGAAAATGTGGCACATATACACGATGGAATACTATGCAGCCATAAAAAGGAATGAGATTATGGCTTTTGCAGTGATATGGGTGAAGCTGGAAGCCATTATCCTCAGCAAACTAATGCAAAACAGAAAACCAAACACTGCATGTTCTCACTTATAAGTGGGGTGTGGTGGCGGGTGCCTGTAATCCCAGCTACTCAGGAGGCTGAGGCAGGAGAATCACTTGAACCTGGGATGCAGAGGTTGCAGTGAGCTGAGATTACGGCACTGCACTCCAGCCTGGGCAACAAATCCAAAACCCCGTCTCAAAAAAACACAAAAACAAAAAACAGCAAAAAACAAAATATAAGCGAGAGCTAAACAATGAGAACACACGGACACAGGAAGGGAAACAACACACACTGGGGCCTGTCGGGGGAGGGTGGGGAGAGCATCAGAAAAAATAGCTAATGCATGCTGGGCTTAATACCTAGGAGATGGATTGATAGGTGCAGCAAACCACTATGGCACATGTTTACCTAGGTAACAAAGCTGCACATCCTGCACATGTACCCCAGAATTTAAAATAAAATTTAAAACAGAATATTACTGTAAAAAATAAATAAAACAGTATATGTACAGTTCATGGAAGACAACCTGGCTAAGGTAGAGAATATTGGTGTTTATTAAATGTACAACCAACGCCTTGAATAAATGGACAGATGAATGAATGAACTGAGATGTTTGAACCAAGAAACACAGAAAAAGCAAGGACTTTTCAATGAAGGATCAAATATTTGCTAACTTCAGATTGAGTGCTTTGACAATTTGTTCCTGGCCATTTGCTGTTCTCTGCAATAGCTGAAAGAACATGGCAGCCAGTCCTTTCCTTGATTTTTCCCTTGGTTTTCCCTATTACGTTTTGGGCATGTTTGCCATTATTCTCTGGGCTTCCACTCTGACCCTCTTGACTGAAGGGTGGTTCAACTCCCTGGAATCTCTTGACCAATAAATAATGATAAATAATGTAACACTAAACAATTTAAAAATCAGCTCTCTGTAATGCTGTAACAGTGGCTGGTGGGATCTTCCTATCACATTGACCAGTGTGTGGAACGATGGAGGCGGCGTATCTGTGCTGTTCCCTAGATCTCCTTTGCTTTCACATCCTTCCTTTTTGCCTGTGAAAAACAATCTACCCTGAAGAAACTTTGTCTCCATTAAGAAGTTTTTTTCCTTCGTTTTTTCTCTTGTTGGCGGTTCCCCTGTCTCAGGCCATCTAGCATCTAACCTACAACAGAACAGCCTGCTCTGTCTTCCCTCCCCAACATTTTCTAAATATTCGCATTCTTCAGATGCCAGCTCCTTCCTTATTTTCTCAATTCTGTATTTGTTTATCCTCAAAAGCTCCTTTGTAGCAGCCCACACGGATCTGGGAAAATGTGGAGGCCAGCCCTCTTCCCTCAGGCAGGCGGGTGGGAGGGCCGAAGCCCACCAAGAGCTCCATTTTTCACTCTCCACTTCTGGGGCACTTTCCGAGAACAGAAGCAACTGCAAGGTCCTGTTGGGCCAGGGAGCTGACAGAGCCCTACCAATGTCAGCCATTTCCCTGAGGATCTGGGTCTGGTGGGTGCAGGCTCTGCTGAAATTGGGGAGATTGTTAAACCCGTAGCTCCCAGTTTTGCAAGTAGAAGCTCTGCATTTTGACCTGGTCCCTCTCAAACAGACCTCAGAGCTCAGGGTGTTTAAAAACCAAGGATCATTCCAAGACCAGGATACACTAAGCATGAACTATGCCCATGAAGTCTACAGTACTCATCCACAGATTAGAAGGTAACTAGAAAGCTTACTACCTTCCCTGCAGCCCCAACTTGGCCTTTGCTCAGGACTTGGAAACCCTGTAGAAGGAAGCAAGAAGAGCTAGAAAGTAGCAGGCAGTGGACTGAGTATGCCTCCTAAGGCTAGCCCAAGGACAAGGGAGAAGAGAAAGAGGAGGGAAAGGTGTTTCCTTTGTCAACAAGAAGGAATTTTCCATCTCTTCAGCATGGGCCACAACAGGACTTAAGTTCCCAAAGTAGGCTGGGATGGGGGCTCACACCTATGATCCCAGCAGTTTGGAAGGCCGAGGAGGGAGGATCACTTGAGCCTGAGAGTTTAAGACCAGCCTGGACAAAATACTAAGATCTTGGTCTACAAATTTGTTTTTTTTTTAACTTAGCAGGGTGTGATGGTTCACACCTGTACTCGCAGCTATTTGGGAGTCTGAGCAGGGAGGATCATGTAAGCCCAGGAATTCCAGGCTGCAGTGAGCTAGGATTGCACCACTGCACTCCAGCCTGGGCAACAGAGGCTCTCATTTCTTAAGAACCAAAAATGTCCCAGAGTTGGATTTAGAATTATTTGTTCTTTGAGGGGTGGGGGATGAGTCATTTTCCTGCTTTATATTCTTTAACATTCACCCACTGCCTTTAGAAGCTGAAACTTGTTTGCTGATCTCCGTGGTATCCGCAGTATCCATTTCCTTCTACACAATTGTCATCCAGTTGTTCTAAACTGTTAACGGGTCCCTCTAAACTCTTCATGCCTTTCAGACTTTGGCGCCTTTATAAAAACCCTGCCAGTGAGGCTGTTCTCCTTTTCCTACCCAGATAATTCTTATTCACCCTTCAAGCCTCAATGCAGCTGACTTCTCCAGCTGGGCTAGAGGAGCATCCTCTGTGTTGTCACGGTGGAGCTGGAGGGTGCTGGGTTTGCTGGGTGCATATAAGGTCACAGGATTCACATATGTTAATTGTCTCCAGCATTTTGCATACACTAACCCATGTATTCTTTATCACTACTCTGTAGTAATATTATGAACCCATTTTATAGATTAGGAAACTGAGTCTAGAGAGCTGAAGGAACTTGCCCAAGGTTGCAAAGCAGGTAAAAGGCAGAGCTAGGATTTGGCCCTTAGCAGCCCAGCTGTGGTGTGAAGAGTGTGAACTCTGTAGACAGCCAGAAGGGGATTGCAATTCCACCAGATTCTCACCAGCTGTATGACCTTAGGCTACTCAACTTCTCTACTTTAGGTGCCACTTTTTCAAAATGGGATTATAAAGAGTATCTATTAATGCATGAAGAGGTCATAGTGGTGATGATGGTTAAAAATATAATGTATCCTAAGCACCTGACATGGAGGAGTCCCCCAGCTAAGACCTCACAACAATAATGTTATTATTATTAACAGTAATTAGTATTCTCCCTTCACATCCCTAATGACACTAGACCTAATCATCTACTGCCTCCCCACACAGTACAGGAACCATGTTGTTTTAACCTCTTACACAGTGCCTAATACAGAGCTTAGCAGATATTTAGAATTCTGCAACTGTTGAAGAATAAATGGTTGTTCCTAATCTAACATACTTAGCATACCAGGCACTTCTTGAGCATTCAATTTATATTAATAATAATATTATTATTATCATTTACTTGGATGGTTTAATGTAGATACATCTCTGCTGGGAAAAAGTGGGACTTTCCACTTTTGTCAAATTTGATAAAGGGCAGTCACACCTTCTAGTTGATTCAGAAGAAATACTGTGAAGTTTGCCACTGTATCCACTAAAGAGCAACAGCGTGGCTCATCCTTGTGTCACACAATTAATTAAGCTGTCTTATTTTGTTGTTGAAAATGGTGGTAGAGGCTGTGAAAATGTCAAATGGGGTAAAAGCCAAAATGGTCCAATCATTTACCCTGCAATGAGAATCACTAACCACAGGGCCAGGGTCAATATTAGAGCAAGTTACATATCAATTGGGAGTCATCAGGGCCAGGGTCAATATTAGGGCAAGTTACATATCAATTGGGAGTTATTAGTCTCTATCCTTCCTAGTGCTGGGAGAGCAGATTGGTCCTCAGCCCACTCATATGAGTGGGGAGCCAGTGGCATGGACTCTGACCGTGAAAAACAAGACGCTAGAAGGTTTTATGCTCCCAGAGCTTAAAGGTCAAACCACGATGTGGTTACAGTGTCTGTGCTTTCCAGATATGCTGTCCACAGGGATGAACAAAGTCCAGCTTGCAGGAAGGCCTGCGTTCAAATAACAACAGCGGCTTCAGGCGCTCTTCCTGGTCTTCCAGCAGGGCTCTGGGAAATGGCAGAACAAAGCACTGAGGGGCCCAGTAGGGCTGGTGGAATCAAGGTGAAGGTTGTCACTCCCAGCACTAACTCCAATAGCTACTCTTTGCAGAACACACACTGTGTGCTGGACACTGTATGGAGGGCTTTTATAAGTGACATCACTTAACCCTCACAGATGCCCCCAGAAAGGGTATGGGTGGGTTATTTCTATAATTATACAAATAAGGAAGCTGGAAAGTTAGAGTGAACAATCTGAGCAACGTGTGGGCTGCAGAGCTTTCCACCCTAATGCTGCCTGCCTCTGAGCTCAACTGTTGGATGAAGTAGGCAGCTGCTTACTTCAAACTCATCCTCTCCTTTCTCTGCTCAGACTGATTTTGTCCAGAACAGCAAGGTGCTCACCGCCCTGGGAAATGCTCACTCTCCCAGAACACTTTGCAGCTAGGGTCACCCTGGCACAGGATTGTCGGTGAAGTTTAAGGGAAACCCTGTTGGGAGAGGGTGTGTGCTGTTACGGACACACTCACTTTCCTCAAAGAAGTGGGACAGGTTCAGCCTATCTGTTTCTTCTCCTTTGCCTGCCTTGGATGCAGTCGTTAAGCATGGAGTGGCAGAAGCCCTTTGTTCAGAGGCAGGCTCTGTTGCCCAGGCTGGAGTACAGTGGTACAATCCTATCTCACTGCAGCCTTGAACTCTTAGGCTCAAGTGAGCCTCCCACCTGAGCTTTCCCAGTAGCTGGCACTACAGGGGCTTGTTACCATACCGGGACAATTTTTTAATTTTTTAATTTTTTGTAGAGACGGGGTCTCTTTATGTTGCCCAGGCTGGTCCTGAACTCCTGGCCTCAGGTGATCCTCCCACCCTCGCTGGAATTACAGGTGTGAGCCACTGCACCCAGCCGCAGAAGCCTTCTCACGCCTGTTATGGAAAGGCAAGAAAACTTTGGAGACTTCAGAGACCTCAGAACTGAGATCGTGGGTTGGTTGAAGGGAGGCATGCCACCAGGCCTTAAGGTTTTTATTGCTACAGCAAAACCAGCCAACAGCTAAGCAGGCAGCCCATTCGCATCCCAAGCTGTGTCCTGCTCTTCAAGTGGGCTCAGGGTGTATCTTGCAAGCTACATCCCAAGGTGTTCCAGTCAATGTCTTTGAGGAGGAGGAAAAAATAAGAAATAAAGCAAATATAAAATGTAGAAAGGTGTAAACTCTAAACAAGTGGAACTTGGCCTCAGAAACAAACAACCTCTTCACGGCTTGTTTTACTTCCTGATTATTCTCTCTGGAGCTGGGGAAACTGGTTTTGCTAGCAATGGCCAGCTTCACTGCTGGGCAGGTTTTAGCAGTCAGCTCCAACCCTCTAATTGCACTTATCATGTACTAATTAGCATTTAATAAGCAGCAACTATGTATCCGTTCCTGAAACAATAAAGCGACCTCATCCCCACTTCAAAGTTGAAGAAACTCAGATTAGGATGTTAGCAGCAACAAGAATAAAGGGCCACACATGCCTAATCAGAGTTAATGGCACAGTTAGAACCCAGGGGACCCCAATCTGGAATCTGGTTGCGGGCGAGGAGGCTTCATAATTAGCCACCACGATTCCTCTTGGAGTCACTCACTGGGGTGGAATAATTAACGCAGGCACAATTCCTTTCAACAGGCGCCAAGACCTAGTATCTAGATGTACATTATAAGGCCTGGAACGATCTTTCTGCAGGTGAGTTCTTGGGGCTGTGAAACTCTGCAGAGTGTTGGGTGGGGACGCCCCCACCCCCGGCCTTGCTGTAGGATACCTGACTTTGGCAGGCAAGAATGGGACTGTGTGGTTTGGACACACTTTCAGAGTGTGCACAAGGCCTGTGCCAGGGATTTGGTGAGCAATGGGCTGTGTTTTACAATCTTATCCTTGCTCCGACACTCTCAGCTGGGACTTAATGTCTCTGTCTGGGGAATACCAAGGCCAGCCAATCTCAAAGTGGGGTTCCCTGGGCTGGCAGCATCCCCTGAGAACTTGCTGAAGATGAAATCCCCAGGCCTTATCCCAGATACAATGAATCACAGACTTTAGGGGGAGGGACTAGGAGTCTGCATTTTAGCAACACCACCCCACAACCCCCAAGGATTTTGATAGACACTCAAGGTTAGAGGCACTGGCCTGAGCCTAAAACAGGAAGGAGCTCTCTTCCCAGTGTAAGCGGGGAGTGGTGAGTGGAAGGAGAACTTGGGGCCCCTTCTCAGATCGGCCCTTCTAGAGCAAAGACCTCTGTGGTGCTCATTCAATCTCTCACCATCTCACAGAGCTGCTCATGCCTGGGGACCATTCTATAAAGAACAGCTTTCTCATCTGGATGTGACATCTCTCCCACCTTTGTTCTCAAGGTTAACCCTCTACAGAATGTTCTTACTCTTCCGGGAAGCCTTCCCAGACTGATTCTCTGCTCCACCAGCTCATAACCGCCGGTGCAGATGTGAACTTTTATTAAAATTCCTTGTTACGTGTCATTCCTTCCCTAAACTAGGCCATCTATGAGGACAGGTCCCAGATGTTAGCACACAGTGGTTTGTACATAGCATTTCTTCCATGACTTTCAGTCATTTAATCAATTGTTTTCCAACTTCTAATATCAATTCAGTAAATATTTTGTGTGTTAATTTGAAGAAGAACTCACCCAGTGTTATATTTTCTTATATCTACCCTTTATGTTTATCCCTCCCATTTTTGGTTATATGTAGAGGTGATTTTTAATTTTCTCCTAATTTTCCCCAATATAAGTGTGTCTTCACTTGCAGTCTGACTCCCTTTACCAAGTATAACAAAGTTTGCTCCACTTTTAGACACCATGTTGTCCCATCAGTATTTTTCCAAACATCTATTTGCCAGATGCTAATAGAATAATATTAGAGAAATTTTTTTAAATCACAAATTGGTTCTGATTTTCTGATATTTGTAACATGGGTTGGGATACAGGCTTCAAAAAATCAAAAGGATCTCGTGCCTATTAGAGATGGTTTGTCAGTACTACTAGGAGACCACATCCCTGGGTCAGATCCTATGTAGCACGGAGGTCAGAGAAGGGCAAAAGTGTGTGTGTGTTGAGGTGTTTGGAAAGATTTCATGAAGAAAGGCAGTCGGGAGGCCAAGAAGCTGTCTCCTTAGGGCTGGGTGTTTGAAATTGTCGCCTTGGCCGGGCGCGGTGGCTCAGGACTGTAATCCCAGAACTTTGGGAGGCCGAGGCGGGCGGATCTCGAGGTCAGGAGATGGAGACCATCCTGGCCAACATGGTGAAACCCCGTCTCTACTAAAAATACACAAATTAGCTGGGCGTGGTGGCATGCGCCTGTAGTCCCAGCTACTTGGAAGGCTGAGGCAGGAGAACTGCTTGAACTCGGGAGGCGGAGGTTGCAGTGAGCCAAGATCGCACCATTCCATTCCAGCCTGGCTGACAGAGCGAGACTCCATCTCAAAAACAACAACAACAACAACAGCAACAAAAAGGTTGTCACTTCATTTACTGATCAACTATTCCTCACTGGGGACAAAATTAACATGAGCTCAGCCTGTTGGAATCTTATGGTTTGGTTAGGGAAATGGATAACTTAAGTCTGTAGCTCTATCCCATTTGGTAGATGAGAAAGAAATACAGAGACTTCAGGAACATTGGCACCAGCCACAGTGGTGCACGCAATGCTTCCTGGAGAAAGTAACTTCTGAATAAATATCTGAAATTTGCGTGGGAGTTGGCAGTGAAGAGGAGTACAAAAGGGCATGGGACATGTTCCATGGGAAAATCCATGAGTTGAGCAAGACTCGGAGGCACAGAAAATAAGTTTCCTTCAAGCAGGATTTGGTGTGTGAGGTGCAAAGAGGCAACCCTCTCAGGAAATGGTTCTCCAATTTGATGTCTATCGGAATCCACTGAAGGGTATGTTAAAACTCAGATTGCTGGGCTCCCCCTGCAGAGTTTCTAATTCTGTGGCTCTGGGGTGGGGCTGACAATCTGCGTTTCTAACAGGTTTCCAGCTGCTGCTGCGGCTGGTGGTCTGGAAAGCACACTTTGAGAATCACTGGTCTAAGGGAAAGAAAAATTACCAAATACTCAGGCTCATATTGTCTTTAACACAAACCTGAGCCCTGTGAAGGGGGTCTACTCTTATTCTGATTTTACGGATGAGAAATACCGTCAGTGAGGTTGAATCATTCACCCCAGATCCCAAAGGTAGTAAATGTTGAAGCTGGTATTATCCGTGTTGTTTGAATTGGTGAAAGCTACTTCCCAACTACCTCAATTTCTCAGGCCAGCAATAGAAATGTGAAGTGGTGGCCAGGTGCGGTGGCTCATGCCTGTAATCCCAGCACTTTGGGAGGCAGAGGAGGGCAGATTATGAGGTTAGGAGTTCAAGACCAGCCTGACCCACATAGTGAAATCCCATCTCTACTAAAAATACAAAAATTTGCTAGGTGTGGTGGCGCACACCTGTAATCCTAGCTACTCAGGAGGCTGAGGCAGGAGAATTGCTTGAACCCAGGAGGCAGAGGTTGCAGTGACCTGAGATTGCACCACTGCACTCCAGCCTGGGCAACAGAGTGAGTCTCCATCTCAAAAAAAAAAAAAAAAGAAAACAAAAAGAAAAAGAAAAGAAAGAAAAGAAAAGTGGAGTGGCCACAAATGAAGACAGCAGAGTGTCCTGCCGCTATTTGGTAAGTGACATTTCAGAGAGACTTGCTTGGGGGACAAAGAGAAGGACTTATAACCACCCACTCCTGCCTCATCCTTTTTACCCTGGAAGATACTAAAGCATGGGGAGAATTTTCCCATGGCCGGCCTAAGAAGTGAATCCTACAATCTGTACACATCGTTTCAGAGAAGATCACTAAGACAAATGTTGAAAGAGTCAACAACACGGTAAAAGCTGATTATCAGCTCTTTAATCTCTGTTAAAGGTTTTACAAACAATTTGAGTTTCTTGAAGGAAAAGTAAACTCACCTCTTTGTTATATGCACTTAACAAATGTGCACACACACACACAGACACATTAAGTACAACTTTAAATGTGTCTACCAGATGACAATGTATTTCTAGAAGGCTGCATGGAGATAAGATTCAACATGTATAAATTTGTGCCTATGGAGGGTTCTGTGTCCTGGCTGATCTTACAGCAGCAAACACACACACGAAGAGATATACTAGAGAGTTACTAAGAGGTGCTAACATTTATTAAGCATTTCCCAATGCTCCAGAACTTTGCCAAAATCAAGGCCTCCTCTTATTTGATAGTCACTGCCAGCCTCCAAGGGAATTGCTACATTATCTTCCTTTTGCAGATGAGGAAATGGAGGCCTGAAGCAGCAAAACACAGGCTGATGCTTGCAAAGCTGACATTTAAACCCAGATTTGTGAAACGAGATGGAGAGAGTCTCATTCTTTACTTTATGTCATCATGAACTTCTAGAATTGCAAACCATCCATCCAAAAGTAAAAAAGTAAGACTAAAGTAAGAAAACACATGTTCATGTGACTTTGTACACCAAGTCCTTACCCACCGGGATCCACTACCAACTTCAAAATTCTGCCGGGCCCACCCTGCATGGCATTGGAACAGCAGGAAAGGCTCATGCCGCTCGGCACTTCTAGACTTGAGGATGGTGCCTGTGACATGGACAATAGGTGATGGCTATGGCAGGTGGGGTACAAGAGCTTTTGGAGATTCTGCAGAAGTTCCTGTGGCCACCCAGACACAGAGCCATCCCCACCCCTCAGCCCTCTATCGGGGCTTGTCAGTGAAACTCCTGCTGTCACAAGGAGCAAGCCTAGCTCAGAGGCAGATGGGAGGGGGAACTTGGAGAAGGCATAGCCCTTGATACCTGGTTATGCAAGTGTCTATGGTCACTGATGGGGCACATTCAAGGCAAACAGGGTCAGCTGATGACAGGAGAATGCATAGATTTCAGTGTTCTCTGAAGACCGTCTGAAATATAAAGTCCATTGCATTCCACTGGTGTTTCCTGAGCACGTACTTTGTACCTGGCACTGCACTCATCTGTGGAGCTTGATTTCTACCCTCAAGGCCTGGCTCAGCAGAGACAGGATTGCCCCCTGGTCATGAGCCTGGGCCCTCGCCCAAGAGAGCCTCAATTTGAAACTGGCTCCACTGCTCAGTAGCTCTGTGATTTCAGGCAAGGGACGGAATCTCTATGTCTCTGTTTCCCCATCTGAAATAAGGGGACTCAAAGAGAACCCACTTCGTATGGTTGTTCTGAGGGTTAGATGAGCTCATATTTGAGAAGCATAGTACCCGACACATAATATGCCATCAACAAATACTAGCTGCCAGTATGATTATTACTTGTAGGCATTCTAACTCCAATTTCTCTGCCTATTGCTTAGTGGCCTTGAGTTGACTTGAGAAGTTATTTTTTTCTTCCTCTAGGCATCAGGTCTTTCATCTCTAAAATGGAAAGAATTGATGCATAGACTAGTTCAGAGGTTCTTAAACTTTTCTGATTTTGGCTGTAGAGTCTTGTTCATACAAAATTATGTGTGGGAATGCCTACAAGTGGAGTTTTAATGGTTGTTTTACATAAAGTCTTACACTTTATTCCTAGCCTCAAACTTTTTTAGCATCTTAGAGCCTTAGTTTCCTCTTCTGAAAATGAGATCATTCATAGAACTGACCCCGTGGTGTTGTTGCAATGAGAAATAAAATGGCGCATGTGAAATGTTTAGCTCCTACAAAATGTCTTGTTTATCCTGCCCGCCACCATCTCTCCTATTTAGAGATAACTTCTCACCCACTGCTGTGGCCACAGAAGCTCTTCTATGGGAATAGGTCCTTGGGGGCCATCTCGGAAAACCACTGGATAGATCCTCTCTAACACCCCTTCTGCCTCTACTGGTGCAAGGGTCAGGACTGATAATCGGGCTCCCAGCAAGCAGATAAAAAGCACGTGCTTAGAAGTACTGAGAGCTCTTGTCAGACTGAATGTTAGGTTCAGTGAAGGCTGCAGATCAATGGGCTTTTCAATATGCCAATATGTTTCTACTCACAATCTATCCTACTCGTGTGAGTGTTAGCAATAGCATGATGGTGGTGCATTTGGGGAAGGAGCTGGGGCAGAGGACACAGAATCTCAACAGGGTTCTTTAAACAAGTATTTTTAAAACATAGAGATCTTTTTCCTGCTCCAGAAAGTTAGATTTATTGAGCTGAGTCAAATAACTGTACATCCTGACCTCACTGTTGCAGTCATTGATCAGCTCTGAAACCCTCCAACACATTGCATTGCCATTTCAAGAAAGAGCGTGTTCTCAGAATGGCCCATGGGCTGCATTCTGCCCACTTGTAGAGAGAGGCATTCTGGGAGATAGGCAACCGATAGGCGAGAGACACTTGGACACCCAGGGTGGTTCCTAGCTGGGTGCATATCTAGCTAAGTGAGCCAGACTCTGGGGTGACTATCCCAGAGGATGCTTCTCAATACTCAGCGCAAGAAAGGAAGGTGGAAAAGAAGAGCTTGTTTATGCTCTTTTGGTTTTAAAATTGAGAATATTAACTTTTCAGTACCAGTTTGGATTTGGTAAACATTGTGCCTGCTTTGCCCATTGCTTGATGGATGTTGCACACTTCTACTTAATGCTTAATTATGGGCGTGTGGTGCATGCAGCGTGTGCTCATGTATGTGTGGGTGGGTCCTGCTGTGCATCTTTGAGTACATCCAAATTAGCTGTGGGGTTCTTTGCTAAAAACATATTAGCACTTATAAAAACACTAATCCCAAGAATGAGGCCTGATTCATGGTCTAAGTACTGCAAACGTTTCCTAAATTTGGGTTACGTTTTTAAATTAGTTTTTATTATAAAAGAACCACAAACTAGTGGAAAATATTTTTTTTAACATCTAGAGGAGGATAAAATAAAAAGTTATCTGTTACCCATTTCCCAGAGTCCAAACTTTTCCTAGAGGAAATCTCTGCTGACATCTTAGTGAATCCATACATTTAGAGAATTCATATATTCTCTGTACTCATATATGTGCTTATTTATGTACTTTTAAATAAAGATAATCATATTACTTATACCATTTCTCAATTTTGTTAATTCACTTAATAATACTTGACTTGAATTTGGATCAAATTCCTATCAGATTTCAAGTTAAGAGTGTGGAAGTCGTTATGAGCTTTCAGTGAATTTGAAAACTGGGGAAATGGGTCCATGTTGATGCTGTGAAGGGAAAGCAGAAAATGCAAACTTAAAATATGAACCAAAATTGAGGAGGGGACAGGCCAGAGAAGAAGCAGCACTAGATCTGAGTGGAGTGAGCAGGATTTGATGCATCTATGCTCAAATATGGGATGAATTGCTTTTGATGGGGATTGACAAGAAAGACAATAATGGCTGTTCTACAAGGGTGGCCCCCAGTGAACCATCTCCTGATTTTCACACACTTGTGTGATCACTTCCAAGTGAATTCGAAATGAAATCTGAGCTGGCCTGTCACTCACGTTAGGCTATAGAATGCAGAGGAAGTAATATAATGTTGATTCCAGGCCCAGCCTTTAAGAGGACTGTCACTTTTGCTTCTTACTTTATGAAATGTTCACTCTTGGGAGCCCTGAGTCACCCTACAAGAAGTTTATCTACTCATCTGGAATGGCCACATAGAAAGAAATAGTCCTGAGATGGCAGGAAGAAAATGAGAGCCATCACAGTGTCTCTGTCTTCATATGATTCCAGCCCCAGCCATCATTTGCTGCAAGTGCTTGAGAGACCCTAAGTGAGACCAGCATAAGAACCACCCAGTTGAGTCCAGTTAAACCAACAAATTGAGAATAAAAGCTGTTGTTTTACAGATCCTTGTTTTGCAGTAATTTGTTACACAGTAATAAAGAAGTAAACACATAGGTCATGGCTGGAGTATGTGTTCTTTCCAGACATGTTTACAACAAGCATGATACATTCTCAGGAAATAGAGAAATCTGTAAGGGTGGCCATTAAAATCTAAGGCTCCTCCACATGGGTTTTGAAAGTGGTCACCTCCATGATCAACATGTTAGGTTTTTAGCTGAGTCTGGCTTTGGAATTCCTTTGATAGAACAGGAAGAGGAAGACTACAATTTTATCTCTGGCCAGCATCTATTCTTTTTTATTTTTTGAGACAGAGTCTTGCTCGGTCGCCCAGGCTGGAGTGCAGTAGTGTAATCTTGGCTCACTGCAAGCTCTGCCTCCTGGGTTCATGTCATCCTCCTGCCTCAGCCTCCCGAGTAGCTAGGACTACAGGCACATGCTGCCACGCCTGACTAATTTTCTGTATGTATGTATGTATGTATGTATGTATGTATGTATGTATGTATGTATTTATTTATTTATTTTTAAGTAGAGATGGGGTTTCACCATGTTAGCCAGGGTGATCTCGATCTCCTGACCTTGTGATCTGCCGGCCTCGGCCTTCCAAAGTGCTGGGATTACAGGCATGAGCCACCACGCCCAGCTGCCAGCGTCTATTCTAAACAAGAATAGAATAGAATTCTTTTTTTTTTTTTTTGATGGAGTTTCACTCTTGTCCAGGCTGGAGTGCAATGGCACAATCTTGGCCCACCGCAATCTCCACCTTCCAGGTTCAAGCAATTCTCCTGCCTCAGCCTCCCTAGTAGCGGGGATTACAGGCATGCACCACCACGCCCAGCTAATTTTTTGTATTTTTAGTAGAGACAGGGTTTCTCCATGTTGGTCAGGCTAGTCTTGAACTCCCGACCTCAGGTGACCCACCTGCCTCGGGCTCCCAAAGTGCTGGGATTGCAGGCTTGAGCCACCACACCCAGCTGCCTACATCTTCTTAAATGGAGGGGTATGCTATAGGGAGAGAAATGAACAGACCTCAATCTAAGGGTTTTCATTAATTATAGAGCAAAAAGTGAAAAATAAAAAAGAAGACAAAAAAGCATCAAGAAAATCTAGAACAACTCTATATCCTGAAGGATATAATGATTTGTAACCAAATCACTTGTCTCTCTCCTTAGGAGGTTGGTTGGCATAATTAGTTAATTCTTGGAGAGAGTTATGTGTGTCTTCTTTATTAAGTGACATTTTCCTTTAACAAGGAACATAAGGACCAGGAGAAATTGTCATCATCAGAGAGTAATGAGTTTTCTTTTGAGAAGGCCATGTGTTTAATGAGGACAGTATCTTTTATCCTGCAGCATTCCAAAGGTATTTAGAAACTTTATGGGGCTTGAAATGGAGCCACCTCTGGCATGAAATCTGGGAACACCTCTCGCAATTTGAGGACAGGATGTGCAGATGCCAACTGAAACTACCCAGAGCACGTAATTACCAGTTGGAATTATCAATTACCAACTGGAATGGGTCCAGGCCCCGGGCTCAACTCCTGTGACAAACATCAAGGGCTATTTAAAGACCACACGTGGTTTGATACCTTTGCTTTGGCCTCATCACCATCTGGGACCCCAGAGAAGGGTATATATTAAATAGATTAAGTCTTCCCTGGTGGTCAATGTTGGGTTTGAACTCATAAAAAAGAGACCTCAGAGTCAGGCCCATGAACGGCATTTGACCCTGCTGACCACCTGGTCTGGGGATATGAACAGCAAGCTTTGAAGAACAGAGGATGCTAAAAGCTTTCATGTAGTCTCTTCTATCTGCTCCCATCTGGGAAGCCACAGTATAAACCAGCCAGGTGCCTGGAATACTCTAGTCAAAATACGCAGAGACATAGGGGTGCTGAGAGATGAATGGAACAACTTGAGAGACAGTCCAAACATGAGCCGGGGCACATGCATGACTCACACACATGGCTGGCATGTGAATGTGCCTCTGAGTGTGATCTGGAAGGCATATGAGTTGGGGATCTGTTTGTGAGTTCATATTGGCCATACACGTATGGTTTTGAGTTTGTTTGCTTGTTTACCTTTCAGTTTTATTTATTTATTCAACAAATAGCTATTGCCAGACAGCAGTACAAAGCAGAGCAAAATAAATAAGGCTCAGTCCTCCAAAGCTTAGAGTCAAGTAATGGGCAAGTGAGGGAATCAGATAATTCTAATTCAGTGTGGTGGCAGCATAAAGCATTTAGTTGCAAATGAATTTTCCAGTGTGAGTGCTCAAGTCCATCTGAGTGTATGTAAGAGTGCATAACTCTGTGTTATGGTGCATTTGGAAAATAACAGAAGTTTACCAAGTGGTTCCAGCAACTTTTGGCCATTGGAACACTCTATGGTGATGCTAGGTTCATAAATGGAGCCTCAGAGATGTGTGTGAGAGGTGGGAGGTAGAGGTATGAACGGGATCCTGAAATCCAAAATTTCGGGCCACAGTTACTCCACCCCCATCCCTTCCCATGGATAAATTGACATAGACTGTGGATTTCATGTTCAGAATAGAGGGAACAGCATGATTGTTACTGGAAATAATATTGTGGTCTATAAAGAGATCTAGTGTGGTGTGTGTGTATGTGTGTGTGTGTGTGTGTGTGTGTGTGTTTCATGTCTTCAAATGCCTTTCTGGATCAAAAGATGATTGAAACCCTTTGAAAACCTAAGAATATAAGGTTTCTGCAGTCAGTTGCCTGCTAGATTGATGTACCTTATTCTGATTTGGGTTAAGTAAATCATGTGCAAAAAGAATAAAAAAGAAGAAGGGAAGAGTAATGCACATTTATTTCATGCCAACTGCTCTTAGGCATCGATTTGAGCAATTTGGCATGTGTTGTCTCTTAAACCTAAAAGCCTTCCCAAGGGGGGTGTTACGACATCCTTTTGTAGATGAAGAAGCTGAGGACCAGGTGGAGTATCTAAAGTCACATGCATTTTTATTTCTGGCTTTCTTCTTCTCTCCACCATTGACTAGGCCCTCATCACGTGGATTCTTGTCATAATCTCTGAAGTTGAGACACTTTCTCAATTGGAGCCCCTTATTTGAACCACTGAATACAGAACATGATTTGAATGTTGATTTTTCCCAATGCTTCTAAGGATGGGACATAACTAGAACCATTCTCAATGCAGACAAGAGAAATTCATCCAATAATTAGAAATCTTCTAGAATTCTAGATGCAGAAGACTGAATTTTGTTCATTGCATGCAATGGATTCCTTGGAGCTAATTCTCTTCTCTTATAAAACTCCAGCTCTTCCAGAGGCTTCTAGAATGAGGTTCCTGAGAACTGCTGGATACAAGTCTATTCCCTTCTGAAAAATCTCCTTTTGACTTTCATTTGCTTCCCTTGGTTACGTGGGTCTCTTGCTAAAGCCTCCACTTTAGAGACACCTTCCTAAAGTAGATCTTCTATTCCCATTAGTCTCTGAATCCTAGTTATTTCCTCCCCAGTAATTATTACAAACAATACTTACGGTGTTTATTTGTTTGCTTATTTGTAATCGATCTCCTCTTATTGGTAGGTAACTCCACAAAGGGCAGCGGCTTGTCTTTCTTGTTTACCACTGGATCGCCAGCAGTTACATCATGAGTGGATAGTACATTCTCAGTAAATTTCAGTGGGGTTAACTAAGTATCAATTAATCATAGGATTTATCAAGTCCCAGTAAGAACTTTGCATATATAAAATAAAATAGTTTTGTGTAACCCCCCTCCTACACACACACAAACACACACACACACACAGACACACACACCAGAAACATCCGTGCCTTGGTTTTTCTCTCCTTTTCATTAACTTCCTGAACTTAGCATGCCATCAAACTGGTCTTCCCAACAAGCAGGATCATTAAATATTCAGCCCAGTTTATCTTTGCCTGCTCAGATCACGTTAGCCTGAAGGCCTCAGCACAGTCTTTTGGGAAGAACAGGGATCTCCTGGATGAATGGCAGGAAGCCCACTGCTCGGGGCAGGAAGTGATGGAGAAGGACGGGGAAGAAAATGAAACAGGCCCCCCTCAAGCCACTTAAAGAATGATGGGCGCATCTCCTAGATGTCGACAACATCTGCTTGACTCAGAGTTGGTCACAGTCACTGTGTGTCTTCAGCAGGAGGAGCCCACTGGCGGTTTTCGGAACAGCACACACTAGCAGTTATGCAGGGAACAGACTGCTGGGATAGAGTGAATTTCCAGGTAGCGGGCCTGCCCGGACCTGCACTCCCACCCTGCATTCAGGCACGCACGTGTAGCAGTCCTGTTGTGGTGAAACTGGAATGTTCTGAGCCTTGTGAAACCAGAGAGGTTTTCTTTGGGCCTTCATCATGCAGCAATTCCATTTCATTTTTATTTGTCAAATTTTGGTTTTGCTCTGATTTCAGTCAGTGCTAAAATGAATATTAGCACACTCCTTTGTGAATACCTAAAAAATTAGACTGTCTGTAGAAGGTATATATTTATTCATGTACAACACACATATATCTCTATATTGCCTCTTCCAGTGAAGCTATAGTGATATCCTAATAATAGCTAATGTTTCTGAAAGCTGTGGCTGATACCATGCAAAGTGGTTTATGCAGTAGGATAGCTAGATTTAGCAAACAAGAATAAAGGACACCAATTAGGTATAAGTAGTATGTCCTAAATACTTCATGGGGCATATTTATATAAGCTAAACAATTTTGAGGGTTTTTTTAGTCTGCTATTCATATTTATGGTGGAATTTTCTACTTTACCTGGTGACCTTACTTATGGGTGTGTCAGTTTCCTAAGCCTGCTATAAAAAAAATTACCACAAACTGAGAGGCTTCATACAACCACCCAGAAAAAAATGTATTCTCTACAGTTCTGGAGAATACAAGTCTGAAATCAAGGTGTCAGCAGGGCCATGCACCCTCCGAGAGTCCATAGCATCCTTCTTTGTCTCCTCCTAGCTCCTGATGGTAGCCGGCAATCTTGAGTGTCCTGTACCTTGCAGTGGCTTCGCTCCAATCGCTATCTCCATCATTACATGGTGTTCTCACTGTGTGTCTGTCTCTGATTCTCTTCTCCTCTTCCAATAAGGGCATCATTCACATTGGATGAAGGGTCCACCCAATCTCAGTTTGACCTCATCTTGACAAATTATATCTGCATCAAACTCTATTTTCAAATAAGGTCTTTAACTCTGAGATACTAGGGATTAGGACTTCACCGAATCTTTTCAGGTGACACAATTTATCCCACAGCATATTGGTTATCTCGTCTTATTTTCCTTCATAGGATAACTCATAGTTCACTATGAGAAAACTAAGTCCAACATGTAGTAAATAACTTGTCCAATGCTGCACCCCTGTAAGAGAGAATCGCGAGATTGGAACCCAGGCAGGACAGTCAAGGAGCCTGCACTGGTGCTCCTGATGCCACACAGTCCCTAGATACGTGAAAACTATTCAACTCAAGGCATAAGAACTCAGGGCCGTGGTCTCTGCTTAGAATAATCTCCATGGGGCATGGCCATGGGCCAGTCCTGACCGTCTTTGGCTCTGGGTCCTGATATCTAAAATAGAAAGGTTTGTGCAGAGCTGTGCTATCCTAGAGGGGTCCAACAACCACACATGGCAATGGAAAGGCAGCTAGATGGAACGGAGATAGCTTTAGTATCACAAACATACCAGATTTTGAAGACTTCATCCAAAACAAAAAATAAGGTAAAAGAGCTCACTAAGAATTATTTAATATTGTTTACATGTTGAAATAATAATATTTTGGATATAATGGTGTAAGTAAAAAATATTGCTAAAATTAATTCCATCTATTTCTTTTTACTTTGTGGATTTCATATTAAATGTTTTTATTTCACTATTGTTATTATTTTTATTCATCTGTTTTCTTTCCTACATTAAAATTATTTCATTCATAGCCTGCACTAGCTTAGATCACTGAGCCTCAGACTTTTTTGTTTGTTTTTTAAAAAACTGTGTGTTTAACTATGGACCACTGCATTCAAGCACAACGCAAGGTGTCCTCAATAAAAATTAGTTTTATTTATTTAATCACTTATTTATTCAACAGATGTTTATTGATCACATCCTAGACACTAGGTACTTTTCTAAAACTGGGGATTAAATGGGAACAACAGAGATGACATATCTTCCTCCCCTCTTGGACACAGACCCCAAAATGCACGCCCTAGGCAAGGTGTTGACCTTATCAACCTATGACAATCTCAGCAGCAGTGTGGTGTTGATGTCTACCTACTCTCCAGTTATTAAAATCAACTGATCTTTTTAATGAAGAAATAGTGAATAGAAACAGGTTTAACTTTGTCGTGGTGTCGAGGCATTTTCAATCTTCAATATATAAAGCAAATAAAACTGTGAGTAGAAGTTAGAAAAAAACACACAAAAAAATGAACATTTAATTGAGAGTTGGGAAGGCATAAGAGTATTTTAACCCTAAACAATGTCCCTAATAGTAAACATGCATTAATTTGAATCTCTAAAAAACAATATTTATATTTAAACAACTATATCACAAAGCATGCTTGACTTTATAAAATATTATTTTGAATGTAAATTTGTAATTTTGAATATATAAAATATAATTGGGTCAAGTAAAATATCTAAGAAATGGCTGCATTTAAAATATTTATAAAGAACATTACAAATCATTTTGACAAAAAAATCACCGCTATCCTATCATCTTAATAGATTTATTTATAGTATTTCTTTTTTGCAAGTTATTTTTCATCTCTGTCTATTTCTTTTTTGCAAGTTATTTTTCATCTCTGTCTACATGTGTATATTTACATATTGTAACTGTAGTACAAGTATTATTTTGCATTCTTTTATTTATATATCTTTCATCCATCTATCTTCAGAGTTATAATAAACAACAAATCTCTGCTGACTCATCTGTTTCTCGGGGAATTATCTGAACACCCTGACTCCCTTACTTGGTCAGTATTCCCTTTTTAATCATGAAAGGAATGTTTCTATTTTCTTTTTAGCAATGATCAGAGTTGCGTTTTTACCGTTTTATGCGTGATTCTTTGATTAATATCTGTTTCTTCACTGAAACGGAAGTTCTTTAAAGTATCATTTTTAGCTCTCTGTTATATCCTTAATCCGTGGTAAGTGCTTATTAACCATTTCTTAAATACATGGTACATAATAGCTACATAATATCTCATCACATTGATGTTGCAATATTCTTGATATCATGCTACTATGGTTGCACACTAATTTGGTTCAGATATGTTTCTTGAATAAAACACAGTATAATCGACATCTTTATGCATTTAATGTTGTAAAAAATGTATTCCCTTAAAATAGAAATCACAAGGTCAACAATTATGAAAATTTTATGGCCCTTGATGTATCTAATCATAGGATATTCCAAAAGGGCTAGGCCGATTTATCAACAAAGTATGACTATCAAATGATGAAACTGTTTGAACCATTTATGATTATAAAGTATATATATGCATAGTATAATTAACTTAATAATATTAAAATTATAGGGAAAAAACTTCAAAACACCATAAGCACACTATTCAAAGATGATCACCACTTATCATTTCTTCCAAGCTGTGTTTCAAATGTATGATGTGTGTGTGTGTGTGTGTGTGTGTGTGTCTAGAGACAAATGCCAGTTTTGTCAGTGCTGAACCATACAATTTACATGGCTGAATACCCTGCTTCTCTTCCTCCATCCACCATTACCTAATAACAATTTTCAAATCTTCTAACAACTTAATTTTCATGGTTGCATATAACTTTATTGTATAGCTGACTCATAATTTAAATGTCCTATAAGATTTAAAAATTGTTTTCAATTCTTTCCTATTACATACATGGTACCGCTGATCTTTTTTTTTGTATATACAGTTGATTCTCATTATTTGCAGTGGCTGTGTTTTATCAAGTCACCCTGAACACTGAATTAGTGAATACTGAATTATTCTCTTAGGGGAAATGTGGTTTTTTTTTCCTGCAAGCCTCTGATCACAACATTTTCATCAACTGACCAATGCATAACTTTATTTTGCGTGTTTCTGGTTAGACACCTTACTGAGTTTATATTATTGGTTCATTAACATTGAACTCTGGGCTAGTATTACTCTAACTCTTGCCTGTAAGAAGTTTCTCTAACACGGGTATTTTCTAACACGGGTATTTTCTCCCTAAGGCACATCACAGCCATCCTGCACTTAGAAGCACCATACAGCACTTCAGCACTGTGCTTAGGGGTCATTGTCTTTTTCTCTTTTTCTTTTTCTTTCTTTTTTTTTTTTTTTTTCTTTTTTGAGATGGAGTTTCACTCTTGTTGCCCAGGCTGGAGTGCAATGGTGCTATCTTGGCTCACTACAATCTCCACCTCCTCGGTTCAAGCAATTCTCCTGCCTCAGCCTCCGGAGTAGCTGAGATTACAGGCATGCACCACCATGCCCGGCTAATTTTTTATTTTTAATAGAGATGGGGTCTCTCCGTATTGATCAGGCTGGTCTCGAGTTCCCGACCTCAGGTGATCTGCCCACCTCTGCTTCCCAAAGTGCTGCGATTACAGGTGTGAGCCACCATGCCCAGCTGATTTTCAACAGTGAAATCACCAGCAAAAAGCAAAAAATGTGGGGGAAAAAAGTGGCAATGAATTGACTGCACAAAGGACATTGTTTACAATATGAGAGTAGAAAGTTGCCTCGTGCCATCTTAGATGGGAAGGTGTTGCATCTTGGGTGACTCTAAATTTTTTGCTGTTCTGTGCATGTTCACAGATGACCACAGGAGTGCCTTCAGTATTGATTTAGGGATTACAAATAATTTTAGCAAATAGGCATATTTGCAAGTGCAAAATCTGTGACTAATGAGGTTCTAGACTTTATATCTTTGGGGATATTGGATATTTCTCCTTATGTCCTTGGGATAAACATGAAGTAAAGTCTAATCCTAGCATTCCTTTGAAAGGGTAGAAAAGGGAGCTAGTTGATAGCCATCTATGCCCTTATCTTAGAAAAGCAGATGTTAGGGATGCCTTTTGCCATGATTATCTCAAAGTCCTCATTAGTTCACTCCTTTTAGCCCTGAGATCTGACCTGGATTCCAGTTTCAGATGGGCCACCTTCTATGAAAGTGACACTGAGCCAGTTTCTTCACCGTCCTGAGCCTCAATGTTTCCATCTTTAAACAGGTTAACTGTAAGACTCACCTCAAAGGGTTGTTGCAAGGAACAACTGAGTCAATACAGGTAAAGCATGGGACAGCCGCCCTCATCAGATTCAACAAATCATAGTGTGAGTAGAATGGCGTGTCTGGGAGGGCAGTTCTCCTACAGGCCGAATGTGTGCTAACTATTCGGGACAGCCCATGGGGATCTGTAATTAAGATTTTTATGTTAAACTTCGTGGGGCTTCATACTACCCGAGAAAGGACAAGAATCCATAGTTATCATCTAAGGATCAAAAGTTACCAAACTGTCCCCATTCTGGTTCAAAATCAGTCTCTTTATCAGTTGACTTCAACCTTGAGGCCTCAGATTGTAGCTCAAATTATCAAGTGATACATTCTCTCTTGTCCTCAGCCAGAAGTTACCTAAAAAGTCAACCGAAAACTAGTATTGTGATACAGTGGAAAAATCACAGGACTTTGAGCGGTACTGACCCGCATTTGAATTCCTAGTTCTTTCTCTTACTCAGTGTGACTTTTAGCCCAATCACCCTATCCCTCAGAGAGTCAGGTTTTCCATCTGGAAAATGGACAAGGAAATATATATTTATTTATGTATTTTTTTTTTGAGACAGGATCTCGCTTGGTCTCCCAGGCTGGAATGCAGTGGTACGATCCTAGTTCACTGCAGCCTCCACCTCCCTGGCTCAAATGATCCTCCCACCTCTACCTCCCAAGCAGCTATCATGCCTAGCTAATTGTTTATTTTTTGTAGAGACAGGGGTCTCACTATGTTGCCCAGGCTGGTCTCAAACTCCTGGGATCAAGCAATCATCCAGCCATAGTCTTCCAAAGTGCTGGGATTACAGGCATGAGTCACCGTACCCAGCCTCGTAATTTTTACGTTTGATGTAGATGTTTGTCAAGTTATTTTTGAAGGTTCTAGCCTGATGGTCAGCACCTTGTAGGTACCATGTAACTGCATCTATTGTGAGATTGCCTGCGTGCATCACCTGTGTGTTATGAAAAGTCACTCTGAATTTGGTTCTTGGTTTCTGTAACTTTCCTGTGTATTAATTCACATTTTCACATTTCCATTTTGCTTTCTCTTTTTCAATCTTTTTTTTATCCTGACAGAAAAAAAGAATGGAGATAACTGTATCACAGGACAAAATCTTTACTTAGAATCTGAACCTGTAGCAAGAAGCAAAATATATTGGCATGTAAGACAAGGCATTGCGCTGACTCCCATTTCCTTGAAATCTATTTCCAAAAATCCTGAGGAAGGTGAGACTCTCATAGAAAGACAATAGAGGGATGACATGGAATTGTTATAAAATGATGACTGTTCCAGTGCCAAATGGGAATTTAATAAAAAGGGTAAAATATTCCTATCCCCTTTCTTCACAAACCTGATGAAGCTGTTCAACGTAATTATTACAATTTCCCTCCCAAACACTCACGTCTTTGGGGTACTGAATATTCATTTTAATGCTCTGAAGCTAGACTTTATTTTTTTCCTTAAAGAGAGAAGGGAAGAGACTTTTGTTAGTTAATAATTTAATAATTCCAAATTTGAGTTAGATACAATTAAATGTGTTTTTCAAATGATATATATATGTATGTATGCTTATATACATACATGCATACATATATGTACCTGCGTACATGCTCTTACTCAGAGAGACAGATTTATCTGAGGGATAGTTAACTAGTTACCTTGAGGCTGGAGCTATTGATAATAAAGTGGTGGTTTTATTATTTGTGTGTGCTGTTTTTTTTAAAGAGAGGGAGAATTTCATCAATGTCAATTTCTTGGTTGTTATATTATAGGACAGTTATGTAAGATGTTACAATGGGGAGAAGTGGGTAAAGGCATAAGTGCCTCCTGTATTATTTCTTATAATTGTATATGGATATTCACTTTTTCCAAGATAACAAAGTTGTAAAAAGAGAGGGAGAGGGGGAAAAAGGAGGACATAAAAAGAGGGAGGGAGAGAGAGAGACAAAGAGAGAGATGCAGAGCGATGGGCACACACACAGAGAGAGATTGAGAGAGAAAAAAGAATGAGAGAGAGATGGGGGAGAGTAAGAAAGAGAGACACACAGAGACAGAGACAGACATACAGAGAGAAAAAGAGATAGAAAGAGATGGAGACAGAGACAGAGACTGAGAGAGAAACAGACAGAGAGACAGAGAGATTGGGAGAAGAGGCACAGCCCCTCTGCCTTGGGAAGTCGCACCCAGCCCACATTTGCCTACAGCACGTGTGCCCTCCCCTCACCTGGCTCACATCATCTCAACCTTCAGATCTGAGCTGCAGCGTCCTTCCTTCCTTCCTTCCAGCCATTCTCCTGGCTCCTTCTGTCCTTCTGACCCTGCCTGAACAACCTCAGTCACTTCTATCCGCAGCCTCCTCAGGATACCTCCTCAGGAGACCCAGCATCCTTTACCTTAGGTCATTAAATGTTGATTCATCCATCAATATCCACCTCCCTGTGAGGGTCGGGGCTCCAGAGACAGGGCCCATCTCCTGAACTCCCATTATCTTCACCTGGGCTTGGCCCAGCACTCAGCACATAACGGGTATTTAGTAAAGGTTTCATAGAAAAGAACTTTTTCCTATTGCTTTGTGACTTCATTCTTCATTAAAAATGTTTGGAAAGCTCCCCGATCGCCAGGATAATTTAAAATTTGCATTTTCACTAACTTTCCAGGAATGGAGACAGTAGCATTTACTGTCTTTAATTCCTCATCATCTAAAGGAAGTGGAGTAAGACCGCCAAACAGAGATGGCCTCACTGGGCCTCTCCACACTTTGGACCCAGGCCACCGGGCCATCTGCATTCCTCCCTCACATGTCAATGCCATGTTCCCTCCCTGCGCCTGACTCTGTGTACTTGCTCATGTCTTGGTTTCCTTGTGGCTCAGCTCCCTTGGCCTGGCAAGTGACTACTCTATGTATGTTTTCCATCTGAATCATGTCCCCTCCCCCTTAAAGTTCAGGTCCTCTGAGATCCCCTCAGGTCTATTATTCACCCTCTTCTTTTAGGATTCCATAATGCCTTGGACTTCGCAGTGATGATTGCAGAGGTCTGTGACCTGCAGCAGGCAGGGGTTCTGTGTGTCTCAGGCACTGCTTGTGGGTTCTGCAGCTATCTCCAGCTAATGTGGTGCTGACCCCAAGGAATGGGCGTTGGAGCACGCTGGTGAAGACATCAGCACTACTTCTCCAAGGTGGGGCTGCAGGGCTCGGCATGCCTGCTTCATCCTTCTGGACCCTCTGCTTCCAGAAGCGTCCCTTGACTTGTCCCATCAGCCTTCTCCCATAGTCTTGGGATCTCATGATCCACGAAGACCATCATCACACAAAATCCTCATGTTCTGTTCTTGCTGTTGCTCACATGCCCACCTCCCTGCCTGGACTCTCATCTACATAAGGGCCAAGAATATGTTGTACAAATCTTTGTAATCCCAGCACCTGGAATGGTGTCTGACATACAGGAGATGGTAGGCAAATATATGTCAAGCAAACCAACCCTGTGTGTCTTTTCTCTCATAGTTACAGCTGTGCATATCAATATTCTGTGGGTATGACTGAATTAATTTCCCAGCGAGTGGTCTCAGGGATCCTGGAGTTGAGTGTGAGCTCTCTGGCTCGATTACAGCAGTCTCCATGGATATCACTGTGTATCACACCCACCAGGAAGCCCAGATCCAAGACTCTTTGAGTCAACCAGTGTGACATGAACCTGGGACTACCATGCATTTCAAAAGATCCCCAAGTGGTTGGTTCTAAGGTGCACTCACGGTGGAGAACACGGGCCCAAGAAGGAGCTAGCATTTACCATTAAGTAACCAAAATGAGCTGAATATTCCTTTGAAGAATTCAGCAAAAAGTCAGGCACTAGATGTAACAGCACAAATACCAGGAGTGAGCAAGCGGGTTTGAAATGGAGGTGCAAATACGGACTCTGAAGGGATTTCCCAGGCTCCAGGTGTCCTAGCAAGGACAGTCTGTGGTTTCAGCTATGTGGGGGAGGGGGCTGTAGCAAAGGGGTTCTGGTTCTTGGGTCCTGAGTCCTGGGTCCTGAGTCCTGGGTCCTGGGTCCTGGGTCCTAAGTCCTGAGTCTTGGATCCTAGGTCCTGAATTCTGAGTCCTGGGTCCCGGGTCCTGGGTCCTGGGTGCTGAGTACTGGGTCCTGGGTCCTGAATTCTGAGTCCTGGGTCCAGGGTGTCAGATCCTGAGTCCTGGGGTTCAGGGTCTTTGATCCTGAGTCCTGGGTCCTGGGTACTGAATTTTGAGTCCTGGGTCTGGGTCCTCGATCCTGGGTTCTGGGTCCTGGATCCTGACTCCTGGACCCTGTGCCAGGCTAGTAGATAGGCTCAAGAGAAGGGGCTGGAGAAACTTTGAGAGAGAGGAAAGAAGGGCTGCTGCCTTCCAGGGTATTCTAGGGGACAGGGTAAAAAAGAAGTAAAAGGAAAAGAGAGAAAAAAGAGAGGGATGAAAAGGAGAAAGGAAAGAGATTTGCAAGTTTGGAAAGCCAAGGGCTGCAGGGTGAATCAGGGTCAGGAGAGAGAGAGGCATTGGAGGAAGGGAGCTTATGCGCTGGGCCCCTTTCAGTTTTCTCCAGGCACCAGAAGCAAAGACCTCAGTTTCTTTTCAATTACTCTTGACTGCTGAACTAGGCTTTTTTTGAAATGAGGCTTCCTGCCAACACGGTGCCACGCAGGCCCTAAGTGTGTAAGTGTCTCTGTGTGTGTGTGTGTTTATATTTGTTGTCTTGGTATATTTGCGTATATGTCTGTGTACGTCTTTGTGTGTCTGTGTGTCTTTGTGTGTGGTGTGTGTCTGTGAATTTGTGTAATGCATGTCAGTGTAGGTGCTTATGTGTGCCTGTGTGTGTGGTATGTGTCTGTGTGTTTGAATATGTGTGTTTGTGTGCTTCATTGTGTGTGCATTTGTCTGCGTGTATCTGTGTGCATGTTTGTGTGCATTTGTGTATATCTATCCGTGTGTGTATCTGCGTGTGGGTATCTCTTTGTGTGTCTGTTCCTGTCTGTGTGTGTGTTTGTGTATCTGCGTATCTGTGTGCCTGTATCTGTGTGTGTGTGTGTGTGTGTGTGTGTGTGGTGTACCTAGGCAGTCAACACAGGAGAGCACGGGCAGCCTCGGTCTGGAGCCAGGCTGCTGAGACTCACACCCTGACCCTGGCACTCCCACCCCTGTGACCTCACAAAGTTGCTCACACCATCTGTGACCCACTTGACTCATTGGTAAAATGGGGATCATTATAGGACCTGCCTCTTGGGATGGTCGTCCTTGTGACACACAATATACAGACACGCCAGGCACACAGGCAGTATTCAAACACAGAAATCATAGGCATCCGAGTATCCTCTCCAAGCAGCAACTCTGGGGCCAGGACACCTATCTTCTCTAGTACCCTAATTTCTTTAAGGTGGCCAATTTGCCTCTGTTTTCTCAGGGTTGAGGGGGTCTTCCTGGGACCACAGACTATCTATGTTAAACGTGGAATAGTGCTGGGCAAATCAGACAAGTTGACCACATTATTTGTCATCTTTCACCCCCATCCCAATTCCCAATCCCAATTCCATTCAAGGGTCCGTAGACAGCAAACATTTAAGTATGATAGGGGCTCTAAGCCAAGAAGTTGCCTAAGGCCTGGGATCATTGTTTAACTCTTTCCGGGGTGCTATTGCTCCAGTGTGTCTGGGCTATCTGTTGCCTAATGCCTTCTCAGAAATGGGCACGGTTGGGTCCAGAGGGGAGGTTGGGAGCAGAAGAGAGGCAAGGATGGCTGGGCCCTGCAGGAGGTGACTCAGCAATGGGTGCAGGGTTTTGTCACAACAGGCCCCCTTTCCCTTGAATGCCTGTGCACCCATGACATGCTCCACCGGTTGCCATGAGTCAAGCAGGATGAGGTTCTCCAGGCTGCCATTCAGTGCAGGGGCTGCAGGGGCCAGATCTGGCCTCCTCCCTGAGAACTTCCCAGTAGGAGGAGGTGGCCCCTCCCCTGGGCTGAAGCTGGAGCTGCAAGAACCCGGCCAGGTCTGGGGAGAGGTTGCAGCTACACCTGCTTCCAGCTGGCCACTCCGTGGAGAAGCCAGAAGCTGAGTCACTAGAATGACAAGCCTCTGCCATTTCACAGGAGCTGTGAGCCAAGGGAGCTGCTCCCTGAACACAGCTTTTGGGGTGAACCTCCCAGTTTGGGTTATTTCCAAGCCAAAACTCTTCTAAGCAAAAATGTGATCAAGGAGGCTTCTAGTCTCAGCTCCCCAGGGCAAGAAAGAAATGAACGTTATAACGATTTTTGTCGCTGCCACCATCCCCGCTATTTATCCCTCCTTCACCAAGCACCCACTGTATGCCAAACTTTTTATACACTTTCTATCAGCCAACCTTTGAAATAGCTCTGGGAGATATTTCTTATTATCCACACTTAATACACAATAAAATGAGGACGTTGGGAGATTCTAGATTCTAGACCTTGGACTCGGCCAGGGCTATGGCTGGCAAACCCTGGACTTTTAGCCTTTTCTGCACCTGCCCAAATCCTGCCCCTCAGGTCCACACACCCTAAAACCACACTTGACAGATGCTGAGTCCGGGGTCCTGTTCAGAAAAAAAAAAAAAATAGGGAGAGAATAGAAAATTGGATTCAGAGGAAGTACGAATAGAAAGGAATCTAAAAATGCAAATATTGCCTTTGCAAAGAAATTACTTATGAATTCACAGGTTTTTTCCCATGTTTCTGCCTCAGTTTCCTTTTGTATTCACTTAGGGATCATCTTCAATGCAAGCATCCACGTATTTCCCAGAACACTTTAGGCTCACGGGGTCGGTTAAGGGATCCCTGTATGCTCAGCAGAGGCATTTGCCAGATCACACTTCCCTTGCATGCCTTTGCAATACTGTCAGTTCAGCCTTGTACATACATTTGAGTTAATCCACATGATTGCTCTTATTCAACATAGATCTGGTTACTTTATTTATTTGTTCACAAAATTTGCTTTAGAAAATCTGAATTTATTTTATTTTATTTATTTTATTATTATTATTTTTTTTTGAGACGGATTCTCACTCTGTTGCCTGGGCTGGAGTGCAGTGGTGCGATCTCAGCTCACTGCAAGCTCCACCTCCCAAGTTCACGTCATTCTCCTCCCTCAGCCTCCCAAGTAGCTGGGACTACAAGTGCCCACCACCACTCCTGGCTAATTTTTTTGTATTTTTAGTAGAGACGGGGTTTCACGCATTAGCCAGGATGGTCTCGATCTCCTGACCTCATGATCCGGCGGCCTCAGCCTCCCAAAGCGCTGGGATTACAGGTGTGAGCCACGTCGCCCGGCCAATAATCTGAATTTATTATAGTTACCCCTTGTTTCCACTCAATTGTTCAGGTCTCCTCTGCGCACGTTTTCTGGAGGGGTCGGTGCTGTCTGGGGTCTGTGCCTTTCCCTGTACGAGGAAGTCCTTACACCCTTCTTCACCTGGAAGTCTCTTCTCCATCCTTCAAGCTATAGTTCCTCGAGGGAGGCTTCTCTCACTCCCCTTAACCCTGCCTGCAGCTGCTGCAGCAACTTGCAATGACACAAACTGTACTCTCAGCACCAACCTCTGCAAAAGTTTCCAAATAGAAATGAAAGTTAGAGTTGTCTGAGATGTTTCTTAAAAATGAAGATTCCCAGGGCCCATCACCTAGATGTTTTGATTCCATAAATCTTGTCTGGGGCCAATGAATCTGTGTTTTTAACACACGCTCCAGGTCATTCTCATTTAGATGCTTCTTGGGCCATTCTTTTAAGAGACTGCACACTACTGTCATTACTTATTATTTATATCTCAGTTCTCTGCCAACCTCCACCTACCTGTCATCCCTCAAAAGTCAAGAGCTCTCAGGAACAAGAACAGCATATTTTCATTTCTAAGATGCTAGGACACCACAGATGCTCAATAAACCTGTGATGACTGAACTCATTATGCAATTTGTCCATAACTACTTAATAAGCACCTACTATGTTCACGAACTTGTCCTAGGCACTGGGGAGAAGCAACAGAACAAAAAGGATGCAAATCCCTGCCCTATGGATCAAGCAATGGATGTGTGAATTATGAAGACTAGATTCAGAGTGTCTGAGCTTTAACAATGATGTATTGGAGGGTTTTCATTAACCAGACATTTAAGTACCTTCATGGACACTATATAATTAAACCCCACAATAGGTAAGAGATAAACAACATGAGAGAATGATTGCTGTCATTTTTTTTAAGCAATGAGGAAACTGAAAATCTGAGAGGCTGTGGCTGTGGGGTGCTACACTGTTACTTGCTTGTAGAGTCTGGATTTCAAAGCTGGTCTGTTCCGTTTCTAGCGCTGAGTCCTTGGTTTCCTCTCCTGGATTCCTTTGCTGCAGTGTCACACCCCACAAGCCCAGGCCCATTCACATGATACAGGAGATCTTTCTCAGCAAAGCCTGGGTAGCTCAGCAGCTGAGTGAAGGCATTCATCCGTGATGGCATTCTCCCTAGCAAATTCACCTGTGAAGCAACCTGTGAAAATCACCTGTGGAGCTACCTGCACTGAGGTTCCACTGAGCCGTAAGTTAAATGTATATCAGCACAACAATGTTTCATGAAAAGAAGCCTGTTGTCATTCATCATGCTTTCATCAAGAGGGTTTAGAGCAGAGGAGGTTGAAACAGCTTTCTGTTGGTGCAAAAAAATCTGAGATTAATAGTAAACCTTGAAAATTGGAAAGCATCTGATTTGGGCTTTTGCATCAACAAGCCCAATAACTTGGAGGAAATTATTAACATATAAATAGACAAGCTTCCCATTAAAACAGCGGTCGCAGACAGTTCTGGAAAAGACCTCTTCATGCAGAAAGCAATTACGATGGGAAATCGAGTCCAATTCAGGCCCATTTGCAGCAAGCTTGAAAAATCAAAATGTACCCACTCATAATCATGTAGACAACCCTGTTGTTGGGGTGGGGCAAGGAGACCAGTTCTTTATTATTATTGCTATTACTATTTTACTTTTAAAGAATCCAACTTTCTAAGCTCCAAGTCTTAACTGCCTCACAACCTCTGCTCAGAAGGTTACAGCAAAGGACAGACACGCAAACTCATATACTAGCAAAACAAAACAAAGCAAAACAGCCCATGTGTAAATAAATAGGTTTTTCGTTAGATTTCCAGAGGTTAATAGTGTTTCTAGCTGAGATGCCACTCAAACCAAGAACTTCTAAATAAGTAGCCATTTTCTTTGAGTGTTTGTACCCCCTGAGAGTGAGGTGCTTCAGCCCTTGGCCCGTCATTATTTTAGGAGAGCTGGAATGTACATGACCAGAAACTTCAAGACATAGTTGACTCTAGAGATAAAAGGTCGGGCCTAACAAAGGTACAAGCTGCAGGTGAAGACAAAATGATTCCCAGGAAACATGAATGTGTTCCTCTCAAATGACTGTGAAAGGACAACGGGGAAAAAAGGTAGTAGATAAGGATGCTACCATGAGATCACATATCACCCCATAACCTTCTTGGAGGTGCAGGATTTTGGTGAAGTTGCTCAAGACCACATCACAGGATTGGCTATTTAGGGTCTCTGAAGTGCCCTCCCAGATCCCTGGTCCATTCTTCCATGACAGCATACTTTGTTCTGGTTAATGGTTCAAGTTTCTGTGTTCTGTGCTATGCTGCAAGCCCAGTACTGCACAATCTCCAGCTACCTTTAAGGAGGAAGACCAACTCTTGACATTTGACCGAAGACTCTACCGGTGTTGGCCCTGCCTACTTCTCCAGCAGAATGCGATGCCCCGTTTCTCACCTCGCTGTACGCAGCTGAATCAGCCTCCTTTCATTCCACAGTCAGGCCATGCTCCCATGCTCCCCGCCTTTGCACATGCACTTACTTCCCCCTGCCCGGATGCTGTGCTTACTCTCATCCCCATGCCTTCCTCCTTCCACATAACACACATAGCAAGCAGCCAGGTTACATGCACCCATAACACCTGGTTTCTTTGCTTCAGCATCCTTGTCTACAGCTATAAACCTAGTTGAGTAAGTATTTGGTAAATGCCAGTTTCTCCCACTAAACACATTCCACCATGGCGCTTGCATTGTCAGAAGCTAGCACAACATCTCTCCCAAGAAAAAACAAATGATTCCCTAGTGCCCAGCTCAGGCCCGTCACCTAGTTGGGCTGCATAAGACATTTTTCAATGAATGGATGGATTACTATGTGGGGTAATTGGAATTCATGACCTGTGTCGTTCCTGTCATCACATTGCCTCTCTGTAGCAACATGACAAACCACGTACGGACCTTTCCTCTTTTCCAGCTAAGGATCCTTTTGAAATGAGAAATATCCAGACACAGAAAAAGTGAATGGTGAGGGTTTTGTGTTGGTTTTTGTAGCTGTTGTTTAAATTTTGCTTTGAAAGGAAGGCTAATTGGATACATGGAAAATGCTGAGAACTAAAACAGAAACAGCAGTGGGGACAAACTTTTTCCAACATGCCACCAAAGCCAGTTCTGAAAATTGTTCACTTGTGACATGTTTCCGGTATCAAGGAATAGATAATGTCTTTAGTCTCTATTTCAATTGTTATCACCCTAAGTCCAGAAGAACTGTACTCCTTGGCTGTTTCTAGAAAGATAAAAACTGGGCACATATTTCTGCAAGGCAGCATTGTTGACTCTGACTACCGATACTTGAGCCTCTGAGCAGTGGCAGGTTGGAGTTTCTATTATTTATATTTCACGTTAAATTTCCAGAAGGGTTGTCAGCTGTCGTCTGGTTCTCTCTCCTCACTGCGATCTGGGTTTATAACACACAAGGTCTGGGGAGGTCACTTTCCCTGAGGATCGTGCCCAGGTAAGGAAGGTTTTGGTAGGTTTGGCCATCAGAATCATGTGACCCTGAGCACTCCTTACTCTAAGCCAGGCTCTTCAGAGATGCCTTGCAAGAAGGGCCCCATTCAGCTGGGAAGAGAAATTTTAGAGCTAATTCATTCATGCATTCAGACATCTTTGAGTCTGTCCAATTCAACAAACACCCTTTCAGAATCTACTGGGCTGGAACAAAATTCCCACCCTTATAGAACTCACTATCTAATGCAGGAAACTGATAAATGGGTTACTAATACAGTTATAGGTGTGTTAAGTTTAATAAAGAAATAAACAAGATGATGAGATGGCCATATTCATAGGATTCATTGTAGAAAAAGCCACAGAGTGCAACAAATGATTTTCATTCCTCCCTGTCTCTTTTCTCTTCTTCCTCCACTTCCTCACTTTCTTGCTTTCTTTTAAGGGGTTTCACTCTCTGGGAGTTGGAGCCTATTCTCTTGACAGCCTCTGTCTGTGCTGCTTATCCCAGGCTAATCCAGTCCAGTTCTAGAGACTGAGTAAGATACAGAAACCTCATATACCCAGGCCCTGCCCTCAAGGTGTTTACAGTCTGGAAGAGACAGTCAAACCTACAACTCATTGTAGTAATGCAAAAGGGAGCCAAGCGCACTAAGTGCTACATTGTGGCTTAGGAAATAAATGAGTTGCTAACAAGCGGAGCAGACTGTTAAGACTTTTCCCACAAAAGGAGTAAGTGATAAAAGTTCATGCAGAAAAGCTCTGGTTATGCCAAATCCAAAGCTTCCTATTTGGGCACACTGAGTCTCTTCCACCAGTAGGAATTCCTCGAGACTGGGATCCCCAATGCCTGAAGGTCACTTTCTTCTCCCTCAAAAAGAGTGACATCTAACAAGAGCTTGCTTTTACTAGTGAATTCTCAGGACTTAGATAGAGGGTTCCTTGGCTCACTCAAGATGCCCTCCCATGAGAACATGGTTAGTTTGCAAAGGTAGGGAGAATTTTTAGTTGGTTAGTACCAGACACTGGAAAGAAGAATGAAAGAGGTCATGTTTTGATTCAGCTTTGGGAATTTTTACATATAAAATGAGCTTAACTCATATTTGCAAGTGTGTGTATTTCGGGTTTACATAAGACAAAATTGTTCGAAATTACCTAAAGTCATCTCTTGGTCTTGAAAACCCCATTGCTGAGAGCAGGCATATCTTTAAGACAGGAAAACATGAGATTCATTCATCTCATTAGTTTCCATTGAGCCATTTCAAACGACGTCCAGGAAATTAACACATATGTTGACAGTGTAGTGTCAGATCCACATCACAGTATCAGAGATAGGAAGGCCCCGCTATTTTGAGGTTGCCTTCTCCATTTTATATTTTGTGGGTTTTTTTATGTTTTCCAAGTTCTCCAGAAGGAACTGCGACTCTGTTGTCCTTATTTAACAATATTTTTAAAATAGTACTGCTGTTTGTGTGTTTTCGTTTGTTTTTAAACTTTGAACCAATCCAAGATTCTTAAATAAAAAGATAAAGTCCTTGGTCTTTAACCAAGGACTTAATGTTCCCTTAAGGGTTGGAAATAGAGGCACGAAGGCTATATTATCCATTATGTTAGCTTAGCACTTACTATGCCCCAGGCATTAACCTCAAAACTTTACATGCTGTAGCTCAAAGAAATCCTCAAACTACAGTTTTGAGGTAAGTAGGTGCCAGGACTGTCCCCATGTTACAGAAGAGGAAATTGAAGCTTCCAGATGTTAAGAGATACTTCCAAGTTCATAAACCTTGTGAATGGTGAACCTAGATTCAGTCCTACATTGACTGACTATCCCTCCCCTGGTAACTATCAGCTACAAGCATTCTACTGCCAAGGTAGTTCAGCTCCTATCTCTTATTTCTACCTCTATGAAGTATGGTACGCCCTGAGCACTGTCCTCTCTATACCTGAGAAAAGCACTCTGCTGTCTCCAATCTCATGTCAATTCAAGAGCTAAAGCTTCCATGAAAGTTCTCAGATTTCCTTCCTGATCTTCAAGTTAGAGAGATCTTCAAGATAGATTACATGTATAGGGTTTCTCCCTATCTTAGAAACAGATACGCCAGCCCTCCTCAAGCCTTCAGATGACCGCAGCTCCAGCCAACAGCTTGAGTGGATCTCTTGAGAGGTCCTGAGCTAGCAACATCCAGCTAAACTGAATTCCTTACCCTCAGAAACTGTGTGAGATAATACATGTTTGTTGTTTTAAACGGCCGTATTTGGAGTAATTTGTTAATGAGCAATTGAAAACTAATACACCATTCTATTCCTGGGATCTGATACCACAGAGCTGAACCTCTGACAATGAAAGGGTCACTGTTGGAATAAACCAGGTTAAATAATGCATGTAGGGTTAAGCCATAGCTCTCTGAATTTGTTCAACTACGGTGTGACTTTGTCAGCGTGAGAGACTCAATTCACACAGAGTTATTTCCCCTCCCTCATTTATTTGTTCCCTACAGAAGAGAATCACTAATTATATGAGTATGAAGTTTAGAAAATTGGGCTTCAATTCCTTTGTTTGCTGTTTATTAGAAAGTCACTGGAAATTGATTTAACCTCTTTGAGATCTGATGCTTCAATATCAAACAGGGAGGGTAACAGTAACTTGTGGGGTTGTACAATTCCAGGGGCCACCTGGACGTCATAAGAATCCACTTAAATAATGCACATCAAACACTTAACACAGGGGCTGGCACCTAATAAGAACTCAAGTAATAGTACTATCATTATTATCAGTAATAAAAATTATCAAGTTTCCTGATACCAGTCAAGAGAAAGTTTCTTTAATTCTAAAGGCTTGCCACCATCTAACATAATCCTGATAGACAATGTGTCATAACAGCTAAGTGTTCTAAAAATGTGTTCCTTGCATGGATTTTCTGCATTATAATTCTCTGAAGTGTTTACTGAAAATGCAGATTCCTAAAACGAATCTCAGAACCACAGAGTCAGAATCTTTGGAGTGAGAGTTGGGGAGGGAGCAGTGGAAATCTGCTTTTTTAAACAAGCTCTTGCAGCATTCTAGCGCTCAGAAAAGCTCCAAGAGCACTGTTGTAGAAGAGAGAAGATTCATCTCGAACTGAAGGGTCCAGGGTTCAAGTCTGATCTCTGACATTTACTAGTCAAAATAAATTAACCTTTCTAATTCTCACTTTCTCATCTGTGAAGAGTAAGCATAAATCTGCCTTTCTTAGCTCAAAGAGCAATCATAAATATCAGCTGAGATAATAAAAACATTAACTGACTTGTATCTAGTGTGTACATAGTTGACATAGTTGCTATTCCTATTTTGTCTCATTGAAACTCGTGACAGTTATGTGAAGTCAGTCTTCCTCCCTGTTGAAGTTGACAGCAGAGGTAGCTGAGGTTACATTACTTAGTTCAGGTCTCACCATGACGGTTACTGCATAAAGCAAGGTCTTCCGATACTAATTCAAGATGCATTTTTCATTCCCTAATGTCGACTAAAATCAAGGTGCCATGTCAATTTGCTGTTGCTGTGCATTTTTTTAACTGTGACTACTGCTTTGTTGTGTTACCTAGCCCAGAAGAAAGAGGCCAAGGGAGGGATTACGTTCTAATTGCCCGGATCACAATTATACATGCAAAGAGCAACAATTATTTTAATACAAAAACTGTGAGGTCATTGAAAATGTGTTTCTTTAGCAATGACATTAGAGAAACTGTCAGTCTGGATGCGTCAAATAGTTCTAATTTGTGCACCATTAAACTCACTCATCTTAAATTATGAAACTGATTACCTTTGTTCAGTTTTTCTGGGTCATTATTTTGTTTCTTCTTCATAGGGTTTATGCAAGGGAAAAACATTTGGAAAATTGTTTGTATCCCCTACATGCTCCATGAATAAAGAAAAGAGCTTCAAATGGATACTTTATATTTCTATTAGTAACATTATCTGCTACTATACCATGTGAATTGGCTGGATAGGTTTTCACTGAGTTTGGAAGGTAAGATTCTGGGATGGTTTTACTTAAACTACAGGATGTGATGTACATGTCAAATAGATATTTGGGTGCTAAGGGTGTGGGCTGCAAGAAATAATCACACGTCTTCCAGAGTAGCTAAACTGAGACCAAGGAGAAGCCTCTGTGGCCAGGAAAAAGCAAGCCATATATATTCAATGCATTAAGCAGAGAAAACAAACCGCTTTCAAATGTGAATACAACCCTGAAGTCACAAAGTAACATACTGAACTGCCCGTACTGATTTGAGATCCAGTTGATTCTCACATGGTAACTCTAGGCTGATAGTTCCAGGATGAGATCTATACTTAACACAAGTGTCTTCGGTCAGATTCACGCAGGAGTAGACCAAGAGACAAGGATTCGAGTGCAAATGGCTTCTTTGGGATGTGTTCTCAGAGGCACTGGAAGGGAGATGGGCAAGTTTAATGCGGAAGGAAGCATGGAAGCTATATTAGGGTGCATGCATGGAAGTGCAGGATTTTTATGTGAGGAATTGTGGCTTAGTCATAACGGGATCTCTGTGACACTGAGTTGAACACACTTCAGAGTTACTGACCCAGGGAGCAAAGAAGCTGGAAGGTATTTATCCACCAACTCCCATCTATCATGGATGGTCCCAGGGTGTTAAGACACTGTCACGGCTGACATTCCCTGAAGTGGTCAGATAAGACTCTTGAGTGGAGAATGAGGAACGCTTGCAGTTAAATGCCCTTAGCTTGACTGGCTAGCTGAAGAATTTCCTATAACCCAGAAGGCTGTGTCACGGTTAAGTTTTCGAGGGATAAGAACTATTATCAATTTGCTTAACTTGAATGATAATATCATTATTAGAGTAATGATCTCTACACTAGTAATGCAGCAATAGCCATTTATTGAGTGACTGCCATGTGATAGTTACCATAGTAGGTCCATTGCATATCTCATTTAACCTACACAATCATCTCCTATCGAGGGCATTATCATTCACATTTAACAGATGGGGGTGGTGGGAGATTCGGAAAGCTTCAGTAACAGGCCTAGGATTACACAGTTGGAAAAGAAAGCCAGAATATGACCCTAGGCCTTTGAGCATAGGATACATCCTCTCCACACAGCAGGTTGTGCATATACATTTGTTTAATAGATGAACTGAATATACATAAAGGGTTCTTTTTAACTTTTGACACTTCAAGTTGGTATCTTTGTTGACTTGCATCTGTCTTGACCGTTTTCCAAACCTCACTTCTCACCTGCTTGTTTAACCTTCCTAGAAGGCTGAACTGTATTCTGTAATAAAATGCAGATACTTTTAGTCATAGATGAACACGTTTGTACCTTCTGTGTGTATATAAGGCCTCGGGAAATTGACACTGGAAATTTAGGGCCAGTCAAAGAGGCTCACATACCCTATTATGGACTCTGTATGTAAACACAGTCCCCTCACTCTCTACAGCACCTTCCTTCCTTCAAGTTAAGCGAATGTGCTCCATTTAGCTTTACATAATATCTAGCTTTTTTCCTTTGCTGGTTCACAACAAAGATTATAAAAATTTAAGAGAAATGCAATGGCTCTCCAATAAGGTTTGAACTATGCAGATGTTGCTGGGATAGAATTTAAGAGATAAGCTGTTTCCTACCACAGGAAGCTTCTGCTACTCGTAGTGGGTTCATAGCTGAAAGATAAAAGTCAAAAAAAAAAAAAGGTTTGAAATGCTATGAAACTCTTTTCCTAATGCAATCAAGCTGAAACTCCCAGGTAACCTGGTCATAGGAAGAAGGATTCTCCAGGGTGATTCAGCTTTTAATGTCTAGGAGTCTCAGCCCCTAGCATGCTGTGTTCATCGACTTGAAGCCATAAGAAAATGAGAGTTTGGAATACTAAACTGCATAACCACTTCTGTGTACATCCCGCCCATCCACCCCCAACCCCACTCCCAAGATGCAAGAGGGAAACCAAGGCCATTTTTTCCAAATGGACCGAAGTCTGAAATACTGGCTTCTATTTCTGAATAGCTCACTTCTGAGCTTGTTTGCCCAACTCTGTAGTTCAGTTAATTTCACACTTCAGGGATTTGTAGGCATGTTGACCAGTCTAATGACAAAAATGAAATTTTATTGGAAAGGGTGTTTGTTGGGAAAACAAAAGACTCAGGGGCTAATTTGGTAATAGGCTGTGGAGACTTTCTTCCTAGGTCATTGGTTCAAATCTAGAACCTGCTTGGCAGTGATGGGAAATCATTACCATTTGATGGCTGCCTGACAGGTAGCCAGGAATGTGTTGGTCTCCTGTCCAGCAGCTCTCTAGGCAAAACAGCAACAGTGACAGGAGGAACACCAACAATTACATGGAAACACAGGAACTGAATTACCAAGTTTCTCCCTCAACAACTTGTTACTTAACTGATTAATTGCTTTGTCAATTTAACAGATAATGACCCACCAAAAGATTCCAACGCCAACCTCTTAGGTGTGAAATCTGATTAAAACCAAAAAAAAAAAACAAAAAAAAACTGGAACATAATGAGAAATGAAGAACAACAGAAAAAAAAATTACAAATCTTTCTGTCAATCAGAGACTTATAACTGAGCTAGAACATCTATACGTTTGTATAAAAAAGGCCAAAAATCTTAAAAGGCCAGAACCGGTACCAGGAAAACCTGCAGAGACAAACCCCAAATAGAGTGACTGCATGGAAAAAATTGGCAGATTTCTATCCAAAAGGTCCTTATGACACTTACAAGGCTAAGAGCCACGTACGGCTCATTATGGGAAGGTTGGCACCGTAATAATTTCGGCATAGCCATTCTCAGCTGGAACCAAACCACCAGATTGGATCTCCACAGGAGTCCATTCCTAAATGCAAGCTGGGCCAGATAGTGAGAACTTGATTCTAAGCAGGGGAATTTCCTTACCTCCATGGGCTTAAGTCAAAACCTTTAAAATTATTTTAATGTCATTTTTCTTTTTAAAGGGACATGTAAGTACTAAGAAAATTATAGGCACTAAAAGGGTTTCTTTGGACTTCCCCTCCCTGCTTTTGTAATTGCCTTTTACAGAATGGAACTTTTAATTTATTCTGAATGTTTTACTCTGATATGAGAAACTTGACTCAAGCTTCATATTCTGACATGGGTTTCTTGTGTTTCCGTCTAAATAACACTCAAGACAATCACAAATTTGAGCTCAACATGTGTTTATTCCCTTAGATTATAAACCAATGGAGTTTCAGAGAGGTTACAAGATTTATCCAACACGGGTGTTGGCCAAAGAGAAGAGTGTGCTACAACGACTTAGAAATAAATGTATGAAGCCGGGCAACTGGTCATTTTGCAGAAAGCACCAGAACCTACCCATCTAAAGGAGGCTCATGCCCTTCAAAGTACACCGGTGAGAGACAGCGTGTTGGTTTCTATGTGGGTTACTGCCCCCGGTTTTGCTGCAGTGATATCATGAACAACCCTCCAAATCTGAGTGGTTTACAAACACACCAGCTTTGCATGTTGACTGTGGCTCAGCCAGCCTCGGCCAGGCTTCACTTCACGCCAGCTCCAAGTGCCTCTCATTTTAGGTCCCAGGTTGCAAAGGCAGCATCTCATAGGGGAGTGTCCTTCTCATCACAGTGGGCAGGATCAAGGAAGGCAAGCAGAAACACATGGAGCCTCTTACAGACTGGGCTTGAACTAGCTCTTGATCACATCTGATCACATCCCATTGGCCAAATGGGAAACACGACCAAGCCCAAATTGGAATGGTGGGTCAAGGAGAGAGAGAAATGTTTGCTGAACATTAATACAATCCACCACAGTCACATAATTTAAAGTCCTCTGCTGAAGAGTGATACTCTTTTATGACTTAGCATGTGTACTAACAACTCTAGTGCTAACATTCACGGAGCAACTTTCTGCTTAGTACAGGAATATACTAATCAACATACATATCCATTACACCATGTTATCCTGTCAACAGACCTCCAAGGGAGGAACTTACCCCCATTTGACCGAGGAGCAATGACAGCCTTGCACAGCAAAACCCTGCACTTCAGCCCTAAGACCTGCACAGAGGACCTGGGATTGAAGCCCATGCATTCTAGACCCAAGCCTGCGCTCTTCTGCAGCCCCTGGCTCTGTGCTGAAGACGGGACTGGTGGGAGGAGGGCAGCAATCCCCCACTTATCGATGGGAGATTTGGCTGGGACCTTCCAACCGAAGCAGGCATCACTGTCACTCAAAGAAGGAAGGATCTATTTTGGAAACAATTGGAAGATGTTTGGCTAACAATGGAGGCTAAAGTAGCTGATAAAATTTGGTAATCTCACTTGAGGTCTGAAGTGAGATGTGACTATAAATTAATGAGGCTGACTTTATGTGCCTTGGTACCTGGTTTAGAAGAAAATTCTGAAGCAGTATCCCCATCCAGTCATCATCCTCTGTCTGCAATGGAGATTAGGAATACCTTTACTATCGTGGCTCATGCATTATTAATTGTATATAAAGGAATGAGTCTGCTACTCCAACATAAGTGTTCTGAAGGGACACTCATTAATATTTTACATGTATTTGACAACTTTTAAGCATCCAGTACACACTGTACTATGCATAGGACATTAAAAACAAAAACAGAGATGGTGTCTGCCTTCAGGGAGCTTACAGTTTATAGGTAAAGACAGACCTTTGCTAGATAAGCACATTACAGGTCCTATAATTACAAACTGGGTACATATTTTTTATTAATATCTGAAAGAGAGGGTCACAGTTCCAGGAGAGCATATAACCAAGATGAGGAAGTCTTCCACAAGAAGTGACAGAAATCTAAAAAAGGAGAGGGCCCCACATAGGTGAAATGTGTATGTTTGTGTGTGTGTGTGCACATGCATGGACTGTTTCTGTGACTGCATCTGCATGTGTTCATGAGTGTGTGTTCTGTGCATGCATGATGACTGTGGAATGAGAGACGGGGAGCATTCTAGACTGAAGAGACAAGATGTGCCTAGCCCTTGGGTGGGATGAAAGGAGGACAGTGTTGTCATCCAGCAGGGCTTATGTAAAGGGCTGGTGCCTTGAGTTTCCTCTTTGGCTGGGACTCTCCCAAACCTCTGTCATGCAGCTGCCTCTGAAGGAGGCCAATTGCCTGTAACTCTCCTTAACCTAAAACCAAGTTCAAAAAGAAAAGATGTCACCCCTACTAAGATAGTCCTCAGTATCTGCTGCAGCCCGTATTTTGCAAAGGGAGACACTCTACAGCTATGACAAATTAATTCCCATTGCCTTACAAATAACTCAGGTGTGGCTAAGGAACTGGACCCTTCACAGGTTAGAAACTGTAGTAACAGAACCAGGCACTTGCCATCAGCTAGTAGGGTCAGTCCCTTGCTTAGGGCATTCAATGCATATTGCCAAAGGCTCACTATGTTCCAGATGCACAGGAGAGAGAGAAGTGACATGTGCAGCCCTTCTTCCCATTAATGAGTTCCTGCCTGCTGGAGAAAACACACCCACAAGCATGCCACTGAATACAGTACACTGAGATAGGCTCCGAGAGTTGTGGGCAACACTAAGAAGAGACCCCTCACTCACATTAAGGACTGGGATGTCAGAGAGAGATTCTTGGAAGAGATGAGGGTTCGGAAAACTTACGCACAATTACTAGTAATTCACTAAGCAATGCAGGGGCACAAGTAGCTCTATCAGAAAGAACAGTAAGTACAAAATCATGGAAACATGCAATAAATAAATAAATATCCATACGACACACACATGCACATACACACACACACACACGAAGAACACATTAGAAAATACAATATATCACAATATAAATTAGAGCATTTAGCCTGCAGATCAACATTTCACGTGGAACAAGTTTGTGAATTACTAAGCCTCTTGTTGCTCAATCTGCAGCAATATTGCTTTATGTTTTCCTTGCTAAAGAGCAACTGTGCATTTTGCTTCCAAACTCATCTCATAAAGCCTCCTTAAAGTGCCACTGGAATTACTACCCAAACTCTTGTCTGAATATTGCATATTTTTGGAATCAGGATTGCATGCGTGATTGATTTTGGTGTTACCAGCGCGGTTACTCTGTGTGTGTGTGTGTGTGTGTGTGTGTGTGTGTGTGTGTGTGTGTGTGTGTGTGTGTTTTCTGGGCTACAGTGTCCCTGAGCCCTAGAGGACTTCTGCACAGCACATAGCACCAACAGGTGCAATGGGCCAAATAATAGGATTCCTTACCTCCAACTCTCAGTTAAAAGTCATCTGCACCAAGAAGACTTCATCCAGCCAGGAGTCACCTTTTTTTCTCCTTTGATTGGCCATGGGAGGACTTGCTTCACTGTGTGTCCTATGTACATATATAATCTCTCCTACCAGACTAGGGGATCACAGGGGGCCTTGCTTAATCCATTTGGGACTTAGTATAGGGTGATAATTACAGGCAGAGCTTCAAAGTTCTGCTACATTTCTGCCACCACATTGCAGGCAGGTAATCTTACATGCCAAGCCCTGTGTTCTTCCTTTCAGAATGACAGTTCATCAAAAAATATCTTTTAGGCATCCACCATGTAGCCACTATTGTGCTAGAGGGAAAATAGACATAGATCTGGCATGGCTGATTAGAGAGAGAAAGAAAAACAGAGAGAGATGAAATAGAAGTAAATAATATTTGAAACAGTAAAGGGAATATAACTGAAGATATATTACAAATTTGGAAATCGTGAGAGAGTAAAAGAACCATTTTAATAATAATGCATTTTAAAAAGTAGATTAAATAGACAAATCATTAGGAAAGAAAACAAGTTTCAACATTTTCTAATTGGAAAAATTTCCAAAACTTCCAATACAAAACTGAAAATTTCAAGGGGACTTGTAACATTAAGAACTGGATATATATATATATATATTTTTAATTTTTGAATATATATATTGAATATATATAATTTTGTCATATATATTCTGATTGGATATATATAACATTTATTTATATTCTGATTGAGTATATATAACATATATTCTGATTCAGTCAGAATATAGGTATATCCTATTTTATCAGATTATATATATCTGTATATAATAGATTTTATATACAAAGGGTATCTAAGTCTCTCTGTCTCTCTCTCTCTCTATATATATATATATGTATGTTTGTGTATATACACATATATATATATACACATATATACAGACACACACACACACACACACACACACACACATACATACACTGGTATATATGTCAAGCTATTCAAGTAAAATTTATAGTTTAATCTTACCTATGAACAAAAACACAAAACAATCCAGAATAACACCTAGCAAATCAAGCCTATTGATGTGTTACCCCAATAAAAAATAATAGTAACAGCAGCAGCAACAACAACATATCCTAGTCAAACAGAATTTATCATAGGAAAGTAAAATTAGTTTAATAATGAAGGTAAAAATATCAATCAATACTATTAATTATATTATCAGATTAAAGGAGACAACTTATAATCATCTTGATTGAAATGGGAAAAGAAAACAAAACCACAAATCATGATTTATTTTAAAAAATCAGTAAATTTAAAACAAGACAAAAGAAACAATGAATGAAAAATTCTTATAATCTAAGGATAGAATAATTTTCCTAAGCTAACAATGAGTACCTATCCAAAACCCAGAGTAAGCGTCTGTTCTTGACAGTGTAACTATATTATTGTTGCATTAAAATCAGGATTGCGATAAGGTTACTATTACACTTTCTGGCTGACATTTTCCTGGAGGTACTAACCAACTCTATAGGACAAGAAAAAGAAATGAAAGATACAACACAGGGAAACAAAGATAAAAATCTGTAATTTTTGCAGATGAACGGTTGTTGACAAGTAAAAATCCAAGAGACAATAGGCTACTTAGTATAATACAATTAATAAGAGTTCAAACACATTACAGTCTGTAACTTAAAAAATGGAGAATGCTTCTGTACATAAATAAGTAGCAATCAGAATGTGTAAATTTAAGATATTATATTCTTAATAGTAAAATACAATGCAATAAAATAAAATTTAGGCTACAGGGAATAATAAAATAATATAAAAATATGATAGATATGTGTCAAAGTAGATAAAACATTATTGAAGGACATAAAACAAGATCTAAATCAATGCAGTGATATATCATGCCCATGGTCAAAAGACATTGTACCTTTGGGATAGTAATTCCTTCAAATTATTCTATAAACATAATAAAATTTGAACAAAACTAAAGTGTTTGTGAAAGGAGTAGACACATTTTTTTTCTAAAATTTATTTGGAAAACTAAAATGCTGAAGAGGAATTTTACATCAAGTGAAAATGTCAAATGATTCAGTAGAAAGCACTGGGACAGAGGCTTTCCAAATAGGGAGAGGGATTAATTTTGATCTCTGCTTCACTCAATATTCAATAATGAATTTCAGTTGGATTAAATATCTCCATTTGAAATGCAAACTTTAACTTTTTTAAAAAAATTAAACTCTAACTTATGTTTTGGCATGAGAAAAGATTTCTTAAATAAAGTGTAACAAGTAAAATCCTTAAATGCAATTTTTAAAATGTGAGACTAAACAAAATGTTAATTAAAAATCCACAAACTGGGGTGAGGCCAAGATGGCCAAATAGAAGCAGCGGCACTCAGAGGCTCCCATCAAAAAACCATAATAAGCATGTGAATCCTTCACCAGCAACCAAGGTATCCAGGTTCTCATCAAAATTGACTAGTAGGTTAGTGTGACCCATGGACAGAAGGAAGAACAGTGTGGTGTGGCAGCCCACCTGTGAGTCATTTGGGGCAGGGGAGCCCTCTCGCCCCAGCCAAAGGAAGCAGTGAGGGAGAGTGCGACCCAGATGGGGAAGCTGCTTTTTTCACAGAACCGTGCAATCCACATATCTGGAAATCCCACGCACGAACCCACGCCACCAGGGCGTAGTGTCCTAACCCTGGAAGGCACAGATTCTTACAGCCTCTCAGCTGGAATTGGGTTAAGCATACCGAACTCAGAGATGGGGAGGCTGGTGTACACTGCACTTGCGGACCTCCTCTTTCAGCTTTAGAGCCCCCATCTGTCTCTGTACGGGGGAGCTTCTTCCTTCTGCCTTCTCCCTTCCTTCTGGTCTACTAAACTCTCCACTCCTTAAAACCACTCCATATGTATCTGTGTTGTTTTATCTAAACTGGCATGAGGACCAAGAACCCTGGTGTTCCTCCACTCATCAGAGCCATATCAGTATCAACAGCTGAATTGACCACGCGGAAGAAAGGGTATCAGAGTTCGAAGACCACCTTATTGAAGTAAGACATACAGACAAGCATAAAGAAAAAGAATGAAAAGGAATGAACAAAGCCTCTGAGAAATATGGGACTTCATTAAAAGACTGAACCTACGATTAGTTGGAGTACCAGCAGGAGATGAGGAGAATGGAAACAAGCTGGAAAACACTCTTCAAGATATTATCTAGGAGAACTTCCATAATCTAGCAAGACAGGTCAACATGCAAATTCAAGAAATACACAGAACAAGATTAAGATACTTCACTGGAAAATCCACCCCAAGACACACAATCATCAGATTCCCCAAGGTCAAAATTAAGGAAAAACTGTTAAGGGCCATGTGGCACTGAGAATAATGTATGTTCTGTTGATTTGGGGTACAGAGAAAGGGCAGGTTACCTACAAAGGGAAGCCCATCAGACTAAGAGAAGACCTCTCAGCAGAAACTCTAGGAGCCAGAAGAGATTGGGGTCCAATATTCAACATTGTTAAAGAAAAGAATTTTCAACCCAGAATTTCATACCCAGCCAAACTAAACTTCATAGGCAAAGGGGAAATAAAATCCTTTCCAAACAAGCAAATGCTGAGGGATTTCATTACCACCAGGCCTGCCCTTCAAGAACTCCTGAAAGAAGCACTAAATTTGGAAAGGGAAAAACTGGTACTGCCACTGAAAAAACACACCAAAATATAAAGACCAATGACACTGTGAAGAAACTGCATCAATTAGTGTGCAGAATAACCAATAGCATCATGATGACAGGATCAAATTCACACATAATAATACTAACCTTAAATGTAAATGAGCTAAATGCCCCAATTAAAAGACACAGACTAGCAAATTGAACAAAGAGTCAAGACCTATTGGTGTGCTGTATTCAGGAGACCCATTTTACATGCAAAGACACACACAGGCTCAAAATAAAATAAAGGGATGGAGGAAAACATGGAAAGCGAAAAAAAAAAAAAAAAAAAGAAAGGCAGAGGTTGCAATCCCAGTCTCTGACAAAACAGACTTTGAACCAACAAAGATCAAAAAAGACAAAGAAGGGCATTATATAATGGTAAAGGGAACAATTCAACAAGAAGCACTAACTATTCTAAACATACATGCACCCAATACAGGAGCACCCAGATTCATAAAATAAGTTCTTAGAGACCTATAAAGAGACTTAGGCTCTCACACAATAATAGTGAGAGACTTTAACATCTCACTGTCAGTATTAGACAGATTAATGACACAGAAAATTAACAACGATATCCAGTATTTTAACTCAGCTCTGGATCAAGTGGACCTAGTAGATGTCTACAGAACTCTCTACCCCAAATCAACAGAATATACATTATTATCATTGCCACATGGCACTTATTCTAAAATAGGCCACATAATTGGAAGTGAAACAGTCCTCAGCAGATGCAAAAGAATAGAAATAATAAAAACAGTCTCTCAGACCACAGTGCAATCAAATTAGAACTCAGGATTAAGAAACTCACTCAAAACTGCACAATGTCATGGAAATTGAGCCACCTGCTCCTGAATGACTCCTAGTTAAATAGTGAAATTAAGGCAGAAATCAAGAACTTCTTTGAAACCAATGAAAACAAAGAGACAACTTTTCTGGGACAGAGTCTCTGGTAGATGGCTAAAGCAGTGTCAAGAGGGAAATTTATAGCACTAACTGCCCACATCAGAAAGCTAGAAAGATCTCAAATAGACACTCTAACATCACAATTAAAAGAGCTAGAGAGCTGAGAGCAAACTAATCCAAAATCTAGCAGAAGACAAGAAATAACTAAGATCAGAGAAGAATTGAAGGAGACAAAGACATGGAAAACCCTCCAAAAAATCAATGAATCCAGGAACTGGTTTTTTGGAAAAACTAACAAAATAGTCAGAATGTTAGCTGGACTAATAAAGAAGAGAGAAGAATCAAACAGATGCAATAAAAAGTGATAAAGGGGATATTACCACTGACCCCACAGAAATGCAAACTACCATCAGAGAATACTGTAAACACCACTACACAAATAAATTAGAGAATCTAGAAGAAATGGATAAATTCCTGGGTGCATACACTGTACCAAGACTAAACCAGGAAGAAGTCGAATCCCTGAATAGACCAATAACAAGCTCTGAAATTGAGGTAGTAATTAATAGCCTACCAACCAAAAAGAAGCCTGGGACCAGATGGATTCACAGCTGAATTCTACCAGAAATAAAAAGAGAAGCTGATACCATTCCTTCTGAAACTATTCCAAATAATTGAAAAGGAGGGACTCCTCCCTAACTGATTTTATGAAGCCAGCCTCATCCTGATACCAAAACCAGGAGGAGACACAACAGAAAAAGAGAACTTTAGGCCAATATCCCTGATGAATAGCAATGTGAAAATCCTCTATAAAATACTGGCAAACCAAATCCAGCAGCACATCAAAAAGCTTATTCACCATGATCAAGTCAACTTCATCCCTGGGATGCAAGGCTGGTTCAACATATGCAAATCAATAAACGCAATCCAGCACATAAACAGAACCAAAGACAAAAACCACATGATTATCTCAATACATGCAGAAAGGGCCTTTGATAAAATTCAACACCCCTTCATGTTAAAAACTCTCGATAAACTAGGTATTGATGGAACATATCTCAAAATAATAAAGGCTACTTATGACAAACACATAGCCAATATCATATTGAATGGGCAAAAGCTGGAAGCATTCCCTTTGAAAACCAGTACAAGACAAGGATCCCCTCTCTCATCACTCCTATTCAACATAGTATTGGGGGTTCTGGCCAGTACAATGAGGCAAGAGAAATAAATAAAGCGTATTCAAATAGGAAGAGCGGAAGTTAAGTTGTCTCTGTTTGCAGATGACATGATTTTATGTTTAGAACACCCCATCATCTCAGCCCAAAAACTCCTTGGACTGATAAGCAACTTCAGCAAAGTCTCAGGATACAAAAGCAGTGTGCAAAAATCACAAGCATTCCTTTACACCAACAATAGGCATGCAGAGAGCCAAATCATGAATGAGCTCCCATTCACAATTGCTACAAAGAGAATAAAATACCTAGGAATACAGCTAACAAGGAATGCGAAGAACCTCTTCAAGGAGAACTACAAACCACCACCCAAGGAAATAAGAGAGGACACAAACAAATGGAGAAATATTCCATCCTTATGTATAGATAGAATCAGCATTGTGAAAATGGCCATACTGCCCAAAGTAAAGATTCAATGCTGTTTCTATCAAACTACCATTGACATTCTTCACAGAATTAGAATAAACTATTTTAAATTTCATATGGAATCAAAGAAGACCCCGTATAGCCAAGAGAATCCTAAGCAAAAACAACAAAGCTGGAGGCATCATGCTACCTGACTTCTAACTATACCACAAGGCTACAGTAACCAAAACAGCATGGTACTGGTACCAAAACAGACATATAGACCAATGGAGCAGAACAGAGACCTCAGAAATAGCAACACACATCTACAACCATCTGATCTTTCACAAACCTGACAAAAATAAGCAATGGGGAAAGGATCTCTTATTAAGTAAATGGTGCTGGAAAACTGGCTAGCCATATGCAGAAAACTGAAACTGGACCACTTCCTTATGCCTTGCATAAAAATTAAGATGAATTAAAGACTTAAATGTAAAACCCAAAACCATAAAAATGCTAGAACAAACCTAGGCAATACCATTCAGGACATAGGCATGAGCAAAGACTTCATGACAAAAATGCCAAAAGCAATTGCAAAAAAAAAAAAAAAGCCAAAAAATGACAAATGGGATCTAATTAAACTAAAAAACTTCTGCACAGCAAAAGAAACTGTCATCAGAGTGAAACAGGCAACCTACAAAATAGGAGAAAATTTTTGCAGTCTACCCATCTGACAAAGGTCTAATACCCAGAATTTACAAGTAACTTAAACATTATTTCCAAGAAAATAACAACCCCATCAAAAAGTGGGTAAAGGATATGAACAGACACTTCTCAAAAGAAGATATTTATGTGGCCAACAAACATGTGAAAAAAAACTCAACATCACTCATCATCGGAGAAATGCAAATCAAAACTACAATGAGATACCATCTCATGCCAGTGAGAATGGTAATTATTAAAAAGTCAGGAAACAATAGATGCTGGCGACGCTGTGGAGAAAGAGGAATGCTTTTACACTGTTGGTGGAAATGAAAATTAGTTTAACCATTGTGGAAGATAGTATGGTGATTTCTCGAGGATATAGAAGCAGAAATACCATTTGACCCAAAACCAAAGGAATATAAATCAACTACTATAAAGACACATGTACACATATGATTATTGCAGCACTATTTACAACAGCAAAGACATGGAACCAACCCAAATGCCCATCAATGATAGACTAGATAAAGAAAATGTGGTACATATACACCATGGAATACTACGCAGCCATAAAATGGAATGAGATCTTGTTCTTTGCAGGGACGTGGGTGAAACTGAAAACCATCATCCTCAGCAAACTAACATATGGAAAGAAAACCAAATACCACAGGTTCTCATTCATAAGTGGGAGTTGAACATTGAGAACATGGACACAGAGAGGGGTACAACACACACCGGGGCTTGTTGGGAGGTAGGGGATGAGGGGAGGGAACTTAGAGGACAGGTTAATAGGTGCAGCAAATCACCATGGCACACGGATAACTATGTAACAAACCTGCATGTTCTGCACATGTATCCCTTTTTTTTTAGAAGAAATAAAACAAAAATCCACAAACTAAGATAAATATAATTTTTATATTATATCCAAATATACAAGTCATTCTGACATATTAATAAATAAAAGACACACTAAACAATGGGAGGAGGAAGAGGGAATAGTTCAATGACAAACAAAATTCAAAGAATAGAAAACCCAAACATTGGATAAAAATATTCCCATCATTTTCCTTGTTGTCTTACAATGCCTTCTAGGACTTAACACCAAACACTGGGGTCTGTCTCTAGCCTCTCTGCTGTTTCTGTGGTCTACTGCTGGTCTCTGTGACTTCATCACAATGTTTTGATACTCTAAACCTGTGCTGTCTGGTGATGGGTCACCACATGGGTCACAATGACATGTAGCTATTTAAGTTCAATTAAAGTAAAAATTAACTTCCTCAGTCAGTCTAGCTATATTTCAAGTGCTCAGTAGCCACATGTGACCCAAGGCTACCATATTAGAGTAGCATAGCTAGAGATTATCTCCATGACTGTAGAAAGCTCTGTTGGACAGCACTGCTTAAATGTACAAGTCTTAGTATCATTATAATAGGGCAAGTCTCCTTTGTTTCTTTCTCCTCTTTAAAATTGCTTGGGCTCTTTACTTTTCCAAGTAAATTTTAGAATAAGTAATCAGGGAAATGTAAATTAAAACAACAATAATATTCCACTCTATGGCAAGAAAAATGAATGCACTACATGCATCAAAATAGAGAGACCTGAACATAATGTAAATGCGTGAGAAGAGCAAGTCGCAAAGTTTGTGTGTGTGTGTGTGTGTGTGTGTGTGTGTGTGTGTGTGTAGGTGTGTAGGTGTAATGTCATGAAACAATTTAGATGAAACTTAAAAACACACCAAATAGCCATTCTATTTATTTTTCATGGATCATAATAATAGTTACTAAATATTAAACATTTATTTTTTTCCAGGCTCTGCTCCAGACACTTTAAATGTATCAACATTTGATGATTGCACATACAGTTGATTTACTATCCCCTTTTTTATTTGACTGAGACAGAGCAAAGTTAAGCAACTTCTTCCAGGTTACTCAGCTAGTTGGTGCAGAGTTGGAGCTCAGAGCCAGGCTGGCTTCCAAGTCTGTGCTCATAAGCACGGTGCCATCCTGGATTCAGACCAAACGACACCAGACATGGAAAGGGATGTTTCTAGACGTGGAGAAAATAAAATAGAAATGGCCTTTGGGGCTTTACCTTCTATATAATATATTTTAGAGAGAGAAAGAGAAGAGGATCAGGGAGAGAAAGAAAGAATGGTATATCCAGCTACTCGGGAGGCTGAGACAGGAGAATGGCGTGAACCCAGGAGGCGGAGCTTGCAGTGAGCCGAGATCGCGCCACTGCACTCCAGCCTGAGTGACACAGTGAGACTCCGTGTCAAAAAAAAAAAAAAAAGAATGGTACATCCGCAAAAAGACAGGGGAAAATGTTAACATCGGTCAGATCAGATTGGCCAGTATATGGGAATCTATCACTTTTTGTTTAAGTAAAACATAAAATACTTTTTAAATTAACAAGTTAAAAAACAATGGTTATATTAATGGGTGGCATAAGCCTTCCCAGACTTGCTTTTGATCTGTAGTTTGCTAACTAGACTTCTATGTTGCCAAGCGTCACCCCTCCCGCTTTGCAGAGTGAGACGTGGAAGTTGAAGGGTTTTTGAGGGGCAGCTGAGAGGGACACAGAACCACGTGAAAGGAGAGACTGCAGACGAGGTTGTTGCGGTACACCAAATGAGGAAGCAGCAGCTGTAGGAGGTGTGGGGTCAAGGATGTTTACCAGAGACTTCCAGAAACCCTGTGGTGTTTGATGTAACCCCCTCTTCCGTTTCCCCAGGAAAGCTTCAGTCAAAGCTACACTACTTTCCATTTCTTCAGCTGTCAGATATAGTTTTCTTTTGGCACGTGGAGAAAAGTTGAGACTTGCCTCAGAGGGACCATGGCCTGGACAGCTAACCAAGTGGGTGCAGTCGTGCTCTGGGTCTATATCCACATAAAGTGACTCTTCTGGGTACCTAGCAGGCCTCTACTGTGGCATCACTGCATCCCACGGAGGTCTCTTCTCACCCGAGGCTTTCTGTCATCTGATGAGCTAGGTGCTCAGGTTTCATGCCCATGTCACCACTCTCCAGTGGCTGCCAGGTAGCCTCTCCGCCCCAGCATCACCGCAGAGAGGCTCTTTGGCTGTCGCCCTGATGCCCGCTCACGTGTGGGGCTTCTTGCCCAATTGCTGTCCTGGGAGCAGACAGGTGGGAGCGGCAAGGTGGGGCCCACACGGGCAGGTCTGGGGCAGCTTAACCGTGTGAATGGCAGACAGCCGCCAGGCCTCCAGGAGCTGGGGAGCTGGGCTGCTGCAGGACCAGCGGGAAGGTGGGAAGGCAGAATAAAGTGGTGGTGAAAGGGCCTTTGGAGGGAGGTCCACTCTGCATCCTCTGCCTGCTGTGAGCAAAGGACCCAGCCCCAGCCTGCTGATTTATGGCTTCTCTTCTGTGTGCTCAGCAGTGATTTTGGAGCAGGTTCATAAGAAGCAAATGCCTTGTAAAGGCACAGTCTAGCTCTGGCTCTGCCACAGCCTCTCCTGGGAGCGAAAGGAGGTTTCCCATTTCTGGGGCGTGGTTGGCCTGCACTCCCCTGCACACCAACAGCAGGCCTCATGCCACTTTGCAGAAGCCGGAGACAGAGCTGTGTGGCTGGGCTTCCACACGTGCCAACACGCTATTTACAAGGCGAGAAGCTCTGGAGGAAAATGATAAAATGTTGTTTTTTAGGATATTTTGCAATTACATTAAGCCCTGTGAGTCTCAGTGAAGAATGCAGCACTGTGAAAGCTTCCAGACCTTACCAGACAGGGATTTGGGGTCAGCTGAGAGGTGATACCACCTGTCATCGTTTGTTCTTTCTTCTGCCTGGGCCACCTGCTCCCGGACACCTCTGTACCCAAGCTTGAAGCTTTGTCTCATATTTCAGGATCCGTACAATAGGCAGGATCAGCTAACCTATAGAACACAGCCTCTGGGTCAGACGAAACTCGGTGAGGACTTGTCTTAGTACAGGTCCTTGGTCCTTACATTTTCTGAGCTTCAATCTATTCATCAGAATGGAAGCCCTCCCTGCTTTGACGAGTTTCTAAAACTGGAAATAAAAGTATTTTCATGTAATTAGCCTTTCTCATTAAATCTGTTAAGGACAATCAAGGACATTAGTTAATTTACAGTTCTTATAGTAGTCCACATATTGTAGAGTCAACCATGAATTGTTCGTATCAGTTTTTTTATATAGTTATGATTAATGAAATTATTGTAGATAGGCACATGTGTTTTTAAAGTCACTTCTATCTCAAAAAATAAATATATAAAGAAAGAGATGAACCACACACACACACACACACACACACACACACACACACACACACACACACATCAAGTAGTACTGTGGGAAAATAAATAGATAAATAGGCTCTAGACAGACAGACCTGGGTCCTACTAGTCTTTCTAACATATCTTGACTTTGTGATCTTGGGCAAGTTGATTAACCTCTCTGAATCTGCTTTTGTTTATTTTGGAGACAGTATGCACAGTGATTAAGGGCTTTGACTCTGGAAGCAGATGATCTAGGTCTGAATCTCAGATCCATTACACACTCACTTATTTGTGCCTCAGTTTTCCTGGTTGTAAAATGGAAGTGAGACTAGTACTTATCCCACAGAGATGCTGTGAGGACCAAATGAGCACATGAAAACTCACATGATATAAAGGGCTTAAATGGCTGCCTAACACATAGTTATTAAATGACTGCAAAATGGGAATAATAATGGAATCTACTTTAGAGGGTTGGGGTGAAGATGAGATGAGATAATGCACGTGAAGCACACAGGTCAGAGCCTGACACCCAGGGGCTGGTTACAACGGGAGCTGTTGTGGCTGTTATTTTTCCTCCAGGGAAGGAAGCAGAGAAGTTGGACTATGCACAGGTCATGCTGCACACTCCTGTGGTGTACTGACATCCATTCACAATTCTACAGCACCAGGATCTAGGGATATAGGGGGGAGGGTGGAGACAGAAGCGTAGGAAGAGAGGTGCTAGTGTCCCGGGAGAAAGGTCCAGAGAAGGCCAGGCTCTGACAGTGAGAGAAGCTGCAGAGGCCGCAGACAGCAGCTACCTGGGAGGCTGTGCTTATGCTGCACCCAGTGCAGGACCATTTTGCTGATCTCCCTCCTGCTGCCAAATGTTCTAACTAGAGCTCTTTGATCCACTGCCAGGCCTTGGGCAATGGAGCCAAGGTGTGTCTGGATTCATGCAAGGCCCTCGGGTGAGGGACTGTCGATTCCGACAGCCATGCTAGCGCAGGGCCAAGAGAGAATGCCCCGGAAGGGTGGGGATGGGTTGGGCTTTCTGAGCCCTCCCACCTCAGGAAGGCAAAAGACACAGATCACAGGCAGCAAGGGGCTGCCAGTTCTGGTGCTTATACCCTCCACGGTGGCCACAGGAGCCCACACCAGCAGTGGGAGGAGCAACATTCCAGAAGCTGGTAATGATGCGCCTGGGTGGGTCCCCATGACCACCTAGTGCAAAGCTCCCATTGCCAGGATGAGAAAGCTAAGGCCAGAAGAGGTCCGGGAATTTTCCCAAAGTCCACGTTAAGGGAGGGTAGACCTTTCAGTCACTTCATAGTTTCATTTCTCAACCTTGGCACTGCTGCTATTTGGGGCTACATAATTATTCGTGGTGGGGTCCATCTCATGCATTGTACGATATTGAACAGCATCCCTGGCCTCGACTCACTAGATGCCAAAAACACTTGGCAAACAAAAATGGGGTGACAAACAAAAATGTCTCCATGCATGGCCCAGTGTCTCCTGGGTGCAAACTCAGGCCTCAGCTGAAAACAAGCCTCTTGGTGAATTGAATGCTACAGCAATATTAATTGAGGTCCAACTGCATCCCAGGGGTCTATGCTAGCCACACACATGCATTATCCTGTTTAATGCTGACAACTATCTAGGGAATAAAATTTCTATTTTCATTTCTATCTCTGCAGCTTCTCTCTGCACCGATGCAGAAACTGTGCCTGCCAGATAGTAATGATCCAGCCGAGAGCACCAGGCTACAATTTGCAGAACTGGACTGAAGAATGGCTGACATAACCAGCTGCAGTGGCTCATGCTTGTAATCCCAACAGTTTAGGAGGCCAAAGCAGGAGGATCACTTGAAGTCATGAGTTCAAGACCAGCCTGAGCAACATGGCAAGACCCCATCTCTATACAAAATACAATAATTAGCAGGGCATGATGGCACACGTCTGTAGTCCCAGCTGCTTGGGAGGATGAGGTGGTTGGATCATTTGAGCCCAGGGGGCAAGACTGCAGTGAGCCATGAGTATGCCACTGCACTCCAGCCTGGGTGACAAAAGAAAAAAAAGAAAATAGAATGGATGATATAAACTTTATTGTTTTCTGGGGGGTTGCAGTGGGGGGAGCCGTTAGTTCGTTCTTCTTTCTCTAAATACCTTTACAGTGTCCCTGCTTCAAAAGATAGCGCAGACTATGCCTGCTACCCCAATTCCTGAGTCAGAATTCAAAGGCAAATATGGTAGGGTGATGAGGCAGAAAGGACTTAAGCAGCAGGAGAGCAGTGATTGGTGGAAGGGGCAGGCAGGAAGAGTTTGGGTTTGGAGACACTGGTTGCTGAGTCAGAACTCCAGCTCTGTCATCGCCTGTGTGACTTTGGGCAAGTTACATGTGATTGTTGGAGCTTCCATTTCATTTGCTAAATAATTGTGATCATAATACATACACTGTGGAGTTGTTAGGATGTCACAAGAGAATGCACAAGAAGTAAGTACTCCTGAATTGAGCTATTATCTACCTCAAATGATTACTGGAGAAATAGAAAAGGGATATAAAGAAACACAGCAAAGATGCTTCATAAAAGGTAATTATTATTATTGTTATGAACACCCTTTGAAATTGGTTATTCATTTTCTGAAAGCCACTCAAAGATTCCGTTCCTATTGCAGAAGAATTGGATAAATGACTTCTTTGATAAACTAGCTTTTCACCTAGGGTATCTGGTTTGCTGATCCTACCTAGATTAAAATGACTGAAAATCAATTTGATTTGACAGCTGTGGAGAAAACGAAATGCATGTACTAACTGTCAAGCAATGCAGCTCCTCGGTGCGGATACAAAGCAAGGCACGGAAAGGGTCCTGCTGTCTGGGATCTTGCTGCCTGGTCACCCATCACGGGTGATAAGATCCGACCTCCTTCCTGCTGCACTGATGCCCCATGGGCCAGCAAATGCCCACCAAAGGGCAGGCACTGAGGTTCTGGCCTGTTTCTCTGCTTCTGGGGCCTGGCCTTGGAGACTCACCCTAGACTTGCAAACTCTTTTAAGAGTGTTCTTTGTTCCTATATAGCACTCATAGCAACCACTGAAAGGCAGAAATGACTGGGGTCTGAGAGCTGCAGCTGCAAGAAAGAGGAAGGGAGATGAAAGGAAATCCCGCCACCTGCTCCTTGCTGCAAGAATAGATGACTCGAGCCCCTGCTCCCTTTTGGCCTCCCCTCCACTGAACCCCCATTTCTGGATTCCCGTATTCTTCCAGGTCTCAAATACTCCAGGCACGTCCAACTGCCAAACTCCTGAAATGAAACATCCTCTGAAGTCACAAGGCATAGATTGGGCCACTGTAGGCCTCCTGTGACCCCAGGAAAGGCCCCTGGCCTCCTCAAGCCTCAGTTTCCATGTTTGTCAAGTGGGGAGAATAAAGCAGCACTAGCACTGCCTGCCTCATGGTTCTACTGTAAGAATCATGGGGCAGGTTGAAAGCAGAGGGACTTCCTTGGCTCAGTGTGCCTGCAAGTGGGAGCTGGGGAGTATTAGCCATGTTCCAGAGCACTGCAAATGCGCTCCTTTAAGAGTAGAGATGCTACCTGTGGACCTCATTTTCACTGTCATTTTTCCATGTGTTCTGATTTTGTCCTATTAGCCACAAGAGAGGGATGGGGTTCTCACTGGGTCAACTCCACAGAGGGCTGTTCTCCCTGAGTTTTTGGCATAAGTAACCCAGGACCCAAATGAGGAATTTGGGTGTTTAGAGGTTCTCTTATGGGTTTATTTTGAACTAGCTGTTAAGAATAATCATTAATCATCATGAAATAAGTAAACTGTGGGATGCCTCCCATGCAGCTTGCCATATGGAGTTGCCCCTGTTAGAAGCAGCATCTTCTCACAGCAATATCTGCCCCTGGAGAAAGACATCTGCCATTTGCCTTTTTTGTTTGTTTGTTTTATTCCCTCCTCTCTCTCTCTTTTATCTTCATATACCATCAGCTTCTTTCCTAATCAATAAGCCTCATGGACCATCTACTATTATCTCAGTTTGAGCTATTCTGCTTATTTTTTTTTAGTACAAACTACCTGGAATTCCTACATACTACTTAGCCTATATTTAAAGCCAGATCCTTCTAAACATGCCCTCCAAGTTTGGAGAATATCCGTTCAACCAGTTTTATTTACACAAAAAGAGAGGCTTGTTTAATTTATAGGGATATGTATTGTAACTATCTGTCTCCACCCTAGAAAAAATGCTGTCCTAGACAGCCCTGGACAAGTTGCTGAACTGTGTTCCAAGAAAGTGCTAGTTACTTGTCATTTATTGAGAATACCCTTTGTTTAAAGAAAACTGAAAGCATACCAGGCATTGTGGTAATACCTTATTTAGTCATCAGCACCTCCTCCAACAGTTAGGTACTATTATGATTCCATTTTACAGGTGAGGAAAATTAGAGTAGAGGGGATGAGACAATGAGAGTAGGAGGGATGAGGCAAGTTTCTCAGAACCACAAGCTCATAAGTAAGAGCCAGGGTGCAAATCAAGGCCTTCAACCCACTTTCCAGGAGGCCTGCTGATGAACTCATAATGCTCTCCTACAAAAGGCCTGTGGGCTAGGTGCTGGTATTGTCCTCATTTTACAGAGGAGGGGGTGAGCTCAGAGAAACTTGGGTGTGATGAGTTGAGTAAGGAGAGATGAAAGATGCTCTTGAACCTCAGCACACAGAGGCGGCCTCCAGGCTTCAAATGGATACTTTATATTTCTATTAGTAACGTTATCTGCTACTGTATTATGCGAATTGACTGGATAGGTTTTCACTGAGTTTGGAAGGTAAGAGTGTGGGATGGTTTTACTTAAACTATAGGATGTGGTGTACATGTAAATAGATCTTTGGGTTCTAAGATCTTTGGTACATGTGAAATAGATCTTGGGGGCTCCAAGACATAATCACAGCAACTGAAGAACACTTTGTGTTTGATTATGTGTAAGATTGTTTAATCAATTGCTTTTTGTTCCCTTTCACAATATTCCACCTTCACGAAGTGTCTTTCATCTTGGATCTCCAAAACGGGAGTAAAAGCTGTAATTAGTTGTAATGGCTGTTGTGTTTTTAATAGTTACCTGCTATAATGTCCATTTGACAGATGAAGGGGCTGAGACTTTGGGTCAGAGTATGATACGCTAAATGTGGAGATCCAAGACAGAAGCTAGCCAAGTTCCTCCCACCCTGGAGAGCAGGGCTCCCGGGAGCCCTACAGGAAGCCTTGATATGTCACAGAACAAAAAGTGCCATAGATGGTTTGAGCCTGTCTCCTCCTGCCTTGAGGCGGGGCTCAAGATTCTTTCTGGATTGAGAAAAATAGTCCACTTTCCACGGCATTTTAAAACAGGTATAATTTGTCCATTCCACTAAAAAATGAAACGGGGTTTAAGATTTAAGATGCTACTGCCGCATGTACCAACCTCAATTTGCTCATGATTCACGATAAATCCTAAATCACAACCAGCTTTTATTGAATTTGTGTGTGTGTGTGTGTGCAGGGAGAGGTAGAGTAGGTTGACGTTTGGGAAAAAAATGAAGAGAACTTTCTCCTACTTTCAACTCTAAAAGAGCAAGATCCTCAATGCAACCCTGTGAGTTAAACAAGAGACACAGGATTTGTCCAAAGTCATTACTGGTAAATGGCAGAGCCAGGATTCAAACCAAAGGGCTTCTTCTAAAACTACAGCAGTGTGTGCAAACGAGGAAGAGAGGAACCCTGGCTGAATAGCCATTTTGGGGGAAGTCAGGAAGTGGAAACTCGCACTTTGGGGAGAAAAAAAAGCACTCAGCAAAAAGAAACAAGGTGTCTTCTTTTGAGCAAACTAATAAGAATATTTTAAAAATCAGAAGGTTTGTCATGGGAGTAGATCTATCGCCGCTCGACCCGTCTTCAGTTCAACTCCTAGATATGTACTCTAGAAAAACTCTTATTCACATCCGTTGAAAAACATGTACAAGAATATCATCTAGTTGTATTAAGTTGGTGCAAATATAATGGTGGTTTTTGCTGTTACTTTCAATGGCAAAAACCGCCATTATGTTTGGACCACGCTAATATTTGAAAACAAACAAATACACGAAAACCAGGCAACTAGAAATGGCCCCTATATCTAACAACAGGACAATGAATAAATGGAATAGAACAGTACCTACCAGGGAAAATAACCACATAGAGGTACATGCACCAACATGAATGAAACCTAGAAATCTAATGCAGAGAGGAAAAATTGAGTGATGCCAGATAATATAAGATATGGTGACATTTTTACCAAGTTAAAAACAAGCCACACACATACACCTACAGTTCAGTGATATCTACCTGAAAAATACAACTTTTAAGAAAAGCCAGAGAATGGTAAACATAAAATTTAAGGTAGTTTAACTTGATGAGGAAAAGAGAAAGGGCTTGGGAAAGAAGCTTCACCGATACTGGTTTATGGTTCTTGAGACATTGTTTTCCAGGTTGTTTATATACAGTTTCATGACTTACATGCAGATTACATACATAATTGTATATGTCTCAAAATACATATTTCAAGAGAGAGGTTTCCTAGACCAAATGGCCCAAAGGCAAACTGTTTTATTCAGTGAAAATCGGTAAACATGAACTCAAGAAAAGTACAAGGAATATGATATATTTGTGGGGAGTGTTGATGGGGGCCAGGGGGAGCATGGGAAGTGGAGAAAAATGGGAAAAAAGTAGGAAAGCTTGGAGAATAATAGTGTGTTTGTGTTTGTGTGTGCGTGTGTCTTGATTTTATTGATTTTATTTCTCTGTTCTCCATAAGATACTCTCAGTTGCTGATGATCTCTTCTTACACCCTGTAAAATATTTGGTTAAGGACCCATGGAAAAAGGGAGAAAATATAGACCTACCCTCCCCAGGACAAAATGCTTGTCCACCGTCAGGCTGATAAATGCACAGGCTGGAGGGAGAACTAAACTTGGTGTCAAAAACCCCAGGGTCTCATTTCTAGCTGAAAAGTGCGGCCAGGTGGGGGTATTCACGCCTTCGAATAAATGGGGCATCTAGTGATAAAATGTATGTGAGATCAAGTTGTAAGCTGTAAAATGCTATGTTTATATAAAGGTCACGGTGACTTTCACTAGACCCAGGATCTTAACTTGTGTGCTTCTGCAGATAAAGACCCTAGCCTTAATTTGCTGAGTCTATTTTCCATTTCATACAAGTCCCATTTTGCTATATTTAGAAATACCTTTTTAGCTTTGAAAATCAGAGTTTGAAAGAAATGGAAATAATCCTCCCCAAACAGTATGACTGAAGCTGTATCACAAAATATTATAATGAAAACTGAAAAGAAAACTGTCTGGATATCACACAGATCTACTACTGAATATCTTAAAACACTTATGTTTGGATTGTAGGCTTCATGTGATTTTGAATTTTTATGTGAATTAGACAACCAGTAAAGAACACTTTAATAATTAATAATAATAATAACAATAATAGCAGTATTGTTTGGTAACGCCAAGAATGTACCACACACACACACTGAGAAACTCCCTATATGACACCCTATTTATTTTCAAAGCAATATTTTGAGGTCACTATCAAGACCCATTTGCCAGTGGGGATTGGCAAACCCACAAAGTTAAATCAACTTGCCCAAGAACACTCAGCAATTAGAAAGTGGCTAAGCTGAGATTTCAACCTCAGTATGTCTGCAGATAAAGCCACTCACATTATAGCCAGGTCCTGATACGTAATTTCCAAAGATTTAACAGCCAGGAGAATGTGCCAGCCAAGCTGAGAATAACCCTATTTTATGAAGGACTTCAATTTATTTAACACATTCACCTACTCAGAGCAATGGATAAGCATTTGGGAGCAGCCAGCCTTCAGCTCCAGCTCTAAGAAGGGAGGGCCACAAAGCCAGGGGTGGAAGGAAAAAGCGAATCCATCCTGATTCCAATTGCCAAGCCACATAGCTCCGTCCAGAAATCCAGAGTTGCTACTATTGGCACAGGGTGTTCAAAAGCTGATGAGGCCTTAAAGGGAGTGGATCTCACATTCTTGCATCCATTGCCTTCCCTCAGCAAGTCCTGTGTGCTCCCTTTGAACTTATTTCCAGGCCTGGTGATAAGGGACATGCACCGGTGCCCCTCCAAACCAGGCTTGGGCTAATGTACTGACCACATCACTTTGTGTTGGGTCCACAGCACACAGCCGTGGAAGCTGGGACTTCTACTAGGCACCTCATTGATGGGGAAGCTCTAACAGAGAGAAGAGGTTGCCAAGGTCAAACAGCACGCAGGAGGCCAGACAAGGAGTGGGAGAGCATCCGTCTGCTCTGAAGCTCATGATCTTTATAATACCACATGCAATCCCAAGGGTTCTAAACTGGGGGAAACTGGGTTCTCAACCCAGGGAGTTTTGGTCATCATAACTCAGGTGGGCAGTGCTCCTGACGTCTAGTTTGTAGAGGCCAGAGATGCTGCTCCACATCCTTCAACACATAGGTCAGCCCCTGGCCCCAGCACACACACATACCACAAAGAACTATCCTCCCCCAAATGTCAAGAGTGCCAAGGTTGAGAAACCTTGGCTAAGTTGCTGTTAAAGAAACAGAAATGGGAGAGAGTAAAGTCCACCCTAGGAAAGGGGCCTAGTAATAGCAACTCGCCTGCATTCTAAGGACCCAGGCACTGGCCAGACCGACCCTTAGTAAATCTCTGTCATCATCTATGCAGGATTGTTTGAAATGCCCAGAGACAGCCGAGAATACCATTCCCCACCTTAAATCTCTTTCACAAGAGGTCTACAGCTTTGAAGAACTGCCAGAGATAGGGAGGTAGAGGCTGGGGGGCGAAGACAGCAGTGGAAGGGATTATTTATTATTATTATTATTATTTTCTGGATACCCAGAGCAACTAGAGACAGAGAAACACTGAGAGCACCAGGTTGAATCTCTAGGGAAACACTCTGCTTCCCCAGAATCACATCTCAGTGTCCAAAGGGAGCAGGGAAACGTGTCTGTGAAGGGTTAAGTATGTATCTTCTCTTGCTGGCGTGTCTCCCGGGCTAAATGAAGGCTGTTTCATCTCATATGGATATGAAAGACAAAGTGTGCAGATTGAAAACATCTGTACACCGAGTGAATGGACCACATGTCCACGGTGCCATGCCGGGGTTTAGCTAGATCAGTGCCCTTTTTGTTTGACTTTGGAAGAGCAACACAAATAAATACAGTAGGTTCCATTTAAACAAAGAACTCTGATCAATAGAGGTTTGTATAGCTTACAACCTTCAACCATATACAGAAATTTGACGTAAAAATCCACAAATCCCAGATCAATTACCAGATTATTTACCCTCTTGCACCGCTAATGTTCCAATCTGCCTTGCATATTAAATAGCCAGGGAGGAAAAGGATTTATATTGCAGAGAAGAGGGAAGGCTGCATGGATTTATTAGCCGTGGTAATCAAAGCGTGTGCCATACGTTTTCTATATAAACACCGCCGGGGCGATTGTGCAAATCGGCTAAAATGAATTTTCAATTCCAAGACTTTTCAGCCAATGTTACCAGTAGCTTTAATAATCTTTTTCTATTTTTTGAAGGGGCGTTAACCATCTGCCACCAAACTGTTGCTGCATTTGGTTTGCCGTAAACGAAAGTACATGTTTTGCGGGGCTCTTGGATGGGGGCACCAGGAGATAGAGGCTTCACTCCTTCTTATTCTCCTTGGTAGCTGTGAATCTTTGAGAAAACCCCTGCCCTGTGTTGCTCTGGGCTCAGTTTCCTGTGTATAAACTTGGGCTTTTACCCCCAGCGCTGTGTCTGGGGTTACACACTAGCACTGTACCTGGGGCAAGTTGTATCATCTTTTGAAGCCTCTGTTTTCTCATCTGTGAAATAGAAAAAAAAAAAAAAGCAGCACTGTTTACCTGCTGGAATTGTGATTAGAAGTAAGATGCAACATATAAATGCATAGCTCACATCGGGACTACAGGAAGCACCGCTCTACGGGCAGGAGCTACCGTTGTTCTTCTCATCACCATTATTATCAGTGTCCCTTCTCCTCTGACGTCCTGAATTTCAGCATGTTCTTGATGATTTGGAATGTGCCCTCTGAGCCAAGGGCTTAGGGGAGCAGCTGGAATGAAGGAATGGAGAACTGTTAGGGAGAGGAGTATGTAGTGCCACTAGAGAGGGAGAGACAGGGAGAATTTTTTTTAATCAAGTCACCCTGAAGACCCCAGCAAGGAAAGGCCATGGGAGCCTTCAGACCACTCTACATCCACTCCAGCCTACCCATAGAGACCTTCTGGCTTGGATATTTGTTCATTGGTACCTATAGATCTACTCCCTGCAAAGAAATAGCTTGGGCGCTCCACCCATGACAACCCTCTATGGGATGCTGGCATCAGCGAACACAATTTCCACCCCACCCACTACACTATAAGTCCCTCTGAGGGGTGGGGACCATGGTCATCTCATTCACACCTGATCTCTAGTCCTTAACCCCATGAAGGATTCATAGTACATCCCAGTTTACATTTGTCAGACAAATGTGTTCTCTGGGATGCCCAGGAATGTCTCCTTTCTCTATCCTGGATTGTAGACTCCAACTTTCTCCTCTTATTCTCAGACTTCCTCATCACTGCCCTACTCTGGTCTCCCAAGCCAATCATGGAGAAAATGCTAGGATTTACCCTATTCTCTGTTTCTCTTCTATACACCCATAATCATAGGAATGACAGAGGAAGCAATCTGTGCCCAGCCGTATTGAGAGCTTGACATATATAGACTCATAAATTCACATAGCAACAACATTTTTTTCCACATTTTACAAACAGAGGGAGTGAGTGTTAAGGAGATTATTCATAGGCTGCCAAGAGGCTGATAGGAATCCACATGAGGTCTGCTTGACTCAACTCTTAGGCCAGTGGCTCTCAAGCTTGGACAGCATCAGAATTATTTGGACGGCTTGCTAGAACACAGTTTCCTGGGCCCTCTTTCAGAATTCCTGATTCAGTGGGTCGAGGGTAAGGCCTGACTGAGAGTGTACATTTCCAACAAGTTGGGTGGCGATGCTGCTGCTGCCCAGGGATGACTCTTTGAGAAACACTAAAACCATCGTCCAATGGGAGACTAGTTCAATCACTCACTGTTTTTGCTTTTTTCTTCTTGCATTTTGAAAGAACCAAGTTATTTTCAAATCGTGTTCTACAATTCATCCTCAAGTATGACACTAAAAGTGAAATTCTTATTAACCAAGTGTTGTGATCTTCTCCAGAATCAAGGACAGGATAGTGAAGAAATTTCTTCTAACTTAACTAAGAAGTCTAATTATAGCAGAGGTTAGCCAACCTTTAAAAGAAATGAAGAAATAAATAGCAGAGGTTAGCCAACCTTTAAAAGAAATGCAGTTTCTTGAGTTGTAATTATTCTACATATTATAAAATGTGGAAAGTTATGGGTTGGGGGAAGGAGGACTAGAGGCTTGCATTCCTTAGTAATGAACTACAGAAGTAGTAAAAGCCCAAGTTAGAGTATTTTTTCCAATCTTTTACTCAATAAATATCCTGTCTCCAAAGTATCACAAATTCCAAATTAGCAGCGTGTGGATTCATGAAATCCATTCATTTCTCCATTCATGCATCCCACAAACATTTATTGAAGCCTACATTCCATGCCAGGCATCTGCTGGGTGCCTGGCCAGGGGAGAGACACAGAGAGTAGGCAGTTCTGGGATGCTGATGTTAAGAGAAATAAGATACAGCCCATATCCTCCAAGAGCTCACAGGACTGTGGAAGATAAGAGTCATAAAGCAGATGTATGAGACTGCGCGTGTGAGTGGAAAGTTGGATAAGGGGCTTCCAGACAAAGGAAATTGTGTATATTGATGGAAGCTCTAGTGGACTGTGTTGGTGCTGCATCCAAATCCTCTGTTCCAGGCCATTCCATTCATCCCCCAGTTGCTGTGCTGCATGCTAAGGGCTCCATGTTACCTCTTCTTGGCCAGCTAGAGCCACTTGCCAAGGAGGTCACAGCACCCCCCTGCCCAGAAGGTAGCCTGTTGACTGACTGTTTAACACAGGATTACTTCGGGGTAAGAGTCCTCTCCCAGCTGGACCAATTATTTGATGCAATTCTTACTCCAGAGCTTTTGCTAAGATTGAGCTAGAACTAGACTACAGCAGAGGCAACATCCTTGCTTAGCTCCTGCCCTGACCTCTTCTTCTCAGTAGCTTTTTTCCTACTGAACGCACATCCTCAATAAATCATGTACCTCAACCTAGCTCAGTCTCTGCTTCCACGAAGGAGGTGTAGTGGCTAACTGCATGGCCTCTGGAGCCACATACCTGCTTTTGTCATCCTGGGTCTGACACTTGCTAGTTGTAGGATTCCAGGTAAGTTACTCATCCTTGACTAGAGTTACTAATAGGAACCCAATAGAAACGATGTGTACATTTACCAATAGGTACCTCAGGCGGATCCCCCAATCCCCATCTTTTCTTTGCTCCATCCCTTTTAAGGAGCACCTTTGTGTCTATGAACATGTGTGTACACACATGTACACACACACACATATGCACACAAACCAGCCAAAATAAGAAACAACAGGATCAACCAAGTGGCTTGAGGACCCGTCACATGGATGCCCTCTCCCTAAAGACTTAAAAGTTAGACTCTGCAGTGCATCCTGAATCTGATCTAGCGTTTTGTAACTCTCTGAAATGTCCTTTCTGGCATTCAATCAATGTGTTCTCGGATAGGCCTGTAAGACCCATCTGTGTCAGTTTAAATGCTTTTAGAAACAAGTCATAAAAACAGTCGGGCGTGGTGGCTCATGCCCGTAATTCCAGCACTTTGGGAGGCTGAGGCGGGCAGATCATGAGCTCAGGAGATCGAGACCATCCTGGCTAACACGGTGAAACCCCATCTCCACTAAAAAAAAAAAATACAAAAAATTAGCCAGGTATGGTGGTGGGTACCTGTAGTCCCAGCTAAGTGGGAGGCTGAGACAGGAAAATGGCGTGAACCTGCAAGGCAGAGCTTGCAGTGAGCAGAGATGCACCACTGCACTCCAGGCTGGGCAACAGAGCGAGACTCCATCTCAAAAAAAAAAACAAAACAAAAAAAACCAATAATTAGTAAAAACAAACTAGCTTAGCTTAAGCAATATGATAACACATTTTTTGGTATCACACATATTGTCCAGAACTAGGGCAGATTCCAGGGCTAGTTGATTCAGTGGTCAATGATGTCAGCAACGCCTTGGACTTTTTTTCCATTTTTCTACTCTGTTATCACCAGTGTTGGCATGCATTACCCATATAACGTGACAATGAGGAGCACTGAACTTCTGTGTTCCCACTTGCAAGCTCCAGTCCTTTCTTTTCATCTTTATGACCTATCCTAGGTCATGTGTCCACCCTGAACCAGTAACAATTCGCAAGAAAATGCCATGCTCTGCTCAGATTAAACAAATCAAGACTTGCCCCTAGAGCTGGGGATAGACAGGAGGCAATACAGCAGCTTGACCAAGGAGCCAGAACACTGGCACTCAAATCATGCCTGTGACACTTACCAGTTTTATGGCTTTGGACATATCATTGATTTATCTATTCCTTGGTTTCCTTATCTGTATAATAGATATAGCAAGATGCCAACTTTGCAGGGTTGTTCTCAGGATTAAATGAGTTAATAGATGTCAGGCACTCTGAACAGTACTTGGCCACGTGCACGGCATTCACAAATGTTAGCTGTCACACTATTGTGTTGTGTCTGAACAAAACTGGGTGCTGACCCAGCAGTCCCATTACTGGGCATATACCCAAAGGGTTATAAATCATTCTACTATAAAGACACATGCACACATATGTTTACTGCAGCATTATTTACAATAGCAAAGACTTGGAACCAACCCAAATGCCCATCAATTATAGCCTGGATAAAGAAAATGTGGCACATATGCACCATGAAATACTATGCAGCCATAAAAAAGAATGAGTTTATATCCTTGGCAGGGACATGGATGAAGCCGGAAGCCATCATCCTCAGCAAAATAACACAGGAACAGAAAACCAAACACCACATGTTCTCACTCATAAGTAGGAGTTGAATAATGAGAACACATGGACACAGGAATGGGAATATCACACACTGGGGCCTATCGGGAAGTGGAGGGCAAGGGGAGGGAGAGCATTAGGACAAATATCTAATGCATGTGGGGCTTAAAATCTTGACGATGCGTTGATAGGTGCAGCAAACCACCATGGCACATGTATACCTATGTAACAAACCTGAACGTTCAGCACATGTATCCCAGAATTTAAAGTAATATAATAATAATAAAAAAACCCTGGGTGCCAATAGGAAAGACAGGACAGCACGTGTTAGCTAGGTAACTGACAGTGTCTGCTGTGTTATCTCCTGTTCAGCTCAGCATTCTGAGTCAAAACATCCTGACCATGTGGATAAGGTTTAAAAACCACTTTGTTTCTGAGATGGTTCTTGGCATTCAAAGCACCTCCAAGCATTTGGAAATTGTAGCTTTGAGCCCTATTCTCAGTAACATTATCTCTCACCTGAGCTCCACCTGTAGCCCATCATTACATTTCTCTTGAATTTGGGTGCGGGTGTCAGCTCCAGGAGACGCTACCTCATAACAGGGGGGCCGGGACCCACCTGTCTGCTTGTCTTTCAGGGCTGTGCCACCATGAAGAGGTTGTACTGGGCAGGCCCAGTTTGGTTTCAGAATCTATGAGAAGACAGACTGAGCTAATCATATGGTGCTATGGCAGGCCCTGAAGACAGAAACCCTTTCACTCTGGAGCTGTAGAGGCAGGAGTAAGCATCAGGCTGCCCTGGAAGGATGTTAGAGACAAGAAAAATCAGGACTGATTAATTATGGAGATAAAAGTGTCAAGAGATGGTGGAAGTACCTCCTGGTGAGGCTGTTTGTAATGCCCAGCTTAGTTCAGTGTCCACAGCAATCCTCAAGCTGGGGAGCTGTGCATGGGGACACTGGAATGGGTTTCAGATGGTTGCTCAATTCCTTGCTAATATGCTTGTGTGTGTGTGTGCCTAGGTCTCTGGAGTTTGCTAGTGGAAAGGGCTTCGTCTTCCAAGGGACTCTCAAATTTGTGATGTCCAAAAGAGGTTGAAATCTACCGTACTGGAGTGATCTCCCCACATCAGGAAATTAACCACCTCACTTCTGTGTTCATTTGTAGATGACTTCTCACCTTCAACAGGGATATGTTAGCAAGCTACATCTCTCAGGTCTAATAATCCACCAACCAAAGTCAAGGAAGCTCATCACTGGGCACCAACATGGGTCTATGTTTTGCATAAGGGTGAATATTAGTGAGACACCTGATTTATGTGGCCACCCAGGGTCCCATTTCTCAGGATTCCACCCACAAGTCACATGGAATAGCTACTCAGGTGTGGTGTGGCCATCAGAGTCCCTTACCAGTTCACACCCAGATAAATACAGAGATGGATAGTGCATATTTAGGAAATTTATTAGTAATTTGGCACAGTAATTTTATATCTACCTAATCTAATAGTTTTTAAATGCGGCTTGTATTTTGCATGTCTTGTATGTTTCATTTCTTCTAATTATTTTGGTTGTGTTTTATAAAATTATTATTAGTCTAAGATGCATATGAAATTTTTTTTAAAAAAGCTATTTTTTATATAGTTTGGGAAGGATTAACACAAGGAATCTTCACCAGCTTCCTGCAGTGAGCTAAGGGCACAACATGGCTCTGTTCTGGGACCTCTGGTCCCACTCCCACATCTTTTGGGCCGCTGTATGGGGGACAGGGGATAGATGAGCCTGAAGCAGAAACGCAAATGTGAACTTTCTTTAAAAGCTCCTGTTAACTTGAAAAGTCATAGAACTTGCACCACATTCCAAAATATATCAACTTTTGTTTTAATATAAAAACCAAGTCTTTTTTTCCTTTATTTTCCTTCAAGATGTCAAACAAAATTTTAACTCCAAGAAGATTCACAAAGAGTTGTTAGTTGGTTAGCTAGTTAGTTAATTAGTTAATTAGTTTCATCCTGTGGTTTTATGTGCCTTCAGAAACATCACCATACCCTCCTGGGGAATGGCAGTATTTGTTATTTTGTGAAGCAGCTTTGCAGAAGATATACCACAGCATTTAGGTCTCAATTTCAGATTTAAAAGTAACTTATATTCTTATAACATAGCAGTCAGTGTAGCCTTAATATATAAGAGCAAACCCTTATATAGCATTTACTATGTGCTAGGGAATATTATAGGTGCCTCTTCTACATCAGCTCATATAATCCTGAAAGCGCTCCTTTGAGACAGGTGCTATTAATATTATTGCCATTTTATAGGTGCAATACTGATGCACAGGGATGCTAACTCTCTTGCTCAAGGTCACACAGCTAGTAAGTAGGTGGTAGAGCTCAGATTTCCACCCAGGCAGCCTGGGTCCAGTTCTTGCTTAGACACTGGCCTGAACTTCTCGTAGTCTTCCAAATGGGGCAATCTCACAGGCTGTGTCAACTCAGTAAACTACTAGCCGCATGAAGATAATGCATTTGACCGAGGACCAAAGACTTATAGGGAAGTTACAGTTACACACAGTTCTACGCTAGACTCTGCTTGGATTAAATTGATTGGGTTCTGAAAAGCAAAATAACTTTTAATGCATATTTTGCTCCATATTCTGCTACCTAAGTGATAGTCTCAAGTTGAGTTGAAGACGCGAACAATTGTGTTTGGGGCTGTCCGGTTCAAGGCACCCTGGCTAGAGCAATTTACTGGAAAATTTGGGGCTATTTTATAGCCACAAGTAGACCCCATCATTTCCACTAAATTTTTTGGCCATGCCTTATTTAGTCATGGGTGTGAAGATTCAGCCTTTGTGAATTATCCACACGCCAACCCACATCAGCATTTGATTTGGTGTTTCAAGCATCCCATTTGGTTTTGAAATAGTTGAAGAGGATGCTATTTAGGGAACATGTGAAAAAATATATAATCTGTCTTGTGTTTATGAAAAAAAATTGCTGTGTTCTGATTAACTACATGTGACGCTGAGATATATCCCTGTGAAAGTGACCTCCATTTGCAGCCTGATTTTGATTTGCAGCCTATGGAATTAAATTCCACCTCATTGGTTTTGTGTTTCTCTCACCGTTTGTCCATTCATTCACCAAATATTTATTGAGCACCAACTATAGCCAGACCCAATGCTAGGTGCTTGTGTGGAAGAAGAGGAGGAGACTATTCAGTGATGAATAAGACATGGTCTCTGCCCTTGCAAAGTTCATGGTTTTGTTAGAAAGACAGCTATATACCCATATAATGATAGTGCAGGGTATGTTCAAATCACAGGCCAACACCTATCACAGATCCCAAATTAATTCATTGTTTAATAGCTTGGTTACTTTGGTCAAGGAAAATACCAGTTTACACTACCTGCAAGTTAGTAACTGAACGAGTATTTATTATTTACCTACCTTGAAAATGAAAATAATCGATTGAATGCCTATAAGGCTGACTTCAGGATGTTGAGTACAAGTGGTGACATCTGTCTTCTTGATATGCTCATGTCAGAAACAAAGCCAACAAGCAAAGATCAGGAAGCATTTCTCTAATGCACCTGCATTTATCCCAGTTTTTGTTACTCCATTTGCTTCCGTCTTCACAAAACACTTGTATATCTATAACAGAATTGCCTTGTGGCAACAATCTCTGAAGATAGGCATTCTCATCTAGGGAGAACTTAAGTGACTTGCCTAAAGCCACCCAGCTAGTTGAAGGTAGAAGAGAGCCCTTGAAGCAAGTCTTCTTATTCCAAGAACTGTGTCTTTTCTGGTTCATCGTGCCACCCTAATTATTTATTGAACACCTATTGTACATTCAGTATTAGACTCACTGTATGATTCGACAGCATAATTTTAATATCCAGTTGCTGGGTCTTCTAGGTCACCTGGCCAGTTGTTTTATGAATGTAGGTTAAGAGGCTATTCTATACCCAAGACAGGAATGGCCTTTTAAGTTACCACTCATGAAGAACTCATTAAGGAAAAGTAGAAGCTTCCAGAGCTAGCTCTCGGTAGTGCACTCAGACAGGTACCTTGCCGTCCCAGACTCACAACTTTAAGTTTTCCTTCATTTATTAACCCATATGATTCTCTGGAGCCACTGGGGATGGTCAAACAAGACAAAACAAAACAAAGAAACACAAACTATTTTTTTCCCTTTTTTTGTTATTGGTTTTGACTTAAATGGAAAACTCAACTCAGCTTGTTGAAAGTCAAAGTGGCCTTTGTGTTTGGAAATTAACTTTTACATCCCCCAGGGGGTAGTTATTACTCACTGGATACTTTTAAATTTAAATGTGATCAATTAATTGATGGTAAAAATTATATTATGTAAATGCAAATTCAGAATTGAGTTTCGTGTTCACAGTGGCCTGAAAACATTTTAAAAGGTCAGGTTAGGCCTGAGGAAATTGGAAGTTTTAGTTCCTGCTATTAAAAAAGAGAAAAAAAGAACAAAAGAAAGAAAAAATGAGTTGGCAACAACTCAGTAATGAAGACCAGAATTTTTTTTTCTTTTCTTTTTGACAATGTTATCACAATCTGTTATCACAATCTAACTGTACCATAGAAACTTCAATGTAAAGGAATCAGGCGAGCTTTTGATCAATGCTTTTTGTTAGAAATCCTACTCTACAAGCCTTATCAAGCTTATAAAGCTCATAAACACTGGAACCTCAAGCAACTTGAGAAGATAGAAAGACAAAACCTGAGAGAGAAAAAAAATAGAAAAGAATGGTGATAAAATGAAATTGAAGAGGGTTACACAAAAGACTCTGGAGCCATTAATTTTTATAGCTGATGCAGCTACTAATATTTTATGAGGTTTGGAAATATCAGTATAAAAAGCACCCTAATATCTGCCCTTGTTCTCTTTCTGTTGTTGTTTTGTTACAAAGATAAGCCCATCATATTTGTACCTTGAACACGGCCTTATTACAGTTAAATACTCTTATGGTAGAAAATGTTCTGTTTCATTGGAATCTTTCCAAGTCAATGTTTTCGTTTTTGTTTAGTTTGATTTTCAACCTTTTCCAACACAAATTCATTGACTCCTTTATGTGCCATTTCTTTCCCTTGTTGTCTTTTTTATTTCTTTCTTTTAACTTATCAGATCTTATTTCCAGTTAAATCGCAGCAGGGTTTATGTTTACTAGCTTTCCTGGACTGTACTGCGTGCAATGTCTCCATTTAAATGTAGATTTTGACTTTACACTGGGGAGGTAGGTGAGAGCCTTTCCGCTGCAGAATTAACATCAAGGTGAAAATATAAGCTCAAAATAGATGCTATGTTTCCATAAGTAAAGCTGCGTAAGTCCAGTTTGAGTATTCTGAGCCATTTATTCACAAGTTCCCTTGTACCCCATAGGGGAAAACATTATACAAATCAGATCTATGTATTTATTGAGGCCACAACACAAAACTTTAGGTCAAGGAAATCAAATGCTGAAGGGTAGCCCAGAAACTGTTACAGACACTGATCCAGTTGCAGTGGGGGGCTCTACCCATGACCTTTGGAATTAATGATAAATAGGACTAAGAAGGTATATTTAATAACTGTTCACATCTCTTTTCCTTCTTCAGGAGCCATTTGCACTATGAAGAAATGGAATACAAAATATATACATCAAATAAAGCTTAACCGAGTGCAGAACATAATGCATTTTGAATCATAGCCCCACCCACACACATATTTTTAGATTAACTGCAGTAGATATCTATGAAATTCATTTTAAAGACAAAAAAGAAATAATATTTTACCCTCTGTCTTTTGCCCCATTTTATTGATAGGCCATTAAAGAGGGCAGCGAGAGAAGTTAAGTATCCATATTTATATATAGATAACTTATACAGTGTTTCTTCTCAGCTATTCATGGACCAACCCTACTCCCAAATGACATGGATGTGGAGCTTTTAGCACCATCGAAATAACTCAATGAAAAAAATACATAACTTTGTTGTGAGCTCTTCCAAAAACCTGCACCATTGAGCCTGTAAGTAAGTTGTCCTTATAGAAGCGTATCTTTTGATTGGGTTTATCAAAAACATAGTGCCATACTTCTCCTAATGACCCAAGTAGAACCCTAACCATTCCATGGGGAAACGTTTCCTAGCCTAAATTATAATGTATATTAGTCCACTACCACGGTACAAACTATGTGGTCTAAAACCACTGTGTGTCCTCTGGACTCCAGTTTGCCCATTTGTAAGCTGAGAATAATAATAGTACTTATACCATGAGCTATTTGAAGATGTCATTTAATGCAGGAAAACGGTTGAGAACAGTGTCCGGTACAGATAAACACTCAATAAATATTGGAAATCCACTTACAAATACACATGGATATGTGTAGATACAGAATTCTCTCTTGAAGACTTCAGGAGCCAGAGAGAAAGGAGTGGCTGGCTCTAACTAAAGTCAAGTATCATTTACTCTTCTGGAAATCTCGATTACAGGGGTGGAAAAGAACTTCCACAAACTGTAGGCTAGTGATAACTAAATGGTAGGAAAGTAAGGTCAAAAGCAGCAGACCCTGGCAGAAACGGGGGGGAAGAAGACAAAAAGATTTTAAAGAGGGCCCCCAGGTGCCTGACTTAGCTCACAGGCTCCGGGATCTCCGGATAAATTCAGGGCTAAAAAAAATGAAGATGCCCTTACCACTTTGACAGCCTGACCAAGAATGCCATCCTTTGCACCTCATCTGGTCTAAATACTCAGTTTACAAATGCATGTTGCTCAGCATCATGTGTTATAGATGCTTTATGTTTATTCAAGAACTCAGTTTCCAGACATGCGGTTTACCGCAATAGACAGCTGTTGATACTCTGATCCCATGAGCATTATAATATGTTTTAAAATTGCGACACTTTTAAAACCAGATGTTCTACATAAATTGTACGCAGGGGGAGAAAAGAGAAAAAAAAGAAAGGGGAGAAGGAGAAGAGGACAGGCAGATCTGTCAGTTGGCAAAACACCGGAGCTCCTCAGGCTCACAGAAAATTCACAGCAAAACTAAAGTGAACGCCATAAAGCTTGTTCTGGGTTTTCTTCTGCAGAAAAGATTAAAGGAAAATTGTTTTAGCAGAAAGAAAGCTCCATCCTCAGGAAAGACAAGCAAGGGAGCTGCAGCTAAGGGAAGGTAAGCCCCTGGCTCTGCTGTGGTTCTGAGGTTCTTGTCTCCAGCTGTTTTCCAGGATACGCGGGGTATGCACTGAGGACTTCACTGGTTCCTAATCTCTTCTGAGGTCCTATGTGTATTGCACAATTTTACAGACTCCACTTCTCTCCCAAGAGTTCCTTTTGGTTGGAACAGAGGCTTGTAGGGTGCAACATTGTAGGTATATGTTGTGAGGTCATGTGGTTAAGAGGAGGGCCTCTTCCTTACACTACCTGGGCTCAAATCCTGACCCCACCACTTAGTGAGCTCCCATGGCTATATTACTTCATGTAAGTCTCCGTTGTCTCCCTCTGTAAAATGGGACCATGATGTCACCTCCCTAATAAGGAAGCAGAAGCATTTAGCATAGTGCTTGATGAACTCTAAACATTTCATATATTCTAGATACTTTATATGTAAGACCTTTTTCCCAATTCAAACTACTTAAGACTGAGTTGCTTTGAGAGGAATTTGGCATCTTTACTTCTCCCCTGGAATAATTGTATAATTTCGGGTGTCCTCAAGTCAGTCCTGGAAATCACGATTCCACCCAATTGGAAATGACCAGTTTGGAGAGAAGCAGAGTGGTAGCATGCAGTAACGGAAAGGCGGCACCATCAGACAGATCTGGGTCCTCACCCAGGATCTGCACTTTGCAAGCTCTGTGGCCTTTTCCAACAGCCTCAGCTGGCCAGGCCCTGACTTTCCACCTGAATTCTTAGGAATACATTTCCATCTCAGAGAGGGTGTGAAATTAAAAGGAGCCAATTCAGGTTAAGTATCTCGCATACAGTAGACACTCAATCAGTTTTATTTCTCTTATTCCATCATCTACGTGGCTCCTGAAAATACTTTTTTGTATATTTATCAAATAGCTTCTGCCCAAGTACAGAATTTATCAAATTATATTTCTATTTGCTCATATACCTCCTCTGCAAAAATAAATAAATAAAATAAAGAAATGCAAACAGAAATAACAAAGCAACAGCATCTGAACAAAATAAAACAAAAGTCTTAATAGATATACACTGACCCCTGCTTACCTCTCCAGTGCAATCTCATGATTCCACCCCATCCCGACCTCCTACCCAGCCACCCTGAAACCAGCCACCTCCTTCAAACATCTCCATTTCCGTCACCCTTGGCCTTTGCGTTTCCTGTCAGATTTTGGCCTCATACCCTTTTCACTGTTCATATCTCAGCTTAGACTTCAGTTCTAGAAAGCTTTCTCCAATATTTGCCTCATTTCTTTGTGTTCCCTTGATACTTAGTTCTTACCCTCATCCCAGCTAAGAGTTCACTGTATTGTCTTTTCCCGTTTAATTGTCTCTCTTATTGTACTATAAAACATTTGAATGCGGGGGTGGTGTCCTGTTCACCATGTTACCTTAGCATCCAGCACAATTCTGTTCCTAGAGAATTGAATAAATACTTGGTGAAGGTATAAATACATAAGCGCATGGATTGAAGTTTGGATGGATGGGGGGGTGAGTGAGTGGGTAAATTAAAGACAAGGGAGGGGATGAATGGATAGATGGATAACCGGATAGATGAGTGGATAGATGGATGGATGAATGGATTGATGGATGAACGGGTGGATAGATGGATGGATGAGCAGATGGATGAATGGATGGACAGATGGGTAAATGGATGGATGAATGGATGGATTGATGGATGGATGGATGAGTGGATGAATGAATGGATAGATAGATGGGTAGATGTATGGATCAATGGATGGGTCAATAGATGAGCAGATGGATGAATGCATGCATGGATGGATGGATGGGTGGATGGATGGATAAATGAGTGAGTGGATGGATGAGTGGAAGGATAAATGGGTGGGTGGATGGATGAATGGATGGATAGATAGATGACTAGATGAATGGATGGATGGTAGATGGATGGATAGTAGGTGAATGAATGGATGGGTGCATGCATGTTTGGGTAGATCGATGAATGGATGGGTAGATGGGTATGCGGATGCATGAATTAATCACTTAGGACTGGAAAAGTGGGCATCTGACGTCAGCTACATTTTCTGTAGTTTAGTTGTAATGTCTGCCAGCTGAATGTGCCCAGGAAATCAACAGTGATAGTGAATTGACTGTGTGATCAAATCTTTTCTTTGTGGTAACCACTTTATCTTTCTGGTAAGTTCTGAAGTCCTTCGTGTGGCCTACTTCGCTGTCACAGGTCAGCTCTGCTTACTTCTCCAGCTTCATTTCTCATACACCATTATCTCTGCTCCTCTTCATCTGCGAGGTCTCCCTGACTACCATCTCTTAGCCATATCCTTCTTCCACTTTTGCCCCCCTGACTCCTACTCATCTTTTTGGGCTGAGCTTCAGTGTAGCTCCTTTAAGTGAGTTTTTCTTGACCTGTAACCACCTTCTCCCTAAGTCTCCAAACTGGATTAGGCCTCTCTGTTATTTGTGCTTACACCTGCTTCTCATATTCAACATAGCAGTTACCACAATTCTAATTATGTGGGAATTGGTGTGATTGTTGGTTTAACGTCTGCCTCCTCAACTGCAGTGTGAACTCGAAGGGCCAAGTTGATAGTATTCACTGCTGTAACACCAGGGCATTTCTGGGGTCTGGTAGAGTGTGTACTTAAGAAATAACTCTTATTGAAATTAATATTTCAGGGGTAGGGGCCTATGAATCCCATAATATTGTTTCTAAAATGCAGAATTGGTAGTAACTGGCATGAATTAATATAAACGTACTAGTTGTTTATAGCACATGTCCCCCTGGTCAGTCAAATGTGATTGATTAGTCACAGGGGTGGCTAATACATGAAATATGAAATCTCAGATTTCATATTAGTTTTTCAAAGAAGTCCACAATAGATCTCCACCTTGGAAAAATGAAGTGAACATCCACCACTCTGGCGTCTGAGAAAAGCCCATATTATGAAAGATTCTTGAAAACTATCAGGGCCCCTGTCCACAGTCCCAGACAATGTTGAAGTTTGTGTTTTCCATCTGTGCCAGATTCCCCTTGACAAAAGCGTCCTTCACAGCTGTATGTTACACACGAAGAATATTCTGGGTCACTTGAAGTCATCAGTGATTCATGCCTGTGGAATCAATCTGTCACCAAGAAAGACACACATGGAATAGAGCAATGTGCATAACAGATTCCCTCCTTCAGGGAAGAAACTCTCCAAAAAGTTTGGGGGAGAAACGGACCTTAGTGGTCCACAGGACAGATGTGAACATCAGCCTCAGCCATCACCAGGGTGTCAGGAGGAGGGAGAGGAGAGGGAGAAGAAAGCAGCTAGCTCCTTTTAGAATGAGAGTATGCAACCCCAGGGTGACTAGATACCAGGTCACACACGTCACAGAAAAGAGTCAATGACAGTAAGGCAGCAGGTGTTGTTTACTATGTGCCAGACACTGTGCTCAGGGCTTGCCAGGCATTCTTTATCCACTATTTACTTAAATTCTTACAATCAGCCAGTGGAGGCTGGTACTGTTATTATCCCCCTTTGTGTAGGATCAAACAGAGCCTTCCTTCTTTTAATAATGGGGAAATGGAAGCAGGATGAGATTAAAGGTCTTGCCAAAGGCTACATAGCTACTAAGTAAGTAGCAAGACATAATTTGAATCCATTTCTGTGCAATACTAAAGCCTATGATCTTTCTTCTGTCTGCTATTATGTCTTGACCCATGCCAAAGTTTCTGAAACTCAGAGAAAAAGGAAAGCTTTTTGGCAACTCAGCAAAGGCAATTATGAACAAACCCAGACTGTGCTTGGTAAATGTGTATGTCTGGCTGGAGTGGACCGTGAGTGTTGGGGAGGAAAGTCAAGCAGTTTAGAAAAGGCTGACTTGGTCGTGGAGCATCTCAATACTTAGAGATGGGTTCTAGCTTCCATCCTCTTTGCAGCAGGGAGCCCGTGACCCATTCTGAGTGGCACTATGGTTTTGTTCAGAATTCTTTTTTGGATTGAATTGTTACAAGAGGATAGAGGCAGTGAAGCCAGCCAGAAGGCTGTGCAATGACTTATTTGAGTAGCCCCAGACTCATCTTGTTATCCTTTCACAGAGAAACCCCTGTAATTGCCCAAGACTTTGGCATCAACTCCTCACCAAGACATTCAAGGCCATCTACCTCTTTAGCATTTTCTAATGGCTATCCCGCCACTTGACACTTTAGACCACTGATCTTCTAGGTGTTCTGATTGGCTACGCCTCTGCCCAACTCAAGAGCTTCATACATGCTACTTCCTTTCCTCTAAAATACTCTGAAGGTTCTTTAGAGGACCAACTCTTATCTGTCTTATGAATCCTTCCAGCTGCAACGTCAGGTGCGCTTCCTCTTTGGGCATCTTTCTGACCCTTCCCTTCTGGATGGCCCTCTTCTATGTATACCTACAATGTCTTGACTTTTGCTTTCACCTCATTTATCGTCACTGTATTAGTTAATGAAATAAGTGTGCAGTTACCTCATTAACCTCCCTCCACCCCATCATTCTCCCTCTCTCTGTATTTCTTGAAGCTTTATGATGTCAAGGATGATGTCTCTCTTTTTCATTTTCATGCCATCTCTCCTTAGCACAATATTTGTTCAAAGAATGGATGAATGTGGTGAGGATTCAGAATGCTCAACCTGAAATGGTGGAGTGGGAAGAAGTGGGTTTTGATTGGGATGAAGTGGGTTTTGATCAGGATGAGTGAAAAAGGAAGGGTATTGAGCCTGGGCTCAGAGCACAGCCTTTTGTTCCACAGCCAGCTATGGCCAGCTGCCAATCTCAGCAGCAGGAAGTAGACACTCAGTGATTAGCAATTAATTCACCTATTAAACTAGCCAACTATATGAAACGGAGAAAGAAACACCCATAGCATGTGGCTAGCAGAAGACACCTCCAATCACCACTGCAGCCATGTCTATGTGCTTTTCGGTCTCTTGTCTATCTTGACTGACGTAGCGAGCCATGTCAATAGCTCCATCTTTTTGAGGTAGGAACAGGAATATATATGTTAATAATAATATGAAACAGCCAAATTGTCTCTTCCCAAATATCCAAATGAAGAGACACTTTCAAATCCAATAGAGGAGAACAACATTTCTTGAGTTGTTGCATGATAAAAAAAAAATCTCTCTGTTACCTTTGTATTTGAATGATAAAATGACTGGCTATAAATTTTAGGTGTAACATTTTCTTTCCCTGAGGGTATTTTACACATTGTCCCACTGTCTTCTAGTATTGAATTATCACTGACGTAAAGTCTGAAACCAGTCTAATTTTTCTCTCCTTATAGGTCACTTAACTGGCTTGTCATGAGAGTCTCACTTTTTCTTTGCAACTTGAGAACTATGCCAAGATATGTCTTAGTATTGGTTAATTTCTACCAATTTTTCCTGGAGCACATTATGCTCTCTCTTAAATTATATCTTTGAATTTTTTTCTATTTCACTTATGTTGTTGAATCCTTGCCTTAGACATACAATTGTGTTATGTTTAATCTTTTTTGTCTTCCAGAGTCATTAATTAATTTCTAATCTCTTTTAATTATTTCAAACCGTAAATTCACAAGTCATTATATTTTAGGAAAACATTCTTGACATATGTCATTAAATATGTCTTTTCTTCTAAATTTTTCTTATTTCTTTAGTGTAGTTTAGAAATATCAGCTCTACATATTCTTAACATACATCAGTTACGTCAAATATGCTTGTATTACTTTATTCCATTGCTATCATTTTATCTTGAATCCCTTTTAATTTTTGCCTTTTATTATTATTTTATCTTATTTATTTATTTATTTTGAGACAGAGTCTTATTCTGTTGCTCAGGCTGGAGTGCAGTGGTGAGATTTAGGCCTGGCTAATTTTTTGTATAATATATTTAGTAGAGAAGGGGTTTCACCATGTTGGCAAGGCTGGTCTCGAACTCCTTGCCTCAAGTGATCTTCTCGCCTCAGCCTCCCAACGTGCTGGGATTGCAGGCGTAAACCACCATGCCCAGCCTATTATTAAATTTTGATCACTTGTCTCAAGTCAGTCTTTCTGTTCTTAACCATTTGTCAGCAATTCTTCCTTTAGTGGCTTACAAATCGGTTTCCAAAGGTATTGACTTCTATAAAGGCCTTTTATTTTTCTCTGCTTTCCTGAGTTTGGCCATCTCATTTCTCATCTGTTTCTACAATTTTATCATTTATGTCTCAAGCCCTTATAGGTCTGTTTTGAGGTCATTCTCTGCTTAATCTCTTTGAAGAGTTGACTGAGTGTGTATAGTTACTAATGCCTGGTTCCCTTGAGACAACCTTTACACTGGATCACACTGCTTGAGAACGTCCTACCACAAGATGCAGTTGTCTTGATTTCCCACTCAGGGAATGGGGAGTTGGCAGGATTTGGATAGAAACAATATGCTCAATGACACAATCAGGCCTGTCATTAGCTGAGATATGTACTAGAGCCTTCCTGAATGGGTACACCTACACCAGCAGCATCAACACCACCTGAGAGTTGTTAGAAATGCAGATTCCCAGGTTCCACCCTGCCAGACCCACAATATCCAAGTCTGCATTTTAACAAGATCGCCAGGTGATTTAGGTGCACATTAAGGTCTGTGAAGCCCTGTCATAGGACACTACCACAGCAAAGATATTGCTTTAGAGATCATTCACTCCTTTCCTAATGTCCTTAAAAAATGATATTTACCTACACTCTGTGAAGAATGTCTTAGAAAGACAGCTCTCAGCTGAGAGAGAAGGCTCGGGACTGTATTTGAAGTTCCAGAGTTTGTTGGTATTTTTCAAAGTGTGAACACTTGTCAGCTGAGATTTACTGCCTATTTGAAGGGGAGAATGGCTGCCTGAGTGAACACGCTGATCAATAATTCAAATTAAGAAATCCCATTTTTAACACTCACACCACACCAAATTGATGGCAGGGCCCATGTTGTAATTATTACAAACTTCAGCTATTAGAGATTCCACTCTGATTCCTGTAGCCAAGAAAAGAGAAAGATGAGAAAAACCACTCTGCTTCATTTAAGAGATTGTGCTACTTTAAGACATAACCAATGGTTGGTATTATCCCTGCAGAAATCTTTCACTGTAGGCTGTATCATATTTTTAAAAAGTATGTACTGGGTCTTCTTTAATGAAGATGGAGGCACTGGGTTGAGAGTAGAATATGAAGCTCACAAACACAAGAGACTGCTTCCTGAAGATCCAAATATATCTAACATCCTAAATGTGGTTTTGAGGTGCTCAAATCTCTTGGGCTGTGATTTGTTTTCTGAAAGGACAGTTCAAGAGAACATGGTTTTGCAGGGCACCATGAGAAATGTGAGTTACATAAAAGAAAGCGCTTCCTCACAGCATAACACAGAAATCAATGAGAGGTTTGTCTATGAATGCCTCAGCTTCAGGAATGTCTTTACACACCTAATGGATGGCCAGGTGCATCAGAAGGATATTCTCACTGGAGGCTGAAGGATACAGTTGACGACCTTCAGAGGTATTTACCAATTTTTCTGAATTGTAGCTATGTGACAAAGCCAAAATATTTTCTAAATTTTTTGAGAAAACATAAACCTGTGGTTCAATGCTTGTAACACAAAATTCAGAATGTTGATTCCACTGACTTCAGTACCCTTTTCAGAGGAAGTGGAGAAATTGTCCATGAAAGTAGAGTGTCCTTTTGGTATCTTAGGATTCACTGCTTCCCAAACTTCAATCCAATTTCTCTTTCTTGATTCACAGTAGATCCTCATACTAGATTAGGGTCCAAGTAGTGCCCACATTCTTAAAAGTGAGATGATATAAAAGTGGGAATATTATATAATTGAGGACCTAGTATGCTTCAATCCAATTAAAATGAAATTAGACCATCCTCTAGGATGGTCCTCTGATCAATTAAAAATAAATGGGATTGAAGGTTGGGAAGCATATTAGATCCTCAATTATACAATGTTCCCATTTTTATATCACCTCACTTTTAAAAATGTGGGCACTGCTTGGATGAAAACCTTTAATTCTCTTAAGGGACTTGGAGGCAGATACTGTTATTATCCTGTTTTATGGATAAGATAAATGAGGCTCGGAGAAACTAAGTCACTTCCTCAAGATAACTTCCCTCAACTTCTAAAAGTCAGAACTTGAACCCAAGCAATTTAAGTCCAGATTCAGAGCTTTCAGTCACTATATGAAGCTGCCCCTCATCTAACAGTATTGAGTGCCAGGAGCTGTCCTATGTTTTTACATTGATAAGAATAGAATATACAAGTGCTGAGAAGGTCTGGAGTGGAGCTGGAGGAAAAGTCTTGAGAGTAGCCCTTGAAGAAAGTTAGGAGCCCAGATAGGCATAAAAGGTAGAAAGCACCATTATACGATATCCTGTCATAGTAGTAGTTAGATGTAGTTAGATACTACACATATGCTGGCCGTATTCATGTTCTGTATATCATGAGGAATGCTTTCGTCTGCAAGTAACAGAACACTTGATTCCAGAGGTACACACACATGAAGATTTAGTGTTTCCTTGTTGCATAAAGTCCAGTGGTAGGTAGTACCAAGCATTAGTCTAATATAATGGTTCTCAACCAGGGATAACCACCTCATCCATATGGGACATTTGGCAATGCCTGCGTGCATTTTTGGTTATCACAACTGGGGGATACATGTTTTGGTTGTTGCTAAATGCTACTGGCATCTAGTGGGTAAATTTCAGGGATGCTGCTAAACATTCCACAAGGAACAGGACAGCTCTCCAGAACAAGAATCTTCTGGCCCAAATCTCAATAGTGCTGAGGCTGAGAAATCTGGATCCAGTAGTAAATATCATTAAGGCCCATCCCTCTGCATTTCTCTTGGCCTTTGCCTCATGGCCTCAGATGGGCTGCTGAATCACATCCTTGTTCCAGACCAGAAGATAGCAGATGGGAGAAAAGGTGCCTATCATGTCTTTGTCTTTTCCATTTTTCAGAAAAAAAACTGCCATCTCAGAACCCTGAGAAGACTCCACTACTAAATGATGACCAAAACTGTGCCCCCTACCCCCCCATAGAGAATTTGGGATGGACAATGTCCTGCATAGGATCTTGCTGTCCCAAACAAACTCAAGGTCTCTTAGCAAGGAAGAAGACTCCTGAGCATCCCACAGTTACTGTGTGCCATATCAGGCCAATGTGTTAACTGCTATTCTTCATGAATGCAGATGGTTCTTTTTCCAATCAGCCCTGGAGAAGCCATACAAAGTGCAGTGACCACACCCACTTTAATTGTGTTAAAGCAGGCTCCTAAGTCTGCCAGCACCTCTTTACCCACATCCCCCCAAAGAAAATGTTTTTAAAGTGTCTTTTCCCATTGATAAATCATCTGAGCAGAGACAGATTGAATTATTTATCTGGACTCTGAAAATCAGGATGGTTTATTCTCAATGCGGCTGCAGTCCAATTTTAGGAAATGTATTTGTGGAGCAATAAATAACAATATTACTCCCAGCCTCCTTTTATTGCTGTTTAAGCCATTCATTCAACAAATATGTAATGGGCTCTGATCATTAGCACTAGGCTTGAGTACAAATTATAGATATGGTAAAACTTCTGGAGTATAAGCTTTTTGAGAGCAGGGATTGTATTATCCTAATATCCATCATAATATCCCCAGAGCCTAGCACACCAAATGGCTTATGGTCAGATTGAAATATATTTATTAAATGAATGCATGCATGCAGCATTATCTTCATGAGGATTATATTGTAGTTAAGTTGGTGGTGGTTACAGAAAGTGTATATTATAATAATGTACTTCGTTTGTTTTTGATGTTTTTTTTTTGTTTTTAAGACAGACTCTTGCTCTGTCACCAGGCTGGAGTACAGTGGTGTGATCTCGGCTCACTGCAACCTCTGCCTCCTGGGTTCAAGCGATTCTCCTGCCTCAGTCTCCCAAGTAGCTGAGACTACAGGTGTGTACCACCACACCCAGCTAATTTATGTGTTTTTAGTAGAGATGGGGTTTCACCATGTTGGCCAGGATGGTCTCCATCTCCTGACCTCATGATCCGCCCACTTTCGCCTCCCAAAGCGTTGGGTTTACCGGCGTGAGTCACCACACCCGGCCATATTGCATTAATATTTTAAGAAAATATGTATAATTTCATTTAAAAAGATAAACAATTCATTATAAGATTTTCACATTTCCTCCAAGTTCTACCAACTTGTGAGCCTATGATTTCGGTTCAATATTTCTGACTTGAATGAATATCAAGATATGCTTTCTTTTGGAGGTTTCACCACATACCAGAGACAGAGGAGAAAAGAAATGGTCGATATTCAGACTGCCCTCAGAGTATTTTACAGAGGCTACCTCTCTGGGTAGATCAGAGGAGCTTCTTGCTGCCAGAAAATGTGCTTCCATTTCTTCTACTTCCTGACCTCCCACCTCACCCTTTTCAGCCTCCACATTCTGGCGTGGCATTATCCAGGAAGCTGTAACCTTCTTACTGACAGCTGAAGGTGGGAGACAGCCTGGATTTCTCACACAAAGCTTCCCCCTGGGGATGCTTTTATGACGTCCTTTGTTGGGGCAGCTTCTGTGGAGGAGGGAACCATAATTCTCTCCAGATTAAGAAGCAACATGCAGGTGTGAGGAAGGCTCCATTGCCAGGAATGAATTCACCAAGTGAACGCATCATGACTCAGATCCAGCCTGGTCACTTCACAAAGTTCTTTGTGGACCATGTGGCCTAGAGAAGAACTGCTGTCACTCCCCACCCCTGTATATGCTTCTGTCAGCACACTGATGAGACTGTGGCGCTGGGGTTTATCAGGTCCATCTCTTGCTGTTATTTGTGAGCTCTTTTGTTCATGTGTTCATCCCACCCATATTTATTGAGCACCTACAATGCGTTTGCTGTGCACTACATGGAATGAGACAAACACAGGAGTCCCTGTCCTGATGAGTGTTATGTGCAGGAAGGGAAGACAGTGAATGAAATACTAGATTGTACTAAAGGGCAATTGGAAACACAGGTGCACACTTGGATGATATTGTTCTCTGGGGACACTTAACAATAGGTCTGGTTTATGGACCAACTCAGGGTAGGCTCCACGAGAAACGTGTGAGCCAAGGACAGACAAATCATGACAAAGGCTGTCTTATTATCTGTCTTGTGTCTCTAGACCCTCGTAGGATACCTGGAACAAAAAAATAAATGCGTGTTAACAGGACTAAATAAATGACTCTCCCGCCGAGGTGTCTTCTGGATCCTGCTCCAGAAGGTGGAGCTGAGACCTTCACCATTCCCTCTTCTGCATCTAGAGGCCTCCTCACCCACCTTGTCATGCACAGCATTCCCCACCCTCTGCAGTGATGATATTTTGCAATCACAAAGTGAATCATGTCACCCCTGCACAAATCTCCCTGTGCTTCCCCATGGCAGGTAGGGAAAGCCACCTCTCTTGAGCTCTCTATTTCCATAACATAGGTCTTCTTCTGGATTCCTGAATTCATCACACATTCTTTCTATTGCAACTTTGAACATGCTGTTCTCTTTGCCCTATGCCCTTTCTGTTTTTCTTCACCCAGCGAACACCCTTGCATTCTTTCAGAGCCCAAACA